>NC_090320.1:51316224-51927541 GCF_040869045.1 Eurosta solidaginis
CTCGGCTCTAAACAATTAATATGCTTGTACAAAAATATACAGCCAGACTACCTAGCAAAGCCAGGTGCTATAGCAGCATTTTATGGTCCAGAGCCCTTCTGTGGACGCACAAAGGCACACATTAGGGAAACTATAAGTAACTGGGTAACAAAGCAGTTCAGACAACATTGGATTGAATACCCAGTGCAATGACAGACCAAACTCTTTATACTGTCAGCAACGAAAATATTAGCCTACTAACTTTCCTTCGGACACTGTAGTCTCCGTTGCCACCTAAGTAAGTTAAATCTATCTGATACACAAATACGTCGGTTTTGCATGAAACGCCGGTTCACATTCTCTGCGAATGCATCGCTCTGGCAAGGCAGAGACTCTCCCATCTGGGTGGCGTGACCCTTATTCCCCTCGTTATATGGAATAAAAGCCTGAAAAGTTACTTAGATACATTAAAAGCCTCTAAATACAGTAACAGGTTGAAAGGTCAAGATGTGCCATATATCTTAATAAAGGTCACAGTGCATCGAAGCCTAATAATAACAATCAGTTAATAAATAGGTAGATTAATACACTGAACACTATGTTCTGTAGTGTTAGGCTTAAGATCCAAACACTAAGATTTAAAGCTCAAAACAAAAGCTACTGTGGTTGAGGTTCGGGATGTAAGAGAGCTAAACAGTGCCCTCGGACAAGGGACATAAAACTCGAAGATAAAAGTTCATATCTCCACCGCGAAGCTTAAATATAAGTAAGTCCAGACTTGTTCTTCCAAGATATAGAAATACAAAATTCATTTTTGTAAAAAATCTCACACTAGACATAAATTTATGTCTGCTCCAGCTAAAGTTGCAACAAAATTGCAATAAATGTGTTGAAGTCTCTAAAATTATGCATAAATTGAATCCACTCAATGGGCAACCTGCTGAGTTTTCATTGCGTATTTTTCAACAAATTTTTATTTGGCTATTGACTTTTCAAATTTACAATTTTTTTTATAAAGTTTTCAGTTTAATAAGCTCTCGTTATGCTGTTTGACCAAAGCTATTGTCCATACATCCACACACTTGTTGGCGCTTTAGAGGGAGGCTTTAATGAAATTCGTTTACGGGTTCTTGCACATTCGCTGCTGTCATATGCCAATTGCCTTTGAGAATAAAATTGAATTGCAGTCATTTATCATTT
This sequence comes from Eurosta solidaginis, assembly GCF_040869045.1. Lineage (NCBI taxonomy): Eukaryota > Metazoa > Arthropoda > Insecta > Diptera > Tephritidae > Eurosta > Eurosta solidaginis. Next base: position 51,317,404 of record NC_090320.1, read on the forward strand.
ATGGATTATACGAATGTCTTTAAAAAAAAATATAGAAAAAAAGTTAAGAAATATAATATTTACTAAAAGATTTTGTTTTGACAGTCGCGGCGCCCCCTGCTGATTTCCAAGCTGCTAATACAAAAGAATACTGTGCTTGAAGGTCCAGGGCAAAGTCTAAATCTGACAAAAGTAAATGCATGCCAAATTTAATGTGTTACTAGCTGCATTGAATAAGGAATAGTTTTAATTAAGTGAATGGAAAATGTTTTGCAGACTTACATCAAATTGTAAAGCAAACGTAAATTTATGCGAAAAAATTATGAAATCAATAAAATTTTGTTTAAATTTTCTTACAAGTTTGCTGATTTCACTAACAGAAAGTTCCAGTTGATTTGCTTGCAAGTCAGATAAGTGTCAGTTCGTTAAGGTCAAATGCACCTAAAATTAATTATATCTGACATTGGGTGATTGACAGGCGTTACATTAAAATGGATAACTTAATTTTGCAGCTTGAATAATTTCTAGGAAATTGCAAGGTTGTCGTGTGCTTGAAATTTTTACTATGAGTAATTTAAATGCATTAAGTAATGTATTTGAACTTGTTAGTAGTTACAGGGCCTGCAGAAAAAAATGGGAGACAGTCCCGCAAAGCGAAAGTTTCGCACTACTAGTCATTCCTACTTCCGAACTGGCGGTAATCGGATGCAGAGCGGGACAGTTGTACCCGCAACGCCTAAAGCTGAGCTCTAAATCTGCGTTTGTTTTAGAGTCTGCAAAGAGGGGCAAATGCCGTTTCGTACAATGTCAGCTGTAAGCACTGCGAGGGGAGTGAACTAGTACTGTCGTTTAACGCGATGGATATCTCGCAGGGTGCCTACAGTTGCATGTTAGAAGACTTTAAATACTATAACTTAAATTTCGTTATATTCAATATGCGCCTACATGAGTGGTGCACAAAGCCGACGGAGCTTAGAATATAAACGTAATATTCATTGAAGTAGTATGTGTGCATCAGAAGATTGGTAAAAACATATTAGCGAAGCTTGCTCTGCTAAATCTCAGTATTTGCACGTACACTACATTAAGCTGAACGCCGAATAAAATTCCAATGCTCCACGAAGCTCTTCAGTGCATCTCTGGCCTACATAGAAACGTAAATAGCTATATACGAGTAAGCAGCACCGCCGGAGGTTGACCTGGTTCAATTTTAGCTGCATCTATTTCCCTACATACCGCAATCATCTTTTTTATCCTTTCAGCTCTCAGTCCCTTCTTCTCTTTGACCTGCAATTTTTATAGCTCTAAAAGCAGGCTCGAAAGCAGTTGTCCCGAGCGAACATTGGCTTCCTCCAACTTCCTCTGTCACTCATTCTGCTTTTTTCTTACTTCTTCTCACATTTTCCTCTCTCTGTCTGCCTCTTTATCACTCCTCCTCCCACGTAGTATTTGTATCAGAATAACTAAACCTAAAGACCTATCAAGTAACAGAGCCACTGTGCGGCCAAACTGGTAACCATTCTGGAGAAGAGATTGACCGAATCCAAGGCAAAAAAGTTGTTTCGTTTTGTCAAAAAGTGCTGTAGTTCAGTTTATGTATGTTTTGATATGTAAAAAATGAAATTCATTTCTAAGTGGGGTCGCCTCTCGTCAGTGGTGTGGGAAACACTCCGAACGTATTTCTGCCAAGAAAAGCTTCCCAGTAGAAGTTCATTTAGCTTGCCTAGCTGCTATTCGGAGTCGGCTTAAAACATGTAGGTCCTCTACCGACAATTGGTAGGAAAAATTAATAATATAATAATATATTCCAGGATAAGTAAGCTCGGTCTAAATATCCTGGGATATTAATGGAGCAAACTAGTTTTGGTTTCTTATGTATTGAAATAATATTTCCAGCTTGCATCACATTGCATCTGTTAGCCAAATTATTCTGCCTGCGCTTCTTGCCTGTTCAAAAATTACAAAAAAACAGGAGCTGCAAATAATTATAAATTTCGATGCTTAAGCATATATAGTACTTCTGTAAAACAGATATTTTAAAATCAGCAACTTTTCGATTGTAAATCGATAACTTTTGGATAACGAATCGATAACTTTTCTATTACATGTCTATAACAAGTTAATAAGTTCTCGATAACAAATTGATAACTCCTTGATATAGCATCGAATAATTTTCGATTGAACATCGACAAGTCGATAACTTTTTATAAAAATCGATAATATTACAATAGCAAATCGAAAACTTTCTGACAACAAATCAACGACGACTTTTTGATAATAAATTTGTAAATTTTCAATAAATAATCGACAAATTTTCGATGAGAAATCTTACTTTTAATAAACATCGATGGTATTATGATAACAAATCGAAAACTTTTCGATAACAAATTTTTATCTTTTTGTGAATAATCGATAACTTAGTGATAACTAACTTTTCGATGAAAAATCGATGACTTCTTGACAACAAATCTATACATATTTCGGTAACTCGCCGATAACGAATGAAAACCTAATGTTTTCCCGATAAACTTTTGATAAATAATCGATAACTTTCGATAATAAATCGATAACAAGCCGATAACTGTCAATAAAAATAAGATACCTTTCCTTGCCTTGATTTGCTGTCTGACTTCGCTCATATCAATTCTACAACGTACCTTATAGGAAGTTTAAGTGCGGGTTTAAGTTCCACACGGTCTGAGGCTTTTAATGTTTTCTCATCTGCAAGAAAGAAATTTATATTAGCTGTGTTTTTTTTACATTTATAGACGTTTACGCTTAAACTTTATATGGACTGCTAAGCGTCAAACTTTAAATACACCCCTGAACTTAGTACTACTAAATTTCAATACGCATTATACTCAGATGTAATTGAAATATGTGTATATATTTCACCTCTACACTAATTCTATGTATCACCTCTTAAAATGGTACGTGTCCACACTTCATCGCAACTGATTCAGCTATATGTTATACACTATGGCCATCAGAGGGTTGTGACTCCGCTTTTCGGTACATCCTGTGTTGTAGCTAGTTGTTTAACCACTGTCGCTAGATGGGTCTCCTAAGCATTATCTAAGCGAGGATAAGGGCTTTTTTTTACTCGCAAACATAAACGTATATGCGTGTAGAAAAAACATGGCTATTGTTCCCAAATTTCGCTGCAATGTAGTAACTTCACTTACGCTATATTCCCTCATATAGCATGCCATTTTCATACACAACGCTAACGCTTGAACTTACTTTACGCTTACATTCTGGATTCCCGCATAGCGTGAGCATTGCTGACAATTCAATAAAACTTAAATAACAATTTCGAACTATCCCAAAGTCACTGAGTCCCATTGCAGTCACACATATTTACCTTGATATGGCGCAATTAATTTCTTCATTAACTCGTGATTGAATTCGATTTACGTAATATTTCTCAGAAGCCAATAAGCGTTAGCTGAACATTTTTTTACACATACATGAGCAAACTAATTTTTATCTAACATATATTAATTACCATCAAAATGCCAAAGCACTCCCCCATTAGTGACCCTCTATTAGTGTAACCATCTGGTGGCCACACAGAGACACCAAGTAAACCAGGTGAACCAGTTAAATAAAGCTGCATAACGTTTAGTCGACATGTTAAGGCAGCCTTAATGGCTTACTTATGTTACATACATGGATATATACATGCTTATATACATACAAATATATGTTACCCACAATATTGTGCAGGACAGAAGGCGCTGAAAAAATTTTTGTTAGCCATGTTCAATAGTTGAACAAATTGTTAGCCTACAAAAACGAAATTTTGTTGTAGGCCAAAGACAACATAAGTTAACAGTAGTTAGCAAACAACATGCAGGCACACATGTCCCTTAATATCGTATACACAGATACACAAAATACAATTGCCGGCTTATATATTTAAGCTTAAAATTTTATTTATAGCTACATTCAAGTACATGTATGTATGTATATGTATCATGTTTTCGGCTTCTGTTATGCGCTTATTGCACTTTTGATACAATAGAAGCGATAACAAAGTAACAACAAGTAAACAAAAAATTGCATTAGATAGCAGTACATACCTACTTATTTGTAAAATTTTAATTTTGGCTAAATATTTCGGTCTATGCGATAATTGAAGGCGACAGCTAAAAAATATTTGGGCCACAACAAATTCCAAAACAATATTTAAAATGCATAAGCAATATACGTACATATGTAAGCATGTTCTTGTACGCTCGTATGTAGGTGAGAATATTCTAATGCGGCAGTTACTCACGAACGTACGTACCAAAAACGTGTCAGCTGACACGACCTATCTTATGAGTGTGCAATGTAAACGAAAACTCACCGACGTGCAACGCCCGTACGTACGTAGCCCGGAACGTAGAAATCAAAACAATTTTGATTTTTTCCGTAAGAACGTGTCAGCTGATCGCTCTCTCACTAGAAAGAGTTGCCTAGTAAACTTTTGTACGCTAATTTTTGACCGTTTGCAATTTTATGCAAAAAAGCCTAATTAAAGTTTGAAAAATTGTGAAAATAATTCGAAATAATTATGTAAAAGTGCAGATTATAAACATGTAATCTATTTATATTTATTTAATATTAATTCCAGCCTTTTACACCATCAAAAATTAAACTGGAAAAAGTTGATGTTTGCATAAGCATGCATGCAAACTGGCCAATGGCAACAGTGCTTTGTTGTAAACAATACACACACGAATATGTTATGTACATGTACACAGACGCACACATTGATTCCTACGGGCTTGAGAGTTCGGTCAAACGTGCTTCGTACGACAAACGTCCGTACGTACGGCACACGTCGGTGGGTAACTGCCGCATAAGAGCCAAAAGAGTTGACCGAAAATATTTGAAAAATTTGTATGTGCGATTGTGATGGAAAAATTGCAGAAATGTTTGAGCAGCTGTGCTTTGTTGTGATGTCTGTTACAGATAGACAATACAGACCATATTGAAAGTTCGGTGAAACAAAAGGCAAACGAAATCCATTTTCTGGTATTTAAAAAGAATATTTTTTCTTCCTCCTTCGTTCATAAAAATTATTTGATACATCTGTTTCAATACTAGCACCAATATTTTTGATGTTTACACATCCTTGCTCACCGTATGGGGGAATCCATAATGTACATTGTAGCGCAATGTGCATGGTAGAGTTGATATGAGCGCAATCAGACAACAAACAAGTTAATTGAAATTAAAAAAGGCAGAAAAACAAAATAGAAGAATAAAACTACACTGCTGGCTAAAAAAGTACCGATTCTTAAAAAAGTACCCGGTACTGAAAAAGTAACCAGTACAAAAAGTACCCGCTTTAAAGAATTACCCGTTTTCTAAAACTACCCTGTCACTCAAAAGGATCCGGTTCTTAAAAAGCTACACAGTTCTTAAAAAGGTATATGGTTATTAAATGGTAACCGAATGCATACAGTACCTGGTTTCAAAAAATATACGATTTTAGAAAAGGATCTTGTTACAAACAAGTAAGAGTCTCCTTAAAAGTAGCCAGACATGGAAAAATACCCGGTTCCAAAATTGAAAAGTACCCTGTTCTGAACAGGTTGTCATAAGAAAAACGGTTCCAAAAAGTATCCATTTTCAAAAAGTATCCCGTCTCCAAAAAAAAATAACTGGTTCTCAAAAACTTACTAAAAAGTACCCGGTTCCAAAAAGGTACCCGGCTTTTAAAAATGTACTCTGATCCGAAAAAAAATTCGAATCCTAAACAGCACTTGCGGCTATAAAAGTAGCCGGTACTTAAAAAAAGACTCAGACCGAGAAGTATTCGGTTTATAAAAAGCACACGAATCCGAAAAAGTACCCGTCTCTTCAATAGTACACTGTTCTGAAAAAGGCACCTGATTCGAAAAAAGGACTCCTATACTTATGCAAATCAGGTCACCTTTTCCAGTTTCATTTTTATCGATGGACACCCGTTAGAGGACTTTGATGGTAACTTATGAGTGGTCGCATTCATTGAACGCGGCGAAGCACTGTTAACACAGCAACAACAACTCGATGCGGAAGTTGTAAGAAACTGCGAACAAATTCAAAGCTGGGGAATCCGCATTGCTTCTTCTACAAGTAATGAAGAACGTAAAAAAGCAAGAAAAATTAAAAATTAGTAAAAATCCGGTTTGTGATAAGAAACTACTATGTAGATTAGTATTATATCTTCCATTACAGTCAATACAAAATACAGCCCCCCCCCCCCCCCCCCCCCCCCCCCCCCCCCCTTGAACCGCGCATGGAGAGGTATAGGATAATTTCATCTTCTATATTCTCCGCTGGCATAATTCTAAGATCTACTTCTCAGTACACCTTTTGAGTGACAATCAAGCACGCAAAAATAAAGCCCAAAGATTAACGTAGTCTCCATGATCATTAACAATTATTTCTCTAAAATATTCGAATCTAATATAAAGCTAAAGCCCAAACATAAAAAACCTCATAAAACTTATGCATACATATAATACTGCAAATAAACCTTTTTATGTCTTCATTTCCCCCATAAATATTCCTGCATCCCTACCAATCAAATTCTAAAGTCATCTACATAAGTTCAAAGACATTTAAATCGCTTTTAATTACTAACTAAGACTCTCCCACAAGTGATGAAATCAAAAAATTATAACGCGAATTCCCCTTTTATTTTATACATATATGGAAAAACGCGCAATCAGCCGCAGTCTTTTGTGGCTCAGTCAGCATTTGCAAATGGCATTTCCTTCAACGAATCAACCGAATAGCCCAACAAAACAGCTGTTGTTGTACTGATGACTCATAAGTCAAAGACCGCATTATTAAAAAAAAAGGAAGTAGTAACTTCATATAAAAACAGCAACATGTAATGAAAAAATAATTGTAAAGTAAGCGTTTCCTTCGCCAAGCGGACCGCCACGTCACGGGCAACAGTAGCCGCATACTCGTAGTAGAAGCAGCAGCAGCAGCAGCTTTGATGAACATAAAGACACTTGAACGCCAGCAGGACAAATACATGAATTGCATGCAAAATCCAAAATTGTGGGCAATAAAATATTTTTTATTTTCCTATGTCAAGTCACTTACACATACTCTTCTAGTTATTATTGGCGATTTTGTTCGTATATTAAGTATGTACTCGAAAATATAAGTATTAAAATGCGTTATTGAAGAAGTTGCCCAGTCGGAAGTATATGCTGCATGAATAATTAAAATTTTCGAAAATTCCATATTCCAGCTTTTTATTTTCCAGCTGAATGTACAACTCAGCAGTTCTTTAAAAATTCCTTAGCCTTTCATACAACGTTTCTATTGAATACAAGGTTAGGTTAGGTTAAATTGAAAAGGAGCCCCACGTAGTGTTCACTACTGCTCTGGTCCTCAGTGAGTACTGCTGGAGAAAAATTCCGTACAAAACCACTTATGGAAAATAATAAAATAACAATCGAGAGAACCTGTACATAGAAAACGGCAGTCATGAGTCGACTCCTCTTTTTCCGCATCATGACCGCTTCTCATGCAGAAATAGCTTGCCATCATCATCATCAGAGTCTCCTTACGATAAAACAGTGCCACTTGCTTAGCCTCTCTACACACTTACAGCAGATTTGTTTACTTTGAGAAGCACCTCATTCTTTTCCTATCCAAACATTACCATCAAAGAACTTGAGACATCTCAACCATCCCGAGTATCGCGGCTGGTTTCCTTCAGTGGATTACACGGTGGTGGTCTGGGCCGGAAAAAAATGTATTCCCAAATTTGTTAAATTGGAGTATTTTTATTATTAACTGGCTGAAATTTATACAACTACCTAATTTGCAAAGTATTAGGGAAATACTTGGTGTATTATTCATTGCGAAATTATCCAGGTGCATGGTAGCCAGTGCTGCTTTGCTTAGTGAAATTATGTTCCACATATCCTTCAGGCCTTCTACACCTTTTTCAGTTTTAATTAAGAAAATTGCAATTGTAGTTCAGAAAGTTGCAATAAAAGCACATAATTTTCATTTAAGGTTTAGAAAATTACAATTGCAGTTCAGAGATTTCAATTGAAGTTCTGAAAACTACAACTGAAGTACAGAAAATTACAATTGAAGTTCAGAATTTTTAATTGATTATCAACTATAAATTTCTAAACGTCAAATGTAATTCTCTGAACCACAAATAGAAATTCTGAACCTAGATTTTATTTTTCTGAACTTCAACTGCAATTTTCTGAAATTAAATTGAAAATTATGAACTTAAATTGTAAGTTTCGGAACTTCAATTGGAAGTTTCTGAACTAAAACTGAAAATGGTGTAGACATTTTCAATCACCTGCCTTGAGCACGTATTGACACAATTTTGAAATGCACTAACCTTTCTAACTGGCTCCTTCTAACTAAAAAGCGTATACCTGTTAATTTAAATAGTTAAAGACAACAAACCGGGCGTGTGGCTGGGAAACACATCCTTTCCAACCTCCCACAAGGTGCAACCCTCATTGCTGTACATCTGCTACTAGAAATCACATCCATTTCATCAGCACTATTAATCAACTAAATGTGATTCTATATTGCTCGGTATCGCGTCCGTTCCGACAACATACTCAATAATGTTGGTAATAAGAATTGTTAGGCAACATGATATATTCACCGCTACTGTTAATTTTCTTTTGCAATGCCATTCTTATTGATAACGCTTTTATTCTATGCAAATAATGTTATATGTAACTTTTTTCCTTTTTGTCATTGTCAAATATACTCTCGTGGGTTAAGTTGTAAGTCGTGTCGTTTTGTCTTATTATATCGGTAATTCTGTGCACGTAAGTTCTCTATACCTCTGATAGATAATATGCATTTTCAATAATATACCAGCATTTATAAAATTGACATTAAAATAAATATTGCCCGCAATTGCCAGCTTGATGAGAATTACCAACTAAGAGAAAATGAGGATAGATTGAAAACTAATAATTTTGAATCAATCAACGAGCTCCTAACATGGTGGTCGGAATCTCGTCCCGTCCATCCCGCCCATCATCAAAAATTCAACTCTTTCTTTTTTTCTGCTACGGGAGAGCGAGGATAGGTTAAAAACTTATCATTTCAAGCCTTTCAACAAACGTTTACTATAGTGCTCAGAATCACGTCCATTCCGACATCATCAATAAAACAATTCATTATTTTTTTCTACTACGACAAAGGGATGAAAGAGTGAAAACTTATCATTTCGCATCTATCAACAAAGTTTCACTATGGTGCCCATAATCACGTCCATCCCGACATCAGCAACAATACAACTCTGAATTTATGCAATTTTGGAACTTGTTAATTTCTAGTTGCCATACCGTTCGTTTTGTCCTCGCACGCACTCATTTCGAACCCTTTTTGGGCCATATCTTCAGCGATCTCGTTTCATTTGACATTCCTTTACCCGGATACCCAGGAAAGCGAAATATTAAACGCGTGCCTCTGACAAGAACGTTATGCTTGTTCCTGGAGCTGTACTATGCCGTAGCTAGCGAGCCGTTCTTTATATAGCATACACCTAGGCGTGATGGAGACTGTATGACTGAGGAAGTAAGTAAGGCTGCACTGTTCCATTTGACATTTTTGAGCCACTCATGCAGATTTTATAGGAACAGGGCTAAAACTATGAAAAAAGTAGCAATATACTTTATGACGACGTTTTTATAAATGGAAAAAAGCAGACAACAATAAATAAAACATGGCAGCATAAAAACTTGTTCATTAGATTTTCATTTATTTTATGGTTTTGTCCATCAAAACTGAAATCGACTAGAGCGAGGCCTGCCGCTTCCTTGCCATATGACGGAAAAATAGTTGCTGCTTATTAGCTCCTGCCCAGCCCCCTTAAAGTGCTAAGTCATAGCTTCGTTCGAAGTCATGCTGTGTTTGAGTCCAAGCGAAATATGGAGTGTTTATTTGTACAATAGCTGCATGCAATTATTGCCTTTTGTTGTTGTTTCTTTGCTCCACATGAAATTATACGCATATCAACATTGTTGACCTTTACACATGTTGTTTTGAAAATTAACTGCAGCAGCTATCTACTAAAGTAATGATTGTTGTTGTTTATGGTGTTGTTTTTGCTCACGCTTGTTTCTTGTTTCTGGTGCAAATTACGAGCAAAAAAGACATGCTGACAACAAGAAGCAAAACAAAAAAAAGCAACAAAATGTGCGAGCTCTGCACAATACTAGTACATGTGTGCCACATGTTGCATGTGTCAATTGCTGCATGTCAGTTGACAGTTGCAGAAAGCCTAACAGCGATAGATAGGCTATCAAGAAATAGCAAATGTGTGACGATACACACGTGCATTTATAGAGTGGTATATAAAACTAACTGACTAGAGAATTTCCAACTCAGTCGAAGACAGTTCCTATATAGTCTCTAATACTACCAGTACTAGTCCTAGTCATTCATCAATCAATAGTTTCAACTGTTTGTCGTACGTGTACCTTATTCTTGACGAAGCGTTAGGCTAATCCAAAACTAGCTGTGTCAGATTATTGTTGAGACATTCGCAGCTTAATTCTTTCTGTTACTATACATAACAGGTCCGAATGGTATCGTTAAAATACTGCTTCTTTGTAATAAATTGACCTATCTACCTACTACAGAGTAGATATGTATATACATATACAGTAGCGAACAGAAAAATAGCAGTGGCAATGTTTTTTTAAATTAGTAAATTTTTTTGTTATTAGATAAGTAAAAATTACAAACTTTGGACACGACGATGGTTACTAAGACATTTTTCTGAATTGCACATCTTCATCAGCTGGCTTTTACTGAGCTCAGTTTCAGATATCACCGAACATTGCTCATACTGATGTAAATGCAGTTGCCTCTATGCACTCAGCCATATGAGTGCCCTGCTGCACGCTTTTTAAATTGTTTTTTGCAAGAATGGGGAGCGGCCAACGAATGCAATGTTGATTGCTTGTTTTTTTTTTTTTTTCATCAATATTCCCGGCATCATTTATCGTGAATATATACCCGCTGACCAGACAGTGACGGGAAAATTCTGTGTTGGCGTTTTGGAGAGGCTGCGGGCACGTATTTTACGTGCCCGAACTCTCCAAGGATGGCTGGATCTTTTATCACGACAATGCACCGGCCCATTCGTCGTTCGTTGTGCAAGAGTTTTGGCAAAAAAAGGCAAAACAAGGCAACCCAACGCTGTCTCACCTATCCTGTAGAATCGATATTGCTCACTGCGACTTTTTTTCTATTCCCCAAAATGAAGTCGCACCACACACTAACGCATCATGACGGCGTACAGGAGAGCTATAACCATGGTGCTATAAGAGCTAACTTCAAAGGGTACTTACATTCCTAAGAGAAACGTTGGAGTCGTTGTGTAGAGTTAGAACGAAATAGCGCGAGTAAAATTTTTCTTAAAACATCATTTTCATACTTTTTATTGACAAACTCCTGTAGCTTAATTGCTACAACTCGCATGTAAACCATAGGCTTCTTATCCAAAATGTGTGGAATATTTTCAGTCGCGTTCAACAGAACTTAGTATCATTGGATTTTTAAGCAGTGTGTTATTTGCAAATATTAGCAATGTTTCTTCTTTTTTATTTTCGGCTTTCAAAGAAACAACTTCTATGAATTTTGTAACTGTAACTACACAAATCAATCTTAAAAACAATTTCGAAAAATTTGAAAATTCGAAAAAATACGAAGGTGTCGAAGTTTTTATTTGGACTTTTCTGAATTTTTTGAGTATGCAGCAGTATGTAGCACAAACAGTTTTAGTCCAGCAAAGTCTTAGGTCACCCAAAATTTGCATTGATTTTTAACAATTTTTTTCCGAACTGTGTTTTTCTTCCATATAAAAAAAGTTGTATCACACTTCGGATGAATAAAAATGCGAAACACCCTTCGGAAAAACATTGTCAAAAATCAGTACGAGTTTTGAGAGACCTATAACTTGTGCTTTCTTATACTAAAATATATTGGGCTACAAAACATGTTGAAGGAGGTTCAAAGAACTCCAAATAAAAAGTTAAATATTTTTGTAAAATTTTCGAATTTTTCGAAAACGTTTTCGTTTGCATAGTTTCGGTTAAAATGTTTATAGAAGATTTTTATTAAAATATCGATAGTAAAAAATTTTAATTTAATTAACGAAGTTTGAAAAAAAGTGCCGTTGCGATTTTTCTGTTCGCAGCTGTATATATTTTTTTATATTTATTATCTTACATGTCTGACACTCACCGTCTTTCTAACATTAATGCCTTTTGTTTAAACTGCTTTCTTATTTTATTTATCTTGTTGCAAAACAATTTACAGCGCGCTTATTATTCCTCGTGCTTCATTCCCTATTTTCATTGTCTATTGTTTATCTTTTCTCGCTGCCTTACTTGTTTTCTAGGAAATTGTAAATTGTAATAAATTGCACAATTTTCTAATGTCATTTTAATTTACTTTTACTACTTGTTTAATACTCTAATTTTTTATATAAATATACTTTTTTTTCTTCTACTTCAATGCACATTTTGCAATGCTGCTGTGAGTTGTGATTGCATAATAAAGTAGAAAAGTTTGAATGACAATATGTAGTCATATAAATAAACAAGTATATATATATATCATGTATGTAGAAATAGTTGCATTAATAAGCACTCTTACTCATAAAAAATTTACAAGCATTTCCTACTTGAAGTCACCGTGACCGTCGACGACATGTTGAGCAAGAATGTGATGTAAATGTTTATACGTAAATGTGAATACACTTATATTTACAACCGGCTTAATTTACGTTTATGTTTATTATTGTAAAAAGCACTTATTTGAATTGAAGGCAATTGCTCTGATTAACAATTGACATTCATTCCACGTTACTGCATTTATATTTTGTTTACGTATGAAACTAATGGATGAAGAGATCGTAAATCTGATTAACTATATGATATATATGTAAGATAAAGTTCACATTCTATTACATAAATATCTTACACAAATATCAGATTAGCGTAAACTAGGGATACTGCTGATTGTAGGGCTTTAACATGATTTCTTATAATAGAGAATTATCATAAGTAATTGTATTTAGTTGCCAATTATAGAATCGTCATAAGTCATGTTCCCAGAAGGGTGTTCCAAAAGGTGATCCAAAGTATCTTAAAAAAACTTCTCATCCGATTTTTTTAACTGTTTACCTGTAAACACAGAATAATGATCAAAGTTTACAAGACATTTTCATTTCTTAAACAACATTGCTTTTCACGATATTGGATTTTAAACGAGAGATTTGTTATGGTTAATTCAATAAGAGTGAGGAGGACGGAAAGAAAAGACGAGTAAAATTTTACAATGGATTTTTTGTGATATTTATGTTTATTCCATCGGGAGAACTTTAGTAGTGTGACGTGCATTAATTTTCTCCTGATTATTCCTTGCCGGCTGTCATCGGTTCGTCTCACTATAGTCATTAGACTGTGTCGATTTACTAACCGATATCGCGCCGTCGATTTTTCGATGGGATTTGGGCTCAGGAAAAAAAGTTCAACTGCGCATACCCAAAAATAATTTTCGAGCCTGCGAAAAAAAACGGTAAAGGTCAATTTTTCAACCAAAACACCCCCAAAACCCAAAAAATATTTTTTTTTTCAAAAAACTGTCGTAAAAACGTTGGCGATAACAGTTTTTTGAAAAAAAAAAAAATATTTTTTGGGTTTTGGGGAATGTTTTAGTCGAAAAATTTACCCTTTCGCCATTTTTTTTCTCAGGCTCGAAAATTACTTTTTTGGGTATGCGTAGTGGAACTTTTTTTCTTGAGCCCAAATCCTATCGAAAAATCGATTGCGCGATATTGGTTAACTTTCGTCCATACAAATCGAATCAGGTTAATAGTCATATCTGCGTAAAACTAATACCGCTCATCTTTATATCCCGTTTGGTGCTCTCCGTCGGCATCACGAACAGGACCATAAATCTTCCGATGAACTTTTCTCTCGCACACTACAAAAGTTATCTCATCTTCTCTAGACACCGTCCATGATTCCGAACCATGTATCAGGACAGGTATTATTATTCGTCGAGAGAGGAATTTGCTTTTCAATTGCCTACTCATTCCAAGTTAGCACTTTTTGGCAAGTTTGATTTGTATAGCAAAATGCTTTTTATTCAGCGCTACAATGATGCTAGATTCTAAACAAACTTTGAGAACACTTTTATGGTAGCTTTGGGCCTAGATCTATACTTAAGATACTTCTTTTTTACTGGTACGTGGGTAAGAACTGGTCTACATAATTAAGTGAAGCCAAGATAGGATAGCATGTCGGCTCTGCTGAAACGATACGACTATAAAATAGTGTAAGATAACTTCTCATAATTGGTTTATCTACAGCTAAATGCAGAGAACGCGTTCGGCTTCATTTTGATTTATTTTTTGTTAAGAGAGGAAATCTTTTGAAACATATCTTGATGCAGCATGTTCTTCTATCGAATCTGAGATAGGACATATAAAAAGAAAACTAAAAATTATGTAACGTCATAGAAAAATCATTGCGAACAATTGGTTTGCAGCAAGAAATAGGAAATACGTGATTATGAAAGTTGTTTTCAAATTATGAAGTACTGAAAAAGGTACGTTCTTGTTTTGTCTGCTTTTTGATTTGTTAGATCGCTCGAATCGAGCTTAAGGCCTAAACAATATTTTTTTTGTTAATATTATTGTTGATATATTTCGAAAGTTAGTGCTGCTTTTCGGCAGATATCGCAGCATTGTGAAAAATCGATTGGCAAGAAACAGAATATAAATTATGAAGACAGACGAATCACCGCTGTGATAACTGAATGGCTGGAACAGCGAGGCCATAACTTTGTCGATGAAGGGGCTAACAAGCTCTCGAAATGTGTCTATATAACGAGTTATGGAAATTTTCTTGCTTCTGTATGAATTTAAAAATTTTTTTCTAATTTTTAAGAAAAAATATATCAAAACAATAAAAAAAGTTCTAAAAGCCTTGATCTCTATTAGAAACCAATATCACACTCCCAAATATCATTACTTGAAATTAAAATATTTATTTCCTGGGATATGTTTGAGCAATGTTTTCTTATTGTATTCCACGTTTCTGCATTATTTTTGTAAAACTTTAAGTTATATAAT
The DNA here is from genome assembly GCF_040869045.1 of Eurosta solidaginis. Lineage (NCBI taxonomy): Eukaryota > Metazoa > Arthropoda > Insecta > Diptera > Tephritidae > Eurosta > Eurosta solidaginis. Next base: position 51,332,528 of record NC_090320.1, read on the forward strand.
TAATCATCTTCAGAATTTTGTCAGCAATACTTTCAATTTTACAATGCTGAGTCTTTGCACGGAGTGATACTGAAATATCGAGATATGTTTATAAACTTTAGTGAAATATGCTAAATCATTCTATTCTCTTTAATCATTGTTTACGACTCAGCAGGCGCAATGAACTTTATCCCTTCCTCATTTTTCTTTAATTCTAACCACAGTCAAAGAAGCCAATACTTCATAATTTACCAATACTTTTTCTGAAAAAAAAAAACACTGATTAATAAAACCAAAATGATTGATGTGCATTTAAAAGTTTAAAGAAAAATTACAAAAAATAAAGCCAATAATGAACTCAACAACACTCACAATTTAAAGTGGACCACCAGCACCACGCACGGAACTTCGTTTTCAACTTCAACTTTGAGCACAGCGCATTGCAGAGCGTTGGTCGCCTACCACGGAACAAACCGCCAACAGACCGACGCGCTGCAATGATGCAAAACATAAATTTAATTTATTTTTTTTATACTTGAAAAAAAAAAAAAACAAACCAGCATTGCAATTAATCATAATTTAAAACCGTTAAACTGAAGCTGCAAAAGAAAATTGAAAAACTCAAATCGACAAAAAGGTCAAAAGAAAGAAAATGTGACAGCGGCAGCTACGAGTACTATGGCGACTTCGATGACGACAAAGATGACAATAACGACACAAACTGCACCAATTGTGGCGACGATGTGTCGCATTTGATCGACGCGCGTAAATGCAACATTATTATTAGCAAAGGCGGCATGTCAGCCACAACACGTCCACCACCTTCACCCGCTAACACACCGCTTTACGATGGCTATGCGACCATACGTTCGCGTGGTCTCTATCGTTCACGTTCTATACGCGCCGCCGAATTGGAAGCAGAACTCAGCGCCATGGCAGGAGGTGGCGCGAAAGTCAGTAGTAGTTCAACTGATATGAGACGACCACCCATTGTGGAACGTAGACGTACACTTTCACTGAAAAGTGATTATAGTCAATGTTCTTGCTGTTCTGGCAATAGTGGCATTTGTCATAATGCACAACGTTTAGGTAGAGCTAACAGTACAACAAACAGCACGACTAACACGAGCACACCAAGTGTAGCAGAAGAAATTTATGCGATTCGTCCGGTAGCAAAAGCCGTGAAGACACCAACTATCGCTGATATTGAACCACTCTATGCTAGCACTCATATACGCGCAGCAGGCTTTCGCCCACTTTCGGAAGCCTCTTCATCATCGGGCAATGGCGGCGATAGTAATAGTGTGGACTGTCGAGACAGTGTTATAGGCTCGACTGGTTCGAGTAGTATCACTGTTGAGTATCAGAATATAAAAAAGAATTCACGTTTCTCATTAGACTCGCTACAAAGCAGCGCTACACCGAAAACACCAGATTACACAACAGCTGAAGAGGAGAGCATATTCTTGTATACCGCACCCGAGAGCCCGAAGCGACGCTTGGATAGCACAAGCACACGTCATTCATATGGTGATTCAGAGCGCTGCTATTCTCCTATGCCCACGAAGAACTCTTTCGATATGCAGGATTATGCTGTGTCCGCTGTGCGACACACTTCAGGCGAGTTCACACCTTCAAAGCTACGCCGTTCATCGACACGCAGCAATACATCTAATGCGAGTTCGCAATATAGTCGCACACTCTCGCTAATTGAGAGCACACGTCCAACTACGCTGATGACAAGCTCATACCATCGCAGTGAAAGCGAGAGTCTGACGCAAGCTGGTCGTGCAGTGCTCTCTCCCAGCGCACCACCTACACCAATACGACGCGAAAGCCTTTATGTCAAACCAAAGATTTATGCCATGCCTAGCCTAATACTACCATCAGCGCCGTCTACACAATCGCGTCCGACTAGTCCGGTGATGTGTCAGGGTCCCACGAAATCACCTTCGCCGTCACGCTCGCCTAAAAGCAACATTAGCTATCAACTACAAATGCCAATGCTGTCAGCGCCGCAACGCAGCACCAGTGCCGAAATACTCGAACGTTCGCATACAAGTCATTCATTGAACACAATTGATCAAGATGATATACCAGCCGTGCCTAGTGCTATGCCCGTATTGCAGAATGCTGTTGATCGGCGTTATCACACTCTGGGTCATATGCGTGTACAAAGTATGGGTACGGGTTTATATCGTTCTTATGACTCCTCACCTATGGGTTCAATGTTGAATATGATGAATGGCGCATATTACTCAGTCTATGCTGGACGTCAGCATCATTCTATGCTGCATACAAATAAGTCGGCTGGAAATCTTTATGCGTCGGCTGATGATGCTGTGGCAGATCTAAATTGTTTAGCGCCTGATTATATAGATCCTTTGGATTTCAAAATTGGTTGTCAGACAACGTTGCGCAGTAAACCAGTGATACCTTGGTATGAGTTGGCTATCAAGCGCGACTTCAAGCGGCAGTCTTGTCCACCTATCAGCGGAAGCGGTTTGACGAATGGCAGTAATACGCTGAGTATGAGTTGCAGCTCGGATAAAAAGGTTAATATTTTATATATATTTTATTGCTTTAATTTATATATTTGCAAATTGATGGTGGTGAATCTTTAATTCTAGGTACATCCCTATAGTTAGAATCTTTGTGAAAACAAGCAATGATAACGAATTTCAAGTTAGGTCGAAATTGAGTTATCACTAGCGAGGTTATCCCTGCGCTCAGATCTACAATCATGTATCATTTTCATGGACATTCTAAAGGCAAAACACAAAACTTGACTTGAGTAATTTTCACATTCCAAATACTATCCTTAATTTTTTTTTAAATTTACTTACGTATTATTGCTTGTTGCTACAGTTAAATCCCATCCAAAATGATTCGTGACTTAGATTAAAATATACCAGTACAGGCTTGAAAAATGGCCAAAAACGCTCTTTCGTTAACTAAGGTCGGTACTTCAAATCTCATGCCAGGAGGGGCCCGTTTACTAATTTTAAACTTTGACTACCAACAACGACGTGATTGCCAGCCGACAAATGTGCTGACTCTTTGCTAGATGGCAGCAGATACTTCGTTTTTCCGTATTCACCATCAAACCCATCTTTTGCGCTTTGTTTTCCCATTTGAAGCAAGTAGAACTTACGGCGCAAATTTTCAGGCCAACGATGTGTTCTCGTTCTTCTTCTTCTTGTAGCGATTAGGAGACTCCCCAAAGAACCCGATGTTGATGGTCATTTGTCCGACTGTTATGGTAACATGCTTCGCCTACCACACCGTAGTTCCTGTGTTCACGCTCCGGACAAAGCAACATCAAAATTTTAGAAACAAGTTTTTTCAATCAGAAGAAAGTTTTTCTAAGCGGTATCGCTCTTCGGCAGCAATTTGACAAGTTTTTGCAATCAGAAGAAAGTTTTTCTAAGCGGGATCGCCTCTCGGCAGTGATTTGGTAAGAGCTCAGAGTTTATTTCTGCCACGAAAAGCTGCTCAATGTCGTTCGGAGTCGGCATAAAACATATAGGTCCCGTCCTGCCGATTTGTACATTTAATGTACTAGCCCGACCATTTGGGGTATGATCTGATATGACCACATTGAACTTTCTTCCTCAAAAATCCACGTCTTCTAGAGGAAGAGGTCGCGAGAGCGCATTAAACCAACGAGTACATTTTAGTTTTGTTTTCACCGATCTACCCCTTGTTTTGGACATCGACTCATTGCTTATTCATCCACAAATTATTTTGACATCGGCGCACATACTCACCATTTTTTTTAGCCTCGGATCATTAAAGATTTGTCTCCCCCCAAAAATTTTGCACGATTCACTTTCACGTTTTACATTGCACCGCCCGACCAGTCTACAGTTCACCTTCAACCGTCCACAATCATTAACCATCCATCTATTCATAGTTCCCCAGTTCCGCCATTCGAAATCGACTATAGACTTTGGCAGCGATCAAGCACCACCCGCCTACCCTTTGACGGGATTTGTCTTCCTGTCTCAAGAAACAGCTCTAACACCAATTACTACTTTTATTTAAGTGGCCTCATCATAACACCATTCGATTGGTTAGTTACTGTGCTTCGCGGATACCAAAGACCCGAGCTCAAGTAGCGCTTTTTGATGCACATTCTCCTGGAAGCAATTGCTGCTGTTTTAGTATATCCAGTCGATGCTCCATTCAAACCGTTTGGTACGGACAATGAACCTGCTGATGTCTTTTTGACAGAGCATTTAGCTGCTTACTGAAGTTCCGTCAGTATATAACTGCCCATAGTTAGAAACCTAGTGAGAGCTAGAGTTAGGCATTAGCATTAGGTAGTGCGCGACTGTTTCTTTGCTGGCCTCGCCCCAGCTCCTACAAATGATGGTAAAAGGGATGTACATTATCTCATTAGCGCGAGTTTCCCGTGAATGTGGCAGTTAGTGTAAAGATGTTTATACTTGACCTATTTAGTAGCTCCTCTATTCTCCTACTATCGTAATTCGGCCAAGTTTGCTTTGCTATCTTGCAGGTGTCCGAGGAGTACCAGTTAGAGACCGCTTAGTTCTTGAACTAGCTATGTATGTATGTTCCTTTTGATTGATTTAAGCGAATGACGCATCTCTATCGTCTCCGCAGCATCCAGCAGTGCCGCGTCCTTTGCAAGTTCGTCTGCCTTCTCGTTGCTCTCCATGTTCCTGTGTATACGTATTCATATATCGATAACTAGTGCAAACGATGGTCTTAGACGAGTGGGGCTATTTCTCAATTTTTTCGATAAACAATGCTTACATCTCTTGGATTTCCCGATTAAAAGAATTTGACCTCATAATTAGTTAGAATGTCACGTACTTGTCCAATAACTTCAATTAAATTTCAACTGCGATGTCGATGATTTAGACTCAGTTTCAGATCAAACATTTCTCTTTTCTATACAAACTTTGATACCATTATTCCTTAACCAAACCACAATATCAAAAAAATCTACTTTCCAATTCTTCGACTTGTGGTATATCTTTTAGGAAATCTTAGAAATATTGTAATTCTAAGGTTTCTTTGTATATTTACCTTGTTTCCTTGCACTCCAGCACCATTGTTTAGCAACAACGTTTCAAGTATAAGCAGCTAACCACAACAGCAGCTACACGACATTCATACGTTGCCTGTCTACCAAATCTGGTTTGATTGATTTAATAAAACTTAAGTAAATGGATATATCTATGTACGTACGTTTAGATATACAAAAATATCTATTTGTTGAACATTTTACACACGTTCACACATCATCAACCGCACAAAAAAACCAATCGCTTCACTCTCTCGTATTTACTAAAGACAAGCGCGGTAAAAGCTTAAGTAGCGAAAGGCCAAATCGCGTAAGCATGACTTGAATTGCTTGAATGCATCTGAATGGCATACGGGTATACTTAAGATAATGCAAAGCGCATAATTAAAATGATAGCTGCATATTCAATGTTGGACGGCTGGAAAAGTATCTTAAAGTATGTGTCAGTAATGCAAACCTCATGTAATATGAATACTAAACATGAATGTAGGAATGTACATGGAATATGGCATGCTTACCTATTAAACATTATTTACTTATATGATCATAACTTTAAATAAACATAAAGTCTACTTAAGTAAATGCTGTTCAATGAGTCATACAAACATGGCAAGTGGGCTTCTCCCGATTGAGCATAGAAATTTTAAAACCTTAAGAGGATAGATTTTTCAATAGGTGTTTTGATGTTGCAAAGCTTTTTTTGCCCCGCTGAACTCTTTGTTAATCGTCTCTAAGTATATCTTTTTATTTGTTGCTATTCCTTTTAAACGCATTTGGGTACATATGTATACTATATATTTTTTATCCAAATTGTGTGGAATATTTTCAGGTGCGTTCAACAGGACTCAGTAACACAACAACGGTTTTCAATATTTTGTACAACATTTTTTAGGTGTTTGAATATTTGATGGTAGAGAAAAAATGCAAAATTTATATACATATAGCGATGTTTCCAGGAAATGTTTCTGAATTTCACTTCTTCATCAACTAGCTTTTCGGCAGCTGAGTTTTGAATTCGAAATCTCCAACTAAATCTCAAACAGTTGGAGAGATAGATGCTTCTATCCACTCCGTCACATGAATGCCCCGCTGCGCGCTTTGTAAATCGTCTCTTAGTATTTCTGTTTTTTGTTGCTGTTCTTTTTAAACACAATTGTGTACATATGTAAACTATATATTTTTAATCTAAATTGTGTGGAATATTTTCAGGCGCGTTCAACAGAACTTACTAACATTAGATTTAGTTCCTTATTATCAATGTTTCCGCTGTTCCCTAATATATCAATATTATTCACATGTTAAACATATATTAGCTAGAAATACTCCTATTGCTTTTTACAATCTTTTAGTTACTGATAATAAAAAAAATTAAAAATTTGCACACGGCGATGGTTACTAGGACATGGTTATAAATTTCACTTCTTCATCAGCTGGTTTTTCGGTAGCAGAGTTTTGAACTCGAAATCTGCAAAATTCATACTTCATACTGGTGTAAAGGCAGATGGCTCCATCCACTCTGCCATGTGAATGCCACGCTGCACACTTTGAAAATTATCTCTAAGTATTGCCTTTTTTGTTGCTGTTGTGTTTGACTAAGTTCGGTGTTTTTCCCAGTCTTTAGTAGTCCAATGAATAAAAAATTCCTTATTGCATTGAAACCACACCTTATATTGTTATGCACGAAAGCTTTAGGATTCTCTTAGCCCAGTATTGACAATAAATATTGTTTACTTTAAAAGTCAGCTCTCTGTAGTAGCCGACGAAGCCTCGCGCCTTTTTGTTTGTTTCTTATTATTTGTACTCCTAAGCACTTACCTTTTGTTAGCTTTGATTTCAATCACTTTGAACTTTGTCCATCACAGAAATGTCACTACTGTCTAGCCACCGTTCCTACGTATTTACGTTTCCTAAATCCAGCTAATCAATGTCAATATTGTGAATAAATAAAGTCACCTTACCTAAACAACGTCCAACGTACGTTTAAGCTGTGAAAAGCATTACGCTGACACAATGTTAACAGCAAATCCGAATTCGGAAGCATTTAACGTGTTTAATGCATTCGATTTGCTTTTGGCTAACGCTACTTTGAGCTGGTAGTGGTTTTTTTTGTTTGGCGCTTAATTTTCATCAACTTTTTCATTGCTCTAGTGGTAAAAATCCCGAGGCGAATCAATTCAATCTGCATAAGAAAGAGTTTACATTTTCACCATCTTCAGTTAGTCGTTTATCTAGAAGTTATCATGTTTGTATTCTCCATACTAACTGGAGCTTCGTGTCTCAGTTGAAAAAAATAATAATAATAAATGGAAGGCGCGATATCCTCCGAAGAGATTTAAGGCCGAGCTTCTCTTACAATTTGAGTCGAGCTCCTTTTTAATTTTTCCTACAAATTTGCGGGACGGGACCTACTTGTTTTATGCCGCCTCCGAGCGGCATCTGCAAGGCAGATGAGTTTTCACTGAGAGCTTTTCATGGCAGAAATACACTCGGAGTGTTTGCCAAACACTGCCAACGGCGACCCCGCTTTGAAAAATGTTTCTTCTAATTGAAAAAACTTGTTTCGCAAATTTTGATGTTGCTTTGCCCGGGGTGTGAACCCAGGATCTTCAGTGTGATAAGCGGAGCACGCTACCATCACACCACGGCGGCCGATTCGCATCTTAGTTAAATACAAGGAAAAATGTGAACAAAAGTCTGTTGTTTGGCTAGTTTTCTTGTATTCACAATTATCGATTTAACCGGAGATAGTCACCCTGTGTTAGGGAAACCGAAAATATCAAATGAAGCTTTGATAGATTGCTATTCTCAATTTCTTAATAATGTGGTAAAACCTGTTTAAGAGAGCTCTCGCTCCGAAGCGGAATAGTATTTTGATAGTCGATTTTGATGGAACCTAGAGCAAGATTACTGGAACTTATTAATAAGATTGATAAGAGAAATACTCATATGCCACGAAGATCCAAAGTGTGGTACACATTCGTTCGAAAGCCTACATATTTGCTGATTAAAATGACTATTCTGCTTTCATACTCAGGCTCACAGTTCTGGCGACTATATGAAAAGACAATACGTAACGGCCGTGCATATCAATGAGGAACACTAAAGTGGTAGGTTGAAATCTCCGTATCAGGATTTCTACAACAGTTGTGAGGAAAAAGAGAAACATTTGTTTGTTTTTATAAATTCTTATTTTGAAAATATCTTCATCCCGAAAACTATTTCCCGTTGCGATACGAAATATTTCTTCTAAAGTTCACATCTCTAAAACTTACACAAGCCTATAGCATTATTGAGTGCGTTTTACTTTTTTGGCACTTTTCATTAAATATTATGTACATACATAAATATAAAAGCCTTTTAAGGATCTCTTCATATTCATGGATTAAGTTGTTTTCGTGCATTTAAAAATGTTCGTGGGAAATTAGATTTGAAAAGCAAAGCATGTGCTTAGAATGTTTAATGATTAGGTTTAACATTGAAAATCATTATTTTTAATTACCATTACTGCATGGATTTGGAGTTGGTCTATCTTAGGTTGGGCTAGTCCAAAGCTAGAGGACTTTAGGGGATTCAAAAAATGGTCATTTGCCGTAGCATGACAAAGAAGAAATAAAGGTGATACTTTCCAGCGTCAGATATTTCTCTAGATAATGGCAAATTTGTGATAAATTCGGCCCATAAATCTTGAAAAATATATTAATCACACATATACAAAGAAGAGAACAGTGAGATGGAGAGATTAAAGCGCCAAATACACGACACGAACATTTCCGCGAACATTCCGCAATCTTGTTCGCAGCTTTGGCCATACACCATACGAACTTTTGGCCGAACATTAGTTCTCTTTCAGACAGCGATGAATACGGACAACAATTGTGCTGCAGCAATATTGCTCGCTGTGGCAATTAAGCGTAAAAAAAGAGAGAAGATCGCAAAAAAAGAATTTGGTGCAAAGAATGGTTTAAAAAACGAGCAGTTCTTGGACAAAGTGAGCTTATTAAAGAACTGGAATTCACGTCACAAAATGATTTTAAAAATTACGTTCGTATGAGCAAGGCAACATTTGACCAACTTTTACAAAAAATTGTGCCACTCATAACGAAACGGAAACAGGATCTACTTCTTTTAATTTTTCCATTAGAGTCGCATAATCATTATTCTTTTTAATTCTATTACAATAATCTTTGCTTTTTACTTGCCACAATGATGGCAAAGATTTATACATTTCAATAAATTCACTCAGAAATTTTTTATTGTCCATTTTACTTTTCCGCGCACGTCTGTTCCGTTCAGAAATTACTACGATTATGAGCTATTTCGCAATACACGCACGAACAGTTCGCGCAAATGTTCGCCAAAAACTAAAATATTTTAATTTTTGGCGAACATTTGCGCGAACTGGCAAACACCACCATACACGACAGAAAAGGTCGCAGAAACATGACATAACGGGAATGTTCGCGGAAATGTTCGTGTCGTGTATTTGGCGCTTAAAGCGAAGTAAATAATCAATTAATCGATAAGGCTGTTGGCGAAAAGTCTAGAAATAAGCGAATGAGGCAACTGCGAGTATATAAGCAGCGCAGTATAGGAAAGAGTCTCGCAATTTGATTGTAAGAAGTTGTAAGTGAAGTAGGGGAAAAATTTCAATTGTGAAGTTATACTACCATAGTAGTGCTGTACTTTTTGAGTTTATTTATTCGACAGTTCAGTGAGTCGAACGATAACCGAAGGCAAAAATTCATCGAGAATCGGAACAGTATGTTAAACTACTGAACATTTCGCTAAACAAGTTATCTCTTTCTAACACAGATCAATCTATTCATTAAGAAGAAGGCAAGCATACATACAAACGTTCAACGATTCAATTAAGGTTCTGCATTAACAACTCATTGAATACCGATTTTTATATCTTTTTAACGCCTATATGTATACCAAATAAAACATTTCATTGCGCGAAACATATTACTACATTCCAAAGTTTTCCCCTATAGACCAAAAAATTGTGTAAAAACCACATTACAAGTATTTGCTGCCAGACTTTATAAACCAAGCATCAGATTGTTAGTTAAACGCCGACACAAGGCATCGTTACGCCTCCAACTTCGCGCTAAAATAAGCAAATGTCAACGCAGATGAATGACATTTTTCCTACAAAATAGACGATAAAATGACAGCAAGCGTGAAACTTCTTTTTATGTACCTACTTAGCAGCTACTGTAACCACATTTGCCGATTGAGGGCGCATTGTTGAGGAATTCACAAGAAAATGCGCCTATACTTAAAAGAATTAACAAGAACAATAAGCGCAAATAACGTTTTAAATCACCACATTTGGTGGATAATCAGGAAATCTACAACGAGTAAAAGAAATACCTGCATGTGTAGTAGCCGTGAATGGTTATAGGCTGTGACATATAGTAGACATACTTTCAGTGATCACCACACTCATACATACAAACATACAAAGATTTAGATTGAAACCTAAGCATAAATATCGATATCAATAAAACTATTATATATTATAGAGCTACTAACTGGTATAGACGAAGTCTCAGTAGTTAACTGGTTGTGTGTCAAGTTTATGCGTCTAGTTTTGTGTTGAAGGGGATGGAGGAGGTTTGGTCTATGGGTTGCATGTGAATTGTGTTTAAATAGAAAATGCGTGTCATTGCTGTTGTGTCTCTAGTTTTAATAAGGTTAGCAGCTATGTTAAAAACAAGCGGAATAAAACTCTTTTTTTAGGTGACAACGCAAAACTAGCGTCATTCTTTTCAATTATGAACAAAGAAGCTGAAAAGAGCTTGTCATACAATAAGTTACGTTTGCTGTTAGTTGGTGACATTTTTTATGCTTTCAAGCACATTAAAAAACCAATAGCATTAATTTTTATTTTACATTTTTTTTAGTTGTGTGGGTATGGCGTACTTTAAGAGCGATACATCTTGGTTAGGTTCGAAGTCAATAGAAGAAGGAAAAAAAGGTAGTTTACTTAAGCCTCTCAGTCTCATTGGTACTTCATCATTTTTTAAAATAACTTTTTGCATACTCACATTCATATGACTAATGTCCCAAAGTATTTATAAATTTTTTTTTCCGCAAACTCTATCTTATGAAGCTTTAGAAAGATAAAGTATATTTCCGATTTGTTAATACTATCAATTTCAAATATCCAGTCAGTTGGGTGATATTCTAGTTGATGCCTGAATGTCAGAACTATTTATGCTCTCATACTTTTATTTAGCAGATAAAATTATTGTTGCGTATCTTAAGAAATTATCGATGAATGTTGCCTTTCGTTATCGTTGGAGCCACTAAACTGCTGAATAAACAAACTTAAACCTTCAGTATTTGAAAATGTTCTTTATTTACAGCACTACTATTGTAGTAGAACTTCACAATTGAAATTGTTCGCGTACTTCACTTACAACGTGTTAAAATCAACAAGACTGTCTTTATTATATACTCTCAGTTGCATCATACGGTTATTTCTCCCAGGGTCTAGACTTTCGCGAACAGCCTTCTCTCACATACCGGAAATATGCGAACGAGGCAACAGATAGTATAAAATCGAAGGAGTCCATGTAATGTGGAATCAATTTGATTTTAACACGCCTAAGTGAATACCGTGCATACATTGAATTCTAAGGACCTACTACCATAGTAGTGTTGTTAATAAGTAGAATTTTGACATACGAAATACTGGATAGTTCAGTGATTCGCAGCGATAACAGAAGGCGCAGAGTTATCGAGAATTTCTGAACATTCGCAACACTGTCAATTCAACAAAATTTTTCATAAATTACAGTATAAGAACAAGTATCTTAAACTGAAATTAAAATAATTAGATTTAAAATGCATTACACGCACCTACTCGTACAACAACAATTAAATGAATTGCGCAGCCAATCATGCATTAACAATAAATATTGTTAAAATATGTACGTAAAATACAAATTAATAAATGTGCATAAATTAAAAGCAAAAAAAATTTAATTGTTGTAGAAGAGATATAAAACCTTCATACGAACATTAATGCGATGTAAAACGCATGTCTTGTTGACAAACGCGTTGAGCGCATGCGCACGTCGCCTGAGCGGCTTACATGAGCGATAATAATGAATGGTCACTTAGCGACAGCTGTAAATACTAAAAAGTAAATTATAATAAATAGATAGGTATGTTTTATAACTTCTTTGCATTTTTTATAAATAATTTGTTTTAAATATGTTTTTGATTACAAAATATAAAAAGCAAAAAAAAAAAACGAAAAACTGAACGGTAGTAAAGGGTGCAATGTCAGCAGTTAAATGCTACTAAATGGTGCTGAAAAATATTTTAATATGTGAGCAAGTGCAATTAGTTTTGATGAGGCTTCATTGCACAGCAGTAACAGCAATAGCAGTAGCAGACATTCGAAAAATTGTACGTTTCTTTACAAGGAGAGCAATTAATGACAGCTGCGCTTTCGCCTTAAAACACTGAAACAATTTTGGTTTTTTTTGGTTTTCAAATTATTTATTTTTTTCATACAAAATTGCTGCGACTACTTATATTAAGCTGCAGGTGTTGAATTGTCTCAGACACTTTAATGATTTCTTTCCATTGCAGCACATACTTTTCAAACGCAGTGTATCGGCAATAAATCAAACAACTTCAAAAACTTTTTAACGATGCAATACTTGATTAAATTCGCTGCATTTCATTGAATACAAAAAGAAATCGTTTTCTATTTGAAACTTTTTTTAAGCTTGCTATTTGTCAATGCATTGCGTTGCATTAGCATTGGATTTAAAAATTACTACGCTGTGATAAACGTTGGCTGTGTTGCTCAGTTGCTTCATTATTTGACACCATGAGTGACAGCTGTTGGTCGGTTGAGTAACTTTAAAGCCATAACCGCGGTAGCTGTGTAAGCTCTTTCTTATATGTGGGAACAGCTGTTCAAAACTTTCTGTAACTACTTTTTTGCTTCTGACTGCTATTTTGTTCACCAGCTATTTAATTGATGTCTCCGAGTCACTTGGGGTATCGGTCTAGGTGTTATGCAAACCAAAAAAGTGAAGTGCCTTGTGTCGTGTATGAAGTTCATAAGGACCTTCACATAAACCTTTACTATTACAATTTGTAGAGAGGAATATTATGAACTGTAATGTACCATTCATGTGTAATGCAATAGCAAGATATGTCCATGCTAAGTATATTGAAATGTTTTACCCTTATCACATTTGGTTTGGAGATAAATCGGCTTGGAGCCATCTTCAGTGCCACACTCCGTACTTCGATGGGACATTTTCTTTCTCAGCACTGTCCTTAGTGCTCTTGCAACATTTGCCTAGCTTGTTGTTCTATATAGACTTTTGCAGACTTGTCTCTGCTCTAAATTTGGTTTATAAAAAAAATGCAAGGCGCGATAACCTCCGAAGAGAATTTAGGCCGATCTTCTCTTCCAATTTGCGTCCTGCTCCTTTTAATTTTTCCTACATATTGGCGAGACGGGACCTGCTTGTTTTATGCCGACTCCGAACGGCATCTGCTAGGCAGATGAGTTTTCACTGAGAGCTTTTGATGGCAGCACTTCTTTTCTTATTTAGTCTGTACCTTGCATACAATATTGAATTTTAAATGAATTTTATTTCGGTACTTCGTATTCTGTTATTCATAGTACTTAAAACTCGCTCCACTCCTGGCAAAACTAAAAATTCGAAAACAAACCTGGAAAGACTGGCAAATGGATTTTTATCAAATGCGTTTTTATACGCTCGAACCTGTCCTCAACATTCAATTGTGGAATCTGTAGTTATATGTTTCTAAAATCAAAAATTCAATTTCGGTCCATCATAGTTCCGAAGCAATCGAATCGAATGGTGAACATCCGGAACGAAAACGTTACCCAGCCAGCATTTTTTGAAAATTTTGATCAAAAAATATTTAAATATCATACCCAAGATGATTAAAAACGTTCAAATTTAAAGGCATTTTCTATTCGAAAATTGATGTATCGTCGGGAGAAAAATGTACCATAAATGTGATTATTCTTGAATAATAATTTTTGATTCATGTTTCGAAACGCTTTTTATTCATATTTATTATCATTGTAAAATTGAACTTTAATTGTTTTAGAGTAATATTTGACTGCTTTTCACAGTCATTTTCTGATCATATCCGTGATAGAGATATATTTTTGACATTCGGCGGCGGCGGCGACGGCGTTCGGCGCGTTAGTATATTTTCTACTTTTCTAAGGTTGTCTGGGCCATTTATTGTTCATCTCGAAAATTAGTCCGATATGGTCGAAAGGGGTATCAAGGGATGCGCATCACTGCTATTTATAAAAATTCAATTGCGAAATTTAACACTTTCTAACCGTTTAAAAGTGATTTGAGAAAACAGGAGCTTTCAATGCCAGCTTAACACGGATTTCGCATCACCGAATTCACCAAGTTATATAATAAATTTAAATGATCACTTCGCATAATTTTTTCAAAAAATTAATAAAGAACATTGAATTTAAATAAAATGTGCCAAGTCGAACATGTTTTCAAATTGTCTTAAAGTTTTTAAAAAAGCAAATTACCCGAAAAAGATGGCGAATTTTATATCCCGATTGACTGAAAGAATAAGCGAAATCAGTGATGCAAAATTCTTAAGTAGGCTCCAGTGTTTTAAATTCTCCTTTGAAATGATTCTCAGCTCATACTTAACCCTCTAATTAGCGGTGAATAAATTCAACACATCTTAGCGTTGTCGTCTGGCCAGACGAAATTTTACACAATGAACTTTATCCACAAATATTTGAATTTTTATTTAAATTTTGAAGAAAACTCGTCGCACACTGTGATAAGTTTGAATTTTTATTTTGATAAATTTTGAAATGAATTCGATCTATGAGGATTAATAGGCTTAAAAATATGTTCGTCTGGCCAGACGACAACGCTAAAAAGTGACATAATCAAATTTGGTACAAAAAAAAGATAAAACAAAATCCACAAATATTTGAATTTTTACTAAAATTTTGAAGAAACTCGTCGCACACTGTGACTACCCGGAAATAAGTTTGAATTTTTATTGATAAATTTTGAAATGAATACGAACTATGAGGTCTTATAGGCTATGTTCCTCTAGCCAGACGACAACGCTAAAATGTGACATAGTCAGCTTTGGTACAAAAAATCAGATAAAATAAAAAGAAAAAATATCGATTTCGGAATTTTATAATTCGTGAACATATTTGAATCGTTTTGGATGAGATTTCTGAATCATTTTTGAATACGATTATCATAATTTATTCTTCATATCTCATACAAAATAAGACACAACATGATAATCATATTTCATCAAGGGAAGAAAGCATGCGGAAGTGAGCAAGGTAATTCGCAAATTAACTTGACTGATATACACCTGCGACTACAACATCCAACATCAGTTATGATCGTCAATATCTTAAAAAACGATAAGGTACGGGATCTTGAAGCCGTATTCAGGTATGTTAAGAGAGTTTCACTTACCTGGGGTTCAAATAGCTCACAACCTTTGTACTGTCCAACCATTATGTATTTTCTGGGAAGCCGAAGGTAGAGAAATGATTGGGGACATCTTATGTAGGTTTCGAGCAGTATTTACAATATCTTTTTTATAAATAAAAAAAATTTTATATATTTTTTCTAACTTCATTGTTGTATACCGGTGTAAAGCAAAAGACGTGCTCTTTATTGCAAGCTCGATTAGCAACTGTTTTTATTTAGTGAGATGAACTCCATACGAATATACGTCAATAGATGTATAAAGATAAGTCAATAGGTATAGATAAACATAAGGGTGCGATTGCATAGGGCAGCACATAACACGCCTCTCTCCAAAAAAAAAATGCCTTATTTTAGTATTTGAATATAAACATACTTTGAAGTACAATAATATTTACATAGTTTTATTAATTCAAATGGCAATTATTAATTCAAATTTAAAAAAATTTTTTTTTTTTTATTTTTATTTTTTTTTTGTTATACTGTTTTCACACAGAAACTTAATGATCTCATTTCACCTGCTAATGAAATCGTAAATTTTTTGCTTTCACACAGAAGTAACTGCTCCATTAGTATGAAGGATGAGACAGACAATCATGGCGGAACGATACAAGGTGGGAGCATGGTGACATACCTACAAACAAAAAAAAATGCCATGTACTTGTAAATTCGATGGACAAATATCAAAATCGTACTGCGTCGGCAGTTGATGTATCAAATCAAATAAAAAAGGTTATAATCAGCTGTTCCATGCGGCCACCTTGTATCGTTCCGCCATGCAGACAATGACATTTGCTTTGAAAACTAAGAAGCGGAAACGGAAGCGGAACGCTGCCAACAGAGTTGCATTGTGCTTTTGACTTCATTAGGCATTCGATTAGCTACTAATCAAATAATAATAGATTCGAATTTTGTAGGGAAGATTGAGCTCAATAAGCGTCTTAATGTAGAAAATTGTCTTTATTATTCAATAAGCCGTCTGTGTGAAATTAGTATTATTGTGATTTTGTGATTACTAATTCATTATTACCTCACAACTTGTACATTCTAAAACTTATATCTAACATCAATGTTTCGTGGACGTAATGACCTGTGTTCATGAGTATTTTCATTACCACTTGACATATTGTCCAACTTATTTTCATTCTCATTACATTCAGTTCCATGCGGAGATTCAGAATACATTGTTTTCCTCAGCAACCGCCGATTCATCTGCTTCAGGTCTTCTGGACCAATTTGAGATTGAACTGTCGCAGGAGACCAACATGCTTTGTTAGGATTTTTGTAATCTCTGATGTATACTTTATCTCCTGAACTAAACTCTACAGATCTTTTTCCTGGATAATTTTTTTTACTTTTTTCTTGACTATGTTATATATTTTCTTTGATTTTAGGTGGTTTGACAAAATCAAATCGAGTTTTTATAAATCTACCTAAAAAGAGCTTAGCTGGTGATTCGTTTGTAGTACAATGTTTCGTTACTCGATAATCCTTTAAAAATCTATTCAGATACATATCGAAATTTTCTGCGCTGCCGCTGCTGAAGTTTGCCATTAAAGATTTCTTTAAAGTTTTTATAAAATTTTCAACCTGACCATTCGTTGATGGTTGTCCCGGCGAAGTAAGTACGTGTTTCATATTGTTAAATTTTAAAAAAGTTTTGAATTTCTCAGATACAAAATAACTACCGTTGTCACTAACGATTGTTTTGACAATACCGAAGCGGCAGAAAGTTTCGCGAAGTTTTGATATGACAAAGTTAGAAGTCATGTCTTTAGTTTTAAAAACTTCAACCCATTTCGAATAAGCATCAATGAGTACTAACAACTGAAAACCTTTTATAGGCCCCGCGAAATCTATGTGTATTCTACTCCAAACTGAGTCAGCCGGCTCCCACGGAATTAATACACTTTTGTTAGGACTCGGTAAAAGCTCCTGACATGGAATGAATTGCTTAATCAAATTTTCTATGTCATTATCAATTTTTGGCCACCATACATATGATCTTGCCAGGGCTTTTGTTTTTACGACCCCTAAATGTGAGTCATGTATCTGCTCCAGTAAGTACTTTCGCAATTTAGATGGAACTACTGCTCTGTAACCCCATAGCAAACACTCTTGGTCTACAGTTAGCTCAGTGCTTTTGTTAACAAATGGAGCAAACTCACTGCCTTTCAGGTTTTGCATTGTCCCCATTGTTACAGCAGTACATACTTTTGATAAAATCGGATCTCGACGTGTTTCACGCGCTATATCTTTGAAATTAATACTAAGAGCGTTTTCCGCTTTGATATGGCATATATATGATTTTTCTTCATAATATTGTTCAAAGTCATGCTGTGGAAGTCGTGACAAATTGTCAGCTTCATTTAATGATCCTTTTATGTATTCAATTTTATAATTGAAACCAGATAATATGAATTCCCATCGTTGCATTCTCGCTGCAGCCATCAGAGGAAGTCCCTTGTTTTCCCCAAATATTGATAAAAGTGGCTTATGGTCCGTGCGCAACACGAAATTATGTCCAACTAAATATTGCTTTAGTTTGGTTATTGAAAAGATTATGGCAAGCGCCTCTTTTTCTAATGTGCTATAGTTCTTTTCACTTTTTGACAGGGCTCTTGATACATATGCAATAGGCTTTACGCTTCCGTCTTGAAATTTATGAAACAAAATTCCCGCCACTGCATTGTTAGAAGCATCCGTCGTAAGGACTATAGGGATTTCAGGGTTAAAATGAACCAGAACTGAATCAGAAGTGATATCCCTCTTAATATTTTCGTATGCCTCTTGACATTCACGAGACCAATTAAACTCTTCATCTTTTTGTAAGAGTTTGTACAAAGGTGCCATCTTTTCGAAAAAATTTTGTACAAATTTTGAGTAATAATTTACGTGCCCAACAAATGCTCTTAACTCCGAAACATTTTTGGGAATAGGTGCCTGCAAAACAGACCAAATTCTTTCTGTTGTCTTACTCAAACCATCTTTATCAATTTTGAATCCAAGATAAGACACTTGTGCTTTAAAAAATTCGCATTTCGAAATGTTTAAACGTAAACCTGCACTTTGCAGTTTACTCAAGACTGATCTTAAATTTCGAACGTGTTCGGCTAAGTCTTTGCCTGAAACTGTGATGTCGTCTTGATATACTACAAAGGGTACATTTCGCAACAAATTTTCCATAGTTTTCTGGAAAATTGCTGCTGCCGGTTTAACCCCGAACGGCAAACGTTTCATTTTAAAACAACCTATGTGAGTAGACCAGGTACATAATCGTTGCGAGTCCTCGTCCAATAAAAGTTGGTTGTAAGCATTGGAAAGATCAAGTTTTGTGAACAATTGACCCCCTTGTAAAGATGCGAAAATGTCCTCTATCAGCGGTAAGGGATAATGAAAATCAATGAGATGTTTGTTGATGGTAACTTTATAATCCCCACAAATTCGTAAATCACCATTGGGTTTAAGTATTGGCACCAAAGGTGTTCCCCAATCCGCATTATCTACCGGCTCTAAAACATCCATATTTACTAATTCTTGTAAGTTGTTTTCAACTTTTTTCTTCCAAGCTAAAGGAACCGATCTCGGTTTAAAAAATGTAGGGTTTGCTTGTTTAGAAATTTGTAAGGAGACCTTACCTAGTTTGTAGGTACCAAGCTGATTTTTAAAAACTTCGCTATAATCGCTTTTTAAACTACTTGTAATATCCTCAATATTACACTTTAAATCAATAGCTTTCACAGTTTGCACTAAAACCAAGCAAGGGCATATTATTTGTGTCCGTAACTACGATATTCAATTTTCTTATGGTACCATTATATTCAATAGTTCCTAAATATTCACCCATGACTTGTATTGCATTTCCGCCATAATCTACGTACGGTAATGAGCACTTAGTTAGACTTACATTTTTGTTTAATTTTTTAAATAACATTATTGATATTAAGCTGCAGGGTGAACCAGAGTCGCAAGCTACTTTCATTTGTCGGCCATCCAGTTTTACTGAGAGATAATAATAATCCGCTGAATTTCCACTTGAAATGCTGTAAATACAAAAGTTTTGATTATTAGAATTTTCCTTGTTGTTATTCTGACTAATATTATCTGATACATAATTTACACATTTATTTTTATCTCTGCATGTACTCGCCAAGTGGCCAACTTTCTTGCAAATATTACATCTGCTTTCTTTATATCTGCATTCATTTGACTGGTGATTGCGCCACCCGCAATGTTTGCATGCCTTGCCTTTATTCTGCTGCTTATTCTTATTGTTGTTGTTGTTGTTGTGTTTCTTGCTATTGTTGTTTGATGACTTCGAATTTTGCATTTGGTTGTTGCCTGCTTTGGACTTGTTGATATAATTTACGCTAGTGTTGTCTTCTGCTTTATTAGAGAGTTTCATTTCCATAATTAAAGCCTTGCGGAGAGCTTCATCTAGCTTGAGCTTTTCATCTTCTTCGCATAATTTCTCAAATATTTTGTCAGGTAAACCCATTATAAAACGATCAAGTAGGAAAGCCTCAAGATTCGTGCCAAATTTGCAGTTGAGAGCAAGCTTTTTTGTTCTTGTCATCCTTCTTTGCACTATAAAATAGCATTCTCTCGCGAAAAATTATCATAGGTGGAGTATAGTATGTGTGTAGCATTTCACATAATGCTTTAAATGTTTTGCTCACCGGAGATTCTGGACTACACAAACTATGCAATACTGCATACGGTGCAGCGCCAATAGATTTTAGTAAGATGGCTTTTTTAATATTGTCATCTGAGCAATTAATTTCGCAAAAGTGGATCTCAAGTTTCTCTTTCCATAATTGCCATGCCTCATTTTGCGGCGAAAATTGTTGTACATTTGTGGCTTGGTAAACGGTAACGGCATTATTGTCAGTTGGTGGTGTCATTTTGACCTTCACTTATTATGTAACCCTCAACTTTGTATTTTGTATGTACTTTATTTAAAGTGCATTTAATTTTGTTACAATATAAAAATTTTGTGTATTTACACTGTCGTACAGTTTCTATACGCACTCAATTGACGTCTTTTTAATTTGTTTAATATACGCCAACTTGTATTTTGTTGCTTATTTAAAGTACATTTACTTTAGTATGATACAATAGTTTTTTTTTTTTTGTTTCTTTTGGCACATATGTATGTATGTATTTCTTATTTACGAATTTAATATGTGCATTTAATTATTCGTATTTACGAATTTAATGCACTTCGATAATTTATTTTATTTTGCACATACGTTTAATTATGTATGTCCACTACTTTGCACACGTTTGGTTGACAGTCTCCATACGAATATACGTCAATAGATGTATAAAGATAAGTCAATAGGTATAGATAAACATAAGGGTGCGATTTCATAGGGCAGCACATAACATAGGGCAGCACATAACATAGGGCAGCACATAACAGATTGAAAAAATGTGTGCACGTGAAAAAAAAAAAGATTTTCAATGAAAAGGAAAATTTTAACAAGTATAAAATTCCCACTCAGCATTTAGGTGATTCAATTTTGAATTTCCCTAATATCAATACAATTTGATTACTATTTCTGACTAAATAATGAGTTATCATACATTTGAACAAAAGAAATAATCAAATATGAATACTTTTGATAATGAAAAACTAAAAAGCATTTCCGATCACTTTTTGGAATCATTTTTGAAGTCCTTTTATGACTAAATTTTAATATTTCATAAAAACCGACAAAAAGAATAATCAAATATGCTTACCTTTGATAATCAAAAACTAAATATATAGTTTTTCAATCACATTTTGGAATCATATTTGAATAAAATGTGTTTACTTTAGGTGATCAAAAATTTATAATCATTTTTCATTCAGCTTTCTGAATCTTTTATGAATATATTTGCTGACTGAATAATGAATTTTATACTTGTTGAAATTTTACTTTTCATTAAAAATCTTATTTTTTTTTTCACATACACATATTTTTTCAATCATGAAGTTAGAAAAAATATATAAAAATTTTATTGTTTATGCAAAAGATATTCTTCAAGACGAACGAAGATTTCACCAACCATTTCTCCCCTTCAGCTTCCCAGAAAATACATAATCATTGGACAATACATAGGTTGTGAGCTATTTGAACCCCAGGTAGGTGAAACTACATATCTTGACATACCTAGATACGGCTTCAACATCCCGTATCGTATCCGTATTTTAAGATGCAGACGATAATGTTGATGTTGGATGTTGTAGTCAAAGGTATATATCGGTCAAGTTTGTTTGCGGGTTAGCTGTGGTTCGAATAGCTCACTTTCGCATGCTTTCTTCCCCTGATGAAATAACATTACCATATATGTAATACTCCTATATTGATAATAGAAAATACTCGCAATGTGTTTTGGATGCGAAATCAAAGCAAGACAGCCTATAAAATTTTTGTGATTGAAGCAGCATAAGTGTGACAAGGGAAAACTTAAATTTTTGTACATTCGATTATTGAATACAAAAACAAAAACATGTAAAGAGCAATATATCGGCACTCTGATGTTGAGGAATATACTTAGCTTTTTGTAGCAATATAGAAGTATTACATATATGAAGATTACTATGTAGTATCCTATTTTGAATGAGATATGAAGAATAAATGCATTATAATTGCATTCAAAAATCTCAACCAAAACTATTGAAATATATTCACGAATATGACCAGAAAATGACTGTGAAAAGTAGTCAAATATTACTCTAAAACTATTAAAGCTCAATTTTACAATGATATGAAATATGAATAAAAAGCGTTTCGAAATAGGGATCATAAATGATTATTCAAGAATAATCACATTTATGGTACATTTTTCTAATCTTAAATTTGAACGTTTTTCATCATCTTGGGATATGATATTTAAATATTTTTTGATTAAAATTTTTAAAAAATGCTGGATGGGTTTATTTTTCAGTCAACAAATATAGTCGGATAAGATTCGGAAAGCTGATTGAAAAATTTTTGATCCCCTAAAGTAAACACATTTGATTCAAATGTGATTGAAAGCAATATTCAGTTTTTGACCATCAAAAGTATTCATATTTGATTATTTCTTTTGTTCAATTGTATGAGAACTCATTATTTGGTCATAAAGAGTAATCAAATTGTACTGATATGTAGGGAAATTCAAAATTGTATCACCTAAATGCTGAGTGGGTATTAGGCTGATGTTGCTTTAATAAAGTGCCTACCATAACGTTAGCGTTAGCTATTCTTAAGCCCCTCAAATATTTAACATCCAGCTCAAATGGATTCAAAGTTCTTAAAATTGATCTGCACCAAACTGTTTATCTAGATTTTACAAACAAGCTAAAAAGAGCAAACATTTCTGAAAAAAGATTAAAAATAAAATAATTAAAAATAAAGTTTAAGTTAAACGGGTTTATTGGAAACAATACTTACATTAAGTTATAATAATACTAAAAGCTAGAAAAAATTAGGTAGGTACTAGTCATCACACTCCTCATCAATCTAGGGCGTTGATCAGACAATTAAATAAAAGTGTTGGACGCGTCAAATTTCTATTGATAGTCATAAGTAAGGCCAAGTGAACCTTAATCAGGTTATGCTGCGCCTCACATTTTAAGAAATTTCTACCTAGGGCCTACCTAATTATATTCTTGCTTTTAGTATTATTATTACTTAATGTAAGTATTGTTTCCAATAAAACCGCTTAACTTAAAATTTGTTTAATTATTTTATTTTCAAGTTTTAGTCTTAATTTCCTATTACACAGATACGAGTATTTTTAATATCTCGATCCTTGACGCACCTCATATGTCGCTTTCTATTCATGTGTGTGTTATGTTTTCCAAATATGAGCCAAATCGGACCACAAATACGATATTTTTGAATATCTCGATACCTGCGCCACCTAGCGGCGATTTTTTTTCATAGGTCGCTTTATATTCATGTATGTATTATGTGTTCCAAATATGAGCCAAATCGGAACACAAATAAGGTTTTTTGAAATATTTCGATCCATGCGCCACCTATCGGAGTTTTTATCTTCTTATTATTGCATTGTCATCGAGTTCTGAACTATATTCCAAGTTTCAAGCTTGTGGCTTATCGGGAAGTTAGTTAAATTTTAATTACAAAATTCGTGCCGCCCGGCCTGTCAAGTCAAGATAAATAGAACCGTTCAAAAAGCTTAAAGCTAGGTCGCAATTTTTCCAGCTAAACGGAGAAAAAAAGCTAAATCTAACCTGAAAAAGCTAAAATTGCAACACTGATCAACATACCCAGCGAAAAGATACGCAGCGGCTACGCCATGTTATGTGATTGAAAGATGATGCTCCGGCTAAGAAAGAATTTTTATATCGTAACCCGCCTAGGGAAGCAAAGGAAGAGGGCGGACCCCACTCCGCTGGAAGGACCAGGTGCAAAATTATTTAAATTAGCTTGGTGTGACCAGTTGGTGCCAGTGAGCAGAGCGAAGAAACGACTGGAGCGTCTTGTTGGACGGCCATAACCGTTTAAACGGTTAAACTCCAATTAAGTAAAATCTGAGCTCTGTAAATATAGGCCAGTGTAAACCATTTGCTAAAGCTGTTTTTTTGCTCAAGTTACCTTTTAAATGGACACACCGACATCATGAGTAAGACTTTGTGTCTTGGCTTGCAGCTATATGAAATTACAGTTAACTTCAACGTTTTCTTAGTTGCCAAATAAGCTTTTGAACACTGCAACATTTTTGGCAACCCAACACTGCAACATTTTTGGCAACCCAGTTTGCCGATATTCTACGACCGCTATAAACCTATGATTAAAGTTTGATCTCATAACCTAAGGCATTTGCATGCGTCACACTTTAATTAAATACAACCAAAAATTTTATTAAATTGCAATTACAAACATTTATTTGTAGATAACACAAAAATAAATACATATCGCCATATCGACTGCTGATTGAAATATCACCAAATCGCAGTTTCGAATACGCTCGAACTTAGCATAAATTTTATGTTTTGACGTAAGCTGTGTTTACGAAAAAAGTTCTGCAATGCGGCGTTTAGTCGAGTTAGGGTGATTTTCCCCTTAGCAGTTGATTTAAAATAACACCCTGCAATTAATTTTCCATCACTAAATTTATGAAGTCTTGAACATCTGGATCATTTATATTTGTAAATACACTCGGATAATAGGGATGGTTACATTCCACATTGTGTGATGTGACAGCACAAAGTTTTCCACGCACAACGCCCGGTGCCCCCGAATCTCCCATACATATATCTGATCCAGGAATTTCAGCACAAATCATTGCTTCTGTTAAATGTCTCCCTAACTCACGATAACGTTTCTCACATTGGTGGAATGATGTTACACGTAAGACAGTACTTTTGAGTGTAGGCGAAGGATTTCCATTGTTTGTTGTAAAACCCCATCCACTAACTCGCATTCTTGCGCATTCGGGTAATATAGTATCGCAAAGTGATATTGTTTTTACTGTATCACTCTCTCTAAATATTTGACTCACTTGAATTAAAGCTATATCCATAATACCTGTTTGGAAACTAAATTCACATGGATAATATACGCTTTCCACAGTACGACTTTGTCCAGTTGCGCTTAAATCACGAATGTCGGTGACACCAGCTATAATAGTGAAGAGGTCTACATCTTTATCAATCAAACAATGCCAAGCTGTAACCACCCTCTGCATAGTGATTAATGAACCAACGCAATGATTTATGCCGTTATAATTTACTGCTACCAAATATGGACTAGTCTCTATACGCCAGTGCACGCCATTTATAATGCGAAATTCCGAATTCGTATAAGTCAAGAAAAGGTAGTTAACCACGATAAACAAGAGCGCGAAAGGATTGTGTGAATTCATTTTAGTTTAAAACTATTTCCACCGCTTTTTAAGTATAAAGTGAAGGATGTTAAATTTTGTGACCGCCTTTTATACATAATTGGGTCGTGTGAATAAAAAATAATAATAAATTTTCCATCTAGATTTTAGGAATTGTTTTTCACTCGGCTCAAGTGTTTGTCAAAATTGTAAACACCTAATTAATAAGCTTCTAAAAACAACATTTTCTTAGAAATTTCTTATTATTGGAGCTTTATATTTTTATGATGTGTACAAAGCGTGTAGTTAATTAGTGTTATTTGTTTCCAAACTAGAAATGTGTTCTATCGTACACTGTCACAAAACCATAGTTGGGAGTAGTGCAATGAATTTTGAGCAACACCACTTCTCGAACTTAAGTAGGCTGACATAATCAAGATCTTGTTTGAAGTGTTAATGAGGCCTTAATTTTTTAGGAATTTAAATGTCTGTTCATCTTATACATATTGTTGTTGTAACAGTGCTTTCGCATCCAATAGGCACGACCAATCACAAATTTTTTGATTCATACGGCTGTGTTCTCAGGTCCCGTATTTCCTCTTAATGCTTACGGAGATGACCTCTCAAGCCCCTGGGAGGTGTGGCCTGTTCAATCAGATGTCTGTTGGGATGCCCAGGTTTCTGGGTATTCAACAGAAACTGTTTGTTCGGCATTTCATTTCTCTCCCTAATGTGGAGTACTCTCTCCTAATATTCGTAAAATTGTAGGAGTTTTAGACGGCTACTATAGGAATATAGAAATCGAGTTTACATTGCTTTAAATAAAACATCCTTACTACCCACTTCCCATAATCTACTTAAAATAAATTGGAATTTTTGGATGTTCTTGCAAGAGTATGTAGGGTTCCAACCACGATAAAAAACGGCTTTCTAATTATTAGTAACTCTAATTATATTGGCCTAGATAAATTATATTTAGGTCGGGGTCTAGACGATTTTTATACACATCGTTTACTTGTACACAAGAGTATAGTAACTTTGATTAGATAACGGTTGTAGGTAATCGCAGAAAGGAGATAGATTTAAACTTCCTGATATCAAAATTATCAGCATCGAAAAAGGCTGTGAACACCATAAATTAAGTAAATATTAAGATATCTCTATGAAATTTTGTACTCTAGATTATCTCTACCCAGAGGAAGGCGAATTCATACCAGGTGGTGGCAAAACGAATTCACCGTGCAGAAGGATGTCAAGTCAAAAGAAAATTTTCATTGGTTTCGATTAACTGACATATTGTAGTACAAGGTGTTGTATGGAAAATAATCAAGAAGAAGCAATCAGCTGTTGGGATAACAACACCTGGTACTGAATTCGCCTTGACCCAGAGTGAATTAGTATTGAAAATGGGCGAAATCGAACTGTAACCACGCCCACTTATTCGTGTGTCTTCATAGCTACACAACAACAACGTTGAAGTCATTTTGCAGCTTAGCGAAATTTGTTTTCTTGGTATCTAGATTTGAGTAAAATCTGTTGACGACCACAGCCACTTATTTAAATCAAGTAACTCACAGGTAAAATTTAAATCAAAATTGGTTGTATTAAGGTGGCAGACACACCAAAGCAAACAACAGTATCATATATTAAATAATTTATACCTCATTTATTGGCAATTTATTGCCGCAAAAAAAATGTATAGCTGCGTCCGGTTCCGAGAAAGGTGAGTGTCTGTTGGCTTGTGACTTAAGCCATTTCCCCCTACAACAACGTCAAAGTTATCTAAATCTCTAAATGCATCAGGACAGGTATAATAAGTGGCTCGTGAGAGGACATTACTTTTTAATTGCCTACCCAACTCAAAGTAGCACTGCTGGCAGGAATGATGCTCCGATGGCATGGTATTCACTGTTAATGCTTGATACTAGATAGACGAATTTCTACACAGTCTCGAATTTGTATCAGCCGACCACAGAAAGTACTTCGTCTTATCCTCGTTCATCGTAAAACGCGCTCGACGTGAACCACCTCGTGTCATTGAATGATACAGCCCACTCTTATATGTAAACAAGTTCGTAATTGAACTTATGAAGATACTATTAAAGCTCTTCTGCACTTCTCTGAATAATCCCAACTTCCAACGAACAAAAAAAAATTATAAAAAATTTTAACTAAGTGAAATCATTCAAGACAGTGTAATCCTGTTAATGATGTTAATCCGATCTCGTTTTTCAATTTAAAGCAAAACACAGTCAAACATAGACCACAACACAAGCTAATCAGTGAGCTTGTCAAGCAAGTTAAAACACAATTCCCTGCACAATCAAAATCAAAGATTAGATTTACCACAGTGCGTTTGCTATGAATCAAAGTACCGATTATATCTACAGTTTTTTATTTCATGTTTTTTTTTACGAATTTTGATATCGTGACTCTTTTTATACTGGTTTGACCACTGCATCCTCCATTAATGTTGGCTAGCGGCTTCTTTCCCTAATTCAAATCGAAATATCTTGGAGCTTTATGCAACACTTGTTTACGCTCTTTTTGTTGATTTAGTTAACCCTTTCATGGCTGCTGTTGCCTGCCGACTCTTGCTCCTGCTATTGTCCTCCCATACAACCAAACTGCTTACTTACGTAGTTCTTGCTTCTTTGTGCACTATATTTTTATAACTTCAAATTTATTTGTTTATTTTGTATCAGATTTCCTCTGGGATAGTGTTAAGCTGAGTTGTTTTCTTTGTATTTTTTATATTTTTACGCTTACTTAAGTTTTTATTTGTTTACTTTTTGTATATTTTGTATGACGTTGTGTCTGATTTTCTTGGTTACTTCTACTCAATACTGTGATTTAGGGATATCTTGTTCCATAAGCGATATTGAAGCGGTTCTAAGTATATATGAATGTTTGTTACTTTGTCCCCGCTGCGCAAGTGATCTGCTGAATAATTGAAGAGACTTTGTGCTTTTAGGTTATTCTACCATAAGTTCGGTTCTTTTTCTTCAGCTGCAGTTGCTTTTCAATGAAGTTTTGCTGTGATTGCAATGTTTTCACTGCTTCTGAGCTCACGTAATTTTGTACTTGTTTTATTGCATATTCATACATATTTAGTTACTACTGAAGCAAGTACTTGGCGTGTTTCTTTGTAGTGTTCTCAAACCGGTTTCTACCTAACCTGTAGTCTTATTTAATTCAATTGATAGCTTTGTTGTGTTTTCCCTTTTTGTCACATAAATGATAGAGCTGGTAAACAATTGAGTATACAACAGGTGTCCCTTCGAATAGGGCTCATTGTTTTCTGTTTCTGTTTTTGTTTGGATTTTTCTTGTGCGTCATTTTCCCATTTGAATCATTCGAAGTAGGTACTAGTGTGGGAACTTCTTTTGCTTTAGTCGAATTTTTAGTTTTATTTTTTAAATTGCCTCGCATGATATAAATTATTAAATAGGTGTACTGTTGTTGTAGTCAGAGTAAATTTCTTCTTTTGTCAGGGGCAATGCTTAATTATATAACAAGTAATTCTTGGGCACTACGCTCTTGTTAACTTAACCAAATATCAATTTTCATTCATTGAAATGTTGTTTAAATTGTTGCAGCGGCGCTTCGCCCCATCCAATAGCTGGACTACTCATAAATTGTCAACAACATCCTCCTACCGGTGAAACTTGTTGTTTTAGCAGAGTTGGACCATAGAGATACGGCTGTTATAGGCATTGGTTCCACATTGTAATGGTAAATGTGATTGGCAGGGCATACATTGGGTATGTCGGGGTTGGCTCTAGACAAGTAAGAGTTTAACCTATTAGAGTATCCAGATTGAAGTTGAGCTAGAGTAACGCGTGTCTCCTTGGGGAGGCTGTTTTCCTCAACTTCGCGTTCCGGTTATTTGTCCTTAAAAACGGGGATCGCCGAGCAAACTCCGACAAAGTACTCCAACATCTTTTTGTGTATGTCTCTGAAGGAATTTTTATACTCTTTTCTTCATTTTGCTGAATTCTTAAGTGTCGGATTTCTTAATAGGGTTTACGAAGACAACTTCTTAAGTTCCTGGGAGTTGCGGCCTATTCAACCAGATGTCTGTTACGTTGCCCAGATTTTTGGGTACCTACTCAGCAGAAACTGTTTGTTTAGCATTTCATTTCTCTTCTTTATTGGAATATTCCTGAATCACTGTGATAATCCGGAGACGTAAGAAGACATCCCGTGGCAGTTGTGAGGGTGGTGTTTTGACAGGCCTGTAGTTTCCTCCAGTGTAACGCCATTTAATTTGTTCATTAAAATGTAGTTGATGTTGGTTCTTGTAGAAAGATCCTAAAGCTCACAAAACTCATTATTATACTTCCTTCGAAACTTGCCACTGTCATCACGGACAGGTCCATCAATATTTCGGAGAACACTTCAATAACCATCTCATTTTCAGAACAAGCGTCTTTTCCATTTGATTTTTTTAATGCTGGTTCCTAGATACGCAATGTCCTTCAGTTTCGAATCTATGGTGAGTGTCGATTATCTTATTGTGCGTCATCTCCTGGATCATTCGCAACATGAAGATTTGGTCGGTAATAGATTTAACAGTTTTAAAGTCGCATTGATAAGCTATAGCCAGTTGGTTGACTTTGGGCTTCAGCCTTTCGCAAGTAGTGTCGCTTGCGAGATCGCCTTGTGAATTGGTCTGAGCACACTTAAATTCCAATCTCATCTGACCATACTTTGCATTCCAGTCGATGTTCTTTATCAACTCTTCGCCTCCGTATGGGATCAGTGTGCGGGTAGTATGTTGTTATTCGGGGCCTTGTTATTTTTGAGTCAAGTTGCCGTTTTTGCTTCATCATATCATAGCTAGCAATGAAAAGAAGTACTCCCTCCACAACTGAAGCACACTGTGTTCGTCAGTTATCAGGTCGCAATTATCATTGGTGCAGGAGTCTTCGGGGTCTTGAAATCTTTTGTCATCTGCCCCACTTTTTTTTTTGTAGAATTTTTGGGTATTATAGGCACTGTCCTTTTTCGCGGAAACACAATATTCCTCATCGTACTATCGTACCAGTTGTTTTGGCGGTTTCCTGGAAACTTATGGTGTTAGGGGCGACAGTACGTAATGAAAGATAATTATGCTCCGACTCAGACTACGTCGTCGGTCGGAGATTTCTCTCAGTGATCAGATGGGCGATCCGAGTAAAGTAATCATCATCTGTCTGTTTCTTAAGCAGATTTCAGTCGGCAAAGTCTTCTTGTGTCACCGCGCACAGTTTATTAGCTGGACAGAGGCATGCATGTATCTTGGCTGCCACAGGATAGTGTAAAGGAGTTGATATTTGAACAACATAGATTCCGCAAATCCCGAACACTGGAACTATTGGTGTATCTTTTTATGAATGACACTGTTAAACAGTCCAGGACATTATTTTCATTTAAAGCATTCATTTCTCAATCAATTTATGACACCATTTCAATCGTCTATATTTTTTCCAAAAATTTATCATTTATTCACACTTCAAATAAGCAAGTGTTAATCCTCTTGGCATTACTGGTATACGAATATATTCATAACTGTCAAAATTCGTTTACATTTATCCTCCAAATAGCTGTCAATTTTAATTGAAAGCAATTAATTTTAAGACGCTCTAACGTGCAATTGAGTGTCAGATCTGGAAAACCAATCGAAATCGAAATAAATATTTTTTCGGACACTTCCAGCTACGCATAAATTTACAAATGTAGAAAAAGAAGCTAAATAGAGTACACTCATTAAAACATACTAGGGATGACGATTTTCTGAATTTTTGGCTATCGCGGTTTTCGGGATTTGAAAGTCAATCCCGGGATCGCGGAATTTTGCCGAAATTTAGACTAAATAGATTTCTTTATAGTTTCTGACAAAAATGGCAACACATTGACGAATTTGCCAAACTCGCTAAATTTAATAGGCGAATTCTCGACGCAAAAAAATTTTTTCTAAAAGCTCGATTTTGAAGAGTAGAATTGGTACTTGCAGGAGCAAAAATGATTCTCAAATGCATCAAATAAAAGGTGTTGTCCCCGAGGTGTTTGAGGAGTGTTATCGATATTGATGATCCTTTGCCGGCCGGTACATTCCGGTAACAAGCACAATTAAATATCAAGCCCGGGAACGATTTAATATGACCACATTGAGTCTTCTAGCCCTTCCCGCCCTCCACCCCCTAGTTCCATGAGGCACTTGGGTCCGCCAGAGATTCGGCTGTTAAAGAAAAGGTATTCGCCATGGGTAGGTGAGGCTGACAATTGGCTTGGAGAAGCTATAAATTGCGCTGGCAACCCTTTGAAAGGGTTGCGCTACACAACCCCTCAATCATTTGGGTATTTTAGTCGCCTCTTACGACAGGCATACCTGCCGCTGGTATATTCTAAGCCCCCTAACCCGTTGGGGTTGGTGGTAAAATTTGGTCTTTGCACTTTTAGTTTCGAATATCTCAAACACGTAAAGTGTCGTGACTGTTTTTACTCAAATTCGGGTTCACCACGTCGACACCTTCGATAAAGTTCTGTTTCTGGTTACAAAATTTATTTACATTTTCGTCGGCCTGCGATATAGCAGATAAAGGCTTTGGTCGCAATTTTAGACACGAATATCTCGAAAACCTGAACCAGTTTGAAAAATTTGACTTCAGATTAAGTTTCTGTGCAGCAAAAACCATTAAAAAGCAATACTAAAAATCTTGTCACCGATTTTTTATATATTTTGTCTCCGAGTAAAATAAAATGCTTGTTTTGCTCTGCAAGTTTTAATTTATTCAAATGGATATTAAAATGCTTGTTTCAACAATCACGGGATTAAAGTCCAAAAATCCCGACATTTTGGAGACTTAAAAAAGACAGGGATCGCGGAATACCGGCATCGTCATCCCTAATACATACATATGTATATAATTTTGTGGGTAAAGTAAGCACTTGCTCTGAAAATTGATTGATGCAATTTTGTAATTACAAAAAAAAAAACAGTTTCAGGAGTGGGGATGTTCGCGGTTCCGTATAAGCTGTTCGATTAGGAGTAAGGATATGAACTGAATATATGTAGATAGAATTATGCACACATAGGTCTTTTCCAGTTCTGTAGATCAAAGGAAATTTTTTTTACCATTTGGAAATAAAAAAATTTAATTAGAATTGCCTCGTACGCGTAAAAAAGTCAACACTTAGTCTGATCATTTTTTATCTCAAAAACAAACAAAAAATAAAAACTGCATACATTTCAGGCTCAACTCATTTAGTGTTTTATTTTGTCTGCCTTACTTTGGCTGTTTTTTCATTGGCATGCAATTTTTGCTCTACGTCCCTTACTATTTGTATGCATACTTTTCCGCAGTTATTTGCTTTTTTTGCGTGTTTTAAATCTCTCTCTTTTTATTTGCACTTTTTATATTAGCACTCTTTGCCCGTTGTGTAAACGACTTTTTGTTTAAATTTTTGTGGTTTTTGCGGCTTTAGCTGTGTGGCGGCTTATTCCTCAACACTTTTGGCCACTAGTTTTTACGGCTGTTTCGTGTTATGGTTATGATTTCCTACCGTTTAGTAATTTCCTTTTATACTTCGAATTATTTCGATTATTTTTTTTACCCATAACTAATTGCATTTGTGCAAAATTTTATATTGACAGCAAATTTAAATGGGATTTTGTGGCCGCAGTTTGTAAATGCAGTTACGGTTTGCAGTTTGGATTTGCTTTTCGTATCTTTGCTACGTAAAGTTGGTGTTGTTGACATAATAATAATAATGATGATGTTTTGAAGCTTTTGTTATTTTGGTAGGGAAGGTTAGGTTATGTTGAAGTGGTCGGCCAATAAAGACCTCATATAGACCGACGACGTCTAACATATAAGTACGTGACGTCAAAGGGCTGTGTACAGTTAGCATGCCCATCGTGGGCCTTAAGTATTCTCTCTTTTAGAGATATGAGCAACTTTGTGAATCTAA
This sequence comes from Eurosta solidaginis, assembly GCF_040869045.1. Lineage (NCBI taxonomy): Eukaryota > Metazoa > Arthropoda > Insecta > Diptera > Tephritidae > Eurosta > Eurosta solidaginis. The sequence goes on from NC_090320.1 coordinate 51,365,864, forward strand.
CGTCGTAGGATTTGCACATAATCTTGTAGATTTGACAGTCCACGCTTCTGTGCACGGCTTCTGGATCATATGCAACTCCTGTACGGCACTCTTTTTTGCCAACCCAGTAAATATGTACGGTTCGGCCAAAGCGAAGTCCCTCCAATACTCCTTTGCATTCCAGCACATTTTTCGATGAAGTTCTGTTTGAGAGTTTAAGAGAGAGAGCCTTGATCGCTACCTGACTATCAATATGTGTATGTATATTGACGCCACTGCAGTGATCTGGTTTAATAGTGGAACTAATATGCGAATTATGTATAACGCAATGAGTCATTTTTTCTCGTGTGAACTAAAATTCCTATTATATAAGAGCATACATTCACTTCAGTGACTGACAGTAAACCAGAATGCCTTTATGAAAGTTTTTGTATTAAAGAGGTGAATGCGAATCTGAGTGATTTAGACGCAAATTTTTACGCGTCGTACATAATCTGACCCTTAATATAAAAGATTGTATTAAGTGATAACGAATAGAAGTTTTGTCTGATATTAAAAATTATTATATTTGTTTATGTACTGTGCAAAAGAATAAAATATGCATGGAAGGCAATTGGGATAAAGTTTACAACAACTAAGGCATGGCGTGGCTGAATGCGTTTGTAACACTTCAACCATCGTAGGAGTGCGGGTTCAAATCGCACTCCCGGGATAAAAGGCTTTGAAGAGATTTACAAGGTATAATCGAAACAGCTGTCGCCTTGTCCGTCCTGAATTCACGTTGTTTAAATTTATCCCAAATTTTAAATTATTATATTTTCTTTGCTATATTTGTTTATGTCTACATGAAAAAATTCACATCTTCTTTGGAATAATAACAATAATTTCTATAATTTTTTATTTCATTTCAGGTGAGTTCAAATTACCATTTTATATGTTTAAGTATTATGCATAAGTGAATATCAAAAGCATTTAACAACTAAGTAAGTAATCTAAAATATCTCTTAAGGTTTACATTGATATATAATACTAATAAATAATAAATATATAATTATAATACTACCTTTATAAAAATGGACTAACAAGTAGCATACATTCTCCTTAAAATAATGGTGTTAATAAGTTTTGATTTCCGTGGAAACAAAATTAGGCTCGTCAGTAGCAGCATATTGTCACGAATATTAGCAACACTAAGGGATACTATCATCTCTAAGCCGATACTAAGTAGTGACTTGTATGCACATCAACAAATCAATCATTATGTCTATACAGAGAAACGGAGAGAAACGCACAAACACATGCATATATCTGAGATATTCCCAAAAGTAGGCAATCATCGGTGGAAGTCATAGTACAGGTCTACAAGTAGGATATGTAGCAGCACGCACATACACAGCCACGGTCACCTGATAAAATGCTTGTTCTTGTCCTTTTTTGTTTTTTTGTGGATGCTATTTGGCACTGTTGTACTTCTTAGATCCAAGAAAAGTGTAGTAGCTGCTAACTTAAACTGTGTAAAATTTTTATTGTAAAATTACAAAGAAATATCCTTATTTTCTTTCAGACGAGCACTTAATTTCATCTCTTTTTAAAATCCATATAATTTGGACATTTTTAGTTAACAAATTGTGATACTTTATTACCGGGGACATTGCTAAAATACGACCAAAACCGTCGGGGGAGGTATTAATAGACGCGCTTTTGCCTCTCTTCCAATAACTCGAATACTTTTTTACCTTTGGATTATTGATTATTGACAAAACGCGTCTTTTCAGATCTCTGTCCACATTTTTGGACGGGTTATTGCAGTCGACCTCGGTTTTAAACTGTTTTTCGCGGAGGACTTTGGAACGGGTAGAAAATCTTAGCACTCTTGTTTGTATTCTTAATGCTGGCATCACTACGCGCCCTCAGATATCCCAATTGAAGACTTTATATAATTTTCTGTAGGACCCATATAGGTGCACTTTTTTTTCCTACTAAATTCGTTCAAAAAATTTACCATCACAGCAACCCATATCTGATATTCCGTTCCTTTTTTGTTTCCCTGCGTCGCTTTCGACGAAGCAACCCCGGTAATTTTAAACTTCGTTCAGTGTCAAACTCATGTTCCACGCAGGTTCCACTGGGTTCCACGCTAGTTTGACACTGACCGAAGTGCCAAACTGCAGTGTGTTAGAAAGAGCAAGGAATTGTTTCCTTCTCATACACATCATATTTGTAAACCTGTACTACGGGTGGAAGTAGTACTCACATATACACGCACATATGGCTATGCGAGAATCTATAATAATCGTGCATCTGTAGTTATAAATGAGAAATTTATAGCTAGTAATTTTATAGCTGGTAGTAAATTCTAGAAACGCCTAGAAGTATGCGAACGAGGAAATCGAAAAGTATAAAAAAGCGCCAGCTGAGGCATGGCAATCAGTTTGATTTAAGCACGATATCTGTTGAGAAGTAGAAGTGTTATTGTGAAGTACTTTAATAAAGGCCATTTTGCATTATTGAATAGTGGAGTTATTTATTCAACAGTTTAGTGATTCGAACGTTAGTAGAAGGTTGCAAATAAGCGGAATTTCCCAAAATTCGTTGCAATATATAAGAAGGCCCCTATGCAAAACGGCAAGCTATCTTTTAAACACAGATTCAAAAAACTGTTTTACTATTTTTAATATTTTCGCCCTTAATTGTGAAAAAACCCTGAACTCCTACTCAAAAAGTTGGCATTTTTTACACAAAAATTTACTTAAAAAAATGATTAATCTGTTGATCGTACTTCGCTTTAGTCTGTACAGTCATCATTCAACATCAGACATCTCATACGCAGCATCACATTTTTATTGCGTTGGTTGGTGTTGACAAAGTGCAGTGTTCAACATTTGTGTAAGTCTGCCACAGGCGCATCATCGATTCATTGTTGTCAAATGTTATCAAAAGGCATTATATGTAATTTCGAAGAAAAAAAAATGTTTTTTTCCATCTTTGCTGCTTTACCAATGAAAACGAAAATATAAACTCCAAAACAAAAAAATAATAATAATAATTTAGCGCTAGCGACAGCAATGAAACCACCCATAGGGTCAAGTGGAATGTCAACAGCATATGCTCAATTTTATTTGTGGTTGCATAGAAAAAAGCTGGAGCATTGTTGAGTTTGTCATATTTTTTGTATATTTTTTGTGTCACTCGTGGCATAGTTATTGAAAATAGATGTATGAAGTCATTTATTTTTTAACACCTTCTACTTGTCTTGTTTTTTTTTAAATTTATATTTTTTTTGTTTGTTCGTAGTGTTGATGCTCAAACATTTTACATGAATGCAGTGAAATTAACATAATATTTGAATAATAGAAACAATTTTATGCATACTGTTTACAAGAAATGTAAACTGAATAGTATATCTAAATAATAAATTTGTGTTAAAACCTTTTTATAGGCGCGTCAAATTGCAATAATGACTTTTTAAGCATAAGACTTGTTTTATCAACATTCCAAATGATGCCGTGTTTCAAGCTCTGTTCGATGAGTTATAAATGCCACTCAATAACACTGTACAGCAACAATTTTGCATTAAAGTAACCATGGTAAAAGAATAATGTCAAAAACAGGGAAAATAAAGGAAGGGAAGTGCGAGAAAAACGGGAGAGAAAACGTAGTATTTATACTCAGTTGAGCAGAGCTCACAGAGTATATTAAGTTTGATTGGATAACGGTTGGTTGTACATATATAAAGGAATCGAGATAGATATAGACTTCCATATATCAAAATAATCAGGATCGAAAAAAAATTTGATTGAGCCATGTCCGTCCGTCCGTCCGTTAACACGATAACTTGAGTAAATTTTGAGGTATCTTGATGAAATTTGGTACGTAGGTTCCTGAGCACTCATCTCAGATCGCTATTTAAAATGAACGAAATCGGAATATAACCACGCCCACTTTTTCGATATCGAAAATTTCGAAAAACCGAAAAAGTGCGATAATTCATTACAAAAGACAGATAAAGCGACGAAACTTGGTAGATGAGTTGAACTTATGACGCAAAATAGAAAATTAGTAAAATTTTGGACAATGGGCGTGGCACCGCCCACTTTTAAAAGAAGGTAATTTAAAACTTTTGCAAGCTGTAATTTGGCAGTCGTTGAAGATATCATAATGAAATTTGGCAGGAACGTTACTCCTATTACTATATGTACGCTTAATAAAAATTAGCAAAATCGGAGAAGGACCACGCCCAATTTTAAAAAAAAATTTTTTTAAAGTAAAATTTTAACAAAAAATTTAATATCTTTACAGTATATAAGTAAATTATGTCAACATTCAACTCCAGTAATGATGTGGTGCAACAAAATACAAAAATAAAAGAAAATTTCAAAATGGGCGTGGCTCCGCCCTTTTTCATTTAATTTGTCTAGGATACTTTTAACGCCATAAGTCGAACAAAAATTAACCAATCCTTTTGAAATTTGGTAGGGGCATAGATTTTATGACGTTAACTGTTTTCTGTGAAAAGGGGCGGAATCGGTTGATGCCACGCCCAGTTTTTATACACAGTCGTCCGCCTGTCCTTCCGCATGGCCGTTAACACGATAACTTCAGCAAAAATCGACATATCTTTAATGAACTTAGTTCACGTGCTTACTTGAACTCACTTTATCTTGGTATGAAAAATGAACGAAATCCGACTATGACCACGCCCACTTTTTCGATATCGAAAATTACGAAAAATGAAAAAAATGCCATAATTCTATACCAAATACGAAAAAAGGGATGAAACATGGTAAGGTAATTGGATTGTTTTATTGACGCGAAATATAACTTTAGAAAAAACTTTATAAAATGGTTGTGACACCTACCATATTAAGTAGAAGAAAATGAAAAAGTTCTGCAGGGTGAAATAAAAAACCCTTAAAATCTTGGCAGGCATAACATATATAAATAACTTAGCGGTATCCAACAGATAATGTTCTGGGTCACCCTGGTCCACATTTTGGTCGATATCTGGAAAACGCCTTCACATATAAAACTACCACCACTCCCTTTTAAAACTCTCATTAATACCTTTAATTTGATACCCATATCGTACAAACTCATTCTAGAGTCACCCCTGGTCCACCTTTATGGCGATATCTCGAAAAGGCGTCCACCTATAGAACTAAGCCCCACACCCTTTTAAAATATTCATTAACACCTTTCATTTGATACCCATATCGTACAAACATATTCTAAAGTCATCCCTGGTCCACCTTTATGGCGATATCTCGAAAAGGCGAACACCTATAGAACGAAGGCCCACTCCCTTTTAAAAATACTCATTAACACCTTTCATTTGATACCCATATCGCACAAACAAAGTCTAGAGTCACCCCTGGTCCACCTTTATTGCGATACCTCGAAAAGGCGTCCACCTATAGAACTAAGGCCCACTCCCTTTTAAAATACTCATTAACTCCTTTCGTTTGATACCCATATTGCACAAACGAATTCTAGAGTCACCCCTGGCCCACCTTCATGGCGATATCTCGAAACGGCGTCCACCTATGGAACTAAGGATTACTCCCTTTTAAAAAACTTATTAACACCTTTCTTTTGATACCCATATTGTACAAACAAATTCTAGGGTCACCCCTGCTCCACCTTTATGGCGATATCTCGAAACGGCGTCCACCTATGGAACTAAGGATTACTCCCTTTTAAAATACTCATTAACACCTTTCTTTTGATACACATATTGTACAAACACATTCTAGAGTCACCCCTGGTCCACCTTTGTGGCGATATTTCGAAACGGCGTCCACCTATAGAACTAAGGCCCACTCCCTTTTAAAATACTCATTAACACCTTTCGTTTGATGCCCACATTGTACAAACAAATTCTAGGGTCACCCCTGGCCACCTTTATGGCGATATCTCGAAACTGCGTCCACCTATGGAACTAGGGATTACTCCCTTTTAAAATACTCATTAACACCTTTCATTTGATACCCATATCGTACAAATGCATTCTAGAGTCACCCCTGGTCCACCTTTATGGCGATATTTGGAAAAGGCGACCACCTATACAACAACCACCGCTCCCTTTTAAAACCCTCATTAATACCTTTAATTTGATACCCATATCGTACAAACACATTCTAGAGTCACCCCTGGTCCACTTTTATGGCGATATTTCGAAACGGCATCCACCTATAGAACTAAGGCCCGCTCCCTTTTAAGATACTCATTAACACCATTCGTTTGATGCCCATATTATACAAACAAATTCTAGGGTCACCCCTGGCCCACCTTTATGGCGATATCTCGAAACGGCGTCCACCTATGGAACTAAGGATTACTCCCTTTTAAAATACTCATTAACATCTTTCATTTTATACCCATATCGTACAAACGCATTCTAGAGTAAACCCTGATCCACCTTTATGGCTATATCCCTAAATGGCGTCCACCTGTAGAACTATGGCCCACTCCCTCATAAAATACTCTTTAATGCCTTTCATTTGATACGCATGTCATACAAACACATTCCAGGGTTTCCCTCGGTTCATTTTCCTACATGGATATTTTCCCTTATGTTGTCACCATAGCTCTCAACTGAGTATGTAATGTTCGGTTACAGCCGAACTCAACCTTCCTTACTTGTTTTTTTTAAAAAGAACCCAGTATCACCACAGATTCTAACATAAGATCGAGCTTTAGGCATATCAGTCTCTTCTTTTCAGTTTAAAGCTTTCTACTTAATTTGCGTGTACTTGTTGTTGTTGTTTTAGCAGTGCTTCGCCCCAACCAATAAGTGCGACCAATCACAAATTGTCATCAAAGTTCTCTAACGGAAACTTGCTGTTTCAACAGGGTTGGGCCATAATGAGAGGAGTGTTAGAGACGTTGGTTCCACAATACAGTTAAAGAGATGGTTGGTGTAATGTGGGGACACATTACAAGCAGGACATATGTTTTGTATGTCGGGGTTGATTCTGGATAAGTGAGTTTAACTTGTTACAGTACCCAGATTGAAGTTGAGCTAGAGTGACTAGCGTTTCCCTAGGGAGAGTGCGTTTCTCCTCTGCTAGTTTTGGGTATTGTCCTTTGAGTACAGGATTCACCGGGCAATTCCCGGCATAGAGGTTGTTGTGCTTCGCCCCACCTAACAGCTGCTACAACAACAACAACCGGCATAGAGGTCCGACGCCTTTTTGTGGATTTCACTGCTTCTGCTTTTTAGCTTCATACGACTGTGTTCTCAGGTGCCGTAGTTCCTCATAATGCTTAAGGAGATGACTCCTTAAGCCCCTGGGCGGTGTAGGCTCATCAGTCAGATGTCTGTTGGAATGCCCAGGTTTCTAGGTGTTTAACAGAAACTGTTTGGTTAGCATTTCATGTCTCTCCCTAATGGGGAGTATTCTCGCCTCATTATGTAGATGGTGTTCTGGAGACATAAGAAGACAGCCCGGTGCGATTCTGAGGGCGGTATTTTGGCAGACCTATAGCTTCTTTCATAGAGTAGACTTTTGCCTTGGCGACCATATCCGTGACGCGTAGCATGCAATCGGCTGACCAATTACTTTGTGACTGGTAATGAGCGTTTCTTTATCTTTACCCCAAGTAAAGCCAGCAAGAGATTTGAGGATTTTATTGCGAAGTTTAACAAAAGTGGGGATAGGCTTTGATACCCCTTGTTTAATTCTTCTTGGTTTTGATGTTGTGTTTCTAAATTCCACCGATGCCTGCCGGCCGCCCAGATAATTTGCGGTCCACCTTTTAAGACTTGGGGGAAGGGTAGACCCTTCCAGGACTTGCAGTAACGTGCCGTATCAAAAGCTTTTGACAATAAATCTTTTGTAGCTACTTGCTGTTCACGCGCGTATTTGCCATTTTTATTTTATTTGATAAATTAATTTTTTATAAGCAAATAGCCTTCATTAAAAAAGAACATGAAAAAGAGATAGCTATAAAACTGCCACTTATACCTAAAAAGGCTCGTAACATAAGGCTAAATCTTAATGTATACATTTCTTCAGTGCGTGTGTTTGTGACAGAGCTCGTTCTAAGCGACTGGGCCGATTTTGATGATTTTGTGTTTGTGGTCAAGGGGGTTTGGGGATACTTTAGATTCACAATTTGATCCGGGAAGGGGACCAGGGACCGACCAATATTTCAAAAAATCGTATCAATGCTGCGGTTCGCTTGACAAATATATAATATTTGAGAGATCTTTCATTCTGGGAAGGGAATAGGGGTCGCCTTGTTCTAAAAAATACCCTTTAAGGAGCCATTCGTTTGTTTATTACCCGGATTCCTCCTCTACAAGCTTATTTTGTGTGCGTTTGTGCGAGAGAAAAATCGGGAAAGTGAAAGGAGAAAGATAATGAGGACAGACAGGGATCAAGCATTGAGAAGAGGAGGGGGAGACAAGGAGATACTTATTTTTTTTTAGAAGCGGCAGTGAGACTAGGAATGGAAGTGGGAGTGGGAATGGCAGTGTTGATGGGAGAAAAACTGCGTGTTTGAATAGGAATGGGAGTAGGAATGGGAATTGGAGTGGGAGTTGCATTGGGAGCAGTAGTTGGAGTGGAAATGGGTTCAGGAGTGGGAGAAAGATAAATAGAATAAGAGTGGACAAGAATAAGAAGAAAAATGGAGGATAAAATAAAAGAACATGGGATTGAGGGTGAGAGGTGAATCGAATTTTTGAAATGTAGGCAGACCAATTTTCGGGCTGAACAAAATCTGCCGGGTATTCTGGTATATTATAAGATCTTTCTGGGTGAATGCCCTTCAGAGTCTGATCAGCTGAACCAAACTTGCCCATCACTGGCTTAGACATACTCACAAACATTCATGCTTCCCCAAGCTCGACAGTAGCACTAATAATAAACATATCAAATTTTCTAAATAAATAACAAATAAAAATTTCATTATTATTCGTTAACTGAGTAATGCCACAAAGGTCAATGCGAATGAATTTTTCATTTACATATTCTCAGTGATATATCAATTACACCGCTAGATTTTATTTTGATTATTTTTTTATTTTAAATAAAATGATATTCTACTCCAAAGCACGCTTATAGGATTCTTTAAAAAACCGGCGCTTCACAAACAAACAAACAAATTAAAAAAAATTTATCTAGCGATTTTTCGTGATTGATGATAATTTCTGACGACATGTGCATCATGCAATATAAAATCGGTGACTCTGATGTTTGTCTGCAGCCGTAATGAAATTTTGATTAAACTAACCTCTGTCCGCAGTCCTTGAATAATTTGCTTTAATTAAAAGTAAAAAAAATTTATTGATTGAATAAATGATTGGTTTTTTTATACACATGACCTTTCACCAATCAAGTGTAAATGCATAACGTGTAAAAACTTAATAAATTTCAATAGTTTGTGATTGACAGCCTGATTGAAGTTTTTGTATACCATATTTGATAAGCTAAAGCCATAAAAAATGTTTAATAGAAATTATATTTCCTAATTAAGTAAAACTTTTAAACGAATATTTTGAAATTCAGAGCAAAATTTGCTATAAAATTTAATTCGAAAATTCGTGCACGTTATTTCAAACTTTAAATTGAGTACATGATTGCCTCAGAGAATCTCCTTCATGCACATTTTGAGCATAAATCTTTGTCAAACACTCGCATTGCAGTGATTCTTATCAACATCAGTATGTGTGTTACAAATACATATACATACATACATACACACATGTCCTTCAACAACAGTAACATTTGAAATGCATAACTTTTAAAAATTTGAGTATTATTATAACTTTGAGCGCATTTTGACATAATTCCACATTTTTTTACAGACATATAATTGCAGGGGCAATAGCAACGGCATTGGCATGTTGCACGCAACATGTACTCAGCCGTATGCTCTTCTGCGTAGTACTTGCCTGAAGGTGTTGTTGTTTTATGTTTTTTTAAGTACACTTTTGTTTCTCGTTTCCATTTTATAAACATTTTACATGTAGTAAATAAAAGGCCAAAGTGAACGTTCAAGGTGAGCTGGTGGTATATCTAAGAGCAACCAAAAGTGACGAGACCTTCAACATATTTTGAGCCACTGCCGATGACAAAGAGTGTGTCAAGATTTGACTTGAACTTGTTACATCATACAGTTGTGACGTTAATGGAAATAACATAGTTTTAGTGGAAGCGTCTGTTAATGACGACCAATGGAGGCTCTTTAGGCATATGATTTCAGGGCAGGTACTTGCAGATCTCGAAATTTTACTGAAGAAGGCAAATTGATATCCCCGTTAATGCAGATGCAGACGTAGAAGCCATGTATGTAAACGTAGGGCTACGCAGGACACGAATCAATCAGTTTAGTTGTAAGAGATTGCTCAGAAAAAAACTATCGTTGGATAAAGACCTTGCCACGATTAAGATCTATCTAGGTTATTTTATACATTGATTTACCGCGCCTACGCTGCTATGATGAAGTAGGGTTATGCGACCAAAGCCAAGAGCTTCTTAAATATTAACCTAGTAAACAGTGTATCCGCCATGATATCTAAATAGCGATTGACGACCATCAGTTGAAGCGGCTATGGGAGTGTTCGAGAGAAAAGTTCACTGAAAGATTTACGGACCTCTAAGCGTTGGCGATAGCGAGTACAGAAGAAGGTTTAATGATGGGCTGTACGAGCATTATGCAGACATCAACATAGTCCAACGAATTAAAAAGCAGCGGCTACGCCATGTTATGCGAATGAAAGATGGCGCTCCAGCTAAGAAAACATTTTTATCGGAACCTGCCTATTGGAAGCAGAGGAAGAGGGCGGTCCCAATCCTCTGGAAGGACCAGGTGGAAACCGGCGTTGGTGAACTCAAGCTCGTTATAGTTTACGGCGAACCCATTTTGGTGGTGAATATACAGCAGCCGGGCAAAGAGGATTGTTGCCAGGTAGTAGTAACTGGCGCACTTTGTAACTACTTTGCCAAATGTAGGGCTAAGCGCACTAAGACGTGTATAAATCTCAGAGGCTACCATCTGAAAACCCTGACATGTTGATGAAACTTTTGCTCTGTCAGGTCCCTCTCTGAATTCATCCGACGGTGCTGGAAAGTATGCGTCCTCATAAAGAGAATCGTTCTTCTCAACGCTCGGCGTTTTCGACAAATATTTTCCGGGTTGAGGAAAGGTTGCATCCACACTTTTGATCTAAGCCATAGGCCGAGAAGCGAGTTGCATCCACGGGTGGCCACGGCCTCTACGACCTCGTTTTCCCCACGTGCTGGGATTTTGTTTGTTTCCAGAGGCCCTTGAAGCTTCCTTCTCTTCACTAGCATTTAGAAAAGCTTGGGACTTTGAAACTAAATCTTTGTCCATTTTAAATTTGTTGAAATTGCATAATCCACAGACTTACGAATTTTCACGGTATGTGCTTAAAGCTTAAGAAATTTCACACTTCCCAAGGCAACCGGTTCTATGTACCGGACCGTCTCGGGATTTTCCCTGTTGAAACAGCAAGTTTCCTTGAACTCCCGTTAGAGAGCATTGATGACAAATTGTGATTGGTCGCACCTATTGGATGGGGCGAAGCACTGCTACAACAACAACAACAAGCCTCTCCTCGTACGCTGGCTCTTTAGGATAACTGAAAGTAGCAATGACGTCATGGTTACCGAATTTATGATGATAAAACCATTCTCAATAACGCTGAGACCTCGATAATCACCTCTTTGCCGATCTATATGCGTCTCATCGCTATGCACCCATCCTACTGTGAAAGCTCGCAGGTCTCATAAAGCAAAACACCATTCAACTTAGCCGTTTACTTTGTAACAGTGTTTGCAACATTTTTGTTTGATTGCATAGCAAATATCAATATTCGGAAGTCCCTTTCCTGCTAAACAAAACACTTTTCAATAAAATACGAATGAGAGAAAATACATATTTACTGAATGAAGAAGGAATAAATATGCGCAAAGGCGTTAAGCAACAAAACAACAAATCCAGCACCATAAACTTTCATCAAATGCATGTGCACACATTTGTAAATGACTAAATACGCGATATATTAGTATTTGTTGTTGGGAAAAAGAGTTATACGTAAATCGTCCATGGCACGGCTTGCAACAACCGAAGCACAAATCATAAAATTTGTTAATGCCAAGATGGTGTTCATGCGGAGAGAGTTTTATAGTTTAGCTGCAACTTGTCGCTCGTGGACTGACTATTGACAACTTGGAGAAGAGATTAATACGGAGAATGAAGGTATCTTCTCTTCGAAGCTATTTCAGCTGCAATTTGTTGTATGAGCTACGAATTGCTACACACGCTGAATCTCCACGTATGAACGCCATCTAAAGGAATAAACTACTGCTACTGCATACATATTACATACAAAGTATTTGTACAAACTTTCAAAAAGCTTCAAGCATCGTAATTGCGTGGTGGTGTAAAATAAACGTTGCATGAAGTGGTAACAAAGACTTGTTGGTGTTCCATTTGGGTCGACACAGCAATCGTACTTGACATAAATCATTGCAATAGAGTGGCGTGTGGGTGTTGAATCACGCTTAAGGGCAAGATAGACGCCATCTCAACGCATGCTCACTCACACACACACATTGGTGCAGAGCACACATACTTGTAAGTGCACTGCAACGCACTTCTCTGCCTTGTGGCCATATACGTTCACTCGTCTTTATTGCTGCAACTGCGACTGCTATCGCTGATGCTGTGGCAACAACATTTTCAGGCATTCACCGTTAAAGATCGACAGCGTTCGGGCGGTGACTAGCCTCATTTCTAGTGCATTACCATTGCATCAAATTGAAAATGACATCGAAATGCAACGTTCATTTTAAGTATGCCTCAGGTCGCAATGTGCGCTTTCACGTATGCATTTGTTTGTATTGCAGTGTGAGTGTGTGACTTTAAAATTGTTTGCGGATGCTTTAGTGGTTGTTTGTGTTGGTGCAAATGATGTGAAATGCCCATTATAAATGCTCACGAATAACATAAACGATTGCGTAAACTTTGCAATATTTTTATGTAGTATATTTGTATGTATGTATTTACAAATCTGCATCAATATTTATAACCATTTGCTAACCCACAAACACTCAGACCACACATTGAAATGTGGGTTTATAAATATCAAACTTTTTCGCTTGCAGGTCAATTTGATAAATGTGATTTTATTTGTCATCATATAATACCAAGAGGAAAATTGCTTGCATGATTGTGAAAGTTTGATAGTTTACTAAACTCATTTCCATTTCTAAAATATTTACAAAACAAAAATTTGATAAATTGTAAAGTTATCTACCGGGAATTTAAGCATAGGCTTGAAGAAATTCTGAGTTCGAGCATAGCCTTAGTTTAGGTTGGGTTAAACAGGCTCGTCCGCGATGACCTCACATAGACTAAATTAGTCCATAGTGTTACCAGAAGGTTGTTTAACGACCAAACTGGAAAACCCTGTCAAAGCTGTAAGACATGCACATAATCTTCGACGCTCTCAATCTCGCCCAATCTAATTGGGACATCTACGGTACAAGCTTCGAGGAATGCGCACTTTCAACTTGCTACCTCAATCGTTTTCTCATTTCCATCTATTCCCAAACAAAGAACTGTTGTGAAACGGAATTAGTATGACTTTACTTCTCTGCTAGAAAAAGATCTAAGACAGGGCACAGTGTCTAAATATAGTCTAGAATCCTCGATCTTAATACTCGTAAAACTATTAACCACACAACACAAACAACGATTACACATATCTAAGTATGGTGGTGTTTTGGTAAACAAGAACCATCATTATCATGGGAAAGAATAGCCCTCTACACTTTAGAGTAAAATTATTTCTGCTAGCCTAAGAGAAACTGGACATTGTGTAAATAGACAGGATTTTTTGATCGAGCCCACCTAGGAAAAATCTGCCAGTGCTATGGTAGAGGCAGCTACCATTGAAAGTGTAAGTTAGAAAGCGTCAGATGTAAATACGATAGCGTTATATCAAAATGAGTATAGCTAATTGTGAATGGGATTGGTTAAATGAAAGCGTCAATTTCAATTAAAAATAGTAAGTTTTAAATGGGAATAGCTAATTAAAAATCGGAAAGCGTCAACTGGAAATGAGAACAGTCAATTGTGATTGATAACCAGTTGTAAATGAATTTACGAACCTTTTTACTTTTCCACAAACAGTCTTGGTTTGGTTCTGCATTAGCTAGCGCGGTGCTTAACGCAGGACATCCATCAGACTACCTTTGTCTCCATTCTCGAATGGCATGAAGCAGTATGGTACATCAAAACTGAGTCGGATAAATTGTTCAAACAAGGCGTGTGCCCATCCTAAACAAACCCCAGTGTCGGCCGATCGACCATACTGCAAATAAGGAGATCGTGTCAACCTAGTTATTTTTTCAGACTCTATCAAAGTGAGAGTTTCGCATTTGCAATTGACTATTTGTTGTCGTCATTACAATATTGAAGAAAAATAGTAACTTTCAATGCTTAGCTACACCCTCCCAGAAAATAAACAGATCCTACAAGCTGCCAAATCACTGTAGCGTTTTCCAGGCGGAAGTAGGGGCTATAACCAAAGCAGTAGAAACACTGGAGGAAAATAACTTAAACTGTAGGCGCGTCAAGTCTTACATTGCAAGCCTCTCGCATAGCACAGCACCTAAAAGTGTGTCAGAGTGTAAGCATTTCCTGGCAAGAATCGGGACAGGGAGAAGCATACATCTATATTGGATCCCAGGGCATATGGTAATTAACCGGAATTAAAAAGCGGATGAACTAGCTAAAAAGGGCACATCCCTAGAAGCTTGCACCGTAGATGTCCCAATTAGATTAAGCGAAGATAGGAGAAGTCGAGAGGTGCACATGATCGACCAAGCGGGAAAGGCGTGGACCCAAGCGCGGTGCTGCAAAATGTCGAAGATCGTGTCTAGATCTTATAATCTTACGCTAACAAAGCTACTCTTATCATTAACAAGAGAGGAGTATAGATTCACGACGTGCATTCTAACTGGACACTACCTTATGGCATCACATGTCTTTAAATAAGGCTTGGTCAGTGATAGCAGATGTAGGAAGTGCGGGTTAGTGAAGGAAACGATCGAGTACATTTTTTGCTCGTGCCCTGCTCTTGTCAGACAGTTTTTAGGAGTGACACGGCTGTCAGATCTAGAAGCAGCAAGTGGCATAGGTCCTAAAAAGCTTCTAGTATTTGCCAAGAGGATGGAGTTATTTCAGAACATAGCTCCTGGTTTTTGATAGGGTTTTTCTCTTTGGTCGTTAAACCAACTTCTGGTAACACTACCGACTCACTCAGTCTATGTGAGGTCCTCATGAACCGACCAGTTAACGCTAGTCAGATCAAATAATAAGAGTTTGCTTTACACTGAGAATTGCTTTTCTATCCCGGCTAGATTTGTGTTTTAACGTCTTCTCCACTTCACGCCTCCAATTAAAGTCTTTAACTTTTTAAACTTTTAAAGCTCATTAAAAGCTACGGCTTGTTTCTATCTCAGTAGTAATTTAATGATTTTTATTGTTATTTTTTGCAATTGCAACAATTTCCATTACTTTACCATTAACTCGAGTAGTTACATATAATCTAAACAACTTCGTATGCTCTTTCTCAATTTAATATAACAATGAGCGAACAATAATATGGCACTTTGGCTGCCAGACAGTTCAACCAACCAACCCACCAGCCAAACAAGCCCTTCTGTATATTGAGCCAACGATCTGTAAAGAAAATTGCAATAATGTTGCTAGTGGCATAAAATGCAACAAATATATAAATGAAAAAAAAAAATTACAAAATCTATAAAGAGTCGCAAGTGTTGACTGCATTTACAAAGCTCGGTAAGACTGGTATAGATTTTACAGATGTCGTTGATAGTTTGTGTGTTGAAGTCATAGTGTAGTTGGTGGTGTACTTGCTTCACAGGGGGCATTGCATGTAGTCACCCGTCACTTTTCCAGTTTTGGTTTTTTAGCACAATAGTCATGAACCTGATGTCGTGATAGTCTAAAAAATGTTGGATCATTGCAACATCATTAGCCTTGGGGAGTTTGAATAGTAGCTATAAGAGTTTCGAATCTTTCTCACTTCATATGAATGCTTTTTAAAGCGCGGGTCTTTCAATCTTGTGATACTACATCCTGATCCTTTTAGGGCAACACTGTCTAGATTTTAAAATCATGATTTTGCATAACTCACTGCCTAAACGCAGTCCGCATATTTACTTATGACACTGTTATATATCTTATTTATAGTTATGTTGATGGCACTACTCTTCTGTTGTTTCATCTGTTTTTACTGAGCTGTGTTTACCAGCTATTGCTACTTGTGTTTTTATTTTTATTTTATTTTTGTTATAATTTCATACTTTCAGTTTTTCTTATTATTATTATTTATTTTTTATTGTTTTTGTTTGTTTAAGATAGCATTTGGGGTGTCATGTGATGCGAAGCACAACGCTTCGTTTCATTTGCATTTTCACATTTGCAATTTCAGCAGACTGACTCCATGCACTTAGCGTTCACTTTATTCTTCTATGGGGGGTAACCCACTTCATTGCAAGTGACGGTATGGTACTTTAATATATTTTAAGGGCCTTTTTTATTATTAGTTTTTGTTGTTTCAAATTTCGATACGAATTTAATTCAATGGCATCATATATGGTTTATAGTCGAGGCATTCTTACGTGGTATATATATACATTCATTTATGAAATTTTTACACTCTCAATGTGTAAAACGCACATGTTAAATAAGAGAAGTCATTTATCAGTTTAATCTCATTAACGTGATTTAATACGCCTAACAGAGCTTCTAGCTGGAGTAGGACAGGTTCTGTTAAATTTAACTGACTTTACATTAACTGAATGTGTACACAGTGTTACCAGAATTTGTTTGACGACTAAACGGAAACCCCCAATTAGATACCAGGCAAGGATGCTCAACAAACGAAACGATACGATTTCGCTGCGTTAAAAACCAAAATTAACTTAACGAAAGAAATATCTTGATTACGTGAAACTTAACTTTACGTTGCATCTTTTGTATTAGGACTTATGTTATAGGACAACTCCATCTTCTTGGCATATACTAGAAATTTTCTAGGTTCTAGCTGTATTCCTGCCTCGAAATTTCTCAACTATTCCGCCCCTAGTAGCAGAAGCCTTGACCTCGCGAGCCCAGAACACGAACACCGAACGCACTCAACCGTTTCTTCCTGCAGGTCGCTTCATCTACATCTGCTATTCGAGATATGAGTAAATTTGTGCGTCTAATGTCGTGAATAATTTTCTCAAATACATTTGTCCTTTTCTCAAATACAGTTGGAAAGGTGTAGAAAAACTTTTCGATAAGGGGATTGCAGGGGAAGTTCATTACCATACTGAATCGCAATGGATCCCTTAAAAGCCTTCCTATTCAGGGTCAAAAAGAGGAAAAGGGAATCGAATCATTTGCCCTACCAAGACCTACTACTTGATAGCATCCTGATGTATTGATTTGGATCAATACAATAGCCGTGTTTTTTTACACGTAGCATATACATCTACATTTGCGGGTAAAAAAAAAACGCTTATCCTCACTTAGATAATGTATAGGAGACCCATCTAGCGGCAGTGGTTAAATAACTAGCTACAGAACGGGTTGTACCGAAAAGCGGAGACACACACCTCTGTTGGCCATATTGTATAACATATAGCCGAATTGGTTGCGGTGAATGGTGGACAAACACCATTTGACATGAGTACATTTCAAAACTCACACTTATTGAATATAGCCCCTGGTCTCCATAAAAAAATTATAAATGAAATATCTCCTCTGCTTAGAATGTATGTACGTTAGATTGGGTCGATTTATTAACCGATATCGCGCCATCGATTTTTCGATAGGATTTGGGCTCAGGAAATAAGTTCCACTAAGCATACCTACAGATGGGAAAGGGGTAAATACCCAATTGGTAAATACCCGGTAAATTGGTTTTATATGCTAAAAATGGGCAAATACCCAAATATTTACCCAAAAGAAGGGTAAAAATACTCTTTTGGATAATATGGGAAACAAACACACACATTCAATAAAAAATGTACCCAATTTTTCCCATATTGGTGGGTTATCCATAACGCTATCGGTTGAATTAGTTTTAATATGTAATCCGGCGTTTTTCAAAAATATTTAGCCAATAATGCATGCCGTTGCAAAAATTTAAGTTTACCCAGTAAACATTTTAAGTCAAAAAATAGTCGAAAAAAAAATCTAAATTGGAGCGTTTACAGTCGGTATGCGCTCATTTGGGAGGTCGAAACTAGTGTATTAACATTCTTGCAATGGTCGTCCTTATGAGCCTATTAATGTACATATATCATTTGAGCCTAAATAAATGTCCGACATATGTCTTAAAAGGATTTTAAACAGCTCATATTATATTCTATTGAACCTCTCCGTCGTCATTTTTAGCTCAAATAAACTCTGATTAACTGACACCTACATGGCCTATCTATTAGGCATCGTCAGCGCTTATTGGGGGCATCGATAGTTCGACACACCAGGGGGCTTACTCTGTATTGCGATGCGAAAGGCAGTGCGATGCGAAAATAAATTGCGATGCGAAAGGTAATTGGAACTCTGTAGCGCTATCGCATCGCTAACAATGTCGCTTTTTTATTTTTCGCTAATTTTTTGCTCGAGTATGCATCACTGACCAAACTCAAAGAAAGAGAACAAAAGAAACAAGGCGATTACAATTTCGGCAAACGATTAATTTTTGTTGAAGAAATTAAAAAAAGGATTCTGTAGCATTATGGAACGATTTAAATGAAGAAAGGATTGATTTAAATGAAGAAATCCTCCCAGTTCAGAAATTGAACTGGAAGAAGTGAACGTGATAAATACAGAAAATGTGGAAAATCATAGAATGGGAAATATTGCTAGTTGTATCAGAGAACAAATAAAAAATGACATGATTTCCAATAGAAATGCTTTATAAAAAAGTGGTTTCGATTTAAATGTTATTTATTTATGTATTTTAAGTCAACTAGGATTACAAATTGTTGCTTTTGTGTTTGTTTTGTTTTTTGAGTTGTCCTATATATTTTTAAATGAATATAAAGATATCAATTTATAAAATCATCAATTAATACTTACATATTTGAACAATGCGAATGCCTTTACTTGTAGCAAGAAAAATGCGAAAATGAATGCTGTTTGACATTCGCTTTCGCTTTACAGAGTGCCGGCAATGCGAAAAGGGAGAAAAATTGCGAATGGGCAAAATGTGAATGCGAAAGTCAAAATATACATGCGAATGTCAAGATACAGAGTACCGATTTTGCGATTTCGCGTATTTTTTCTTTCGCATCGCAATACAGAGTAGGCCCCCAGGACAGAGCGAGGCAGTTTTGCGGTCAGATTAAAAATGTCGAGAAGCGTCCATGAGCGGAAAAACGTCGATGCTTATACAAAAAAAGAATATCAAGGGTAAGAATAATGTACAAATGTAATTTGTTTTGTATTAAAATGAAAAATTGTCGTAAGAGAGTTTCAATATTTGTTCCAAACTCGCTTTGGCGAACATAAATATTTAAAACATTTTAATTTTTACATGCTAGGTAGGAGCTTTTAGGCCGTTAAATTAAAGGCAAAAATTAAATTTTCTTTTACCCTCCTACGGGTTTCGACGCTTTTCTGATTCCTACATTGCCCACTTATTTTGGACTCGTTTCGGATTCTTAAATTATAGCGTCATGAGCATGTTTGAGGGGTAACTTTCTTTGCATAAATATGTGTACCCTATAAACATTCTCGAAGCGCTTACAGTTCTGGAGTTCAATATGGGTCCGAAATACGTGAAAATTATCAGCTTCAAAAATGCTACCACCTAAGAGCCTTTTATGACTCCAATTTAATGAATTTATGAACAAACGAAAAATATTAAAACCAGAAAACTAGGCAGCCCCGGACTAAAAACTTCAAATTTCATTTCTATGTTATCCTTATGGGAGTTTTATCACAACAATTCTGCCTAAAAGCCCTCAAGTAGTGTCATTAAAGAACTCAAAATTAGCAGTATATGACGCCAATAAGGCTCATATATCATATCGGAAGAAGGCCCGTATAAGACTTATGTTAGAGGCAATATATGAGCGTGCTAGAAGTCATATAGCATTCGCTTCAGGCTCCTAAATGAGATAATAACGAGTGCAAACCATCCAAGGCTTGGACTCCTTTCAGACTAATTGTTGACTCCGGGTGTTTGCTTGGTTGTTTGTTTAAAATCAAAACGACATTTTTTTTTTTTATTTCAAATGACGTATAAATTTAATTGTTGAATTTTAATTCCAAGCAGCCTCGATTCAAATGATTTTTTAATACCCAAAAAAGATACAAAAAAGGAATATTCCGGGTACTTTCCTGGTATTTACCCATAAAAATGGTAAATACCCGGTAGAATCCCAACTCTACGCATACCCAAAAAAATAATTTTCGAGCCTGCGAAATTTCATTTTTTTTACTTTCAATTTCAATTTACTTTTTTTCGACTTTTTTTTTACTTTTTTTCGACTTTTTTTTTTTTCATGACCTACTAAAAAAAATTTCATTTGATTGTAAAATTTTCATGTATATTTTTTTTTCCAAAGAACTGTTATCGACAACGTTTTTAGTGGAAATTTTTGGGTCGGACAGGGTATACATATGAAAATTTTTTTATTGGGTCATGAAAAAACCTTAAAAATTAAATTCGAAAAAAAAAAAAAAAAATGAAATTTCGCAGGCTCGAAAATTATTTTTTTGGGTATGTGTAGTGGAACTATTTTTCCTGAGCCCAAATCCTATCGAAAAATCGATGGCGCGATATCGGTTAACTGTCGTCCATACAAATCGACCCACCCTAATGTACGTACCAAATTAATTTTTTTTAAAGAACGTGTATGAAATGAATTGTAATTGTAATGCGGTTCTTTGTACTAAATCCGATTCACTTAAGAAACAATCGCCAGTATACTTATCAACATTTTCAAAATACGTGATTTGAGTAAATTATAAATTAAAACAAGTAAGGAAGGCTAAGTTCGGGTGTGACCGAACATTACATACTCAGCTGAGAGCTTTGGAGACAAAATAAGGGAAAATCACCATTTAGCAAAATGAAACTAGGGTAACCCTGGAATGTGTTTGTGTGACATGTGTATCAAATGAAAGGCATTACAGAGTATTTTATGAGGAAGTGGGCCATAGTTCTATAGATGGACGCCATTTAGGGATATCGCCATAAAGGTGGACCAGGCCTGACGCTAGAATTTGTTTGTACGATATGGGTATCAAATTAAAAGTATTAATGAGGGTTTTAAAAGGGAGTAGCCCTTAGTTGTATATGTGAAGGCGTTTTCGAGATATCGACCAAAATGTGGACCAAGGTGACCCAGAACATCTTCTGTCGGGTACCGCTAATTTATTTATATATGTCATACCACGAACAGTATTCCTGCCAAGATTCCAAGGGCTTTTGATTTCGCCCTGCAGAACTTTTTCATTTTCTTCTACTTAATATGGTAGGTGTCACACCCATTTTAGAAAGTTTTTTCTAAAGTTATATCTTGCGTCAATAAA
Organism: Eurosta solidaginis; assembly: GCF_040869045.1. Taxonomy (NCBI): domain Eukaryota; kingdom Metazoa; phylum Arthropoda; class Insecta; order Diptera; family Tephritidae; genus Eurosta; species Eurosta solidaginis. The sequence goes on from NC_090320.1 coordinate 51,387,446, forward strand.
CCAATCCAATTACCATATTTCATCTCTTTTTTCATATTTGGTACAGAATTATGGCATTTTTTTAATTTTTCGTAATTTTCGATATCGGAAAAGTGGGCGTGGCCATAGTCGGATTTCGGACACATTTTATACCAAGATAAAGTAACTTCTGATAAGTACGTGAACTAAGTTTAGTTAAGATATATCGCTTTTTGCGCAAGTTATCGTGTTAACGGCCGAGCGGAAGGACAGACGGTGTATAAAAACTGGGCGTGGCTTCAACCGATTTCGCCCATTTTCACAGAAAACAGTTATCATCATAGAATCTATGTCCCTACCAAATTTCACAAGGATTGGTAAATTTTTGTTCGACTTATGGCATTAAAAGTATTCTAGACGAATTAAATGAAAAAGGGCGGAGTTACGCCCATTTTGAAATTTTCTTTTATCTTTGTATTTTGTTGCACCATATCATTACTGGAGTCCAATGTTGACATAATTTACTTTTATACTCTAAAGATATTAAATTTTTTGTTAAAATTTGACTTAACAATTTTTTTTTTAAAGTGGGCGTGTTCGTCATCCGATTTCGCTAATTTTTATTTAGCACACATATAGTAATAGGAGTAACGTGCCTACCAAAATTCATCATGATATCTTCAACGACTGCCAAATTACAGCTTGCAAAACTTTTAAATTACCTTCTTTTAAAAGTAGGCGGTGCCACGCCCATTGTCCAAAATTTTTGTAAGTTTCTATTTTGCGTCATAAGGTCAATGCACCTACCAAGTTTCATCGCTTTATCCGTCTTTGGTAATGAATTATCGCACTTTTTCGGTTTTTCGAAATTTTCGATATCAAAAAAGTGGGCGTGGTTGCAGTCCGATTTAGTTCATTTTAAATAGCGATCTGAGATGGGCGCCCAGGAACCTACATTCCAAATTTCATCAAGATACCTCAAAATGTACTCAAGTTATCGTGTTTACAGACGGACGGACAGACGGACGGACATGGCTAAATGAATTTCTTTTTTCACCCAGATCATTTTGATATATAGAAGTCTATATCTATCTCGATTAGTTTATGCCGTTACGGATTACCGTTATGCGAACAAAGTTAATATACTCTGGGAGCTCTGCTCAGCTGAGTATAAAAAATTAACAAATTACTATTGAAATATGCCAGCAATAAACACGTGGTCGTTTTAAATATTTAATAATTGTATAACGATCATAAAAATGCTAAGAATTTTTTTATTTTAATTACAATTTGAAACCTGAAACTGTTCTAAGTACTTTAATTTTATGTGCATGTACTTTAGTTTTAGTTGACATAAACTTGTGTAGTAGTAACATATTTTATAGGAATTTTTTAAAGAGATACTAAAACCCGGTAAACGCGCGCTGTAGCCATAAGGTTTATGACAAAAGCACGTTGTCGTGAAATGTGCATTAATAAAAATAAAATTATTGTATTATCTATCACATTCTTCATCGGTTGTTATTCAATTATATGTCAATTGTTATTGAAATCTTAAAGCGTTTAAATTTACGAATTAAAATGGAAAAAAAATAAAAGTCGTATGTAATTGAAATGTGACATTTCCCAACTCAAGTTACTTGAATAAGGAGCATGATCAATATAAACACGAATTTAACGCTGGCACTTAAACTTATTTCATTTATTTTTTGATAATAAAAAATAAGGTATAAAAAAGAAGGTAGTTCAACTAAAATTTTTTGACGTATTTGAAGATTTTTGAAGTTTTACAATGTTTGTTGATTTGCTAGCAGCGTTGCCATACCGTTACGGTTTCAGGCAAAGTTGTGGTATTTCGGAACGGGAATTTCTTTCCGGATGAAAACACAATGATCGTCTGAGGCAATAATTATATGCTTTAGCACGATTTATGTGGTTACGAGGTACCGTTAAGCAATAAAATTAATATAACCCAATCCCCTTAAAACAAATTTAGAGGTGAACTTTATGCAACTTTTTACCCAGTATAATGTACATATTTTAACGAATTTACTGCAATTCCCTTATTTGCAATCTTCTGCTAACGTTCGTATCGCTAAATTGTTGAATAAATAGCTCCAATATTGAATAATGGAAAAATGGCCTTTATTAAAGTACTTCACAATAACACTTATACTTTGCAACGAATAGCTTGCTTAATAACCAAACTGATTGATAGCTCAAATGAAACTGACTATTGCCCCACAGATAGCGTGCTTAACTGAAACTGCCCATAGCGCCTCTACCGCTGGTGCTTTTATACTCTGTGATTTCCTCGTGGCATCTTCTAGGCGCTTCCAGAATTTACTTAGTTAGTTATAAATTTCTCAGCTACAACTACAGATGTATAATTCTTATACCTTCTCTCATACCCCATGCGCTTGTATATGTGAGCGACACTTCCACAATCACAATTGCATACCTTTAGGAGCATTTCAGATAAGATATCTGCATGTGCTTGTGCGTTGCTCTCAGCTGCGTGTACCTACATATGTGTAGACATAATGATAGATTCGTTTATGTAGATACATAATGATTGATCTATGGATGTGCATGCAAGGCGCTGCTTAGCATCGGCTTAGAGATGGCAGCACCCCTTAGTTTTGCTAATATTCGTAACAATATATATAAATCCATCGTTTTTGAGCTAAAATATATCTTCCAAAAACGTTCAATTTTTCACAATAATCGTGTCATGAAATTTTACGACATTATTGCTGCAAACAAGTTTTGTTGTAAGTTATGTACCAGCGGCTTTGGCGTCCAACATATTTTATTTTTAATAGTCAAGTCGAAATTCGCAATGTTATTAGCTCTACTATGACATATTTTAAAAGGCAGATATTTTGAAACAGCGCTTCATCAATAAAGTGATTTCGCAATAATTTTATAAGGTGTGTAAATCAGAAAACACAAAAACTAATTTTGAACTGTCAGAAGGATGTTTGAAAAAAGGCTCACCAATTTCGACTTGCATCGTTCGCGATAGGCCTTGGTTTTCAGGACAAAGATCACTACCTTGCAGTCAACTACGTACTTGCTGTCATCTTCGTATCTAAATTATAAAATATTCGGTCTTTCCAATTTCACATATTTTACACACTCAATCTGTGATCTATAGCCAGGTAGTTAAACTTGTTTTCCTTCCAGTAACTTAAAAGGTATTACATATTTGTGAACAATTTCAATTTTTCATTCCTCTTTCACATGCTAAATTTACATTTACTTATTGCCTAGAACATCATTCATGTAGATTTGCCATCACTTTGTAGCTCGCAGTACTAACCCTGCAAAAAATCATGCGATTAATTATTAAAGAGAGTGATCTCCGGTTGACCTATTTTGTCCACATTGGTGTATAACTGATTCCCTCTAGTCCTCTTTGGGTACAGCCGAGATTAGTCAGTTTGATATTTACATATGTAGGCTATTTTGAGATAATCTACAAAAATGCAAAAGCAATAGGTTGAACAAAAAAGTTCTCTGAAATTGAAACGAATTATTTAAGAATAATGTGGAGCCCTATACCGAGCCTAGAAGACCAGTGCCCTATACTCGATTATCCTAGTACTCCGTTGCGCCTCATATCGGATTCATCTTAGACTAATCGCATTTTTTGCAGGTTGGTATATATTTTGTAAGTATGTACTCGTACTTAACACTCTGCTAATTGTCTGTCGAGGAATCCCCCATTCTTTACGTGAATATGCAGTAATTTACTCTCCTACGTTTACCACGTAAAATGCTTGCATGCTCTGTTTACTACAGCTCACAATCTGGTATTGCATTACTCACTGTAATTTATCAACTTATCTACGATAGTGTTACAGCACACAGGTGATTTATTATTAAATGTTTTTTACATAAGTATATAAGTGCATATGCACGTATATATGTATGTGTATTTATATGTAATAGAGATGCAACGAATACTCACATTCGCAAACGAGACGCTTTCACATTTTTCTCCGATTACACAAATATCTAAGCGGAACCTGATTTCGGGTAGAAAGAACCACTACTTTTAAAAAATTCGGAAATTTTTGTGATGATCTACAATGAGTAAAGCAGATTGGCCATTCTCTACTGAGATGTTGCTTAAAATCTGCGTCTGCGTTCATGATCTTGTAGGTCCTATACACATGCACTTCTTATCCCAGCAAACACAGTCTCTAACGTCATAGAATTTTTACGTAGGCACGAAAGATAACTAGTGTAATCTAGACCCAAGAAAATTGTAAGAAACCTACACTAGTAATTGAGTAAAATCAAATCTGGATCCTATTACAGTTAGATTGGAGAACTACAATTTTCCTCGATTTGATAATTAGGTACCATTTTGTTTAAGAACAGTGTGTTTCTCCAGTGTTTCGCAAGTCGTCTTCTAGTAATTGAGTAGAGAATAATTAGAGAGTTATTGCAAATTCAAATCATTTTAGGATCCCATTAGAGTTCAATTGGAGAGCTATAATTTTTCTCGATTTGATGATTAGGCATCATTTTGTTTGAGAACACTGTGTTTCTCAAGTCGTCCTCTAACATTAAAGATATCTTATCTTCCTCTAAAACTTCTGTGTTTGTTGGGATCATGAAAACATATTTTCAGTTTCAACATTTTTACTTTCGCTGCGATGCACAGTGGAGCAAAATTTAATAAATCCTGTCATAATTAATAAAAATTGTATCAGTGGTTGTGCGGTTTTCGAGCCTAGGTCAACAATTACCAAAAGTTGCATCGCAGCAAACAAAATATATAATATAAGATATATATATAAATTGCGCTCTACCTTTAAAAATTTCGTTCTGAATGTCAAGTCTTTTAATGATTGATCGTAAGATTCATCTCCTTCAGTACGAGTTTTCTTTATAAGTCGATCTGTGCGCCACCTAGCGCAACTTTTTGTGATGTTTATTCTGCACACTGTGACCTCTTGAATACATTTAAAATTTCAAGTCCCTAGCTTAACGGGAAGCTACTTAAAAGTCTATTACAAGACTCCTTCGGAAAAATTTTCTAATTATTTCCACTCATGCCGTGCATTACCTCAGTGCTCTTAACAATGCGTGAAGTTTCAAGTGTTTAGCTTAATGCCAAGTCTATTGTAAATTGATCGCAAGATTCCTTCTTCTGTGGGAGTTTCTATTTATTTCGATCCGTGGGCCCCTGACGCAATTTTTTGGAAAATTAATTCACTCCATGTGACCTCTGAAATACAATTAAAATTTCAAACCTTTAGCTTTTCAGGAAGTTTAATAAAAATCGATCGAAAGATCCCAGATCTCGTAAGAACTTTTTTATTATCTCGACCCGTGAGTCACCCATCGAATTTATTTACTTATGTTGCATTGTCAAAGTGCCCTGATCTAAGTGTTAGGTCACAAGTTTCTATCTCAATGAGAAGTTACTTAACCATCGATCACAAGATTCCACATGCCCTGAAGGGATTTTCCAAACATCTGTAAATATTTGAAGATGTTAATACGATCAAAGGTTCAAGTCGCTAGCTGACTGTGAAATTACTGAAAACCCGATCTTAAGATTTCTAAACCCGTATAAGTTTTTCAATTATCTCGACCCGTGAGTCACCTAGCGGAATTTTTTATATCTTTGAAGTTTCTATCCTAAAGAGAAGTTACTTAAAACCCGATCGCATGATTTCACAAGTTTTGAAGGTATTTTCCAAAGACCTTTAAATATTAAACAACTCAATCTGCCAATATATTTAAAATATCTACCTTCGGAAATCGTCTGCTGAGAAAACTTATTTTCAACTCGTAACGGGGAATATAATATTAAAACTCTAAAACCGGAGAGGTTTTAAAATGTCATGAGCACTATTCCACCTAACGACAGTGGTTTTCCCTCCCTTGCTTGTCATCGGGCTTTGAAGTATGTGCCAAGCTTCAAGACTCTAACCCCACGGGAAGTTATTCAAAAATCCATTGACGATTCTCCAATTTTGTACTGAAATTCGCGAACAAACATAAACCGGACCCAATATAAAGAAAGTATAACGCTCGGTGCATTTTGTAAGCAATACACTGTAATTTGAAAGCATGCAGTAAGTTAATATGCCGTACGTGTTTCACCTTCACAAAAAGTCAGACAATGTCACAGCAACTCAGTTCCATTAATATTAAAGACAACTTCTGTTTTTGTTGACCTTTTCGAGGAGTACGTGCCCATTATCTTGTTACTAGCAAAATATTCTAGCAAACTATTTCCTACTAATTTACTCATTACAACAATTCATCTTCAACCTGTAATTTGGCATGTATGTAAACTAAATGCAGTGGACATTAAATTATGTGGCCTTTGCTCTTGAGTGAAGGAGTAAGAGGAAAGTTTTAACAGAAGTTTATAATTAGGAATATGACAGTTGTATGGAGTCTTACTTATCTGAGTGTTGATGTACATATGTGTGGGTGAATAGAATATAAAGGTATTTGCTTTTACACTTTTGCTTTGTAAGCTTAACTTTTTCATATTTTGTTTTTAATCCATTATAGAAGGTATAGAGTTTCCTAAAAGGGTTCCCTAACATACATCACTTGTGATATTTCATGTTATAACGATTACCAAGATAAAAGTTTAAGTAATCATGCATAGTTTGATTAGCTTTAGTAGTAAGTCGACTATGTTATCAAAATTCTGGCTTTATATTGGCTGCTTCAGCTTAGTAATTTATGAGGTGTTTGTGTCATGCCTATATTAACTTAATCAAAAAGAAACAATTTCCTTCTAAATTGTCTTAATCATTTCCCAGACCATCAATTTCGGTAGCTTTGAACCTAGAAACGTATTTATGTACTACATATGTGCAGATGTCCATCGATAACTCGAAATAGTAAATACAAATGAAGTGTATGGCAATATCATCAATAATCTAATCCAATGATGATATGCCGAGAATATTGGAGCTCATTTTAATTAAGATAATGAGTTTGCAATTAGTCGAGCAGGATATGCAACAGTAGCGTATTCTTCTGAATATGACTGAGGCAGTCGCTTCAGGGCATCAGACCTTAACGGACAACGAAGATGGAGAAAAAGTTCGATACTAATCTCAACTTATGTTTAAACTCTTACGAGCCAAGAGATCGGTCTATAAATAAACCACTTTCTTCCTTTCCGCAGTCAAATTTCACCTTTCACTCCTTATACTATGAAAATGAAATCAATCCAAAATAATAATCGCCAAGCACTTCGTTTTAACGTCGAAGCAATATGAACACTCCACAGTTGTTTATAACAAATAAAATATAATGCGATATTTTAAAGGTAAATAAGCAAATGTTTTATTAAAAACCAACTAGCTGCACCAAAACGTATCCGTAACACATGAAAGACGGGTACCAGGGCCTACACGTAATATTTTTTTCTTATTTGGCATAAAAGATCTACATTCTTACCTACAAACACACAATTGGAGCTGATATAAGTTCGTTAAAGGGAAGAGGGCGCCTTCATTTATGACTTGCAAATCAAGAAAGACTCTAGCAAATACATCAGTTATGTTCCTCGTGTTCCAATAACACATGGACCAGATACGGATAGAGATTTAACATGCAAATGTAACAACAATGTAATCGATATGGTTCACATTCTGGTTCATGTGTCATTGGAACACGAGGGTTATAACGTTGACATAAGGCACTGGGCACCCAAAATATCTCTGCAAGGAAAATAGAATACAGTCACGCAAAGCAAGAGTTTCGCACTACAGCCAACAAATTCCAACCTTCGCTAACGCTAAAATCTCTGAAACAGTATTAAGTACGCAGAAAAGCATGCAACATTTTGTACCATGTGGTCATTAGGAATAACCGCCTAAGTAAGATAGGTAGGTTGAACTGGCCGGTCCATGAGGACCTCACATAGACTGATTGAGTCCGTAGTGTTACCAGAAGTTTGTTCTAACGACCAAACTGAAAAACCCTATCAAAAACCAGGACCTATGTTATAAAATAACTCCGTCCTCTTGGCAAATACTAGAAGCTTCCTAGGACTTAAGCCACTTGCTGCTTCTAGATCTGACAGCTGTATCACCCTAATAGCTGGAGTCTTAGCCTGGCAAGTGCAGGGCACGATCACAGAACGTGCTCGATCGTTTCCTCCTCCAACCCGCACTTCCTACATCTGCTATCACTGACCAAGCCTAGTTTAAAGGCATGTGACGCCAGAAGGCAGTGTCCAGTCAGAATACCCGTCATGAGTCTACAGTCCTCTCTTTTTAATGATAGGAGCAACTGTGTTAGTCTAAGGTTGTAAGACCTACACATAATATTCGACACTTTACAGCCCCACTCTTGAACCCACGCCTTTCCCGCTTGGTCGGTCATGTGCACCTCTCGACTTCGCTTAATTTCGCCCAAACTAATTGGGACATCTACGGAGCAATCTTCAAGGGATGCGCCCTTTTTAGCTAGTTCGTCCGCTTTTTCATTCCCATCTATTCCCATATGCCCTGGGACCCAATTTAGATGTATCCTTCTCCCTGTCCCGATTCTCTCCAGAGACTGCTTACACTCTAACACGCATTTAGATGCTGTGCTATGCGAGATTATTGCCTTAATTGCTGCTTGACTGTCAATATAAAAGTTAACACGGTTGCAGCTTAAGCTATTCTCTTCCAGAGTTTCTACTGCTTTGGTTACGGCTAATATTTCCGCTTGGAAAACGCTACAGTAATCCGGCAGCCTGTAGGATCTGCTTATTTCCGGATCAGCGCAGTATGTGGATGTGCAAAATGACATACAGTGCAGCCGTTGGGGTTGTTTTCAGGGCTCCCGTAATGCTAAGCAGCGATAGTCTGCATACCCCCTCTAATTTTTTGAGGTATGTTGTTTTTTGTGTGGCTTTCCACCAAACAAGAACCCCATAGTATAGAATAGGGCTTACAATCGCTGTAAAAAACCCAATGAGAAAGAGAGGGCGATAGGCCCCACGTATACCCCAGCATTCTCTTACATACATAGAGTGCCGTTGAGGCCTTCTTGACCCTCTCCTCCACGTTGAGCTTCCATGACAGCTTACTGTCTAGGATGATTCCTAAATATTTTGTGCAAGGTTTCTCCTGTCAGGTCACCCCTCCTAACTTAGGCCTGTTCAAAATTGGGACCTTGTACCTCTTTGTAAACAAGACCATATCCGTCTTCTCCGCATTGACTTTCAACCCGACATTAGATGCCCAGGTATGAATATCGCGAAGCGCCCGATCCATCAAAGAACTAATCGTTGGAAGGCACTTTCCATTTATGACAATTGCAACGTCATCTGTGTAAGCCGTAAGTTTTACGGGTCCCTGATCGAATTGTCTGAGCAGTTGGTTGATGACCGGCGTCCACAGCAGAGGTGATAGCACCCCTCCCTGCGGCGTGCCCTTGTCCACTGATTTCGTGGCCTCGTACAGTCCCCATTGTGATGTAATCTTTCTGCAATTTAACATGCAGCCGATCCATCTGATTAAGGCAGGATGTACTTTAATGTAATTAAGACCATCCATAATCGCTCATTTTGCAACATTATTGAAAGCCCGGCAATGTCCAAGAAGACTCCTAGAGCATACTCCTTATATTCCAGGGATTCCTCTATGCTTATTACCACCCTATGCAATGCGGTGTCTACGACTTGTTTTTGGTGTACGCATGCTCTGTTGTGGAGAGCAGCTTTTCATCCACGTTGGACTTTATGTACACATATATCAGCCTCTCAAAGGTTTTGAGCAGAAATGATGTTGCGTCAATGGGTCTATAGTCTTTGGGATACACGTGACCGATCTTCCCCGCTTTTGGTAGAAAAGCTACACGAGCAGTTCTCCAAGAGTGCGGTACATGATTTAGTCGTATGCACCCATCGAATATTATTCTAAGCCACTCCACGACCGCCCTACTTGATACTTGTAGCATGGCCGGGAATATACCATGTGGGCCCGGCGATTTAAACTTAGAAAACGTCTTGACTGCCCACATGATCTTGGTATCGGTCACCAAGCCCGGCACTACTAGCTCCGTGATCGAAGTGTGAGTGATGTCTGCTGGCTCCTCTAAACCGTCTCCCGATGGGAAATGTGTATCGAGAAGCACCTCAAGGGATTCCTCACTATTAGGTGACCATTCCCCATTCTCTTTCTTTATTAGTCCTTGGACTATGTTTCCCTTTGCTAGGACTTTTGTCAACCGTGCTATTTCGCTGGAGCACTCTATGTCCGTACTGAAACTTTTCCATGAGTTTCTCTTCGCCCTGGTAATTTCACGCTTGTAGATCCTCAGTAGATCCCTGTACTCGTCCCGACACGCTTCACTTTCCGCGGTCTTTGCGAGCTTAAACATTTCTTTTACCTGTCTTCTTAGAAGACTCAGCTCATTGCTCCACCATGGCGGCTTTGCTTTTCCTCTGAATCTTCTTAGAGGGCAAGCTTTGTTATACGCAGTCATAAGCGTCCATGTTAGGAATTCATTCGACTCCTCCAGTTCCTCTACATTAGCAACCTCTTTGGGTTGTTCCAGTTTTGTTTCTACATGTTTCTGGAATTAAGTCCAGGTCGTTGAATTAGGGTTTCTAAAGGTTCCTCCCTTATCTACCCTCTTTAGGGGGATGTTGAAGCTGATATACGCATGGTCGGAGAAGGATGGTCTATCAAGAACCATCCAATCATACCTTGATATATTACGCTCGGATCTCAATGTAATATCCAGAACATTGCTGGATGTTGGACCAATGTATGTAGGGACATTTCCCCTGTTGGCTATCTGCAAATTGGTTTGCAGGATGTAACAAAACAGAGATTCGCCTCTCTCGTTCGTATCTGCTCTTCCCCACGCATTGTGGTGCGCATTTGCATCTGCGCCTATGACCAACCGCCCTTTGCGCCCTTCCTCCTGTACTAGCCTTTTGCACTCCATCGGTGGGACCTCCGCAGCATGGGCCATATAGCAGGACGCCAGGATAAATGCCTGCTTATTCTTTCTCTCAACGGCCACCGCTACGATATCCTCATTGGTGTAATTAGGCAGCATATATGAATGCAGCTGTTTCCTTACCATTACTACAGCTCGCACCCGTCCTTCCGTTTGCGCGTAGTATACGCCAAACCCGCGCGCGCTAAGTCCAGAAACCTTTCCTCCCGATGAGAGCCACGGCTCCTGGATCAGCGCCACGTCAAACGAACCCTCCTCAAGGGTTAGGAGGAGTTCGCTCGACGCCACTTTACTGTGTTCGAGGTTTATCTGTAGGACTCGCAGCACCATTAGGCTGTTTGTCCCCCTCCAGCACCTTCGTCTTGACGTCGTCGTCCTCCCCTTGCCCTTTTGGTTTAGAGTATTCGAGACCCCCTTCAGCCTCTCGTGACTGTTGTGCAGGGTGTTCCCCTGTGCGAGTCACAGCACCATTTAGCGGTTGGTCCTCTTATAGCACGTTCGTGGTGACGTCGGGGACCTCCACCTGTCTTTTTTCCCTTAGGATTTTGAGGTCCTTTTCGATTTCGCCCACCTCTAGCGTGTTAGGGTTTTTATCCTCGGTCCTTCTTTTCCTGAGTCGCATGTAAATTTTGCCAGTGCCAAAGGACATTTTACCAAGCTGCGTGTACAAAATATCCTCCGCCTGCTTGTTTATTTGGAAGATGTAGAACTGACCATCCTCGGTAGGCCGAGATACAGTAAGTACCTTCCAATCCTCTGTCGGTATGTTCGGATTCTGATTCTGCAGAAGTCGCAGTGTATCCTCCGACTTCATCACGCATGGTATCTATACCTTAACTTTTGGTACCGTGGGGATTTGCGCTTTATCCACCACCTCAAACCGCGCGTTCGTGCCTTGCCTTTGGAGGTTTGGAACCACTTCCTCCAGTCACCGCAAGCTCGCGATGTTGTCGCACGCTATCATCTTTACACCATTATACCATCCCCCCGAATCAAAGGTTGGAAGGGGCTTACTTGGTTGTTCCCGCATCATCTTAAGCATTAAGATAATAAGCTCCCTTTCCACAAATCTCCACCTTTCAGTAGTCATTTGTCCGAAAGGACTGCTACGATCAACCAGCGCCACAGTCAGTGACTGCTTTGCCACATCACTCATCTTCTCGGGAAAAGCAGAAGTCTTAGTGTTATCCCCTTTGGCACCTCCGAGAAAGCCGGAGTCTTAGCGTTAACTCCCTTTAGCGCCTCCGAGAAAGCCGGAGTCTTAGCGTTATCTCCCTTTGGCTTATCTCCTACTTCCTTAATTGGAACTTCCCTCTGACTCGCAGCTTTCGAGGTAGTTGCTACCTCGCTATTGGAGCCCATCTGTCTTACAGCTTTGGGCCTACTTGTATTGTCTATGCGACTTCCCTGCCTCGCGGCTCTAGGACTGGGTCCTTTCTGCCTCTTGAAAGCAGGCTGGTCGCCTTCCGCCGAACGTTGCCTCTTCATTCTGCCATTCGACGCTTCTTCCTCCTCGTACCGGTTGCAGAACCGAGGGTTTCTCGCAGCAAACCTTTTGAACTGCATTCGACCTACTTCTACCGCTTCATGGGCCCATTCCAATCACTCGATCTCCACTTCTGTTGGGTCGACCACTGCTCCCAAGCGTTGTACAATTATTAGTGCTGCACGGTACTGCGAGAGAGCTCTTTTACTTCCTCTGCTCCGTACCTTTCTCCACTCTTCTACTCCGTTTTCATTTGTGTGCTTCTCCAACACGGAGTTCATTGAATCAGCACTACTCTCGCTCCCCGAGTCCGACGCATCGCTTAATTCGTATTTATCGTCCTTGGATTGCGACTCAGTCCTCCTCTTTACATCGTCCTTATTACAGTCAGGTAATGAGTCGTTCATCTTGGTTGTAGGACCACCTGCCCGACAAGACGGGCTCAGCGGTCCAGTATTATATACGGGGGAAGAAACGTCCGCCACAGCAGCGCCCCTTACTGTGGTAAGGCCATTAATACTTCCCGAGGTGGCCCGGTATCGGGAAGGCTCCGTTCGAATACAGCCGAATTTATCCCCTGGCTGCAAATCGTCCAATAGGCACGGTCCGCATAACACCCTGGATTAGGGGGTTGGCAGTTCTTGGCACCGACATCCCGCCGACCTCGTATGAGGCGAAACGGCGTAGATGTCAGTCCTAAACAGCTCCGCCTCATAGTCGAGCGCTATGGAGTTCGGCTAAGCCCTCGCACCAACGACAAGGTGCCTATCCTAGTGAGTGCCTAAGTAAGTAAAGTTTAGGAGTTAGGTTGTTGTTCCTCGTGTCCCTATGGTACTAAATTTTGCAAAGTTTTCTGCGCACTTGATACTGCTTTAGATATTTTTGGCGATGGATTTTTGCCATTAGCGAAGGTTGGAATTTGGTGGCAGGTTTAATGACTAACTCCGAAATGATGCTAATCTGATGTAGAGCTGGACAGTTGGTAACCACGCATGTACGAAAAGCTTTTAAGTCTGAGCTACATATGTATTTGAATTTAAATTTTTTACTCAAAGGCAGCGACTATTTCAAAAATACCTAAGACTGAACCAGTTGAAAACGCGTTCAAGAGGTCTTCAAAGTGGAGCAATCGCCATTTCGTAGGAAGAGGTGTCAATCAAAAGCGCTGCGAGGGGTTAGCATAAGAACATACTTACTCAATTGGCGCTTAACCGTTTAAGCGGTTATGGCCGTCCAATAAGGCGCGCTAGTCTCGCTCTGCCGGCTGGCGCCAATTGGTTACACCGAGGGAGTTTAAATCGTTTTCCACCTGGTCCTTCCAGCGGAGTGGTGGCCGCCCTCTACCTCTGCTTCCATAGGCGGGTTCCGATAGAAACACTTTCTTAGCCGGAGCGTAATCTTTCATTCGCAAAACATGACCTAGCCAGCGTAGCCGATGCGTTTTAATTCGCTGGACTATGTTGAGATTTATGGACCTCTACGCGTTGGTAAGTACCGAAGAAGATTTAATGATTTAATGATAAGCTGTACGAGCTAGAATAAGAACTAGTCACCTTTAAAGAAAGTAGTTCTGCTCTAGTTCGAAACTAGTTTGCTTCTTTGCATGGGTGCTGTGAAGGCGTCTCTGATATTTTTATACACCAATGTAATTAGATGAGTTTGATTTGCCGACTTGAGTTTATTGATAATAATCAATTTTAATTAATGCTGATAAGTAACACATATCTATTAGTTTAAGCGTAAGATGTTTGCGTATGAAATACATTTATTATGTACATACATACATAAATATTTATTTGTGGTATGCGTCAAACAAATAGATATAAGGCATACTATTTTCATAATTTCAATAAACTAATTCCAATAGTACACAAAATAAACAAATATGACATAAACAAAATTAAGAGTTTTGCTTTCTATAACTTAGGAATTAGTATTTGCCTTATTTCGCATAGTGAAGAATGCGACTTGCGCTACGTTATTTAAGCAGAATCAGCCCCCAAATTCTAATCTTCGCTTACGCCAAAACTCCGTCGCAAAAAATATCTTAAACAGTACCAAGTGCCCAGAAAGAGTATGCAAAATTTAGTACTTTTTGGTCACTAGGAAGAAAGCCTATATTTATACATAGGACTTAGGCGGTTATTCCTTATCACAACATGGTACTAAATTGTGCATGCTTTTCTGCGCTTTTGATATTGTTTTAGACATTTTTGGCGATGCAGTTGTGGCGTTAGCGATGATTAGAATTCGGGGGCGGGTTCGACTCTTTTGAAAGAGCTTTCACAAATTAGCTTGACGCGATCCGGAAGATTAATACACATTTTTTTGTGCACTTTTAAATTTTCGTAAAAAGTTATAGAACCGATAGTTGTTCTAGGCCCGATTTTCATTGCCGAAGTACATTGGGAGCTTTTCCAACCAATGCCAGGGTGCAAGCCGGTTTTTTATTCTGTTTTTGTGATGTTTTTAATGTCATCTGCTCCGGGACTTGAACCTGGTAGATAACCCCTTCCTCTATAAAACCCAAAAAAGTGTTCAGATCAAGTTAGCAAATTCGGATTTCGGAATAGTTTTGACACGTTTACTATGTCAAGCTAGGGACCGGACAAACAAGATTTTCTTCTAGTTTCCCAGTAAAATAGAGGGACCAAGAATGTGATGAGATATGGGCATGGCTTTTTATCTGCAGTTTCCCGAAAGTCAGACTATGAATCTTTGTGTAATATCTCAAGCTTTTTTAAACCGGGATGAGTTAGCAACAAAAATTAATATAATTCGAGATCTCAAGACAAGCTCTACTTGATGTTTCGCTGTTGGCACTAAGCTTCTTTACCCGATACCGTTCCGATGTTAAATAACCGAGTTATAATGAAATTAAAGTGAGTATCTAACACTCGTGAAGCCCTATGCGTAATTATACTAGAGTTCGTCCAAGGCTTGAAATTATACTACAACAGAGGTTTTGGGAAGAACTTTCGGTGATTTCTTATCGGCATCTACCGAAATCGATAAGCTATTGTTTTATTATCGACTTACTATTGATTGCTATTTTTATCAAGTTCTTCAGCTACGATTTTATATTGAAGTTTTATCGGTATCATTTCCATTTCATTAATGAATGGATAGCACGCCCATAAAAAGTCGATAACTTTTTGAATACAAATCAATAACATTCTATCATTAACCCTTCAAGACCGAAATGGCAGTTATCGTTACACAAATGACCCAGCACCTAAATGGCCCAATATATCTTTAAGCAAGCAAGATCCAAGGTTCTATCATTAACGGATCAAGCGCTACATGAGATATCCCGTTTATCGACAACTCCTGACGACACAACCGATTATTGTTAATTTACTTACTTACTTACTTAATTAGCGCTTAATCGTTTAAACGGTTATGGCCGTCCAAAAAGGCGCGCCAGTTGCTTCTTCTCTCAGCTAACCGGCGCCATTTGGTCACACCAAGGGAGTTTAAATCGTTTTCCATCTGGTCCTTCCAGCGGAGTGTGGGCCGCCCTCTACCACTGCTTCCATAGGCGGGTTCCGATAAAACACACTTATAGTGAACCGATGTACATACCTAAACGATTTTTAAGATAAATATAACATAAAAATGGCAAAAAACCCCCTTATCTGAACGATCGGTTGTATGGGATATATATTATATATAGCTCCGATCGAAATGATTTTTACAGGAAATCTTCTATGATATATTAAAATAAATACCACCGAGTTTCATGTTTATACTTTCTAAATTGCGGCAGGAATGACCAAAATCGTCTTATCTGGACGATCGGTTGTATGGGAGATATATGTTACAGTGGTCCGATCCTACCGGATCAGACAAATGCCAAATTTCATTGAGATATCTCAAAATTTGAGGGCAAAACGAAAACTAGTTCAAACAGACAGACGGACGGACGGACGGACATGGCTATATCAACTCAGTTCTTCGCCCTGATCAATTCGGTATACTTAATGGTGAGTCTATCTTCTATATTTCTCAACGTTACAAACATCGGACCAAAGTTAATATACCATTTCATGTTCATGAAAGGTATAAAAAAGCCACCGATTACTGTGAATACTGCGCATTTGAACATGCTCTCAGAATATATAGAGCGACGACAACGGAAGTTAATGATTTTTATATTGGTCCTAAATGTATGCTGCAAGATTATGTGGCGCTGTCTCAATTAAGGCTTTTCCTCTTTATGATTATACAGTGTGTACATAGGTAAGTGGAATATAATATGCTATAACCCAATAGCAGGCTAGATAAAATATATATTGTAGAATTGTAATTTCTATATATCGAGGCGATCCCCATTAAAAAAGATTTAAAATACCCAATTTGTTTCTCTCAATCTGTACCCGAAATTTTACAAACACTCCACACTTTACTAGGAGCTCAGAAATTAGACATAAGCGGCAGCGGAAGCAATTGCATTACAAAATACTCCTAAATGTATGCTACATAGTTATTAACAACAGACAGCGGAAGCAGGCATTATATAGCCCACTAGAACAGTTGAATATAATTTAATCTTGCTTTGATAGAATTTGATGTTTGTCTTTGTTTCTGTAAATATGCTGTCCTTTTTTCCTGCTTTTTATAACATTAGGGCTGATCACATTCAACACGGCGTCTACAGACCACAACCACAATAAAGTAAAGCTTGACCACAACCGTAGCCAAGCATTGGCTTCTTGATTACTTTGAAAGCGGCAGCCACCAATATAAATTACAGCAAATGGTAGCGAAAAATTTAGAAACAAATATTAATTACGTTTAAAAAATGCCCAAAAGAATGATTTTAGCTTTTATTATCTGTTATTTACTTCTATTTTAGTTTTTATTGACAAAATAAAAAGTACGCTACTCACTGTCGCTTCCCAAAAATAGAAGTAGGTTTAATCTGGCTACAACAGCTGTCGTGATTGATTGTCGTGCTGCTCTGTCACGCCGAAAAAAGCGACGCTCATAAGAACATGTGTAAAAATAACAGGCATGCTTAACCAACGAACCGATATCATTTCGTTACGATATTTAACGTTAATAAACGAAACAAAGTCATTTCGTTTCGTTTATTAACGTTAAGAACGTCAAATTAACGAAATGATTTTGTTTCGTTTTCTGCCATATCAAAACGCAATCAAATCGTTTATGTTGATTATTAATTTCAAACTATGCTGGCAAAGCTGATTGATGGCGTAGTCATTAAAGGTGAAAGCATTAGCCAAGCTGATTGCAACTTCTCTCATGAATTTTGACAGTGCGAACATTTCTCAGAGTATTTTTGACATTACCACCAACGAATTACACAAACAAATTACATGGAGTTTGTTTGTGTATGTCCGCTCGCTGTTACCACCTTACGGCTTCACCATGGCTATAGCATTGCCAGCACAATTCAAACACAAAGTATCACGTTTTTCTTAACGTTTTTAACTTTAACGAAAACTTTTCGTTTCGGTTAAAAACGAGATACAATTTATCTTGATAATTTCTTTATCGATAATATTTCGAAGTGTTTCAACGGAAACGGTGGAAATTTTTTGATAAACGATTAGCTTAACGTTAAGGTGCATCCCTGAAAAATAATATGACCGATGTGGCGGCTACACCACCGTCGCGAATGTAGTCAGCCCTACAATTAATCAATTAAAACTGTTAATTTCTCAGAAACCTGTTCTTCAAAACAGGCAACCGATTGATTCAGCTTCGCCTCTCAGGAAAATAAGGAGACATGTCCGTATACACTGTAAAAACTTCGGCATCCCACAACTCATCCGATTAATCTGAAATAGAATGGAAAAACCCTCAGTCTTATCAATTCGGTAAATTCGTATGGCTTACCGCCTCTTCTTAGTGTTCATAAAGCAATTCTTACAAAAGGCGAAAGTATACGTCGAAAGACTCACGTCACCCTGACCCAACTTCGATCTGAATAATGGTGTAGGTTAAACTCTTAGCCAGAATCAGCCCCGGCAGACATAATATATACAATTTATATTTGTGTCTTCACCGACCATCTTTTCCATGGTATTATAGAACCATCGACTCCTACACAAATATCCCTAAGCACCAACTCTGTAGAAACTGCTAGTCTCTTCGGACTTCGGTTAGAGCATGTGGGTGATAGGTGGTGAGTTGCCACAACTCTTGGCCAGGATGAAGCACGGAAAAATCTATCAAATTAGGCACCGAATAATATGGTTCGCCTTCGAAATTATATATGGTATTTAACGTAGTTCATGCACGTATTTCGAAATATTTCTGGCAAATTACACCTACCTCATGGTGAATTGCGGACGCCACTTTTAGTGAAATATGAACATTGTAACAGGTGCTCAGGAACGAACGACAAGCAACTCCGGGAACATATTGCTACACTTTGCACCTAAATGTATGCTACGTTATTCTAAAATGTTGAATTTAATTTTACCGTGCATATAATGTGCCCTACGCATTACAATCAAACATTTTCTGAGACTCGAGTTTCTGACTAAAAGTTGTGTATTTTGCTCAAATGTATTGATTTATGCTCATGTTGGGGGTTTTTGAAACTAATACTGAAATATAGTACAAGGCGTTTTCGATCTTGCAGTGAATATAGTGTAATATTTGACTGAGTCTCCGGTAAGGTCTCAATAATTTGTAGCCATCTGATTGACTTGAATTTAAAAAAAAAGAAGTTATATCATCTACTTCAGCTTCAGTCAGAAGGTATTTTGTTAAGCAGAGTCTTTGATTAGGGGCCGCTTTTTCTCCTTTTCGTTGCCGGCGTCTTTCTCGGATAATTTTTCCATTTTTTTCTCAGCAATTTCACATATGTTAATAGTTGTTTGTGGAGATACCAACACTGCCGATCTTCTTAGCTTACGGCTATGACCTAACAACGTAGCACTTTGGGTAAAGCATAATTTATTAGTTTAAAAAACTATT
Organism: Eurosta solidaginis; assembly: GCF_040869045.1. Classification (NCBI taxonomy): domain Eukaryota; kingdom Metazoa; phylum Arthropoda; class Insecta; order Diptera; family Tephritidae; genus Eurosta; species Eurosta solidaginis. Next base: position 51,406,803 of record NC_090320.1, read on the forward strand.
AGAAAATGTCCACAAACTTAAGCAGCGTGAAGTTTAGCAAACTACTTTCTTTAACGAAACAGAAGAAGCGCTGCTTAGGAACTATGTCTCCAAAAACACGTCGACAAGAGTGTCAAATAATAATTACCACAAAAAACAATTTTAACAAAACAGCCTATCAACCTATAACATATCGCAAACTTCTTACAAAACTCATTTGTCCATCAGAGAATTTAAGTTCCATCAATAATAAAAATATATTTACCTAAGTCAAAATTAATAAGCTTTCATTTACAACATTTTTATTAGGAGTGGGAGCGAGTTGACGATTTGTATACATACGTGAACCTAATGCAACACGAGTACGCAGTTGGTTGAAACTGTCCAGCATTAATAAATAAAATAAATGTAAGGCGCGATAACCTCCGAAGAGATCTAAGGCCGAGCTTCTCTTTCAATTTGCGTCGTGTTCCTCTTGATTTACCCTACAAATTGGCCGGACGGGACCTACATATTTTATGCCGACTCCGAACGGCATCTGCAAGGCAGATGAGTTTTCACTGAGAGCTTTTCATGGCATAAATACACCCGGAGCGCTTGCCAAACACTGCCGAGTGGCGACTCCGCTTAGAAAAATTTTCTTCTAATTTAAAAACCTTATTTATAAAATTTTGATGTTGCTTTGCCCGGGGCGCGAACCCAGGGCATACGGTGTGATAGGCGGAGCACGCTACCATCACACCACGGTGGCCGCTGTCCAACATTACTATGGAAAATTCTTAATTTGTATGCGTAATGCTATTTTCACACACACGGCTTATTGAATAATAAAGGCAGTTTTCTACATTAAGACGCTTATTGAGCTCAATCTTCCATACAAGATTCGAATCTATAATTATTTCATTAGTGACTAATCGAATGCCTAATGAAATCAAAAGCCCAATGCAACTCTGTTGGGAGCGTTCAGTTTCTTAGTTTTTGGTGTGTTCAGTGCTTAAAAATGTTTTTGTCAAAGTAAATGTCATTGTCTGTCATATAGCATTGTCATTTTATTCGCTTGACATTTCATCCTTCACACTAATCGAGCAGCTACTTATGTGTGAAAGCAAAAAATTTACGATTTCCTTAGAAGGTGAAATTAGATCATTAAGTTTCTGTGTGAAAACAATATTACAGTACAGTATAATGAAATCGTAAATTTTTTGCTTTCACACATAAGTAAGCCGTGTGTGTGAAAATAGTATTAGTTTTTGGTGTGTTCAGTGCTTAAAAATGTCATTTGTAAAAGTCGCATCGAACAGCTGATTATAACATTTTTTTATTTGATTTGATACATCAACTTCCAGCACAGTACGATTTTGACATTTGTCCATCCAATTTACAAAAACAAAGTACATGGAATTCTTATTTGTATGTAGGTATGTCACCATGCTGCCACCTTGTATCGTTCCGCCATGATTGTCTGTCATATAGCATTGTCATTTTATTCGCTTGACATTTCATCCTTCATACTAATCGAGCAGTTACTTCTGTGTGAAAGCAAAAATCTTACGATTTCATTAGAAGGTGAAATGAGATCATTAAGTTTCTGTGTGAAAACAGTATTAGAAATTGAACGCTCCCAACAGAGTTGCATTGTGCTTTTGACTTCATTAGGCATTCGATTAGCTACTAATGAAATAATTATAGATTCGAATTTTGTAGGGAAGATTGAGCTCAATAAGCGTCTTAATGTAGAAAACTGCCTTTATTATTCAATAAGCCGTCTGTGTGAAAACAGTATAAGACCCATTGTATGCTAGGTAAAATGGATTGCAACCTTTCTTAATAATTTAGCATACATTCAGGAGCAAATGATAACAAATGGTTTCCGGTGTCGCTTGTCGTTCATTTCTGAGTACCTGTTACAATGTTCTATTATGTTATTTCCTTAAAAGGGACGCCCGTCTGGTAGCCGACTTTACCAGAAATCTTCGAACTAAGTGCGTCAAATTCCATACATAATTTACAGCGCGAATTATTTTACTCGATGTCTAATTTTATTAATTCTTTTATTCTTCGATGCTTCGCCCTGGCCAATAACTTTGGTAACTCATGGACGATAGTTCCACCATATGCTCTAATCGAAGTCCAAGGAGACTGACAGTTTCTACAGGGTTGGATTAGTGTTGGAGGTGATGGATGGTTCTATAATACTATTGAAAAGGTGGATACATAAATATAAATGAAATACGTTACGTATATCGGGCTTGATTCTGGATAACTAAGAGTTTAACGTACACCAATATTCAGGTCAAAGTTGGGCCAGGGTAACGCCTGAGCCTTTTGGGGTATACTTTCGTCTTGTAAGGATTGGGCAATGAGCACTAAGAAGAGGGCTTACAGATAAAAATTCGCCATAAGAATTTAACGAATGTATAAGGCTGACGGTTTTTTTTAAATTCATGTTCAGATTAATCGGATGAGTTCTTGGATCTCGAAACTTTTACAGTATTTACGGGCATGTCTCCTTATTTGCCTGAGAGGCAAGGCTGAATCAATCGGTTGCCTGCTTTGAGGACCATGTTTCTGAGAATTTACCAGTTTTAATTGTAAAATTTTATAATTTTTATCGACATGTAGAAAATTAGAGATAAACACAATAATGATATAAAAAGGAATCAAAAAAGCAGGAAAAATGGACAGCATATTTACAGAAAGAAACAAATTAAGATAAACATCCAATTCTATCAAAGCAATATCAAATTATATTCAACTGTTCTACTGGGCTATATAATGCCTGCTTCCGCTGTATGTTGTAATATGTAGCATACATTTGGGAGTATTTTGTAATGCAATTGATTCCGCTTATGTCGAATTTCTGAGCTCCTAGTAAAGAATGCCGTGTTTGCAAAATTTCCTGCACGGATTGGGAGAGACAAATTGGGTATTTTAACTCTTTTTTTAGTGGGTATCACATCTCGATGTATAGAAATTACAATTTTAAAATATATACATTTTTCTAGCCTGCTATTGGGTTATATCGTATTATATTCCACTTACCTGCACACTTTATAATTATAATGATAAAGAGGAAATGCCTTATTTGGTAGCATACATTTAGGGCCAATATGAAAATCATTTACATCCGTTGTCGTCGCTCTAAGTATTCTGAGAGCCTATTCAAATGCACAGTTTCGCAGTATCGGTTGCTTTTACGATGCATTTTATAGGTAGGGGCAATTAGATGCTGTGCGGACACGATTTTACAACGAACGTGCTAGTCTCGTTATAGCTTTAAAGCAACCAGGATCTAAACTGAAAATTAATTGGAAGTCACGTCCTTTTCGAATTACTGTCAAAACACGAAAAGCAAGTTCGACACAACGATTCAGTTAAGGGATGGATCTTAGACATCACAAAACTTTAGAAGAAGCTGGACTCATGAGCTCTTGAAATATAAAACAACACAGACATGCTTACTTATTTCCAGGAAGGATTGATTACAACAGCCAGGGATTGTGAGAATCAATTTACAGGGTACGCTTCAGGAATCGTGCTCGCTCTTTACGCAAGAAGGGAGTAGGAAGACTTAGGACATCTGAGGAAAGTCATGTTTTTTTTTTTTTGGCTTTTCATTAGTCTGCTACGTCAATAAGCCATTGACCCTTGAAGCTCTCAAGCAGAATCTTAGAAAGAAAATTTTCGAACTATGTACGTCAAATACCATACATAATTTCGTGGGCAAACCATCTTATCATGCTTAATTTGATTGCCCTGGCCAATAGCTGTGGTAACACATGTACGTAAGTTTCTACAGAGTTGGAGCTTAGAGACATTGGTGTTAGAGGCGGAGACAGAAATACAAATGAAATACGTCGACCTTGATTCTTTATATTCTGAGCACCTATTCAAATGCGCAACTTCAGATAGAGTTATGTCGATCATTTTTTTCTAGAGGCATTTTGATGGGGATTTTTTTCAACTTCTGAGCTTTTATTCAAAAAACTCAAGCTAGGAATTTCGAAAGCCAAAGCAAAGATAGCTACGCGACCTTTTTTGCCTATTTCATCATAATTTTCGCGTCGCGTAGTGCTGCTGCCGCTAAGTCTTTATTCCGTCACAAGAACACATCCAAAGAATATTTCACCGTGTAGTGTAGTGCAGCTAAGTGTGTCCTAAGCTTTATTGTGAAGTACCAACTATCTTAATAGGCTATGACACAACTGTACAATAATCGAGGTCCAGACCATAGCTTACATGGCAGCCTTAATTAAACCAGCTGTCCAGGTTACTGTAAAAGCGGTTATGAATGAAACTCGACCGACTTTTTGATGACATAAAAAACTTTCAAAATTAACAAAAATAATTCTAAAATATTTGATTTTTTTATTTTATTCAATTCTTTTGTTTATTCAATTCACATTAGCTAAATTAAATCAATTAATGCTTAATCACTCGATAAATTCACGTTTCAACTAAATAAAAAAATAAAAAATTAAATTAATATAAATTACAATTTGATGTTAGTGAAAATTTGCTCGATGGCCGCACTGATTTGGTCCAATTAGCTGATACACATTGGGCTTTAATCTTTCGCACAATACAGTTGACAGAACCTTATATGCGATATTAAGAAGGCTGATTACGAGATAGTTAGCGCAGTTTGCACAGGTTCCTCTTTTTTGTGGACTAGGCAAAGAACATTTAGATTGCAATTGTCAGGTATGCACAAACAAAAACTGCGCCATTTGCTTTGGTTCAAGAGATATACACAAATTAACAGTAGTTATCGGTAAGCCGAGTAATCCACGTAGCGCCTGAACTGTTACGGCTTTTAAATTGCGAACCTCAACTACTGTGATCCAAAATATTGGCAGCTTAAGAGACTTGAGGCCGTTTTCACCAACTTCGGTTACACAAGCTTTATTTGACAGAAATCTTTCTTTGATCTGTCAGGTAGAGTGTGAGTTAGTGTTTTGAGGTTCTTTGTTTAATTAAATATTTTTCAATCTTCAGTCAGTTGAAAGCTCATGATCTGAGTGCAACATACATATGTATACTCCGCCGCTTTGCTTATTAGGAGGACGGATTTCCTTTTGCGGAGTACTAACGAGCAAGATATATATGTACATATGTATCTTCGGGCAGATGCAGGTCTTGTATGTTCTTGGGCAGGTGTTGCGTTCAAACTTGCCTGTAACAGCTTGTTGAACGTCAAACAAAAAAAAAATAGATTAAAAATGTAAAGAGATGGAACGTTTATTTTTCAAGGATATGGGTGCGCAATGTCATAGTTTTAACAGCTTGTAACCTAGCTCCTTGCTCCTGTGTTCCAAACACTCATTAACCATTTTAATAACTCCTAAATGACTCTTGCACAACACGCACGCAAATCAGCACGTCTGTATTTGTACGGTAATCACATTAATGCAAATCACATAATAGTCATAATTTCAACTTTTGTCATTACGAAACTTCTAAAAACTTGTCTGCAATAGCATGAAACACAACGGTTGCCAACACAATTAAAACTGCTCGTAGAAATAATATTAAATACTTTTGCGTTTCAATTGTTTTAAATTTTCAGAATTACTACCCCACAAACAATATTGCAGGCCTCATAATTTAAGAATCAAATTTGAATCCGAAATATGTGAGAAATTTGAGCCTTAGAAATATGATTTCTTAGGAGTCGGAGAATGTTGCAAAATGAACGCAACAAATAGAATCATTTAGGAGTTCTTTATGACCCCGATGTGAGGAGTGCCTTCGGCTTTACTTATAAGTATTCCATTCATGCTTCTATATGTAAGCTTTTGTAAACCATCCTAAAAGACTCTCTTCGGAGTTCACTAATTGCCGAAAATGAGCTGTGTATGTAGCCATATCGGATGACCATTGCCAGAAGAGAATCGTTCATTTCGGACTCCTAAATGAACTCATACAAAGGGTAAACGCTTCCATTTAGGACTCCTTTTTGAATCTTTTGATTTCGAATGTTTGCTGGGTATGAAATGTGTGTTAAAATTTTTATTAGATTTAGCATAATAATTTTAATGATTTCTATTACTGTCGCCCTTAGAGTTTAAGTGTTCTATCCGAAAAGGCATCGCCTGCATGGTAATGTATTCAACTGGAAAGCGAACGAGAGGAACTGAAAAATTTTGATAATGAGAATGCGGCTAATCAGATGGTAAATTCAGACTTATCAATTAATTTCAAAAGTTAAATGAAAAACTATGCTGAGACTGGTGGAGAACTGGATCAGGAGTAAAGCTCAGTCTGTCAATTCAGCCAAAACTGAACTGGTCCCGTTCACTAGGAAATATAAGATATCTGCGTTGCACCCTGACGCTGAGGGACTCTGCCAAATACCTAAGATAGGAAAGAAACAATGGTGGCACTGTACAGCTGTAGGGGAGCTGATGGCCGAAGATGGGGACTATCACCGGATATTACCCTGTTGTTTTTGTTGTTGTTGTAGCGTTAAGGACACTCCCCGAAGGCCTGGGGAGTACCATCGAAGTTGATGGTCCTTTGCCGGACGTAGATCCGGTACGTTTCGGTAACAAGGTAGAGGACTAGCCCGACCATCCCGGTAACGATTTGGTATGACCACATGCAACCTTCGAGGCCATACCGCCCTCCCACACCCTAGGTCCATCAGGAGTTCGGGGTCGCCAGAGACCAACCGAAACAGGATTCGCTACGGGTAGGTGAGGTTGACAATTGGGTTGGAGAAGGTATATATTGCGCTGGCAGCCCTGGTAATTTATCGAATCTTGGCCTGAAATTTTGGAAAAATTTTTATTAGATCATTTCAACCAACAGCACATTAATACTCTTATCTATCGCCAGATTTACTTTTTTTGCATATTTCGTGATAAAATAAAATAATTTTGAACCTTTTTACATACTGCAGTCCATATACACTAATAAATACTTATACGCTAACCTTGAATTCAACCCAGAAACAACAAAGACCTTTCGACTGCTCAGGTTTAGGGACAGTAGGAGTTAGCCTGGCAGCATCATTGCTGCAGATATCAGACGCATCACATCCCATCACGTTAGTTATAATCAAATTTTATGTATGACGACTTACGTGATGGGACAACAAATTACTTTTTCCATATACCTAGGTTTGTGTGTGTATATATATATATATATAGTTATGAATGAATACATAGAAATATTTGGTACTTGATAATCCGTTTACTCCTAACACTATGTTCAAACAGAAAAATAAATTGAGGCAATTTCAATTTAAATTGAGTGGTATTCATACAACTCAATTTAGCTAACACAACAGTAATTTGACTGCTGGTTGACTCATCTCTACAGCAACAACATACCTTTGTTCAGACTGTCAAAATGTGCGTGTTGGTATTAGGCGAATGGAATAGAATGAAAACATTAGGTTTTGTGTATTTTAAGAAAATGTGTTCAATATTTTGGTTTCATTTTGAGTTTGCCATCTTTTTTTGACAATCCCTTCTCCAGTGAAATGAACAAAATTAAAACAGCTGATGAGATGAGCCAACCATATAGCTGAGCCATGCGTAACTGACGTTTAAATCTACTCGATAAACACACTTTACAAGGTTGCATTTGCAGTTCGAAACAATTTATTACGCAATTCTTTTTAAATTGGCAATTTATTATTACAATTTATTATATGATAAATTGCGTAATAAATTGCCCAAATGATATAAATTGCCAATTTGATGTGTGTTTGTACATAGTATAATACGTATGTACATACATTGGTTGAAGTAGTAATAATAGTTGAGTTAAATTTTGATCAAATCTTATACAAAATTGTCTTTACTGAGTGGCGTTTTCCAATACATTTATTTCGGGTAAGAGAAAGGGGTCAGAGTGCAGATCGCTATGGCGTTTGCACGCGTGCGAATATCACAGTTACAGTAGGCTCAGAGCAACCCCCTCAAGGGGTAGCCAGCGCAATTTATAGCTTCTCCAACAGAATCCTGTTTATTTAGCAGACTATGCTCGACACAGAAGTAGGGGGTTGAATGACCTGGAAGGTTCAATGTGTTGAACTCAAATCATTCATCAAATGGTAGCATCATCCGCACAGAACACACGATAAGATAATCGACAAGCATTTTTGTTGACTTCAAAGCTTTGACAGTGCGTAAAGAGCTTCATGTATGCTGGTATGTCTGAATTTGAGTTTATCGTGTGAAGTATTTGCTGTCATCAAAAAAAAAAAAAAGCGCACCGGCTCGCACCTTGGCAGCTGTGTTACTGTTTCCGGATATAAATTTGAAACCGTGAAGGATATGGTCTATATGGTAGGTAATAGGAAAGGAAAGTCCTCTCTCGACGAGCAAAAACCACTTTCTTTGGTCGCGTTTTAGCATTTACCTCAAAATGCAACACAAGTTTTGTCAGCAAAATGTTACTTAATGCGGCCGTATTTTAGCATTAGCATTATAAATGCGAACTTAAGTATGCATGGCTCGAAATCGTGGACGTTCTCTTGAGAATATGAAATGGAACTTGGCGTATTCTAGAGAAAAAATTTCCGGAAGATGTATGATCCTTTTCGTAATGACAACAGCGTGTATCGGAGTAAGTTAATCAATAAGCCCACGCAGACTTGAACGTAGTGCGGGTATATTGGAACGATTTTCCGTCATCTCGTGCCCAATTTGGTTTGGTGTCTTACCCGGTTGGCGTTGTGCCATCTTCAGTGCAATTTTTCGTTCTTATAGACGCCTTAGTAGCGGATTTCTTTGACATTTACGGTCTTCTGCAATATTAACTTTCTTCATTAAAAACAAACGCACAATTTTCTTTGTTTTTGAATAACTTACAGACTTATCAGACAATCTTAAATAAAGCAGGCACGCGATCGCCAGACAGCATGGCACACAAAAGATATTAAAGCAATAATGGGCAAAGCGTGCAGTGTGTAAATATCAGATTACACACGTAAACTTAATTTTTATGTATATCTTTACGTGCGAGTATATGACTATAATTTAGTTATCGGCTAGTAAAATCATCAGCTCAATCACTACTAATTCTTCTTATTCCTCTCTTGCATATATCAGCTCCGATCTGGTAGCTTCATACTTCCATGCCATCCATTCTCTCTCTTTCCATTTTGCAATTTTGTAAATTATTACATTCCTGCGGCTAACTGCATCACACTGCAATTTCAATTGTTGCCATCACTTTTGTTGTTGTTGCTGTTGGTTTTTTGCAACCCTTCATGCCATTTATCTACAGCTGCTTGCATTGTTGTTGCCGGGTTAACTGGAATGTTGCCAGTACGCCCACCCGCAAGATGGTTGCGTTCATTGTTTGTTGTTCTCTGTGGTTCACTTTGTATTTAGGTTGCGTTTTAGTTGCTCTTTATTTTTTTTTTGGTTTTCTATTTTCTAGTAAGTTTTATATGTATAAACTTGAGTATTTATTAGTAAATTTACGCCACCTAGTTTTGGTAAAATATTTATGCAATGTAGAAGTTCTTTTTACACTATTTACCTTTGCCGTTGATATCTCATCCAATTAGTGGTTTTAACTTACTTGTTCCTAAAAGCTGGGCATAAGCTCAGGTTGACGTTGTCTGCGGAAAATTCATAGCAAAAATACACACGTAGAGTTTATCAAAGAACTACCTACACCGAGCTACTGACGATACCGTTCAGGAAAACTCTTCTCGATGGGGCGATCCATAAACTAGGTGGCGCTCTTAGGGGGTAGGAGGTCTACCACGCACGCAAGCAAGTGTCACTATTCGACACGCAGGCGAGAGGGTGTCGAAAAGCAACTAAGTGAGGGTCACCTAATTTATGGATGGCCACCAACGTATTTCGTTATTACTTTCCGGTACTCCGACCTTCTGTTAGGTAAGACAGCAGAGACCGCCATAACGGCCGCCTCATACCTTACAATGAATAGTACCACAAAAAGAAGCGACGTCCCTGTCTCTAGAATATTTTTAAAGCAATATATTTTTAAGTCGTCCTCTACTACCGGAGGATGGAGGTGGATGGGCATACTTTCAGGCCGAGATATAAATATTCTCTGCGTTCCAATGGGCAGTGATCCATCCATATGAATCACATTGCTGGTGCAGTTAAATGTAAATTTTCTATCGGGATCTGGATCACTGTCCATTGGAACGAGATAGCTTTTAGCTTTTTCCTTTTGTTCTTGGCATTTCAGTTGTGCTTGTAATTCTCAGCCGAGTTGTGAAATATTTCAAGTACAAATCTTAAATTTATGTGGTGGCTCAATCTGCAGCCAATCCCTTAGAGCCCAGATCAAATACAACAAGTGCTCCGAAAACCTCCTCCTTCCTTGAACAATATACAAAATAGTTTACAGGTGTTCCGCACCGTCAATTCCACCCTCTGAACAGTTAACCATTAAAGCTAAGACCTTCGAGCAGGCGTTCGAGACACAAGCTATGAAGGTTTTGTTTTTTCCCTTGGCATTTAAGCACACTTGTAATTCTGAATTGGCTTATGAAATAAACGAAAGAAAAGTGTACATAGTACATACTTCAAGCCATTTGAATACTATCACTGGTTGACAATATCCAGATAAAGAAGCGCTACAAAATAAACAGCTCGCCCGCAAAACCATCAAACAATAAAGAGAAAGATCCATAAGTCATTCCTTGTGTCTTCTTGACTGTTGATTTTTAAGCCATCTAAATCAAGTGTCAAGAAAAGTTTAGAAGAAATTATAATATTTATGTCTACACGGAGCCCATTTAGCCTTACAGAGGTACCCATTTAAGGAATATAAATTGTTAGTACTAATAGCGAATCTGATGTACCTTGTTCAAACCTTCAAATCTGCCTTATCTCTTCTGTGATTAGAAATTCAAGTAAGGACCCGAAAGACCTGATATGCAATGCTTCCGCATTTAGCACTTCAGTTTATACTACTTATGCTCTTATCTAATCAACTTCTTTCTTTATTCTATTTTTAGGCTCATGTGGTCGCTGCCTTCGAGCAATCACTCTCCAACATGACGTCACGTCTCCAACAGCTCACCGCTACTGCCGAACGTAAAGATGGTGAACTAACCGATATGCGGCAAACGATCGAACTGCTGCGCAAACAATCCATTCAGGCTGGCCTCACCTCGGCACACATGCAAAGTATGGGCGTGCAGACGCAACAACAACAACAGCAACTCAATGAGCAACAACTCGCACGCACTGCCATCACACAACAACCGGTGTCCAACCAGAATGGCACCAGCAATGGTACTGCTTCTTCGACGCCTTCGTCAACAGCAACGGGTATAATGCAGCGACATCATAGCTCTGATTCGATGTGTTCTTTGAACTCCATCAGCTCAGGTTGCTCAGCACAAGATAAGAAGCAAAAAAAGAAGAGTTGGCTACGTAGTTCATTTACCAAAGCATTTTCTCGCAATGCCAAAATTTCAAAGACTAGTCGTCATGTTGGACACCATCATATGAGCGCTGGCAGCAACAACGGCAGCATTGGTCATCATGGCACGCATGGTATGCAGGTGGAAAGCAATGCTATTTACAATAAAACTAATGGTCATAGCCATATCGAGCCCATTATTGGTTTGGCTGCATTGGCGACACAACCTGCGCCACCACTGCCTGCAACCAAAGCATCACCCACAAAAGGAAGTCCAGCGAAGACTGTGACACTGATTGATAATGCCAAACCAATCGATGCCATCGATCATGAAGATCATCAGGTTGTGGAGGAGCTAAAGAAGCAACTGCGAGAAAAGGATTTAGTTTTGACTGACATACGTTTAGAAGCATTGAGTTCTGCGTCGCAATTGGAGAGCCTCAAAGAGACTGTGAATAAAATGCGCGCTGAAATGATGTCGCTCAAGCAGAATAATGAACGTTTACAAAAGATGGTCACAAGCCGTTCACTGGCGGGCTCTGAGGTATCGTTGGGAAATGTTATCAGTCCGAGCGGTTCAATAGGTGAATCAAGACGTTACTCGTTAGCAGATGGAAATACGCGTCCACCAATGGAACTGCCAAAACGTTTGGAGGAAGAAGTCGAAGAGGAGAACATACCACCAGCACCAGCACCAGAACCACCACCACCACTAAGTCCATCAACGCATATTGATCTTACGCCGCCACCACCTGCACTTGACGCCATCGCCAGCCCAGCACATATTGCAAACGCAGCAGTTGAGGAAATTCCCGATGTCTCTGATGGCAAGAAGATTGCTATCGCCTGTTATTTGGGACAGCCTGAGTCATTTGTGAAATACTGTGAGGAGATGTTGGAGACAGATGAGTTCTATGCAAATGGCGCTGAAGCGGATGCCATTAGCGAACGCAAATCGTTCCCCACAGCAAGTTTGAATGAGTTTGTCGTTGCATACACCTACATATCGGGCAAAACGACCTGGCAGAATTTAGACTATATTGTGCGCAAGACTTTCAAAGATTATGTGGCGCGCATCGACCCTGGAACCAATTTGGGTTTGAATACAGACTCGATCACATCCTATCACTTGGGTGATGCGAAACGTGGTCCGGAAATGGGCTTCCCTGAACTATTGCCCTGCGGTTACATTATAGGCAATGTGCGCACGCTGTACATATGCCTGCAGGGTGTGGGCAGCTTGGCTTTCGACAGCCTGATACCGCGTAGCATTGTACATCGTTACATAAGCTTGCTAACCGAACATCGTCGACTGATTTTGTGCGGACCCAGCGGCACGGGTAAATCCTATTTGGCGCGCAGATTAGCAGAGTTTTTGGTAGCGCGTTCGGGACGCGGTCAACCTTCGGAAGCTATAGCAACGTTTAAGTAAGTTAATTTGTTGCTGTAGATCTTATGAGAAAGTTGACTTATTTATATTTTATCTTCTTTTTTTACAGCGTTGATCATAAGTCTTCAAAGGAGTTACGACAATATTTAAGCCATATAGCCGAACAGGCAGCCATTGCGAATGGTGTTTCGGAACTACCATCTGTGATCATCTTGGATAATCTACATCATGCCTCAGCTTTGGGTGATGTCTTCTCGTGTCTGCTAAGTGCAGGTCCAGCTGGCAAATTGCCGTGCATAATTGGTACGATGTCGCAAGCTACATGCAATACAACAAATCTGCAGTTGCATCACAATTTCCGATGGGTAAGTCGAAACTTGATCGTATTGCAAAACAACGTTATTGCTACATATTATTCCAACATATCTATAATCCTCTCTTTAGGTACTCACTGCCAACCACATGGAACCAGTGAAAGGTTTTCTTGGACGCTTTTTGCGACGTCGTCTATTCCAACTCGAATTGCAAACTGGTCATCCTCAACCCGAATTAGCCACAGTCCTCGCTTGGTTGCCCAGTGTATGGCAGCATATAAATCGCTTTTTGGAGGCGCATAGCTCTAGTGATGTCACGATTGGACCACGTCTCTTCCTAGCCTGTCCATTGGACTTGAAAGACTCACAAGTGTGGTTTACCGACATCTGGAACTATCACCTTTCGCCATATCTTGTTGAAGCAGTGCGCGAGGGTGTACAATTATACGGACGACGCGGTGGCGCATGGAACGATCCATCAATTTTCATACGCAACTCATACCCTTGGCCATATGGTCCAGATTCAGTGCCACCATTGCGCCAAATTAATGCAGAAGATGTGGGCCTGGAAGGTGTGGCGGATATTAATGGTGATAATCCAGATCCTTTGGTGAGTTGTGACAGCATTAAATGCGTTTAATTTTATTTGTTAAAGCACATTTTTTTTACCTCTCTCATTCCAGTTAAATATGCTTATGCGTCTACAGGAGGCAGCCAACTACTCAGAGAATCAAGAGCAAGAGTCTGATTGTGCAAGTTTAGACTCAAACGTGACACCAGACAGTTCGGCCTGCGCAGAGTAAGCGCTTCGAACGTCAGTGGGGCTGTGTGAGCCCTTAGTTAAAGTAATCAAATACAAAATACCTACTTACCTATCTATACAAATATACATACATACATACAACTTTATATACTATCATACATATTTACAAACATATGTATTGGCTTAAAATCAAAAAGTTATGTGCTTGGCTTTGAATAATTTTAAGAATATTTATGCGCTGTTAATACTATTTATGTTATGCTATGTAAATTTTTAAAAATTAATGTGACTTTTATTTAGGGAATGCAACGCTGATTCCAGCTGCAATTTATGTAGATATGAGAAATAATTGCTTTGCTTCTATTTAGATATGAAATGAATGTAAAAAAGTAAGAAACTGTTTTATTAAGCGCCGAACCCAGGTGAACAATGAAGTGTAAGCAAGAGTTATTTAAAGAAAAATATCGAGAAGCTACACCTTTTTCTGGTTTAGTTCAGAAAGTTGCAACTGAGGGTCAAAAAGTTACAATTGCACTGCGGATTTTTTATTTTCGAACCACAAATATAAATTCTGAACTTCAATTGTAACTCAATACCATGAAAAGCAAACCTGATTGAAACCGTAGAAAACATAGCTTAAAATGCTGGCCTGGCACTTTAACCCGTATCATCTTTTTAAAGATAGGAGAAGCAGGTGTGGTTGTAGTATCTGCCAAGTCATTTTCTTATGGTTCGAAAAATCACTTTCCGCTGACAATCTTCTATAGCATATTAAAGACCAATCAAAACGTGTTCGGAGCACATCTGAAGGAATTCTGTCACTTCCGCCTATTCGCTATAGCGTAGCGAAGAAGAAAGTTTGGTTTTTCCATTTCAATCCAGTTGTTGTGCCGCTAGTTAAGTTTTTACGCCTCGCAACCAAATTGTCAACCTCTACTACCCTGTTACAAATATGAATGTATTACGCACATATTTATCAGGTGATTTTCTGGCGATTCCAAGTTCCTCATGAACTAAGGAATGGGAAGTATCTTTATCACAACAACAACGGCAACTTTGGGACAAAGTTGACTTTCCGTTCTGCCAGTGGACCTTAGTAGGTGTGACGTCCAGCCTTTTTAAATGAGAGGTATAGAAAGAGCTGACTGAACATATTTTTATTTAATATATTGATGATTAGTCAAAACAAAACATAAAGGGTGAATTCTTCTTGAAATAGGTCTTATGAGACTACCCCGCTGTTTAGCCAGTTTACTTAAAATGGAAAGTTTGCCCTTACATCTGCCAACAACTTCTATTCTAGGCTTCGTCACTCACAAGGTCCGATTTATAAGGAATACTTTGCCCAGACCTTGATTTAGATAGGTGAGTGAAATGTTCGGTTTAGGTAGGGTCTTGTCCCACAGACTACCTATGTGAAACGGTAAGCGAAGTAAAACGTTTAGAGACACTTGACATACTTTTCTCTCAACGTCTATGTGGGGTTCTCACTGACCAGTCAGTTCAACTTACTGTTGATAGACATACTAAAGTTTCACAAGATGAGTCTGAATTCGCTTTGACACCACCGTGATAGTTTCGCTTTGGACTAAACAGAATGATGTCAAAGCGAAATCATGCCCGATTCGCCTTAGAACAGAATGTAAAGCCAAAGAAAATAATCTCCGTTATTATTTCGTTTTTCTGACATGCTCTAGCAACCGATTTTTCAAAGAAAATTGCAAGAACAAGCAATCAGCTGGTAGCATGCAAGGCGAATTTAAACAAAGATGGGAAAGTCCAATTCGCAATGCAGAGGAATGTCAAGTCAAAAAAAAAAGGCCATGATTTCTATTTACAGACAACTTGTTGTACCGAAGTTTGCTGGAAAATCGCAAGAACAAGCAATTAGCTGATGGCATAACACCACCTTCTTCGCCTTGGATGGCATGCAAACACCTTGCACTGAATTCGCCCTAAATGCCCCATGTGATTAAGAATAGGTATGAATAAGCGGTTACTGAGTCTCAATTGGATAATAATTTGTGCTATAAAAAAAAATATTTAGAAATTGGAAAATCATTTTCTGTTACTTTATTCATGTAAAACAGTATTATTATTTTATAAATATGAAGAAATTTTTTAATTAATCTTTTTTCATGCAGGTTGTTTTTTATTTTTTACCTTTTTTTTGTGATTCCGCAAATAAAATTTCTTACACTACTTTCGTAATCCAACTACAGGATTTAAGGAAAGCAGTTAATTTTAAGAAAATTTTGTTTGTAACGAAAATAAGGCAGCACAATTGTGCACTTTTAGAATAAAAATTTTTGAGGCACCATTTTGTTTTTTATGAATATTGGACTATATTGGCTGCAGCACAAATAAGAGTGTCCATTTGATAAAAAAAATTGCACTTTTTAATGCACTTGTTAAAAATGCAAATTTGAAACAATAAAAAATTTAAGAAAAAAAATGGAAGAGCAGCTGCCTTACTATTATTTTTGGATTTTTTATTTATTTTATGAGGTTTATTTATTATATTTTTTTTTTAATACAGGATATAATATATCTTTAGGCGAACTATTTGAAATAATAGAAGAATTTAAAAAAAAATAACTAAAAAATCGAAACTTTGATTTGAGAACTAACAGGAACGTGCACTACTAATAGGAAACATGTGGTCAAGTAAAGGTAACTCTCTAAAAAAGAGTGGAAATGATAATAACAAACTGACCCCAAAAAAGCACCAAAAAAATATTTGAGACTTCCTGGTGAAGCAATTTCCAAAATTTTTCTTAATACCGTTTTTTTAACATAAAATATTACAGAAATTAATATAAATTAAAAAAAATATTTTTTAAACGATTTTGTAGGGTGTACTACATGTAGTACGCTCGGTACATACACAAGGAAAAAGTAGTAATTTTTGGTTATATGGGAAAATCGTTTTTATTCTCTAGAGTACTTATTATTTCATTTAAAGTTAAAAACTGAAAACAAAAAATTTCATTTTTTTTTGGACTCTAGTGCCGAGCGTACTACTTGTAGTAAATCAGCAAATAAATCAACAAAAATCACATATAATTGGGTTAAACACTTCCACTACTGGTGTACCTCAATTTCTACAACTAGTTTTAATAAAAATATACAAAAAACAGAAAAAAGCACAATAGGCATAAATATTTTTTTCTTACCGATTACGTGACATCTTCACACTTTTGACAATTTTACAAAACTCGCATTTTTGTTATTAAAAAAATCAAGGAATTGCAACAGAAATTTTTTTCAAAGCCAACTATTATGCCTGTTTTGTACAGTAGCACAGCGACAGTTTGGTTACTTAACTTAAATTACTGTTTACGAAATATTTTGAAAATAACAGGTGTACTACATATAGTACGCTCGGTATTGATTTTTTGGACATTTCAGAGTAGATTAAAAAATTGTATTGCTTCGCAAGCTGAAGCCAAAGAAATGTTTTTAACTCTTGTTTACACTGAATTACAAAAAATATCCGCATACATATATGTATGATTTTATCTCTTTAATCAATCAACATCAAAAAAAATCAAAAAGCTAAGTACCATTCAAGTTTTCTATAATTAAATAAATGTCGATGAAAATATTAACTATTCTTAATTAATATTAACTCAAGCCCTAAAAAGAACTTAGTAAAAGGCATATATGTATCTGTACAATAGTAAAAAAAACCATTCGCTTTAAAAACAGTGTCTCACGGTGAATTTTGTTTCCAAAAGCACTACGTAATCTCAAATTTTGAAATGCACACTTTTCAATAAATGGAAACGATACAAAATGCAAATATTAAATAAAGATAGAAAATAAAATTTTAAGTATTTTATTGAAAAAAAAAATGTATTTAAAATAAAGAGTTGGCGCGATTTAACTCCGAGGAGATTTGGGCCGAACTTCTCTTCCAATTTGCGTCGTGATCCTTTTAATTTTTCCTGCAAATTGGCGGGACGGGACATATGTACATTTTTAATGCCGACTCCGAACGGCATCTGCGAGGTAGATGAATTTTCACAAATGGCAGAAGTACAATCGTAGTGTTTGCCAAACCACTTCCGAGGGCGACCCCTCTTGAAAAACTTGTTTAAATTATTGATGTTACTTTGCCCTAAAGTTGAACACAGGACTCTCGGTGTGGTAGGCGAAGCATGCTACCACAACACCACTGCGTCCGCCAATTTTTTGTATTGTTTTGTGAGGTTTTAAGTGTTCAAGGTCACCCGTTCCTCTTTGCATAAAAGTATGACCCGCAAATTACCTGAAAAGTCGGCAAGCGTGGGTTCAATTTATAAACGAGACCTCAAAACCTAGGAGAATCAAATTGGGGTTGTCACAGGGTGGTGTCCTATCCCTACTTCTGTTTAATTTCTACATATCAAAGCTACCTTCTTACTATCATTTCCTGACCCTTCTATAGATGAATTAGTTTCTAAAATAAATAGTAAACTCCCCAGTCTTTCTGCTTTTTTCACATAGCTGCACCTGGTACTATACCCGATCAAATCCACGGTAACTCTGTTTAAGGAACAGATGACGTCGATGGCATTACGGTACCGCCTGTCAGTCACCCAAATATCTTAAGGTAACGTTCGATAAAATTAGTTCCTCCAAGCCGCATGCGTCCGAAATTGTATCTAAAGTATAAAGCCGCAACAAAATCTTCAATTCGCTTGTCGCCAGTCTGGTCACCTGTTCTAGGAAACCCACTGGAAAAGGCGACAGGCATGCCAAAATGCTGCAGTCAGAACTGTAAAGGGATGTGGTCTTATCATCCCTAATAATTATCTCTCACCATAAACGAGTACAACGAAATGCTAAACACACAGTTTTTTCTAAATTGTCACAAATCTGGACATCCCATGAAACAACTGGTTGATCTAGTCCCGCCTCCAAGAGGGCACCTGCCACGCCAGGTGAGCAGAACGAGACTCTCAGCTAAATCCCCACACAGTCGGTAAACACTTTTGCTACGTCACGCCCGGTTAGTCCCGGTATCAATATACGCTATCCAACCCTCCCATAAGAATTCTACAGAATTAATCCCGACATACGTAATGTGTGTCCTGTAAGCCATGTTTTCCCACATTACACCAAACACCTTTTGAATTGTAATGGGGAACCTACGCCTATAACAGTAACATCCCTATGATCCAATACCGTTGAAACCGCAAGTTTCCTCGGACTCCCGTTAGAGGATGATAACAATTTGTAAGTTATCGCACTTATAGGATGGGGCGAAGCATGCTACAACAACAATATCATTTATATAGCAATTATAAACCAGATTTTATCGAATAACATGCAAATACTACGGTGTGGTGTGCTTGCCAAACATACCAAGGAAGCCATGTTCAATACCCTGACCAAGTAATAGGCAAATGCCCCAAGAATACTTTTTTTTTAACCGGGATGGTCTCTCTGCAACGATGTGCAAGCTCTCCATAGTAAAAATGTTCATAAAATATTTTATTAGACGGTTTTATTTACCTTGTTTTAAAGAATGAGATATACTATTATGCAAAAAATCAAGGAAAGGCTTTATCTTAAAAACCAAGCCATTTATGATTTAAGCATTTTAAAAAGTGGTAGTGGACCAAAGTCACTGTGAGTCACCGTAACTATGTAATAATAGCCAAATTAATATGCAAAATAAATGGAACCAAAACTTTGGGAGCATTTTTTTGGAAAAGTCAGAAGGTGCAGCTAAAATACTCTCAAGGCTATTTATATATCACTTTATACACGTCAAAATAATATTTAGAATTAAATAGCCTAATTTCTTAGATACATTTGGAATATATTAATGTTTATTGTCTAATGAATATACATATATATATATATTAGGGTGGGTCGATTTGTATGGACGAAAGTTAACCGATATCGCGCCATCGATTTTTCGATAGGATTTGGACACAGAAAAAAAGTTCCACTACGTATACCTAAAAATATAATTTTCGAGCCTGAGAAATTAAATTTTTTTGACTTTGATTTTTAAAGTTTTTTTCATGACCTACTTAAAAAATTTTCATATCTATACCCTGTTAAAAAACTGTTATCGCCAACGTTTTTAGCGGACATTTTTGGGTTGGACAGGGTGGTATACTGAAACTTTTACAATCAAATTAAAATTTTTTAGTAGGTCATGAAAAAAACCTTAAAAATCAAAGTCGAAAAAGTAAAAAAAATTAAATTTCGCAGGTTCGAAAATTATTTTTTTGGGTATGCGTAGTGGAACTTTTTTTCCTGAGCCCAAATCCTATCGAAAAATCGATGGCGCGATATCGGTTAATAAATCGACCCAGTCTAATATACATATATGCTATACATAAAATAATATAAAACAAAAAAAATTTAACTTCATACATTTTACACACATCAACATTTCTATTGTAATTACATAATACTAAACAAATTAATGTACATACATAAATATATAAAACAAATAACTACTAATAATTTTTAAGTTAAAAAATATTTTGCCAAAAATATGAAAAACAAAAATTATTAAGTAAACGTGAAAGAAAAAACTAATAAAAAAATATCTTTTTCGGTTAATTAGCAAAAAAAAAAACAATAATTTAAACTTAACAATAGCGTGTACATAAATTTATACACAAATATATATATATTTTTTTGTTTTTAAAAATGTCACTTTTTATACCCAACAAACCAAAATTATAGATAACTTAAAGATAAGTCATACTAAAATACCTACTCGTACTAATGTACATAAAATGAATTAGATATATACAAACAAATCATATTTGAAGGGCTTGCAGAATATGAAATAAAAAAAATTTTGCTACTTTATCTAAACACAAAAGATATGTATATCAAATAAAAATAAAAACATGAAATTATCAAATTCCCTTGAATGTGACATAAAAAGCAAACGTACATAAGAATAGTAGCTATTTTTAATTATTAAAAACAATAAAATATTAATTTAAAATAACTATTATTAAATGATTCAAAACTATCATTGTGCGAAATGTATTTATTTAAAAACAATAATAAAAATAAATGAATAACTTAGCTTTGTTAATAAAAAAAAACGAACTTTTCATTTGGACCGAATTATTCTTGAATTAAGTTTAGATTTGAAAGGTAAAACATAAGTTCTTTACGGGGTATGAATCTGGTAAGCACTCAGCAATAACAGATGCCAATTGGAAACATCTAGAGACTCCGAAGTGGCTCATATATGGTTGAAGTCCTTAACAGTTTCCAATTTCTATCTGTCAATTTCTATCTATCTATCTACCATTCACTACAAGACAGTTTTTCGCCTCCATTCGGTACTGTGTTTCCGTTGTTCCTTACTGCTCCTGGCTTTTCTCTTAAAAATTCTTTACATGGATGTACCACTTGTGTTTTAAACAAGGGTGATGCCCAATACTTGTGTGCAGCAGAAGTATTGACCATACAATATCAGATGAGGCGGCTTTGATAGTATGCGAGAAAAAAGTTTTTCGGAAGATTTGCGGACCTCTACGCGTTGGCGACGTAGAGCACCGAAGAAGATTGAATGATGGCCATAGTCCAGCGAATTAAAAGGCGGCTCGCTGACTAGGCCATCTAATGCGAATGAAAGATGATGCTCCTGATATATTTATCGGAAACCCACTATGGAAGCAGACGAAAAGGTGAGACCCCACTCCACTGGAAGGACCAGGTGGAAAACGATTTAAATTCCCTTGGCGTAACCAATTGGTGCTAGTTAACACAGTGGAGCAGCGACTGGTGCGCCTTGTTGGACGGTCATAACCTTAAGCCCAGTACATGCTTGCTAGCCTCTAGTGTAGCAACTACCACAGTATAGCATCAGCTCATACAAGCTCTATTTTGGACTATCAAAGTTGTTTCTATTAACGATAATGACACTCTCCCAAGGTTTTGGGGAGTGTTATCTATGTTGATTGTGTTTTGCCGGATATAGATCAGGTACGTTCTGGTAACAAACACAATTGAGGTACTAGCCCGAGGAACACATTAAACCTTCTTGGCCATACCTTCCACACATCCCCCAGTTTCATGAGGAACCCAAGTTCGCCATAGCCTCCCCTGCTAAATATTGTAACAATTTTAGTGCAATTCCGCTTATTTGCAACCTTCTGCTAACGTTCGAAACACTAAACTGTTGAATAATTAACTCCAATATTCAATAATGCAAAATGGTTTTTATTAGACTACTTTCACAATAACACTTCTACTTCTCAACAGATAGCGTGCTTAAATAAAACTAATTGGTAGTGCCCCAGCTGGTGCTGCTTTCATACTCTTTGGTTTCCTCGTTGGCATATTTCTAGGCGTTTCTATTTCTAGAATTTACTACCAGCTATAAACTTATTAGCTATAACACAGATGCACGATTATAGCTTCTCGCATAGCCATATGCGCGTGTATATGTGAGTTATACTTCCACCGATGATTGCCTACTTTTGGGAGTATCTCAGATAGATGCATGTGTTTGTGCGTTTCTCTCTGCTGCTTGTATGGACATATGTAAAGACATAATGATTGATTTATTTATGTGCATACAAGTGAGGCAGCTTGCTTTATTGTTGTTGTGGCTTTATTTACCTGGTATCAGAATAGTGATGTGAGTATCACTTAGTGTCACTAATATTCGTCACAATATGTATATGATACATTCATATTTGTAACAGGATTGTGAGGTTGACAATTAGGCTGCGGAAGTTCTGGAGCCATAAAGCTTTGTTTTGCGCTTATTAACCCCTTGAATCCCTGTGAACTAGGTGGCTGGACATAGCGTTAACAATTGCAACTCAATGCCTCCATGCCATAGTAGTATAGCGTGCACGAACTGGCCACCTGATTTCGCAACTGCGCTTCGGTGGGACTCTTAAAGCCACAATAGAGGTGTGAGGTTGATACAGGGACGCTCAAGTGGCAAACTAAGCGATAGACGATTACACCGATGGTTACAAAATAATAGTATGGATAGGATCTGCTGTATACTGTGATGATACGGAAATAAACATATCATACAGGATGCTATATTGTTCTGGTGCAAGTAGTAAACTTGACCAAAGCAGTAGAAACACTGGAGCAAAAGAGCTTAAACTGCAGCCGCGCCAACTTTTATATTGACAACCAAACAGCAGTCAAGGCAACAATCTCGTACAGTACATCTTAGGTTAGGTTAGGTTGAACTGGCCGGTCCATGAGGACCTCACATAGACTGATTGAGTCCGTAGTGTTACCAGAAGTTTGTTTTAACGACCAAACTGAAAAACCCTATCAAAAACCAGGACCTATGTTATAAAATAACTCCGTCCTCTTGGCAAATACTAGAAGCTTCCTAGGACTTAAGCCACTTGCTGCTTCTAGATCTGACAGCTGTATCACTCCTAATAGCTGGAGTCTTAGCCTGGCAAGTGCAGGGCACGAGCACAGAAAGTGCTCGATCGTTTCCTCCTCCAACCCGCACTTCCTACACCTGCTATCACTGACCAAGCCTAATTTAAAGGCATGTGATGCCAGAAGGCAGTGTCCAGTCAGAATACCCGTCATGAGTCTACAGTCCTCTCTTTTTAATGATAGAAGCAACTGTGTTAGTCTAAGGTTGTAAGACCTACACATAATCTTCGACACTTTACAGCCCGCGCTTGAACCCACGCCTTTTCTGCTTGGTCGATCATGTGCACCTCTCGCCTTCGCTTAATCTCGCCCAATCTAATTGGGACGTCTACGGAGCAAGCTTCCAGGGATGCGCCCTTTTTAGCTAATTCGTCCGCTTTTTCATTCCCATCTATTCCCATATGCCCTGGGACCCAATATAGATGTATGCTTCTCCCTGTCCCGATTCTCTCCAGAGACTGCTTACACTCTAACACGCATTTAGATGCTGTGCTATGCGAGATTATTGCCTTAATTGCTGCTTGACTGTCAATATAAAAGTTAACACGGTTGCAGCTTAAGCTATTCTCTTCCAGGGTTTCTACTGCTTTGGTTACGGCTAATATTTCCGCTTGGAAAACGCTACAGTAATCCGGCAGCCTGTAGGATCTGCTTAATTCCGGATCAGCGCAGTATACCGCAGACCCTACTCCTTCCACTATTTTGGAACCAACACACACAGTACACAGTACATCTTAAAGTGTGGAAAAGAATTGTAGGCCTGGGTAATCTGACTGGACGAAACTTTTTGGATTTTAAATTCTTGATGTAGCGATAAAGACACTCCACGAAGGTTGAGGGGAGGATTATCGATGTTTGTGGAGTTCACTGAGGATCTGCTTGTGTTTTTTGGCTTCATGCGGCTGTGTTCTCAGGTGCCGTATTTCCTCATAATGCTTACGGAGATAACATCTTAAGCTCCTGGGGGTGTTGGCCCATCAATCAGATGTCTGTTGGGATGCCCATGTTTCTGGGTATTCAACAGGAACTGTTTGGTTAGCATTTCATGTCTCTCCCTGATGGGGAGGGGAGTATTCTCGCCTCATTATGTAGATGGTGTTTTGTAGCTTCTTCCAGTGAATAGTCTTTAGGCTTGGTGACCATATCGGGGACGCGTAGCATGCAATCGGTTGGCCAATTGCTTTGTAAATGATAATGAGCGTTTCTTTATCTTTTCCCCAAGTACTTCCACAGCAAGAGATTTTAGGATTATATTACGACTCTGGATTTTCGGTAAAATTGCGGCGCATGCTCACAAAAATGTAGATCCTGATCAAATGTTACACCCAAGATTTTGGGGTGTAAAACAGTCGGTAGCGTAGTGCCATTGACGTGGATGTTCAAAATGGTCGACATTTGGGACGTCCATGTTGTAAATAAGGTCGCCAATAATTTATTCGGTGATAATGTCAGATCTCGCGAGGTGAAAAACTGGAGAGATCAGGGAGGTAGCCGTTTATTTTGTTACAAAGCTCATCGATCTGTGGGCCTGTGCCTGCGGCCATTATTGCGCAGTCATCGGCGTAGGAAACGATAATAACTCCTTGTGGTGGCGAAGGTAGCTTTGATATGTAGAAGTTAAACAAAAGTGGGGAAATGACTCCACCCTGTGGCACCCCTTGTTTAATTCTTCTTGGTTTTGATGTTTCGTTTCTAAATTACACCGAAGCCTGCCGGCCACCCAGAAAATTTGCGGTCCACCTTTTAAGACTTGGGGGAAGGGTAAACCCTTCCAGGTCTTGCAGTAACGTGCCATGGTTGACCGTAGCAAAAGTTTTTGATAGGTCTAGCGCAAAGACTACTGTTCTATGGTAGGGGTTCTGATTTAAACCGCAATTTATCTGGGTGCTAATGGCATTTAGCGCGGTGGTGGTGCTGTGTAGTTTTCTAAAGCCATGCTAATGAGAGGCTAGTGGCATATTTTCCTTGAAATGGGGCAGTAAAATGGCTTCAAGCGTCTTGGCTACTGGCGATAGGAGAGATATCGGGCGATATGACTCTCCTATGTTAGCTGGTTTCCCAGGCTTTAGTAGCGGGACAGCCTTGGCCATTTTCCATTTTTCGGGAATGACAAAGGTGGAAAGAGACAGGTTGAAAACATGTGCTAAATATTTAAAACCCTCCTTTCCTAGGCTTTTAAGCATTGACATGGCTATGTCGTCAGGCTCCACCGCTTTAGATGGTTTAGCTTGACCAATGGCATCCTTAACCTCTTTGGCGGTGATAGTAATTGGGGACGCGCTGAATTTATGTTTGTGCGCGTGTCTGTTGGCCCTCGGTCTAGCTTTGTCAACCGTAGAATGCATTATATATGGTCGGCAAAAGGCGCTGGCGCATTTTTTCGCATTCGACAGCACTTTATCGCCAAAGGCGATGGAAATTTTGTCGTTGTGCTTGGACGGATTCGATAGGGACTTTACGGTGGACCAAAGCTTACCCACACCGGCAGAGAGGTTACAGCTTCTTAGATGCTCCTCCCATTTCGCCCGCTTGTGTTCATCCACAAGCAATCTGATGTGTTGGTTTATGTCCCTTATTTGGGGGTCGCCGGGATCGAGCTGTCTTACAATGTCACGTTCTCTCGCTAAATGTGCGGCTTTTTATTCGCGTTTTTGCTCGTGACCTGCACTAGCTGATCTAAGGCTCAAGCTATTAGCAGTGGCACCGCTATCAGATCTATAAGCAGCAAGTAGCATAACAAATATTCTAATATTTGCCAATAGGACAAAGGTATTTTATAATATAGTTCAACCTAACCTAGTCTTCCAGGGATTTGTTACTGAGGAGAGATTCGTGAGGTGATATTAATCTGTGTTTGGGCTGAAAAAGCTATGGAGCTTTTAAGAAATTGTATTATCCAGAGATGTAGGAGTCACAGCAGTGATTTGGCAGGCACTCGGAGTGTATTTCTGTCATGAAAACTCATCTGCCTTGCAGATGCCGTTCGAAGTCGGCATAAATTATGTAGGTTCCGTCCCGCCGATTTGTAGGAAAATTTTAAAGGAGCACGACGCAAATTGGAAAAGAAGCTCGGCATAAAACTTCTTCGAAGGTTATCGGGCCTTACATTTATTTATTTTTTTATAGGAGTTACACCAGTTTATTTCTTCCTACTTAGCGCTCAGCCACGTTGGCAGGTTTCACCCTCCAACAATGAGCAACAGCCTTTGCTGTACTAGCTGGCGCAAAATGGAAACACCTATGAAACTCAAATCGCTGTTCATCACACAGGTGCGGGCGGACTACCTCTTCTTTTTCTTCCATTGGCGGGTTTCTGCAAAAATTTCTTCTGGGCCAGAACAACTCTCATTTGCATGACATGACAAAGCCAGCTCTGTGATATTTTTCGGTGGCCTTTGTTGAAGTCAGCTTAAAGCGCTCATAGGCCATCACTAAAAATCTTTGCTACTCGCCGTCACCAATGTAAAGAAGTCCGAAAATCTATATTGGTCCTTTGCTTCCCCACTGTTGTTGTTGTTGTAGCAATGCTCGCCCCACCTAATAGCCGCGACCGATCACAAATTGTCATCAATATCCTCTAACGGGAGTCCAAGGAAACTTGCCGTTTCAACAGGGTGGACCATAAGGAAAGGGGTGTTAGAGGCGTTGGTTCCACGTTACAATTAAAGAGATGGTTGGTGTCATGTGGGGACACATTGCAAGCGGGGCATACATTTTGTATGTCGGGGTTGATTCTGGATAGGTAAGAGTTTAACCTGTTACAGTATCCAGAAAGAAGTTGAGCAAGAGTGACACGCGTTTCCCTGGGGAGTATGCGTTCCTCTTCCGCGAGTTTTGGATACTTTTCTTTAAGTACTGGATTCACCGGGCAATTCCCGGCATAAAGGTCCGACGCCTGTTTATGGAGTTCACCAAGGACCTGCTTGTGTTTTTTTCTCTTCATACGGCTGGGTTCTCAGGTGCCGTATTCGCTTCCCAAGGCAGTCGGTTCTATGTACCGGAGCGACTCGGGATTTTTCCCGACCAAGGACTGTCATTTCAGTGTTACCCCATCTAATTTGTTTCGTCCCTCCCACAAATTGTCATCCTCCCAGCAGCTCCTTGCAGCAGGACTGCTCCATATTCTCTTACTCCGGGAAGGCATCGAATCCAATCCGGGTCCGTCTCCTGACCCCGGTCCTGAGAAATGGTTTTGCTGCATCTGCCGGAAAAGAATCTTTTTAGGACGGTCATACTCTGTTCAGTGTGTCTCGTGCAAGGGATGGTTGCATCGGACAGGTTGTTCTGGGCTTGATCCCAAAACCCGACGTCCACGTAACTTTTATAAATCTTTTGTGGCTCCTTGCTGTTCACGCCCAAGGGCGTCCCGTAGTCTACGGCTTAGCGCCCCCCCCCCCCACTACCTTCCAGCAGCCCCGCTGCTCAGCAAGCCACAACAAGTACCCGCTGCTGCTCGCGCCCCACGGCGCCAACAACTCAAACAGCTGATACCACTCATAACTACTACCTTCGTAGTAGAGTTGGTTGCAATGCTGAGCATCAGCCCCCGCCCCGTCTTCTCCCCTCTTTTCCGGCAGCAATCGTGCAGGTCAGGGAAACAGACTCTTAGTCCCTACCTCCGTTTGCACCGTCTTCCAGCACAGAATATATAGGTTTGCGACATCCGCCCAATGCAGCTCCTGCCTTGGGTGGTGCCACTTTCCTAGATGTTCTGGTCTCCGCGACGGCAACCCCCCGACGGGTTTCATCGCGCCATGTTGCCAGGTCGCAAACCCAAATCATCCGGGTACCCCAATGCTTGCCCAAGGACGCCCAGTCCCAGGGCCACAACAGCAATTGCGTCCTGGCCTTCCACAACCCAGGCGTAGTCACCCGTCACTTACCCCAGAGTGGCGACGTCTCCCCTTATGCACTTCAGAATCCTGCAGTTAAACTGTAATGGACTAACTGGGAAGATTACGGAGATAGTCGATTTCATGAAGCGGCACAACTGCATTGCAGATCTGCTCTGGTTATAACGTCCACAGAAAAGACCGCGAGAGCGGAAATGGAGACGGTCTCGCGTTTATCATACACCACTCTGTGCAATATTATATATTTGATCCTGGCATCGACCGCAGGGACAATGTCTTAGAACGTCAAGGCCTATCTGTCTGGTCAGGCGATGCAAACCTAGAAATCATCAACATCTACATCCCTCCTGCCACCTGTTGCCCCAGTGGATACCGCCCTAATATCAGGGCCTTACTCACTGGCAGCAATCGCATTATCTTAGGTGATTTCAATGCCCATCATGATCTATGGCATTCAAACTTGCGGGCGGACAGTAGGGGTGAGATGTTGGCGGATCAAATAGAAGAAACGACGTTCTGCACAATAAACGGAGACGCCCCCACACGTATGGTAGGAAGCTGTCACAGCTCGCCAGATATCTCAATCGTGAGCGCAGAGCTCGTAAACTGCGTCAACTGGCAGCCGATGGTAACATTGGCATCCGACCATCTGCCCATACTTATTTCGCTTGAGCGTACCGCCGACTTCATCGTCACTGAAAAACGCACTTTCATAAACTTCAAGAAAGGAAAGTGGGAAGAATATAAATCCTTTACAGACAGCCGCTTTTCCGCCCTCCCTATCCCGACTGATGCCCGCCAAGGGGAGCGTGCCTTCCGTAAGGTCATTAAATACGCCTCTGCACATTTCATTCCCGCCGGGAGAATTCCCGAAATCCAGCCCCACTTCCCGGCGGAGGCCGCAAACTTAGCGAGAGAACGTAACCTTATAAGACAGCTTGATCCAGGCGACCCGTAAATAAGGGATATAAACCAACGTATCAGATTGCTTGTGGATGAACACAAGCGGGCGAAATGGGAGGAGCACCTAGGAGGTTGTAACCTCTCTACCGGTGTGGGTAAACTTTGGTCCACCGTAAAGTCCCTATCGAATCCGACTAAGCACAAAGACGAAGTTTCCATCGCCTTTGGCGACAAAGTGCTGTCGGACGCGAAAAAATGCGCGAGCGCTTTCTGCCGACAATATATAATGCATCCTACGGTCGACAAAGATAGACGGAGAGCCAATAGACACGCACATAAACACAAATTCAGCGCGTCACCAATCACCATTACCGCTAAAGAGGTTGAGGACGCCATTGGTCGTGCTAAACCATCCAAAGCAGTGGGCCCAGACGGCATAGCCATGCCGATGCTTAAAAGCCTAGGGAAAGAGGGTCACAAATATTTACCGCATGTCTTCAATCTGTCTCTTTCCACCTTTGTCATACCTGAGAAATGGAAAATGGCCAAGGTGGTCCCGCTACTAAAGCCTGGGAAACCAGCTAACATAGGTGAGTCGTATCGTCCGATATCTCTCCTATCGCCAGTGGCAAAGACGCTTGAAGCCACTTTGCTCCCTTATTTCCAAGCAAATTTGCAGCTAGCCCCTCATCAGCATGGCTTCAGAAAACTCCATAGCACTACCACCGCGCTAAATGCCATTAGCACCCAGATAAATTGCGGTTTAAATCAATACCCCCACCATAGAACAGTACTCGTAGCGCTAGACCTATCACAAGCTTTCGATACGGTCAACCATGGCTCGTTACTGCAGGACCTGGAAGGGTCTACCCTTCCCCCATGTCTTAAAAGGTGGACCGCAAATTATCTGGGTGGTCGGCAGGCATCGGTGCAATTTAGAAACGAAACATCAAAACCAAGGAGAATTAAACAGTGGTGCCACAGGGTGGTGTCCTATCCCCACTTTTGTTTAATTTCTACATATCTAAGCTACCTTCACCACCGGAAGGAGTCACAATCGTTTCCTACGCCGATGACTCCACAATAATGGCCACAGGCCCAGGCCCAAAGATCGATGCGCTATGCAATAAAATAAACGGCTACCTCCCTGATCTCTCCAGTTTTTTCGCCTCGCGAACCTGGCATTATCACCGACTAAATCTTCCGCGACCTTATTTACAACATGGACGCCCCAAATGTCGACCATTTTGAACGTCCACGTCGATGGCTCTACGCTACCGACTGTCCTACACCCCAAAATCTTGGGTGTGACGTTTGATCAGGATCTACATTTTGGTGAGCACGCAGCCGCAATTGTTCCGAGAATTCAGAGCCGTAACAAAATCCTCAAATCCCTTGCTGGCAGTACCTGGGGAAAAGATAAAGAAACGCTCATGACTACATACAAAGCAATTAGCCAGCCGATTGCGTGCTGCGCGTCACCCATATGGTCGCCAAGCCTAAAAATTACCCACTGGAAGAAGCTACAGGCCTGCCAAAATACTGCTCTCAGAATTGCCGCGGGCTGTCTTCTTATGTCCCCAGAACACCATCTACATAATGAGGCGAGAATACTCCCCATCAGGGAAAGAAACGAGATGCTGACCAAACGGTTCCTGTTGAATACCCAGAAACCTGGGCATCCCAACGGACATCTGATTGACGAGCCAGCACCGCCTGGGGGCTTAGGGAGTCATCTCCGTGAGCATTTTGAGGAAATACGGCATCTGAGAACACAGCCGTATGAAGCGAAAAAACACAAGCAGGTCCTTGGTGAACTCCACAAACAGGCGTCGGACCTTTATGCCAGGAATTGCCCGGTGAACCCGGTACTCAAAGTAAAGTATCCAAAACTTGCGGAAGAGTAACGCATACTCCCCAGGGAAACGCGTGTCACTCTGGCTCAACTTCGTTCTGGATACTGTAACAGGTTAAACTCTTACCTATCCAGAATCAACCCCGACATACAAAATGTATGCCCCGCTTGCAATGTGTCCCCACATGACACCAACCATCTCTTTAATTGTAATGTGGAACCAACGCCTCTAACACCCCTTTCCCTATGGTCCACCCCTGTTGAAACAGCAAGTTTCCTTGGACTCCCGTCAGAGGATATTGATGACAGTTTGTGATCGGTCGCGTCTGTTAGGTGGGGCGAAGCACTGCTACAACAACAACAACAAGTGAAAAAACACAAGCAGGTCCTTGGTGAACTCCATAAACAGGCGTCGGACCTTTATGCCGGGAATTGCCCGGTGAATCCAGTGCTTAACGAAAATTATCCAAAACTTGCGGAAGAGGAACGCATACTCCCCAGGGAAACGCGTGTCACTCTTGCTCAACTTCGTTCTGGATACTGTAACAGGTTAAACTCTTACCTATCCAGAATCAACCCCGACATACAAAATGTATGCCCCGCTTGCAACGTGTCCCCACATGACACCAACCATCTCTTCAATTGTAATGTGGAACCAACGCCTCTAAAACCACTTTCCTTATGGTCCATCCCTGTTGAAACAGCAAGTTTGCTTGGACTCCCGTTAGAGGATATTGATGACAATTTGTGATCGGTCGCGGCTATTAGGTGGGGCGAGCATTGCTACAACAACAACAACAGGTGCCGTATTTCCTCAAACTGCTTACGGAGATGACTCCTTAAGCCCATAGGCGGTGCTGGTTCATCAATCAGATGTCTGTTGGGATGCCCAGGTATCTGGGTATTCAACAGGAACTGTTTGGTCAGCATCTCGTTTCTCTCCCTGATGGGGAGTATTCTCGCCTCATTATGCAGATGGTGTTCTGGGAACATAAGAAGACAGCCCGTGGCGATTCTGAGAGCAGTATTTTGGCAGGCCTGTAGTTTCTTCCAGTGGGTAATTTTGAGGCTTGGCGACCATATGGGTGACGCGTAGCACGTAATCGGCTAGCTAATTGCTTTATATGTAGTCATGAGCGTTTCTTTATCTTTTCCCCAGGTACTGCCAGCGAGGGAGTTGAGGATTTTGTTACGGCTCTGAATTCTCGGAACAATTGCGGCTGCGTGCTCCCCAAAATGTAGATCCTGATCAGACGTCACACCCAAGATTTTGGGGTGTAGGACAGTTAGTAGCGTAGTGCCATCGACGTGGATGTTCAAAATGGTCGACATTTGGGACGTCCATGTTGTAAATAAGGTAGCGGAAGATTTAGTCGGTGATAATGCCAGGTTTCGCGAGGCGAAAAAACTGGAGAGATCAGGGAGGTAGCCGTTTATTTTATTGCATAGCGCATCGATCTTTGGGCCTGGGCCTGTGGCCATTATTGTGGAGTCATCGGCGTAGGAAACGATTGTGACTCCTTCCGGTGGTGAAGGTAGCTTAGATATGTAAAAATTAAACAAAAGTGGGGATAGGACACCACCCTGTGGCCCCCTTGTTTAATTCTCCTTGGTTTTGATGTTTCGTTTCTAAATTGCACCGATGCCTGCGGACCACCCAGATAATTTGCGGTCCACCTTTTAAGACATGGGGGAAGGGTAGACCCTTCCAGGTCTTGCAGTAACGAGCCATGGTTGACCGTATCAAAAGCTTTTGATAGGTCTAGCGCTACGAGTACTGTTCTATGGTGGGGGTATTGATTTAAACCGCAATTTATCTGGGTGCTAATGGCATTTAGCACGGTGGTAGTGCTGTGGAGTTTTCTGAAGCCATGCTGATGAGGGGCTAGCTGCAAATTTGCTTGGAAATAAGGGAGCAAAATGGCTTCAAGCGTCTTTGCCACTGGCGATAGGAGAGATATCGGACAATATGACTCACCTATGTTAGCTGGTTTCCCAGGCTTTAGTAGCGGGACCACTTTGGCCATTTTCCATTTCTCGGGTATGACAAAGGTGGAAAGAGACAGGTTGTAGACATGCGCTAAATATTTGAAACCCTCTTTCCCTAGGCTTTTAAGCATCGGCATGGCTATGCCGTCTGGGCCCACTGATTTGGATGGTTTAGCGCGACCAATGGCGTCCTCAACCTCTTTGGCGGTAACGGTGATTGGTGACGCGCTGAATTTGTGTTTATGTGCGTGTCTATTGGCTCTCCGTCTATCTTTGTCGACCGAAGGATGCATTATATATTGTCGGCAGAAAGCGCTCGCGCATTTTTTCGCATCCGACAGCACTTTGTCGCCAAAGGCGATGGAAACTTTGTCTTTGTGCTTAGTTGGATTCGATAGGGACTTTACGGTGGACCAAAGTTTACCCACACCGGTAGAGGTTAGAACCTCTTAGGTGCTCCTCCCATTTCGCCCGCTTGTCTTCGTCCACAAGCAATCTGATGCGTTGGTTTATATCCCTTATTTGGGTATCGCCTGGATCAAGCTGTCTTATAATGTCACGTTCTCTCGCTAAGTTTGCGGCCTCCGCCAGGAAGTGGGGCCGGATTTCGGGAATTCTCCCGGCGGGAATGAAACGTGCCGAGGCGGATTCAATGACCTTACGGAAAGCACGCTCCCCTTGGTGGGCATCAGTCGGGATAGGGACGACAGCAAAGCGGTTGCCCTAATGTCAATTGCTTCCCAAGGCAGCCGGTTCTATGTACTGGAGCGACTTGGGAGTTTTCTCGACCAAGGGCAGTCATTTCAGTGTAACCCCATTTAATTTGTTGCGTCCCTCCACAAATTGTCACCTTAAACGCCTCAAACACCCCTCTCACTATGGTCCACCCCTGTTGACACAGCAAGTTTCCTTGGACTCCCGTTAGATGACATTGATAACAATTTGTGATTGGTCGCACCTATTGGATGGGGCGAAGCACTGCTACAACAACAACCTGATGTCAACGTGCATGCTCCTACACGATATGATAGGAAAGGTGTGATAAGTGACAGCTGAATCTCTAACTACGGCCACGGAGGGTACTCTCCCACTCCTTTATTAATAAGGGATTGGTGTATACCTATTATACTACCCCAAAGCTTTCGAAGAGTTTTTGAAGATACTTCTACAGTAGCAACAACAAAAACAACGCTACATCGTCTAAGTGGAATATTACTTTATATGGGCTGCCCACATAACACCTTATATCAACTTCAAATATATTGAATTTATGCTAAGAAACATCGTTTTTCAAACAAATTTTGCTGCGGTGGTTTCCTAAACGGCAGACAAAATAGGATATACTATGTAGACCATACTTTGATAGAACTAGTATGCAGTACAATAATAAATACTATTGGGCAATTCACAAGAGTGTCATATTCATGTACAATTTTAAGATTTGAGTTTTTCCAATGGTTTCCAATACAAAATTTGTTTAAAGCATAGTATATGCGGCGAATAGAAAACCTCGTGAAACAACAACAACAATTGCCTATATATAAGGTTAGTTGTGTGATGTTTTATCGTAACAATTTTTACTATTATGTTAATAATAATGAGCTTAAAGGCCGTGGTTAAATAAAACACAATGTTTAAAATTTCATTGGTTTTTTAATTTGTCAATATTTCGGCTTCAGTCTGAAGCCATCTTCAGGAACTTGTGGTTATTCTTTATCGACCAGTCGATAAAGAATAACCACAAGTTCCTGAAGATGGCTTCAGACTGAAGCCGAAATATTGACAAATTAAAAAACCAATGAAATTTTAAACATTGTGTTTTATTTAACCACGGCCTTTAAGCTCATTATTATTAACATAACGTAAACGCATAAGGCTATAAAAATTACCAAAAAATTTTTACTATTATTAGCCCGATTTTTACATTTTAAACTTCACTGATTACTTTTAAGTTACACTTACTTGGAATACAATGCTTACAAAAACATGTACTTCACAATTTTGTTTTCATTGAAAGTATATTTGATAGTAGATTTCAATTGCTTTAGACTTATTAACTAGGTAGCACACACATTGGAAACCAGCACAACCTGGCTCCTACAATTTACTTCCATCGCTTGTTCTCATAATCCCATTTGGAAGAAAGACCAGTGACTGGATTGACTTCCAAATCCAGCATACGCTCCAATTGAGCCTTCTTGTGTTCTTCATCAAAAGAAATAGGCATCTCATCGTAAACTAAATTGACCAAAAATTAAACAATTACCAAGTTTTAAGTTAACTTTAAACGTATAGTATATTTACCAAACAAATTCATTAAGACAGAAATCCAAATAGCCAAAGCTGTGAAGATCAGCGTAAAACCTACATGTTGTTTCCATTCACCAGTTGGCGCTTGGATTTCAGCGAAAGTTTGACAAAAGCTGGCACGATACAGAGTTTTAATTTCTTCTTTGCTCAATTTCTTCCAATCCTGTTTCTCTTTTTCGCGGAGTACCTTAATTTCATTGTTATCCTCGCGGAAACGAATGGATGGCATTGGATATTCTACGCGATCCGCATAGCAGGCAGAACCATTCCAGCCGTAACCTACAATTTCACGACTACCAATCTTGTCCAACGAATGAATAGATGCAACACTTCCGGCTGGAAATTTCTTAATCAACTGGTTGAACAATTGCCGTTGCATTGAAAGGGATAAACCGCGTAGAGCCATATTATGTGTTAGCTAAAGATAGAAAAGGTTGAAAGTTATAGTAACTATCACTTTGTATCTACACAGTAGCATTCTCATGCACACTGCACACAGAGATTACGTAACTTCTAATTCGAAAAAAAAAAATTCAAAAAACTTGTATAAACACCAAGCAAATTATGTTCCAATTGATTTAGAATACATTTTTATAAAGAACATGTTGTTTTTTCAATGAAAGTACACATTTTGCACAAAATTTTCATTTCGGATGACTGCTAGTTACACAACCAATTTCCTGTGTTTAACACTCATTTTCAGTCCAACCACACACTGTAATTGTTTGGCAATAAATATACAATTAATACTTCCAACCGTATTAAATTATTTTTTGCTTGGTTTTATATAATTACAAACAAATAGCATTTAATTAAACAATTCACTTACTTTCCAACTTTTTGCGTTCTTGAAGAAAATTTAGCGAAATCTGACAGTTGGAAATAGCGAATAGCACTGTAGTACTCGTTTCGAGAAGTAGCGAGTAACTGCAAACTTAATAAACACATATTTCAGGGTTGAAATATTTGATTCGGAACGTACGGAATATTCGCATGTTTAAGGTTTGGTTATTTAGTGCGAGTTTAAACCTTAGTTAGAGTGGACTAGAGTTTAACCATACTACTTTGTTCGATAACTTACAATTTTGCTACTCATCTCAGCTAAACGGCCGAAGTGGCGGGTTAAAAGCCTTGTCAACTTCAACTGGAGTATAAACTCGCTCTGAAAAACCCGGCATAAGTCCCTTATCTCTTATTTTTGGAAAGATCTTGTAATAAGACTGTGGAAAGAAAATTATTAAAGCAAGTTACTAGCGAGAACAGTTTAAAAAACCTACTAGTGAATACCAAAATAATCGGGCCGAGTAAACCCTTTACACGACAGCCGAGCATGTGTCCTGGAACTGCCTTTGGTATGAGTTTTGGAAAACACATTGAGAGACTAATCTCTTTTATGCTTCTACGCCATAGTTGAAGGACATTAATTCCATATGTAGTACTTTGTCAATATACTTTTTAAGAAGTATTGAAGTTGTGGATATATAATTGGTCTTGACAATTAATTCAATGAGTCAACAAGAGTACCGCGTCCAGGAACGCAGCGCGCCACGAACAATCATTTAATAGACAGAATCATATATTAGACTTCAATACACATTACAAACAGAATTTTATTCGTTTTTTCGCCGAGAGTTTTCAGAAGGCACGGAATTCTATTATGTTATACGGATATGGTCCTTTACAGGATATAAATTCAGCACTACCACCTTCTCGCCCAAAACCCCCCGTGTGTCCTTTAGCTTTCTGTTATAATTAAAGAACGATACTGGATTCGAGCCCTGACTCTACAGGCGACATGTGCTATAACTGACTTGTAGAGCATGATTTACGTTTTGCGAGAGAGGATTTTACTTTTCAATTGCCTTCTCAGTCCAAAGTAGCATTTATTGGCAAGAGTGAAACCTCGTTTAGTTTCGAACGGCTCAGAGAGGTTCTTCTCAATTCTGACTGAACTGATAGTGTTGCTCAACGTCATTTTGTACGGCTGTATGTTTTGTGGGGAAACCAAATTCAGATATAGCTGCATATGGGCAGTAATGTAACCAACTCATGGCTTTGCTTTCTAGATAGTAACTGATCATTTATTCATTCTTTTCGTACATTATTCTTATTACTAATTACATCTTGACTTCTATTCTTAAAGGGTTGCATTTTGTTACGTTCTTATAGGCACATTGTTATACCCTATATATGATTAATCCATCACTTATTTATTAATTCATATGGCATTAGTGTAAGGATTAAGTTTCCTTTCTAATAAATCTAAGTACGTTTACATTGACATGGAAAAATTTAAATTCATGACTATTTTATATTTTACATTTGAAATTATGATTGTCGGAAACGTAGTTATATGTTCCGTGTTCGTTTCGATTGTCGACGTAAATTGTCACCTTCAATGTTAACTGGAGTCTCTACTGCATCTCTTATTTCGACTTCTTTATTGGCTTCCCC
This sequence comes from Eurosta solidaginis, assembly GCF_040869045.1. Classification (NCBI taxonomy): domain Eukaryota; kingdom Metazoa; phylum Arthropoda; class Insecta; order Diptera; family Tephritidae; genus Eurosta; species Eurosta solidaginis. The sequence continues at coordinate 51,444,382 of NC_090320.1, forward strand.
TTCAGGGTTTGACGCTCCTTGCGTTGTCGGCTTTGGTGGCGACAACTCACTGATCAATAAGGGCTGTGATTCCTTATCTGACTCGAACCTAGAACGAAACTTTTATCTTGGTTAGGATTAGGATATACAAACCGAGATGTTGTAGGTTTCGAAGCAGATGTTTGGTCGTCCTCTACTTGCAAGCTCGTCTTACTACCGATTTTCCTTAACTGATCAACGTGTCTCTTCCAAATGCGACCATCATCTAATCGAATACTGAAATGGAACTCTCCTAACACCTCAATAACTGTTCCAAAACGCCATTTATTTTCCCTTGCCAGGTACTCTCGTGCCGCCACTCTCTCTCCGATCGAAAATTTTGCTTCTACAATTTTACGTTCGCTCGGATTTCCTGCGTTTTTTGGTAGTACTAAATCTATGTCGACCCAACATAATCATGGATGGTGACTTCTGTGTAGCCCTTCTATATGCGAGTACGATCTTTGTCAATTCGCAATTCATGTCTACCGCGTTGCATTTCGAGGCTCCAAGTTTTTTTTTATCGTTTGTACAAACCTTTCCGCCTGCCCGTTAGTTGCAGGATGGTATGGAGCTCCCATCTTGTGGATAATCCCATTCAAATTCAAAAAATTTTGGAATTCACTGGAAACAAATTGCGTTCCGTGATCGCTAACAAAAACGTCGGGGATCCCAAACGTGGAAAATATTTCTCGGTATTTCTGAATCATGATACTCGTTGTCAAGTTCTGTACAATGTGCACTTCAGGCCATTTACTGAAAGCGTCGATTAAAATGAAAAGGAATTTACCCATGAATGGTCCTGCAAAGTCGGCGTGCACTCTTTCAAACGGTTTCTTTGGGGCCACCGAGCTGTGAACCGGCTTTACTATCTTTGCGTTTGGTCTAGAAAGTTGGCACTCTGAACAATTCGAGTCCTTAAAGTCCGTGTCCATCCTGTTCCAACAGCAGTATGCTCTTGCCAGGCTCTTCATCCTGCTAATTCCAAAATGCACGCAATGTAACTCGTCGAGAGGTTTCTTTCGTAAGGGTGCTGGTATATACACTCGTAAACCTCGCATTAAGCAACCGTGTTGTAGACCGAGTTCTGTTTGAGTGATTCCAAAACGGTGTTTTGGGTCCGCATCTCTTCCCAATTTCAAACATTGTAGCAGAATCTTCACTTCGTCATCCTCTTCAGTTTTTGTTTCTTAACTCGTTGGCTGTAACCGGTAGATTATCTATCATCTCCTGCTCGATCATGTTTACCTCTTCCATCTTCATCAGCATTATCCTTGGATCGTTTGATTCGAATTTCAAAATCGAAATGTGCCAGAAATATTGCGTAGTGCTGCATTCTTGTGGCTGACAACAGGGCAAGCCCTTATGCGGTGAAAATATTTGTGAAATCGGTTTATTGTCCGTTACTAGTATAAAACGTTTACCATACAAGTACTGGTAAAATTTGCGAACACCGAAAATAATAGCATATGCTTCCTTATCTATTTGACTATATTTTTGCTGCGTTTTGTCAAGGGTCTGCGATGCAAATTGCAAAGGTTTCTCAGAACCGTCCTCATAGACGTGGTTGAGGACCGCACCTACTCCAACGGGACTGACATTTACAGCCAATACCACCGGCAGCTTCGGATCATAGTGTGTTAAAAATAAACTTCAGCGAATGCTTTTTCGCAGTTTTTGTCGAATACAAATTTTACATCATTTTGTAGCAGCTTATTTAGCAGATAGATGATGTTGCTGAAGTTTTTTTACAAAACGGCCATAGTAATTAACTAGGCCCAAGAACGCCCGTACTTCATCTTTGTTTGTAGGCTTTTTCATTTTTTGTATAGCAACCACTTTGCTTTTGACCCTACGTATACCACACTCATCAATCACATATCTGCAATATTCTATACGGTCTTTCATAATTTCACACTTTTGTATATTCACACGCATAATAGCTCATCAATTGTGGGCAATGGGTGCTGGTCCACTACCAAAGCTGGATTAAGGGTAACTTTGTAATCCCCGCCAATCCGTACGCCTCCCTGTTTCTTGACTATTACAACTAAAGGTGTTGCCCATTCACTCTATTCAACTTTCACAAGAAGCCCCTCTTCCACTTGCCTGTCTATTTCCTTTTACACCACATCATACAGTGGAAAAGCCACTTCGGTGTAGCATTCGGCTTTAAGTGCAATCTGGCTTGCATGTCTGTTACTTTACCTACTGTAGAAGAAAAAACTTCAGGATATTTGCCCTTTAGCATATCAAAAACATTGCTAGATTTCAGTGGCGCAGACTGGACTTTGTTGCACGTTAATTGTTTTTCCATTACGTCACCCCAGTTCAACTTAATGCTGCGAAGCCACTCTTTTCCAAGTAGAAAAAAAATCGCCGCTAGGTGGCGCAAGGATCCAGATATTCACAAAAATCGTATTTGTGGTCCCATTTGGGTCATGTTTGGAACACATAATACATACAAGAATAGAAAGCGACCTATCAAAAAAAATCGCCGCTAGGTGGTGGAAGGATCGAGATATTCACAAAAATCGTATTTGTGGTCCGATTTGATTTGGTCCATATTTGGAACACATAATACCTAAATGAATAGAAAGCGACCTATGATGCCCGATTTGGCTCATATTTGGAACAAATATTGCATAGTCCGGTAGAAGTGACATCAAAATATAACAGGAGGGACAAGCATACGTGGCGCAGAGTCAAGTAAGGTCTCTGGAAGGATTATGTATTGAGGACTTAGGTTGTAACAAATTGTCAGGAAAGAGTCCTTGTAATAATGAGTCATTAAATGAACTAAATAGAATGAGAAATAATAGGCAATTAAATAAACTAAAAACTTGAAAATAAAATAATTAAAAAAAATGTTTTAAGTTAAACGGTTTTATTGAAAACAATACTTACATGAAATAATAATAATACGAAAAGCTAGAAAATAATTAGGTAGGTCCTAGGTACTAGTCATCACACTCCTTGTCAACCTAGGGCGTTGAGCAGACAATTAAATAAAAGCGTTGGACGCGTCATATTTCTATTGATAGTCATAAGAAAAACCTACTGAACTTTTTTTGTTTTTTTTTTCTCGGACGTTGTGAGCGCACTGCCCTCAAGTGGCCTGATGAAACCAGGCTAATCCTGTTTTTTTTTTTTTAATTCATAAATACTTTTTTTTTTTTGTAATTTTTTTTGTACCCTAATTCTTATTTATGTGTTATTTATAATTTTTTTGTTACCGAGTCTTTGAGAGGCAGTGGCTTCTTAAGCGCCGAGATCTAAAACCGCTCAGCTACAGAGAAACTCATCAGCTGAGAAATATAGATTCACAAAATACAATAGACTAAAAGTATAAATATAATTTTTTAATTATTAAGAGAAGATAAAACCGTCTTTTTTATTGCAAAGAGCGAGTCCGAAACATCAATTATTCTCGAGTGAGAGTTATAATCTTCACACAAACTGTTATGGAATCGCATCTTCGGTGGAAGCAGTAAAGAAGGCGGTCGGCATGATGTGGTGCTGCACAGTGGCTAGTCATTGTCGGCTGGAGCGGGTCCTTGCCAACCTTACTGTTCCTGCGCCATAAACAGGAAAAGGTTCCTATCATGCCTTAAAAAAACTCAGCTGTCAGATTCAAAAAACCTGACAGAAGCGCAGAGACCGACTCAAAACGCTTGAAATTCAAAGAAAACGACATCCGGCAGAACCGGATGCCACGGACGGACCGTTAAACATTTAAAATTTAAATTCAAAAAAAAACCGAAAATTTAAAAAAAACTGTTCAAAAAAAAAAAAACTAACCGAAGCGGAAACGACTGGTTACTAACTGCTGAAATAAAAAAAAAGCTGAAAAGTAAAATAAAAAGGTGAAAAACAAAAAGAAGAAGAAAAGGGCCGAATATATCTTGGGGCGCCTCGGGTGTTGTTGCGACGCCCGGTGCTATGTCCCTCCCTCAAAATCCATGGCCACCGACGCACCTAAATTTTCGGTGGCCCCTTACCTGCATTACCCTATGCCTTCTAAATAAATATGGAAGTCAGCATTCCCATTTATAGTACAATTTATTTAAGATACATTAAAAAAAAATGGTTACAAAAATTCATTTAGATTTTTCATCTATTCTACTAGCAAAACAGAGAATAATTCTTATTGTACGCTTTTAGCTGTAGATTTTAGTTGTAAGCTTATGGGTAAGTACAGTTATTAATAATTAATAAAGGGGGCGGAAGAGTAGAAAACAAAAAAAAATTGTTGTATCTTAGTTTATTTTATTTTATTATAGTTTATTTTAAGCGGGCACCGTGATGTGATGGGTAGCGTGCTCCGCCTATCACACCGTATGCCCTGGGTTCAACTCCCGGGCAAAGCAACATCAGAATTTTAGAAATAAGATTTTTCAATTAGAAGAAAATTTTTCTAAGCGGGGTCGCCCCTCGGCAGTGTTTGGCAAGCACTCCGGGTGTATTTCTGCCATGAAAAGCTCTCAGTGAAAACTCATCTGATTTGCAGATGCCGTTCGGAGTCGGCATAAAACATGTAGGACCCGTCCGGCCAATTTGTAGGGAAAATCAAGAGGAGCACGACGCAAATTGGAAGAGAAGCTCGGCCTTAGATCTCTTCGGAGGTTATCGCGCCTTACATTTATTTTTTTTTTTTATAGTTTATTTTATTTTAGTTTACTTTATTTTATTTTAGTTTATCTCATTTTATTTTATGGTAGTTTATGCTTTCTCTTGAAGAATTAGTTTAATTTTACTGGGTCTTCTTTTCTTTTATTTTTATTGTTATTATTTCTAGACTTTATTATCTTATCCAAGTTTATTTTATTATAATTTATTTCAATTTTTTTTCTCTTTTTTTTTTTGTATATTTTGCTTAATTTTATTGAACTGGATTTTAATTTTATTCTATCCGCAAAGAAAATGTATCTGAACTTATTCGCCTAATTATTTAGAATGTAACATTTATTTGTATCGGTGTTTGACCGTTTCAGGAACTGTCTTTAAATTGCCTACTTTTACTATTAGTTATAATAAGTTTTGCATGGCTATGAACACATGCACTTTTATGAATGTAATTCCAGGTAGGTGTGCATATCCTTATATATGCGAACAACGCAAGTGATATAGACTTTAAGCTTATTTACGCTTCTTATTCTTCTCAAAAACATTTAAGTACTCTTTTTATTCCTAGTCTACGTTTAAAGTTCGTATGTATTTACGCACTAATAGGCTTATAATGCTTCAGCCGCTGACATTAATTCTTTAACTATGCTAACCTTAGTTTAAAAATGAATAATCCGAGATTTCAAATTGGTTATGCCGTAGTTAATTACGCTTTTATAATGACCCTAGTTCACGCCTATAACTTTTATGCATGAACATTCTTAAATGAACTCCATCCCAGCATCTGGATGACGAATTTACTTATGTATCAATACGCCTTGATTATTCCTTGCAGCTAAATATCGATTTAGTTAAACAATTGGAATCACCTATTCATGGACAATCCGATTGCCTTCTTATGCTCACACTTCTCAATAAATGAGTGGAAAAAATGATAATAATTATGGCTATACAAAAATATGTTTAAAAGAAATGTGGATGCCGTTCCTAGACTACGATGTCCGACAGCATTTATGCCGACACGTCGTCAAAAAAAAAAGAAAAAGGTTACAGTGTATGAAACCGTGGTACGGAAGCTCCGATGTGGTTGAACCGCTGGTAATTTAAGCTCGATATGCTCCGGCTTCAACATCCCACATGGGCTATGCTTGTTAAAACCTCACACTACCATTATTCAAGAGGATGACCATAGACAATGTTGGATGTTGTAGTCGTGTGTGAACCTCGTTCAAGTTAACTATCGGCAATTACCTGAGGTTTTAATTAGCTCACCTTCGAGCTTCCTGACACTTTCATCCGCTGAGGAAATACGTTTATAATATAATATTGGATTACGCACTAAATATGATGGAAAAATGAATCGTAAGCATATTCCCAAATGATTTCAAAACACATTTTATAAGATTGATAATTGTGGTTGAATACGAAAAATAAAGATTGTGTAAGCTAATGGAATGTCATAGCAAATATGATGATAAAACGAATAAAGGAGAAAAGAAAATGTGGCTTGCAAATGGTCATTCAGGAACATTCCCAACCAGAGTACACCCTTCTCCCGACGGTACATTGATTTTCGAATACAAGGAACACTTTACATCTGAGCTTTTTAATCAACTTCCTGATACACTTCCAAAATGCTGACTGGGTATAACTGACTGTATCCCCCCCTTTACCGCTCATGTACATACATAATTATAAGTATATCTTAACTAGTATTACCTACTCAATCTATCATAAGTAATTAAATTTAAAGGTCGGAAAAAATTTGGTTGTCTGTAGCCCGAACGAACTCACCCAAGTCAGGTTGCAGGCCCTTGGTGTTGGCTCTGCCGTTGTCGTTGTCGTTGCAGGTTGGTGTTGGTACTGTTGGTGGTTGTTGCGCTCTGGTCCGAGGTAATCGAGTGAACCTGGTGGTGATTAAACTTCGTGCTGACCCTTACGATCTGGGTGACTTGGTAATTTTGGCGTTAAGTGTATTACGCGGCGGCGTACTGCTGGCCCTGGAGGCGGAATTGGTGTCAAACGCTTTTTCGAAGGTGGTAGTCTACTTCGTAAGCGTAGAGAAAGGGGTTTATCTTCGGATAGCAAAGGTTCTCATCAACATTTAATTTAGTGCCGTCCGCATCCGAATCGGAATCACTAGAACTTTCCGCACTAAGTGTGACTGTGAAACGCCGACCTACTTCACTGGATATTATATACGTTGAGCATGTGTCGACACGACACAACCGTGATAAGGTTTATTACCACCTGTTTGTTCTTCTAGTAGTTGGGCTAAGGAATCGGCCTGCAATTCCTCGTTGCAGTCTTTTGGTTCTTCCACAATACTCGTTTGAATATGTGACAGCCGGCTAGGGTGTTTTGCGATTAGTTAAATATAAGTGGGGATGTGCAGTTGAAGTAGCAATAATGTTAATAAAGCAGTTGGCGCCTTGCTGTTGAAGTTGTGCCAACAGATGTTATACGATCCTTTTTATAATCGCCGGGCCGCCACAAATTTCAGCTGAAGCCAATCACACTTTTCCGGAAACTCACCTGAATATAAGTGGGGATGTGTAGTTAATGTAGCAATAATGTTAATGAAGCAGTTGGCGCCTTGCTGTTGAAGTTGCGCCAACAGATGTTACACGATCCTTTTTATAATCGCCGGGCCGCCACAAATTTCAGCTGAAGCCAATCACACTTTTCCGGAAACTCGTGGCAATTTTTTCGCTAGTGATCGCCGGTCTTTCTTTCTTGTTTTTCGATACTTTTGTATCGCAACTTTCGCCCCATCACCAGTAACTAGGTGTGTTCTCACGAAAACGCTCCCAAGTGGACCGTAATCGTAGACCATAACAGCAGACCGTAACAAAACATAGAAAAAGTTCGTGTAGTTGGAAATTGCTTCTGCATTGTTTAAGAATTATAGGTTTATAATGCCTTGAAACTCGGCATGGAACATTAAGTTTACTTCATTCAATGGAAATGGGCTTGAAATCGATCCATTTAAAAGTCTAGCCATAAATAGTACACCTAGCATTTCTCTACGACTTGCAAGGGTAGGAAGATTTATTAGTTTTAATCGATTAGTGTAAGGAGGAAGATTATACGGAGAGTCCCATTGAAGATTTCTAAAGGCGAAAAGTAAAAACTGTTTTTGAATTGATTCTAGTCTATCCACATGAACTTGATAACGCGAATTCCAAATTATCGATCCATATTCTAATATCGGCCTCACCAATGATGTAAAAAGGGTTTTTGTAACGTAAGGATCACTAAACTTCTTTGCCCATCTTTTCAGAAATGCTAAAACTCCTCTTGCTTTATCAGGTTATGCTACGCCTCACATTTTTAGAAATTTCACGCGCCCAACGCTTTTATTTAACCCTGGAAAGTCATGCGTCGTTGTTTCGACGACGCGAGTTTTTACTTTACCGTTATCACACTGTTCCTTTCTTTGTAAAGTGCCTTGTTTGTTTACAGCGTTAGTTGCTGTTGAGCTGTTGACGTTTGCAGTTGCTTGGCTTCGTACGATCTTTGTAAGTATTTATTTTTTAAATATGCGTAGTCGAAAAGACGAGCGATGAACTTTGTGTGAGTTTTTCGTTCCGAAGTTATTTTTCTTGCTTATTTATCTGTTTGGTTTGTACAGTTGTAATACAAGATGAGTGGCAGAAAAACTTATACTGACGAAGAAATTGAAAAATTTCTTGCAATGTGCGACGACGAGAATGGATTAGACTATGAGTTAGACAACAGCGAACTAGAATCAGATGCAGAAATCGAACAAAACAAGTTTTTCAGAAGAATCAACCGACACAGATGAAGATAACATACCTTTACATTTATTGAGAGCCAAGTTAAATATAATTTATTTTAATAAATCTATTTTGCGGGGCAAAAATAAACATAAGTGATCAACACAAAAGGGAAAATTTTATCGTTATGGTCTAAATGTAGTACATAAAGCTCGAGGACCAACACGCCATTGCAAAAATATAACAGACCCACTGCAATGCTTCCAGATGTTCATTACACCAGAGATCGTGGAGGAAATTGTTCAGTGGACAAACATTGAGATTGTTAATCGGCAGTCCATCTTACTTGTAACTACAGATGAAGCTCAAAGGAAAGCAACTTCCTCAAATGAAATTTCTGCCTTAATTGGACTCTTGGTACTAACAGCAGTCAAGAAAGATCAGCATCTGTCGGCAGATGAATTGTTCGACAGATCTTATGGTGGAATATCATATATTTCGATAATGACAAAAGCTAGATTCCAATTTCTTATGTCGTGTCTTCGATTTGACGATAGATCTGCACGCCTTGAAATAGTTGAAGACAAATTTTCCCCCATTAGAAAAATTTGGGAAATGTTCATTCAAAAATGCCGTGAAAACTATACGCCTGGAGAATACCTTACGATTGACGAGCAACTACTGGCGTTCAGGGGAAAATGTAGCTTCCGGATGTACATTCCAAACAAGCCAGAAAAATATGGACTCAAAATGATAATGATATGTGATAGTGGTACAAACTACATGGTTGATGCTATGCCGTATTTGGGAAAAGGATCAAACAAAACCACATTTCCACTTGGTATGTCTACGTAAAAGAGCTGACTAAAACTGTACATGGTTCAAATAGAAACGTTACAATGGACAACAGGTTTAGTTCGATTCCTCTTGCTAAATCACTGTTATGCGAACCATATAAGCTGACAATGGTTGGAACTCTCCGTTCTAAAAAACGAGAAATTCCGAGTGAAATGAAAAATATAAAAGGTCGTAAGTGTAATACGTCAATGTTTTGCTATGATAATAAGCTGACGCTTCTATCATATAAACCGAAGCCGAGTAAAGTAATATATTTATTATCATCCTGTAATGAGGAAGGAGCAGTAAACCCTAAATTAAACAAACCCTACATGATCGAATTTTACAACAAAACGAAAGGAGGAGTTGATACTTTTGACCTAATGTGTAGCGTTATGAGCTGTTCACGCAAAACAAACCGATGGCCAATGTGTCAATTGTTTGGCATATTGAACATGGCTTTTATAAACAGCTACATTATTTATTCACACAACATATTTCAGACAAATAAAATACCTCTCAGTCGTCCAGCTTTTATGAAAAAATTACATTCTGCCCTTGTTCAAAGTCATTTGACAAACAGACTTGAAGTACCAGCATTGCCTACGTCGTTGCGATCAAATAGTGAAAATTTTATTTCTTTTGATGAAAATACCGCAGATAATAATCGCCAAAAAAATGTAACAAAAAAGAGAAAAATTTGCGCAATTTGTCCCCCTGCTAAGCGACGGATGACGAAATCATGTTGTGTAAAATGTAAGAAAAGTCTTTGTGGGGAGCATAAACTTGAGCTTTTTGCCTCTTGTACAAAATGAGAACTTTCATTCCTGAAAATATTTTATTTTTTCAGTTAATAGTATTATATTTATGAAAAAATACCATTCAGTGAATAATATGTTATTAAATTGTTTAGTTTTTTTTATGTTTCTTAGTTTGTATTTTGTACAAAACCAAATGAATCAGAGCTGTGAAAATTTTATTTATAATAAAAAGATTTAAGAAAAACAATTTGATATTTTTTTATTTAGAAGATATATAAATAAGGTAATGTGAATATATTGATTTTCGTAGGTTTTGATAGGTAGGATAATATAATAAGGACTTTGAGTAATGCCGTCGTCGAATCGACGAGGGATGACCTCTACGTTATAAAAATAACGATGACTTTCCAGGGGTAATTGTCTGATCAACGCACTAGATTGATAAGGAGTGTGATGACTAGTACCTAGGACCTACCTAATTATTTTCTAGCTTTTCGTATTATTATTATTTCATGTAAGTATTGTTTTCAATAAAACCGTTTAACTAAAAAATTTGTTTTTAATTATTTTATTTTTTTCTTTTACTTTTCTTGAAACACACACTTTCCGTAAGTGCCTTCGTTTCTTACAGAAATGACATTTTGCGTCTTTGTGTGTGCACTTTTTCGCTGTGTGCGCAGTGTTGCCACAGCGGAAAAATTGATGCTTTTCTTCTTTACCATCATTTGATGACTTTTTTATGTTACCTTTTGATTTTCTTTTGTATCCGCTTTTTCTTTCAACCATTTTATTTACCCCTTCTTTTGTACCTTCTTTAATCTGAAGTTCTGCACCTCTTCTGCACCAGCTCCTCGCCGCCGTATTTGAATAGCTCCGCAGGCAATCCATTAACCCCCAAGCCTTGCTGTTTTTTAATCTGTTTATTGTTATTCTGATTTCGTCATAATCGGACGAGCGGTGCATCACTGCCTCATTTAGGAGAGCAGAGAAGTATTCTATCCATAATCTAAGTACTCTATGGATATCGGTTACAAGGACGCCGGTATCGTTCTTACAGGAGTTTTCCATGGACTTATTACGAGCGGCAATATTATTTTGAATTTTGAAACGATGGCTAATAGGGCCATGTTCCCAACCACCGATAAATACAGTGAGCGGGATAGTGACTAAAGTCTGTATTTCAAAATGATTTTGGGTCAAAATTCTGGCAAAAACTAAAAAAAAATTTTGCGCGACTTAATAATTTCGAATCAAAATTCTGTATTCCAAAATTCTGGATGGACATAATGACGAAGGGTCATAATCCTGGAAAGTAAAATTCTGGTTTCTAAATAATTTTAGACAAAAAATTCTGGTAATTTTTATTGTTGAATATAAGGCACTCATATTCTGATTTTTAAGAATCAAATATATAATTCAAAAACAATTTACTTTATAGGTAATATATGTATGCATGTATGTAGAAATGAAGTTTATACAGAAAACAAGGGGAACTATCTGCCCTTCAACACGGCCATGTATCGAGAAGTCACATTATAGAAGGCACCACGTCGAAAATTCCATCAATAATCCAACAGTCGCTTTTATCAAGTAATTCTATTGATGATTTAGTGCCGCATATTATTATTAATTCATTTTGAACGTGTTTTTCAGATAAAATGAAATGTTCGTTTTCCGAAACATACAAACTGAATGGTATATCTATTTCTTCTAGCGATCTCGGCTCATGAATGATTGCCGTTGACCTTCTGATTCTGTTTATTTTTCTTTTTTGAGCTACGGTTCTTGGTAAGTAATCATGGCTCTGGGTGGGTGTTTCAACAGCAGATTTCTGGATTATTTGGCATGTATTTAAGAAACTTTTTTCGCTAGCTTTTTCACCAAATTATTTGCTTTTACCACGTTAAGGCTATCGGCAAAAGGTTCATGTGAGTGACATTCAGAATGCTTAATGATATGATGCAGATTTTCAGTAAATTTTGTGATAACGCGGGAACGACATTTATATTGTACTCTTTTGGAGCAGGCCCAATTAAATGAGTTTTTTTTTTTTTTGGACCGCTCAAAATAATAACGAAATCCTTCAACACATAACATATCCTTTCCTTTATTTGAATTAACTAGATACGCGTTTGCCATATTGATCAGAAGTTGTGTTAGTTTCACTGGGAACACAGAAAAGTTAAATTATTTAATATTTTTAACCTTCAAGTTATCACGCCGATCAGCTACTATCAATGGAAAAGCAAACTCTCTAAGCAAAGCATTTCCATATGCTATAAAGGAAAAATAAAAACAAAGTACTCACAGATATGTTTTTATGTTTCTATTCTTATTTATTCTTATCGTAGGTCTGGTGATTTTTGCAAAGCTTACAATAACATGATATATTAAAGAATGTAAATTAACGGCAACACTCAGGTATTTATTATGGGTACACTAAACTGCAAATTAGTTTCATATTCTGATATGACAAGATGAAATACATATATTTTGTTTAGTAATTTATACATATTTTTTTAGGTTGTGGTGAAATACAACTATATTTTCATTAGAAGTCTCGCCTAAGTTTGTTTTTGTTTTTCAAAATGCTGTATTGAAAAACAGAATTTTGACTGTCCAGAATTTTTTTATACAGAATTATGAAAAACAGAATATTGAAAACGGCATTTTAACATACAATATTTTGTAACTCAGAATTTTGAATCCAGAATTTTGGAAACAGAATTTTAAATACAGAATTTTGTCTCATAATTATTTTCTGGCCAACCTACAGTGAGCAGAAGGTACGAAGCGTTTTTGAACCACAGTAGAGACACTTCATTTCTGTTGATACCAGGGGGCAGCACGGTGACAGCTTCTTTGTACTTTTTTAATATGATTTGATACATTAACTTCCGGCGCAGTACGATTTTGAAATTAGTCCATCGATTTACAAAAACAAAGTACATGGAAATTTTATTTATGTTTGTAGGTATGTCACAGTGCTGGCACCTTGTATGTTTCCGCCATGCAGTAAACCTTGAAATCGTGGGTATGTAATTCAACACTGGGGAAATATGGAATGACATTTTTATACTCAGCGTACTTTGCACACAGAGCATATTAACTTTGATTGGATAACGGTTGGTTGTACAGGTATAAAGGAATCGAGATAGATATATACTTCCATATGTCAAAATCATCAGTATCGAAAAAAAATTTGATTGAGCCATGTCTGTCCTTCCGTCCGTCCGTCTGTCCGCTAACACGATAAATTGAGTAAATTTTGAGGTATCTTGATGAAATTTGGTATGTCGGTTCCTGGGCACTCATCTCAGATCGCTATTTAAAATGAACGATATCGATAATCACGCACATCGAAAATTTCGAAAAACCAAAAAAATGCGATAATTCATTACCAAAGAAGGATAAAGCGATGAAACCCTCCGCAGAATAGAAAATTGGTAAAATTTTGGACAATGGGCGTGGCACTTCCCACTTTTAAAAGAAGGTAATTTTAAAGTTTTGCAAGCTGTAATTTGGCAGTCGTTGAAGATATCATTATGAAATTTGGCAGGAACGTTACTACTATAACTATATATGTGCTAAAAAATTAGCAAAATCGGATGAAGAACACGGCCATTTAAAAAAAAATGTTTTTAAGTCAAATTTTAACAAAAAACTGAATATCTTTACAGTATATATGTAAGTAAATTATGCCAACATTCAACTCCAGTAATGATATGGTGCAAAAAATACAAAAATAAAGGAAAATTTCAAAATGGGCGTGGCTCCGCCCTTTTTCATTTAATTTGTATAGAATACTTTTAATGCCATAAGTCGAACAAAAATTTACAAATGCTTGTGAAATTTAGTAGGGGCATAGATTCAATGTCGGTAATTGACGAAATCGGTTGAAGTCACGCCCAGTTCTTATACACAGTCCCTCCTCTTGGCCGTTAACACGATAACTTGAGCAAAAATCGATATATCTTCACTAAGCTTGGTTCACGTAATTATCTGACCTCACTTTATCTTGGTATAAAAAATGGCCGAAATTCCACTATGACCACGCCCACTTTTTCGATATCGAAAATTACGAAAAATAAAAAAAAAAATGCCATAATTCTATACCAAACACGAAAATGAATGAAACATGGTAATTGACGTTATTGACGCCAAATATAACTTTAGAAACAACGTTGTAAAATGGGTGTGACACCTACCATATTAAGCAGAAGAAAATGAAAAAGTTCTGCAGGGCGATATCAAAAGCCTTTCGTGGTATTACATATATAAATAAGTAACCGGTACCCGACGGATGATGTTCTGGATCACCCTGGTCCACATTTTGGTCGATATCTCGAACACGCATTCACATATACAACTAAGGGCTCCATTTTAAAACCCTCACCCACATTTATGACGTCATCTCGAAAAGACGTCCACCTATAGAACTAAGTCCCACTCCCTTTAAAATAATCACTAGCACTTTTCATTTGATACCCATATCGTAAAACGCATTCTACAGTCACCCCTCGTCCACCTTTATGGCGATATCTCGAAAAGGCGTCCACTATAGAACTAAGGCCCACTCCCTTTTAAAATACTCAATAACACCTTTCATTAGATGCCCATATCGTACAAACATATTCTAGAGACACCCCTGGGTCACCTTTATGGCGATATCTCGAAAAGGCGTCCACCTATAGAACTATGTCCCACTCCCTTTTAAATAATCATTAGCACCTTTCATTTGATACCCATATCGTAAAACGCATTCTACAGTCATCCCTGGTCCACCTTTATGGCGATATCTCGAAAAGGCGTCCACTATAGAACTAAGGCTCACTCCCTTTTAAATAATCATTAGCACCTGTCATTCGATACCCATATCGTACAAACACATTTTAGAGTCAACCCTGGCCCACCTTTATGGCGATATCTCGAAAAGGCGTCCACCCATAGAACTAAGTCCCACTCCCTTTTAAAATATTCATTATCACCCATTCCATACCCATATCGTACAAAAACATTCTAGAGTCACCCCTGGTCCACCTTTATGGCGATATCTAGAAAAGGCGTTCACCTATAGAACTAAGGCCCACTCCCTTTTAAAATAATATTTAGCACATTTCATTGGATTCCCATATCGTACAAACACATTCTAGAGTCACCCCTAGTCCACCTTTAGTTAGTTAATTAGTTATTTATTTATTACGGCTTAAAGCCTATTTCAAGATACAAATAGTACTATTCTATCTTATAAGTAGAGTTTTACAAAATTCATATAATTTTGCCTTAAAAACTAAGATTTCATTGCAGTTTTTAATTTACGATGGGAGCTCGTTGTAACCCTTTAGGCCTTTGTAAAAAATGTTTTGCTTATCTATTTCTGTTCGAAAAAATGTCAATTTAAAATTATGTCTATTTCTAGTATTTATATTGTGTGTTTGCTCCACTAGAACTACGTTACTACTTAAATATTCAGGTACATTTCCATGTTTTATATTAAATATCAATTTCATTGTATGAAAATAAATTTTTTGCTTGACACTCAACCAGTTCAACTTTCTTAACATATCAGCCGTTCTAGCATCTCTACGTTTTTTAAGAATAAACCTCATACATCTATTTTGAAGCTTTTGTAGCTTATCAATTTCTTTGTCCGCTATTATGAAGAATATCGATGGGCAATACACAAAATGTGGTTCAATAATAGATTTATAAATAATTATTTTATACTTTTCTTGTATATACTTGGTAGATCTCTGCACAACACCAATCTTTTTCGCGACTTTCGCAACTGTGTAGTTTATATGTTCTTCAAATTTAAGTTTGTTATCAATTATAATCCCTAAATATTTTATGCTATTAACTTTTTGTATGGTTTCATTATTTATTTTTAGCCCACTTAAGTCCTCATCATTAATACTTTTTCTTGTTATGACCATATATTTGGTTTTGTTTATATTAAGCTTTAGCCTATTCGCACATAGCCATGTGTATAAATTGTTGAGATCATTTTGCATTTTTAATACCGCAGTAGTAATATTATTGTCACTGATCATAAGTAATGCATCATCCGCATATAGTTTGTTATCACAGTCTTGTATCGCATTAACTATATCATTTATATATATTAGGAACAATATTGGTGTCAGGACCGAGCCTTGTGGTAAGCCTATGGGCACTTCCAATACATCAGATATCGCTGTTTTTATAACTGTCCGCTGTTTCCTATGTTTTAGATAACTGCGGAACCAAGCAAGCTCTATGTCTTTAATACCAATTTGTTGAAGTTTCTTGATAAGGATTTCCCTATTTACCGTTTCGAAGGCTCTTCTAAGGTCAAGAAAGACAGCAACCACCACCTTCTTATCATTTAGATCATATTTCCACTCCGATATCACAAAGTTAAGAGTTGTTTCACACGAATGTTTTTTCCTAAAACCCGACTGTTGATTGACAAGTATTTTGTTTGAGTATAGATATTTTATCAATTGATTCTTAACATAAACTTCAAGGATTTTAGCGTCACTTGGTAAGGTGTTTATGGGTCTAAGCTCTTCTGGCTGTATTGTCTTTTTAATTTTTTCAACTGGAATCACGGTTGACATTTTCCACTTTTCTGGTACAATACCATCCTCCAAACTGCTATTAATTATTTGGGCATAGAAAAACCCTGTATACACTATAGAGTCCTTCATTACGCCATCGAACAGAATGTTCCTGTCACCTATTTTGTACTTGAACTCTTACTTAAATTTTTCAGGATTTTTATAACTTCATCAGTCGTTATTTTAGGAAACTTAAATTCAGAATTGGCTTGACTACCGCTGAGTGCTATATCGAAATATTCTATATTGTTATTTATTTCTATCACACTATTTATAAAAAATTTGTTAAGGCCATTTGCCAAGGCAAGTTCATCTTCTACCAATATACCATCGATTACCGCTTTATTAATACCATCGTTATCCCGCGCCAAGCAGACCGTCGATTTGAGGTACTTCCACATATCTTTGGCGTTGTTTTCATTCATTATAACTTTATTTTCCATGTATTTAATTTTCTTTATTTTAACTAGGTTTTTATACATTTTATTAATATTTTTGTATTCTTCCCACAGTCCTGTCTGTATAGCACATGTATACAAATAAAATTTATGTTTATTTATTTGTGCAAGTTCTCTATCGTACCACTTATTCATTAGTTTTATATGTACTTCTCTTTCATAGGTTAAATTTTCCATCGCTTGCGTTAAAATGTGGTTCACTAGTTCAACTTTATCATCTATTAATAAATTTTCATTGAAAGTAAAATTAAAGGACCTAAGTAGGTTTAATAAACTGTCATTACTATATTTATCCCAAGCAATTATTTTCTTAATCACTCTCATCTTATATGATTTAGATATTTGAACATTGAACATTATTGTTTCATGATCATAAATTCTGTATGCTTGCAAAGATTTACACTTTATTTCTTCAGAATTTGAATATATGAGATCAATTTTAGATTCAGTTGTATCCGTTATTCGTGTATTAAAATCCACTTTTTGAACCATACCCAACACGGAAAATATTTCATTCAGTTTTGTACTGTATGTTGATATGTGATTCATATTGATACTAAATCACCAACTAGTATATTGTGGTTACTTTTTTCATATTTATCAATTAATATTTCATTTAAATAGTCTAGGAAGGCTGCATCACTTGTGCTGGGCGAGTGGTAGAGCACCCCTATTTGCCACTTTTTTCCAAGTTTTTTTCAATTTTATTATAATGCACCAAAAATTCATGTTTACACTATCATTATATATTATATTAAAATTTATTTCTCTATGTATATATATTAGTACTCCCCCAGTATGCCTACTGTGGGAATCACATCTTATCATGTTAAAAGATGCTATTTCTAATTCACTATCTTCAATATCTTTTGTTGTACACGTTTCAGAGCATAATATGATTGCCGGCTTGAGAACTTCTGCCGTCACTTCCAATTCACTTTTATTCGAAACTATACTATTAATGTTTAGGTAAATACATTTTAATATATTGTTATCAGCTTTTGCAGACTTGCTTTTTCGATTAACTATTGCGGGAATATAATCCTCAAGTTGATCTGTAACTTCTGAGTAGTGCGTTAGTTGCTAATAGCCAAGCCTATGCTTTTTTTGCACTTAAGTGCTTTAAATAAACCGGACATTGTCGGCTATTGCACAAGTGATTTACATCTAGTTCTAAGTTTAATTTTTCAATGGCCCTTATGCAATTTATACACTTGTTTATAGGCGTTTCATTACACTCCGTGGTTTTATGTTTACCCAAACATTTGCTGCACACCTCATCACTTTTACACTCGGTCGCTTTATGGTTGTATCTTTTACATTTGAAACATGTTGTCACATTAACACCATCGTAAAACCTGCATCTTTCCCATCCTACGTTTAGTTTATCTAAATATTGTCACTCATTTTCAGTGCATTTGCATATGATTTTTGCTGTTGCGCCACACTGCCTTTATCTTTCACTATTGTTTTTATTTCGCTACATAATTTTTCATTTTCATTTCCCACTACTTCCACTTGTTTTATCATTTGCTCTGCTACCTCCCGCACTTTCTTTATTTCTGCTGCATTTTTTAAGTACATTTCTTGGTGCATTTTAAGGTCGCTAACCTTTCATTATACTTATCAGGCATGCTTAACGAACGAAACGATATCATTTCGTTACGATAATCAACGCTAATAAACGAAACGAAGTCACTTCGTTTCGTTTATTAACGTTGATTATCGTAACGAAATGATATCGTTTCGTTCGTTAAGCATGCCTGATACTTATCATCCATCGCTTTCATTAAATCTTTTAGCTCTCTCTTGCTGGTTTGTATTGCCCGTTCAAATTCATTTTTATATTCTTTTAAGTATATACTATTTTTGTTAACACTCTCTTGCATGTCTCTTACAACTAAGTCAACATTATGTATATACGTAATGCACTCATCACAAATAAACTTCACCATAGGATGCGATCCTATTACATTGGCTTTGTAGCTATCCAACCCAGAACATTTTGGTGCAGAGTGGTATACCTTTCCACATACACCCACACACCTGACACCTGTCTCTCCACGTATTGCAACTTTGCATTTATCACATTTGGGGGTTTCGGACATTTCGTCTTTGAAACCGCGCGCTTTTCACTATTTTATATTATTTGTATATACATATGTATCTCGTTAGACGAACATGCATACATACATACGTATGTGTTTTATTAGTTTATTTGAGTCACTTTCTCACAATATTTTAGAGTAGACACAGTATATTGATATTTATCATTAGATTTTAAATATAACCTCTTCGTTAGCTTCCTGAGTCTCTATCTCACATTAATGACGGTATTTAGACGAGTTTTATATTGGTTTTGACCATGTTTTAAAACAAACTCCAAGAGCAAAATTAAACACGACCGACCCGCTCGAATTGCATTTAGCCTTTATGGCCATATCTGGAAAAGGCGTCCACCTATAGAACTAAGGCCCACTCCCTTTTAAAATATTCATTACCACCATTCATTTCATACCCATATCGTACAAAAACATTCTAGAGTCACCCCTGGTCCACCTTTATGGCGATATCCCGAAATGGCGTCCACCTATAGAACTATGGCCCACCCCCTTTTAAAATATTCGTTAATGACTTCCATTTGATACCCATGTAATACAAACACATTCCAGGGTTTTACTTTTTCGGGGCTCCTCACCACTGCTACTTGATATTGGTTAATTTTGGTTTCAGATTAATCAGCCTTGCATATTATAGAATTTCGTGAGCAACACATATCGTTAGCTTAATGTGAAAATGTGCTAAATCAATTTTTTTGAAAATTTGTATTTTAATGCAGTTTTAAAACTGAATTCAAAATACAACGATCGCAAAAAAAAAATATTTTTATTTTTAATTTTTACGTGCTGTGGGCAATGATGTGTAAATGTCAGCTGTTCAAAAATACATAATAGTTTAAAAAAACTAAAAAAACACGCTTTTATAGCTAACCGAAGTAAAAAATAGCAAATAATTTTCAATTAAAAAGAGTTTATATAACAGTAGTAGAAGGTCAAACAATCAATTATAGTTAATCACCTCAAAATAAAATTATAATAAAATTTAAGTTATTAACAGAATAATTTAATTCAGATTAAAAAGCATGGGGTGCATTTGACTACACTTCATATCATTCCTCACAGATAGTTGCCAATAGAATGATTGTAACATTCAATATCAAGCACCCCACGCTTTTTACTGTGAATTAAATTATTCTGTTAATAACTTAAATTTTATTATAATTTTATTTTGAGGTGATTAAATATAAATGATTGTTTGACCTTCTACTACTGTTATATAAACTCTTTTTAATTGAAAATTATTTTCTAGTTTTTAGTTCGGTTAGCTATAAAAGCGTGTTTTTTAGTTTTTTAAACTATTAATTATTTTTAATTTTTTAGTTCAAGTAATTTAAAAATTTTTAGTCGAGAGTGATGAAACCTCGAAACGCCAGCGGTCCATGGACGAATCCAAGCCCACGGCACCGAAAAGGGCCAAGACGCAGGGAGGCTGGACGCGGTCTTACGCCGAAATTGCCAAGGGTCGGCAAATCATTGGCATTATAAACGAGAGCAGCGAAGATGGCAGGATCCCGAAACAACAGTGGAAGTGGATCGAGGCCGCGCTCGCTACGGTGGCCATAAAGGTCAAGAAAGACCACCCTGGTCCACCGCCATCTTACACCGATGCAGGGTGCTTCCAAGGCAATGTCAAGTTAATTGCCTGTGACAACGCCAGGTCGGTAAACCTCTATAGGTCCGCCGTCACGCTGATAGGGGTGGTATATTCGGGCGCGCGCCTCAAGGTAGTGGGGCGCGTGATATCCCCTCACGACCAAGGGCTAGAGCCTGGGTTCCAGTGACGCCAACGGACCCAGCTGACATCCTGGAGCTGCTCCAGGATTACGTCCAAAAGCCGGATGGGCACTGGACGGACTCCAGCGCTGAAACCACAAACTTGCTTATGGATACACACTTCCCAGCAAGCGCGGGCGTGTCTTCAAATATTGTTAGCGGAGGGTCACCTAATGATCAGCTAATAAGCGAAATCACAGATGATAAAAGGATTGATTGGGCTTGAAAGAGCTTCAAGCCCTATAAATCGCCGGGGCTGGATGTAATTTTTCCGGCTCAGCTACATTATACTGCCGAACTTATAAGGCCCTGGATAAAAGGGATGTTTATTGGTTGTCTTAGGCTCAATTACGTACCAGCATCGTGGAGAGAAGTCAACGTGGTCGTTATAACCCCAGGGAAAACCTCCCACTCTAAACCAAATGATTATAGGCCTATAAGCTTATCTTCTTTTCTGCTAAAAGCACTCGAAAAACTCCGAGAGGACTACATCAGGAGGAGGATTGAGCCATAGCTTCTTTCGCAAGCTCAACATGCCTATACTAAGGGTAGGTAAACTGACACGGCCTTGCACTCACTGGTATCCGCTATCGAAAAGTCACTTGACCTCAAGGAATACACACTGGTGGCATTTCTAGATATAGCGGGTGCCTTCAACGACGTTCTCCCTGAGGCCATCACCTCGGCGCTGGCCGATTTGGAGGTTGACGCGAGCGTGGTGGAGTTTATATACAATCTGCTTACGCGTAGGCAGATTAAAACTGAGCTAGGTGAATGCGTGATCCGCAGACCGGTCGGCAGAGGCACTCCGCAGGGCGGCGTTCTCTCCCCGCTACTTTGGGTGGTTACCATCAGCCAACTACTACGCCTCATGGAGTCAGAAGGTCACCAAGTGATCGCGTATGCAAATGACATCTGCGTCACCATGCGGGGGAAATTTCCGCAAACTCTTTGCAACCTAATGGAAGGGCCACTATCCAAAATTTCGCACTGGGCCACAGCCACAGGTTTGGAAGTCAACCCGGAAAAAACCGAGCTTGTCCTCTTCACGAGGAGGTACAAAGTACCAAACTTACACCGCCAAGAATTGGGGGTACGTTCTTAGCGTTTAACGATCAAGTCAAGTATTTGGGAGTCATTCTGGATAGGAAGCTATTATGGAGTGACCATATAGTGGAGCGATCCAAGAAGGCAGCAGCAGAGCTGTTCACCTGCAAGAGGGCAATTGGCACCTCCTGGGGATTCTCCCCTAATGTGACCTACTGGATTTACGCAGCCATTGTGCCCCCGATTCTTCTTTATGGTGCCTTGGTATGGTGGCTTGCACTAGCTAAAAGTATCTATCTTAAAATGCTTCAAAAGGTGCAACGGAGTTGGGAGCTCTTCATTGCCGGGGCTCTCGGCTCCACTCCAGATTCCGTTACATACATACATGGATACATAGATAGATACAGCCCAAGCTAATAAAAGTGTGTTAAAAAGGGCTCCAGTATGCTCTTTCGTAGATGTGCCATGCATCCAATTCTATTATTAATAAAGGAATGCGTTTTTCGCATTATGTGAAAGGTTTCAAATCTATGGCTATTTGGGGTGGTCATAAGTTCAATTGACCTTATGCCCGTTAATCTTGTGTCACCCCACCATCACATTATTGCATTGTTATCGAGCATTGATACGTGTGTAAGGTTTCAATCAAACTTATGGCCATTCAAAGTGGTAATAAGGCCCATTGACCTTATGGCCGTTGACCTTATGTCACCACACCATCACATTAATGCATTGTCATCGAGCCTTGATACGTGTGCAAAGTTTCAATCAAACTAATGGCCATTCAAAGTGGTAATAAGGCCCATTGACCTTATGGCCTTTGACCTTATAATACCACACCATCACATTAATACATTGTCATCGAACCTTGATACGTGTGCAAAGTTTCAATCAAACTAATGGGCATTCAAAGTGGTAATAAGGCCAATTGACCTTATGGCTGTTGACCTTATGTGACCACATCATCACATTAATACATTGTCATCGAGCCTTGATACCTGTGCAAAGTTTAAATCAAACTTATGGGCATTCAAAGTGGTAATAAGGCCCATTGACCTTATGGCCGTTGACCTTATGTCACCACACCAACACATTAATGCATTGTCATCGAGCCTTGATACGTGTGCAAAGTTTCAATCAAACTAATGGGCATTCAAAGTGGTAATAAGGCCAATTGACCTTATGGCTGTTGACCTTATGTGACCACATCATCACATTAATACATTGTCATCGAGCCTTGATACCTGTGCAAAGTTTAAATCAAACTTATGGGCATTCAAAGTGGTAATAAGGCCAATTGACCTTATGGCCGTTGACCTTAAGTCACCACACCATCACATTAATGCATTGTCATCGAGCCTTGATACGTGTGCAAAGTTTCAATCAAACTAATGGCCATTCAAAGTGGTAATAAGGCCCATTGACCTTATGGCCTTTGACCTTATATCACCACACCATCACATTAATACATTGTCATCGAACCTTGATACGTGTGCAAAGTTTCAATCAAACTTATGGCCATTCAGAGTGGTAATAAGGCCAATTGACCTTATGGCCATTGACCTTATGTCACCACACCATCACATTAATGCATTGTGATCGAGCCTTGATACGTGTGCAAAGCTTCAATCAAACTTATGGCCATTGAAAGTGGTAATAAGGCCAATTGACTTTATGTCCGTTGCATTAATGCATTTTGATCGAGCTTTGATACGTGTGCAAAGTTTCAATCAAACTTATGGTCATTCAAAGTGGTAATAAGGCCAATTGACCTTATGGCCGTTGACCTTGTGTCACTACACCATCACATTAATGCATTTTTATCTGTCCGTATGCAAAGTTACAAATTAATCAGATTTCTAGAAACCGGTGAAAATTAAGCTCAAAGTTTCCGTTACATAGATACAGGCCAAGCTAATAAAAGCGTGTTAAAAATGTGGTAATTCAACCAGTCAATAATATTGTTACGAATTTTAGCAACACTAAGGAGTACTGTCATCTCTAAACGATGCTAAGCAGTGACTGGCATGCACATCCATAAATCAATCAATATGTATCTACATATACGAATCAATAATTATTTCTACACATATGTACGTACACGCAGCTGAGAAGCAACGCACAACCACATGCATATATCTGAGATACTCCCGAAAGTATGCAATGAGAGAAGCTATAAAATCGTGCAATTGTAGTTGCAGCTGAGAAATTTGATAGCTGATGGCCAACTAGTAGATTCTGGAAATGGAAGCGCCTAGAAGATGCGAACGAGGGAATCAAAGAGTATAAAAGGCAGCGACAGATAGAGGCGCTACAATTAGTTTCAATTAAGCACGCTATCTGTCGGGCAATAGTATAGTTATTTATTGTGAAGTACTTTAATAAAGGTCATTTTACATTATTAAATATTGGAGTTATTTATTCAACAGTTTAGTGATTCGAACTCAGCAGAAGGTTGCAAATGAGAGGATTTGCAAGTAAAATCGTTACAATATCAATCTGAATTAATTCATTCAGTCTAAAAGTACATGCTTTGTTGTTGTTGTTGTATTAACGATAAAGACACTCCCCGAAGGCTTTGGGCCGATGTTGATGGTACTTTGCCGGACCGTTCGGTTCGTTCCGGTACGTTCCGGTAGCAAAGCACTATTAAGGTACTAGCCCGACCATCTCAGGAACGATTTATATGACCACATTAAACCTTCCAGCTGATGTATAGTCCTAGTTATAGGTTCATTCATAGCATAATTCGTTTTATGAGTTATTTCGATAAATAACACAGGCCGACAAAATTCAACCATTATTCAGACCCAGAAACCAGACTATATATTTCCGAAGGTTTATGATGCTCTGAATCCAAATCTGCCCTTGCTCTATCAGCTCTGGTTTTTGAGATATCCTAACCTAAAAGTGAAAAAAACACCGTTTTTGCCCATATTTGAGGTTATGTAGCCTTGCAGATGTTTTCTTTCACCAAAATTAAAGGATGGCATCTTTGAACACAAGCCTTAGTCTTTCTAATGGCGTTGAGTTTGCTCAAATATCATTTTCTTTCGCTGAGATATCGCATTTTGAAATTTTTTTGTTTCTAAATTTCCTTACACCTGAAAATCGATTGAGATAACATAGACATGATAGAGTCGATTGCTAATTTTCTTGAATTGAGTCTCATTTTTCTTAAAATTTTGTCTCACACCATAAGTTTGCTAACTCACAAGACCCTTACACTATCACAACACCCCTACATAAGTCAGAAACCACCCCTATCATACCGCAAGCAGTCTAACCCACTTAACCCTTGGGACAGCGTTTACTAGTATATTTTTCCTAAAATAAGTCTTATTATCTAGATATATCACACCACAAGTGGGCCAACCAACTTAACTGTTAATCCATCAACTTCCGTATCCCTTAACCCTTAGAAACCACTCCTACCACACCACAAAAAATTGATATTTGAGCCAACTCAACGCCAGTTGAAAGAATAAGACTTGTATGCAAAGATGCCATCCTTTAATTTTGGTGAAAGAAAACATCTGCAAGGCTATATAACCTCAAATATGGGCAAAAACGGTGTTTTTGCACTTTTAGGTTAGAATATCTCGAAAACCAGAGCTGATAGAGCAATTTTGAGGCCAGATTTCGATTCATCGTATCAAAATCCTTTGAAAATATATAGTCCGGTCCCTGGGTCTGAGATGCTGTCAGCCTGTGTAATCTGTTATGCCAAAGATGGAATGAACAAATTAGATAAATCAGAGCAGCTAAAGTTTATTACATTACAGGCAAGCATGAAGAGATAAAAGTTCTTCTGTCATGCAAAGCCTGAAGTCCAAGCAATTTGTGCCTGCTTGTATGTGATGGGAGGCCGCCTGGCCAGTGAAGCATACGTAAAGCAATATTATTAAAAAATTTTGAAGTCCCTCAATTTTATAGGAGTTAGAGTCATAGAAAGGATTCCATATTATTGAGCAATATTCAACACCACTTCTGACCAAGGATATATAAAGTGCCTTCAACGTCATAGGGTTCTTAAGGTCACTGGTGTTACGTCTACTGAACCCAACCATTGCAATAAATTTTGAAACAATGAAGTCAATGTGACTAGAAAAAGAGAGTTTGGAGTCAAAGTTTACACCCAAGTGTTTACTCTCTTGACAACGATTAAGAGATTTAGCATTTAGTTTGTAGATAAAGTATGTGGCAGTTTTTTTTTTTTGGAATAAGACACAACGCAGCATTTGTTTGAGTTTAAAAATAAATTATTGTCTGCGCACCATCCGCCAAAAGAGTCCAGATCAGAACCGGTAGAAATAATTTGACAAATAAATAGTATTTTTTGTAAAATATATAGTTTTAGTGTTATGCTTCAATCATTAAAGGGGAGGAGTGATTGGAAAACATATTGAGTAAAAAGTGCTAAGTCGGGAGAAAAAATTTGTTTTGAGTGCGGAAATTGTTTTATTTATCTTTTTCAAAGCTTTTACACTCAAAAGGATTGCAATTAAGGTATCCTCATTAACAGTTTTGAAAAAAGATGGGTATTTCAAAAATTATTCAGTTTTTTTCGTCTGCTGTAAAATTTGTAAAAGTTGACTTAGCACATTTTCACATTAAGCTAACGATATATAGCTTAAATTTGATTTATCATATTTTAAATTCCTGTAACCTATCTAATAAATTTAAGCTCAACCAATTAGCCGTTATTTCTTATCGAATTGGAAAACTTTTTGAACTTTTGACGTCACTCGGTCCACAGTGCAAGATTTTAGTTAAACTTTATGGGGCTATGGAAAAATAATCTAACAGAAATATTTGGAAACACAGAAACAGAGAAACTTACATATCGACGTCGGAGTGAAAACACACTCTATCTCAACTGCCAGTTCGAAAACGCAAAATCTCAGAATTTCTTTGATTAAAAATGTCGTATCTCAGAATTCGAAAGAACTACCTATCTCAGAATGTTTTCATAAATGCCTTGTCAAAATGTACCTACCGATATCAAATTCTGGGAAGGATCTTTTTCGAAACTTTTTTTGGTAATTCTATACGATAGCATGACACTCCTAATACACATCCCAAAATATAAAGAGGGGTGTGAAAAACGCGTTTTGGACCCTGGATTTCGAATCCGAAAGCGGATATAGTTTGAGTCTGTCAAGAGATATTTGCAAAATGAATTGAAAATTTTCATGCGGCTGTTGTAATTTTGATGATTTTGTTGTACCCATACAAAAAATAAAACTGTAAACACAAGAGTTTTGCGCGGATATAGTTTTGGTATCCAATCCGGTGTTGGACTCACCCAGGGTAATTTTTTATAAGCACGGAGGAAAAGAAGAAAATAGGTGTTCTGCGCAAAAATACAATGGATTCCCCGGATTCGGAGCACTCCGAGGTCATTTTTCGGTTTTAAATAATATCTTTTGATCGACTCAAAATTTTTGGTTTGCGTTTTCGGATTCACGATCCTGGATCCAAAACGCCTCTTTTGATATTCCTCCCAATTATTTTGGACATGTATTAAGAGTGTCATGCTTTCGTATAGAATTACCCTTTTTTGAGATACTGCGTTTTTGAAACAAAAGGCGCCATCTGCTCAACCTCATTTTGAAAGATATCTTGTGAAAATTGTTTTTGTTTTTATCGGCCTAGTGATAAATCATTCAAGGTTCGAATCGAGCTCAAGGCCAGAACAATAATTTTTTTCTAATGATAATTATTGTTATTTTTTAATTTTTCTAAATTTGAAAAATTGTATTTTGTTTTTGGAATAGTAAGTAGAAAATTTTTCCGACAACCTGCCATATCTGCGCAGATAGATCCCTTTCGAAGGGTGCTAAGCCTTCATCATCAGTACGCTTTAGGCATGCTGCGCTAACCATTTAGCTATACAGCGGTGGTTTGTTTGACTGGCAAATTTGCTACTTCTATTCCTTTTTACCAACTATATTTTATTTATAAATTATTGTTCTGGCCTTGAGCTCGATTCAGGAATAGAAGTAGCAAATTTGCCAGTTAAACAAACCACCGCTGTATAGCTAAATGGTTAGCGCAGCATGCCTAAAGCGTACTGATGATGAAGGCTTAGCACCCTTCGAAATGGATCTATCTGCGCAGCTATGGCAGGTTGTCTGAAAAATTTTCTACTTACTATTCCAAAAACAAAATAGAATTTTTCAAATTTAGAAAAATTAAAAAATAACAATAATTATCATTAGAAAAAAATTATTGTTCTGGCCTTGAGCTCGATTCGAATCTTGTGAAAATGTTGAAAGTATCAAGTAAATAATCGAACTTTTCTTAATACCGCCATATTTGCACTGAAATCACTTTGCAAGTAAAATCTTTGAGCTCTGAGCTCTTCATATAGCAGCTCAATCATCATGAACGGGCGATGCATAAAATAATTCACGCTATAAGTTGACCGCATTGAACTTTAATATTAATATACATACTTTAAATATAAAATTGTATATACATAAGTATATTAGTGATTTTATTCTCGTAGTAAATATGTATTTATGTACATATTTATTTCTTGCACAGCGTAGACGATAACAAAATTATTTTTGTATTTAAAAATTATTAGACACTAATTTAGTACAAATTGAGTGGTATTCGAAACGTGAAGAGTGATGCTGAAAACCCGACTAAAACAAAATTAAAAATAAACAACATAGTCTTAACAAAGAAACTTTATTATAATACTTCTTGAAGGCGCACAAGATGCATGAGACCAAATTATTTTTGCTTTGCAGTTTGCTATTCTCGGCACAGGTTAGCACGATCAATCAAAAATAAGTAATTGTGTCCTCTAACAATCAATAAACCCAATCAATCCAATTTGTAGTACACTAACGCCTTTCATCAACGGAATGCAGAAGCACTTAGCAACAACCCAATCGAGGCATCAGAGGTGGCGTTCAAACAGCAGCAATATGAAATTAACAACAACATCGTACGTGAGCAATCTAACAATGTTGACAACAATATTAGCATGGGAAATATCAACAGCAACAACAATGAACTCACAGAACGTAATAAGCTACTTTTCTATACGCTTGAGCAATTTGCATTACTTTCAGATTTTACAATCAAACAAGGTACTACAGTTTTACGTAAAGTTGTTAAAGAAGCATCCACACTTGAGGAGCCTACTGTAGCTTTACAAGCGCACTTAAAAAGTTTTAACGATTATATAGTTATATCCGATAATTTGGCAAAACAAAGCGAGCATATAGAATTCAACGAATCATATGATATTGTTGTAAAATTTACAGAGATGGTGGAAGAACATACTACAAAAACAAAGCATGAAAATGCTACCACTGAAAACATGTTTCTGGAAATGCTGTTAAAGAAGAATGGTTTGGATAAATTGCAGGTCGATTTCTTAGATCGTTTTCTCAATTTTATCAAAAATTTTAATAAGTGTATCGATAATTATTTGGAAAAATTAACGATGCCGCAACGTGCAGAGGAACAGAAAATGATTGATTGGTATCGAATGTTTAATGACGAAACAGATCCAGAGAAAAAAGTAGATATATTTATTAGGTTTTTTGATTTGTACTAATGAGGGTACTTAAAGTATAGAAACCCTGTTCGGCACATTCATTTTCAGGAATTTCGGTATAATCTAAATTTAAAACCAAATTTGGTTGGGTCCTATACATACATAGTACAAAAAAGTTTCAGATTTAGACGCAAACTTCTAAACGAGGTTTTTCCAAAAATATAGTAAATCAAAATATTCCCAACGATATTCGTATTGCTCTTACGCAATAAAACCAGACAGGCGATATCTGTAGTACAACAACAAAAATTTTACGGCCCTCATAGTCCGGTCATGAATTTTAAAGTAGTAGGAAGGGACAACTTTTCGTACTATTTTTCTTTTTTTCTACTATCTTAGCAATGTAATATGCGGTAAAGAGTGAAACTCGATATATCTCCACATTGGAAACGGGAACATGAAAGAAAAGAGAAAACAGAAAAAATGGGAGGATAAAGTAGACGAAGCTGGAGGCAAGTCGGAAAAGTAAAAAGGACAAGAGAAAGATGGAGAGTGAGAGTAAAAGTAAGAATAAGGGTAATGGTTTGAGAAAAAGTAGTAAAAATAGGTTAACAGGAAGATTAAGAATAAGAATAAGATTAAGGGTTATGGTGAGCGATAGGCTTGGAAAAGAGCACGAGCGGGATGATTAAGATGAAAAGCAGCAAGATTTGCGGAAAATGAAAAGGGATAGGGAAAATGAATAAGCCGAATAAGGTAAACTAGAAAATAGAGGGGAGAATACATAAGAGAGAAAGAGGGTTAGACAGAGGAGGGGCAGGAGGATAAATAAGGAAATTCAAAAACAATTTTTTTCCGAAACTATTTTAAATTAAAAAGAAAAACGAATTTTAAATGTTTAAAGAATTTTGATGGTCCGCTTAATGAATTAAAATTTTTCTCAGTGCTACAATATTTTTGAAGATTTTTGTATTGTCAATTTTTTAGTGTAAATTTGAATATCTTTCCATATTTCTAAGTTGTGGACAGTGGGATAATTCAGAGTTTCAATTGCGTTAACTAAAACTTTTTCATTTCCTCTCAGGAAAAGGATATAAACCCTCCCAAAAACTGAAATACAGACCGCAGGTGCTATTTTCCTGCGCGTTACTTTACATTTCAGAAAGGCATTAATATAGTATTTTTGTTTTTTATTATACTGAAATAATCAATGTTGCAGTTAAATCAAAAAGCTACACTTAAATTTATGAGAGCGAGTATTGTCAAATGTAACCCCATTTTGTGTCATTGACTTCACCTGTCTGGTTTTATTGCGTCATGCGTGTTGCTAGTGTTTATTAATCCTCGCGTTCCAATGAACAGTGATCCAGATACCGATAAAAATGTAACATGAAAACGCAACAACAAATTGATCCATATGGATCACATTTTTGTTGCATTTGCATGTTAAATTTCTATCTGTATCTGGATCACCCTTCATTTGAACGCAACAAATGACACAAATTTTGATGCTACCCCAAATACTTATTGGATGTACAATATTAGAGTAGTCTAAAAAATTGACATTTACTGAGGTTAAATCGCATATTTCTTTACCTATCTCGATAACTTTAGAAACGGCTTAGCACTCGTACGAAAGAGGCAAATACGGAGTTTGTGTTTGGTGGTGATTTACAGGCGGGTTCATCATCAATGGGTAAGAATAACTTGTATAAAAACTGTCATCTGTCCAATTTGAATTAATTTATCAATTGATTAGATGTCTTTTATTATTCCCAATGATTATTTAAATTTTTTTTCCAGAAAAGCAATTAACGCTTGAATATAATCACAAAAAAAAAATGACTTTTTACGATAATTGGAACATATCAAAAGTAATCAAAAAAGCCTCCTTTAACTACTTTTGATTATTTTATATATTTTTAAATTTTATTTTGATTTATTTTTTGATGATTTTTCTGTATTTTAATAGTATAGTGACCGCATATTTTGATTATTATATCAAAATAATCATTAAAAATAAAGAACAATGCTAAATAATCATAAACTGCTTCCCCAAGAAATTATTTAATTAAACCATAACCGTTATGATTCATAATTATTATTCAAAAGGTTTGAATATAATGATACCGATTAGACATATATCTGTGCACTAGTCATAACAGCCTAAGTCTAAAAACACGCAATGAAAAGTTTTGTATAAAGCGCTTCAAATCTGGAATCAAAAAGTCAAATATTCATAAATGTCATTAAAAATCAATATTCCAAATATGGACCGTTATACGATTTTAAAATGGAACATCGTTTGTGTTCATTCATGCTATCAAAAATAAATTTTGCGAATCATCCTATTTTGACTTAGGTGATTATGATATGTGCAGTAGGTCTCTTGGCAATCGATTATTCGACTAGTCAATAAGTCGACTATCAACTTTTACATTGATTGTAAAGCGACTATCTGGTACTCGACTTGAACTTTGCATATAATCGAGCAACTGCTATTATTCGAATACTGAGGATTTCATAAATGCAATTTTTTAGTAATAAAAAATAAAATTTTTCAAATTTCATATATTCAATTATTTGTAATAAAAAAAATATAATAAAATATTTGCTATGAAATTGTATTCAAGTTCTGAGTATCCCAAAGAAGGATAATGCAAAATAAGTGAGCTGTATTTGGCTAACAATAACTCCACAACGACTTAACAAATCGTAGAACCCATTGAAAAATTATAAAAATAAACTAACTCATTTTGATTTACTGATTTTCAGACAGGGTGGTTATTGATGTATATTGGAAAGATTTTCCATCATCCCTTGTCAAATTTTGTTTCGGGACGGTTTCGTTATGATGTTGTTGTCGTTTGTCTTGTATTTATAGTTCGTAGTTACATGAGCAGGTGACAATACAAATGGATGTTTGTTTAAATGCATGTGCTGTGTGTTCATTAGACTGGGTCGATTTATAAACTGATATCGCGCCATCGATTTTTCGATAGGATTTGGGCTCAGGAAAAAAGTTCCACCACGCATACCCAAAAAAATAATTTTCGAGGCTGCGAAAAAAAATGGCGAAAGGGTAAATTTTTCGACCAAACACTCTCCAAAACCCAAAAAATATTTTTTTTCCAAAAAACTGTTGCAAAAAGGTTGGCGATGACATTTTTTTCAAAAAAAAAAAAAATATATTTTGTGGGTTTTGGGGAGTGTTTTGGTCGAAAAATTGACCCTTTAGCCATTTTTTTCGCAGGCTCGAAAATTATTTTTTTGGGTATGCGTAGTGGAACCCTTTTTCCTGAGCCCAAATCCTATCGAAACACCGATGGCGCGACATAGTTAACTTTCGTCCATACAAATCGACCCAGGTTAGTGTTCATTCAGAAGCGAGAGTGGTTTTCACTGATCGTGTGGCTGACTGAGGCAGGTAGAAATCAGCAATTCTAGTTGTTTTACCTTCTTTCTGTGTTTGTTGCTTTTTATTGTTTTGTGTTGATTTGTTATTGTGTGCTTGGTTGTTGTACCGGTTTTAAAGGTTCAAATATTGTATCAGAAATTGCGTTTGTCTGTTCGTTTATTATTTTGCCGTCGAATGTTTTCTGTTTATAAATTTCCATGTTTTCGAGTACATTCACATTTCGCCTGTTTTGTTGATGTTTGTTGGAGAACATTTTTTTCGACCCAATCTAATATGCAGCATCAAACAGTGCATGCGTTTGTCTGAGTTTGTGCAGATAATATATTATTTTATTTTTATTGGTTACACTTAAATTGTTTTTATGGCTCTATCCAAAGGAGAATTTTTGAAAAATAAAAAGTTGTTGTTGTTGTAGCAATGCTTCGCCCAATAGGTGCGATCGATCACAAACTGTCATCAATGTCCTCCAACGGGAGTCCAAGGAAACTTCCAGTTTCAACAGGGGTGTACCATAGTGAGAGGGGGCTAAAAGTGTAATGCAACAATGTAACCAATTTTGAAAAACACTGGCTTCTAAAACGAAACAAATTTATTTTAAGCTAAAAAAATTTCTTTAGTTCATAACTTAACTTGTAGCACGAATAAATTTGATCAAAACGCCTAATGTATATAAGGGTATCTTAAACAATTAACGAATTTTTTTTTTCGCTCTCACCTGAAAAGACTATGACAGAGACTATGTCCAAACAAAAAAAGAGGTCCTTCGCGGAACTTCAAGCTTTGCAACTTAAATAACACGGGAACTAGGGTTTCCAACATTATATATTACATTGCGCTGCAAAGTGTGAAGAAATTTTGTTTAGCTAAAATGAATACATAGATCATATTCATCACTAGATTATAATGAAAAAAAATGTATCGAGTTAAATTTTTATAGTCGATATTGAAGTTTCTACATGTCTACAGATAAGAGCCAAATTCAATAATTTTCAGTTCTTAATATCTGTAGAAACATTAACATGGCCGATGATAATTTAGGAATTCCACCTATCCATTTTGTCAAAAAAAAAAAATTCTAAATACTTTGCAGGGCAAAGTAATGCTAAAAACCACAGTGACTACGATATTTGAATGTCAAAACTTCAAGTTCCGTGGGGGACTTCTTGAAACTAAAATTAAGAGCTCCATCTCTGACAAAAATTTTGTATGAACACAATCTCTGATATTTTCGGTGAGAGCGAAACAAAGTTTCGTAATTTTTGGGCACACCCTAATGTGAGTACTATGTAGATATCTACTTAAATAAGTGAAGTGAGTTGTAACGGATGCTCTATTGTATAGAAAGTGAGCCGCTTATCATTACCCATATTTTATGAATTATTGTTTAACTACATACACATATAAATTTATTGGAATGAAAATATATTGATCATCTCACTTTACCTATTATAAACGTCATAAATTATTTGACATTTATTTATAGAATAAAGAACACGCTTTTGAATTCAACACAATTGTTGGAGATATTAAGCATAGATAAAGAATTGCATAGATAAATAAATTTCAAGTGCTTTCGCTGCTTTGTGCTCTAGTTGTATTGTTGACATACATACAGTGAGTATGTTTATTAGGATGGGTAAATTTTTTCGTATATATTTTTATCTTATAAATATTTATTTTTAACTATATAACATTAAACGCCAAATTTACGTTTTTTGCAATGCAAGTATAATTTAAAAATCATCTGTAAGTGAATACTGCATTTTTTGCTCACAGCTTCAATGCTTATATATGTATGAGTCAGCGCTAGAAGACATTTCTGGCATACGAAGATTTTGAATTGAACAATTTTTTTTTTCGGAACCACCCTAACATACATCTGTCCATACACGGTAATTATATTAAATAATCATAAATACTGGTTATCGATTTATGTATGCAAATATACAACAAAGTAAGCATTTCACAAATATGATCACACATGTTGCAGATTTTAAATGAATATCACTTATAGGCACATGCACAACACGCCAGTGTTCCCGCTATCGCAAAATCGAAAGTGCAGTAGAGTTGGTGAAAAAATTTTAGTATATTAGCAATTAGCAAAATAAAAACTACGAACGGTATGCTGTTTGTTGCGGGGCGGTAGGGTAGATAGGGCGTTTCTGTCCGTGGCCATTTCGTGGTCCTTTCGGTCACTCCCGGAAGGTTTTAGGGACTATCTCGTTGTCGTTTCGGGATGATTTTGGGAACCATTCGGGTTTATATCGGGATGGTTATAGAGACTATCTCGGGGCAATTTTGGAATAGTTTTAGAGCTACTTCGGGACAATTTGTGGACTATTTCCGGGGTTTTTTTGAGATAAATTTAAGATGATTTCCTGTGGTAGTTTTGGGACCATATCCGGATCATTTTGGGACCGTTTCGTGGTATTTACGGGAGCATTTCGAGGCCAATTTGTAGCAATGTCCTGATTATAATAGGGACTATGCCGGGGTTCTTGCGGGATCACTTCGGGGTAATTTCGATGTGGCTTTATAGGCTATTTCGGGGCTCTTCCGGGGCAATTTCGGGATCAACTTATGATCATTTCATGGTGATTTTCGGGACCATTTCAGGGTACTTTCAGGGTAATTTCAAGATCATTCTAGAGTAACTTGCGGATCACTTCGGGGTCTATTTTTGGCTCTTTAAGGGATGATTTTTTAAATTTATTTCATGGTCGTACAGTGATAATCTTACGATGATTTTGGGGTTTATTTCCAACTTTCAAATAATCAATAAATGGTCCTATAAGGATCCCGAAACGTTCCCAATACCATTAAAAATTACACCGAATCAATTCTCAAATGATAAAGATTTGACCCTGGAAGGACCCCGAAATAGGCCCCAATATAGGTGATAGCAGTCCCAGAGAATTGCTTTCACATTTCAGCTACGGCCTTGCTTTTGACCTCTTCTTAAAAAAGTAATAATAATACTGAAAAATCTCAAACAGAGTGTGTTATATTCTCAAAATTACCGAGAAATACTCCGAAATCAATCACGCAACTAGATTTGGCTTGTCCATGATACAAAAGGCGTTGTTGGTATGTTGCTGGCTATTAAAACTGCCAATCTTCGGAACATTTAGATTATTGTCAATATATATCCGCAAAAACTGTCTGCATTTTGGCGTTTAATTTGAGGGTCCAAAGTTAATTCAATGTGATATATACAGAGGGGGCCTACTTTGCATTTAAATACTTTGCTCACATATTCCTGAAGTCAAGAAGGAAAAATTTATAAAACATTTTCTTGAGCTTCATACAACTTTTTCAACTAATGGGTGATCAAGGCTCTCATGTCAGCCGGTTGTCACTTACCACGTCTCTGCTGATTTCGAGCGCATTTTTTATCGTACAAAGACCAGATTGGCACGTTGGTAAAATACCGACCTGTTCTTTGTTCCTAAAGCTAAAGATGCTTGCGGTGATCACAAAGAGGTTTCCAAAAATAGAAAAAAATGTAGATTTTTGACCACAAATAGGTTCCCAAAAATAGAAAAAAATATCGAGTTTTGACCCTTTTTTGATATTCTTTCCAAAAAAATTTATTTCTTCGGAAAGTTTTGTATTCTTACTTACGTTTTTCTCACCAGAATCGGAAAGTGCGGAAAATTTATTTGGGAACAGCGTTTTTGTGATATGGAATTCAAAGATTTCGAGATCTATAAATCGATCAAATTAACAAAGATTAAACAAAGAAGAAAAATGTGGTACGCACATGGCGTATACGTAATATTTTTTAATGAACTCATACAAAGTCGAAGCTCGATTTTGAGAATCGAATAATGCTTTAGTTGCCATCATTCGAATAATGTAAATAAATCAACTATTCGAATAGTGAAATTCTTAAATCGAATATTTTGAAGAGTTCTAATAAAATCCAAAATAATAAAAATAATTAAAACCGAGATTCTTCTCCAAGTTGCCGTTAACAGTTTGTCTCAAGCCAGATGTAGTGTTGCGGTAGAATGAGCCATTACAAAATATCGACACACCATTCGGCTAGGGGGCTTAGAATATACCCGCGGCAGGTATGCCTGTCGTAAGAGGCGACTAAAATACCAAATTGATTCAATTGCTGTAGCGCAACCCTTTGAATGGGTTGCCAGTGCAATATATAGCTTCTCCAACCCAATTTTCAGCCTCACCTACCCGTGAGGAATCGTGTTTCTTTAACAGCCGAGGCTCTGGCGACGCCAATTTCCTCATGGATCTAGGAGAAGGGAGGGTGGGATGGCTTAGAAGGTTTCATGTGGTCATACTAACTAAATCGTTCTCGAGATGGTCGGTCTAGTAGTACCTTCTGCATCCGGCAAAGGACCATCAACATCGATAACACTACCCAAGGCCTTCAGGGAGAGTCCTTATCACTACAACAACAACAAGAACAACAAAATATCGAAGATGAGCAGTCGATTTTTACATTTCGTAGTAAATTTACTACTATTGCAGTTAAGTGCAAACCTCAGCATATGCACCAATGTATTACATCTCATGGAGTTGTTTTGTGTATAGTTGTACATATGTATCTACATATTAAAAAATATAAAGAATTCATTGAGATATAAAGAGAATATATTCCAAAACGCAACTTAAAGTATTGCAGAGGGGCATTACTTTTCCATTGAAAGTTACTCAGAGTGTGCGTTCATATAAAAAATATATTTTGCATACAAATGCATACACTACGGTGCAAACAAATGTGTATGAAAATTTTAACTGATTAAATAAAAATGTTAAATAATTTAATGGAAGGTTAAGTAATTTCCATATAATTTTTTGCTGATGTTTATAACGTTTTTATCTTATATTAGGCTCATACCGTCTAATGCGTAAAACTTACATAATTTTTGTAAGTGAAGATTTGAAAATTATGTATATTTTGACTTGCCTTAATAAGCGCTAAGCCGAACGGCTGTTAGCAATTAAGTTTTGGAAAAATTATCGATTTTTTATACAAAAAATATCCACTTTTATCGAGAAAATATCGATTTTCTATCGATAAAATGTATATTTATTATCAAAAAATATCAATCTATTATCGAAAAATTTTTTATATCTTCTCGAACAGGTATCGGAAAAACATCGATTTCGAGAACAGATCCATGTATGTTCGACTCAAAAAAGAGATATTTTTTCGATAACATATCGGCAATTTTTTGATAAAAATCGATAACTTTTCAATACAAATTTATAAATAATACATAAAAATAAATGTAAGGCGCGATAACCTCCGAAGAGATCTAAGGCCGAGCTTCTCTTCCAATTTGCGTCGTGCTCCTCTTGATTTTCCCTACAAATTGGCCGGACGTGACCTACATGATTTTATGCCGACTCCGAACGGCATCTGCTAGGCAGATGAGTTTTCACTGAGAGCTTTTCATGGCAGAAATACACCCAGAGCGCTTGCCAAACACTGCCGAGGGGCGACCCAGCTTAGAAAAATTTTCTTCTAATTGAAAAACCTTATTTCTAAAATTTTTTGATTTTGCTTTGCCCGGTGTGGTAGGCGGAGCACGCTACCATCACACCACGGTGGCCGCCAAATTTAGAAAACTTTTCGATAATAAACTGATAACACGTCGACAATTCACTAATTATATACCGATAACAGTTGTTATCGATAACAAGTCTATATCACATCGATAACATGCAGATGACAAAGCGATGATAGTAATAATAACAACCCCATAAATTTTCCAATTCAGAAAAGAATTTTTTCGAACTCTACTGAATGATTCCAAGATATTCCAAAAATGATCCCGAAAGCTAGAAACTATAGCTCTATATCAAAGTTATCTCACAATTGCTCTGTAATAATCAAAAGATGATCTAATAACGATCTCAATATATAGTTACGACATCGTCCCAAATTAATCCCGAAATATTCGCAAACGTCCTTCCAAATCCATCCCGAAATAGTCCTAATAAATCCTAAAAAAGAAAAATTATTCCGAAATGATCTCAGATCAGTCCCCAACATTACTACTAAGATAGCTTCTAGGAATAGTCACTGCATAATCCCAAAAATATAAGATAGGAACGTAGTATGGTGTTTCTGTTTTAAATTTTGTGAAATAACAATTATTTGCAGACCCTTATAATCACTAAATGTTAAGTTTACCATTCAATGCAATCTCTTATATAAAGAATTATTCCACATATTTGGTTCATCAATTAAAGTTGAAACTACGAATCTTTATCAATAGAGCTCGTGCCTTCATATGCATAATTCACTGCTGTTAATACTTGTCGCTAAGTGTAAATTTGTACATATATATATATGTATGTAGAATTATACATTTGTTAAAGCGTGTGATTTTTTTTTATATATGAAGATACTTCATATATATGTAATTGGGTGTTGAAAAATGCAAGCAATTGATTCCAATTAAAAACAAGTTCGCAAATCGGTGCGGTCAAGTGCGAATATGAGGCGCACTACTAAGCTGCTCGGGGACCTGAAGTTGATAACTAATAATTTATAATGAAATAATTAAATTAAAAATTAAAAAGTAATCACATGATATTAAAAAAAAAAGAAGAAAATATGACCTAACTTAGTGCGTGCATCTTGAAGTATTCCCCATAAAAGGGCATGTTAAGTGCAGTTTATCTTAATTTACAGTTCATAAACAATTTCATTGGTGTAAGTACATTCATAAAATTATAACTTTAATCTAGTGTGGGAATGCTGCAACAAAACCCTATATATAACTTATCAATGAAGTATAGACAAACCTTTTATGCGCGGATGTGGTAAAATTGCTAAAAAACGGTGTGAAAGCTTAAATGTTTGATCTTCTAAAGCCTAAACCAAGCGTTTGGAGTCTTCAAAATCTTTCTTCAAACTTTCGAATATTTTTTCTAGTACTAAAATTTTTAAATTTGGTTTGCTTTAAAATATTTGTTTTTAAAGCTTTTGATGTGTTGCGAATTCGGTTGTCGTAATATATTTCGGGCAATACTTTCGAATTTTCGGTTGTGAAGTTGTTCGAACAACTGAAAGTCAATTGGTATCAGAGTTCAAGAATATAAGAAAATGTTTCAATATTCTGTTTTAGAAACTTCGAAAAAATGTTTGAAAATAAGTTTTAAAAAAATTTCAGTAAAGTTCTGAAAAAAAAAATCAAAATTGAATACAGAAAACGAAGCATTTAATATGATTTAAAATCTATAAATTTAAAAAAATTTGTATTTAATACTTTGGGTGGATGCGAAAAACAAAAAGAAGAAAAACGAGAAAGTAGTTTGTGAAAAGTCTTACACAAATTTTAATGGAACCAATATTCGAATTTAGCACGTCGTAAATACAAGTCAGGAGTTCCAATCCTAAACGCATTAAGTTATTCCTAACAAGTTTCTAGATAAATAATAAATTGGCCATCATCCGGTGAGTTTTTTAGCGCCACTTCACGCTCAATTCCCTTGGGAATACTTTGGATCATTGAGAGACTTCAGAAACGGAATTCCTCTTATTTTTGTGTATATGAGTTGTGATAGGCAGATGTTGCTGTTGTATTTTATTTTACACAAAAAGCTAAAGGATAAGCATCAATATACAATCTCTATCCAAAGAAACCGGTTTATAAAAAAGAAAGTAAACAAAATATCTGACTCAATTAAACCACACATCTTTTCGGATCCATCTGGCTCAAATCGTTGTTGTTTTCAAGCAAATTTATAAGCTCCTCTTGATTCTCTTTACAGCGAGACAGTGAGTCATTTACTGAGCTACGTACAAAAGATAGATAAAAATCTGAGTAAGACTACTGGAATATTTTGGCTACTATCCTTTAACAAACCACAGTATTACGAAAGACAATTGCTATTCCAAAATAATTAAATAAATTAAAAATTAAAAAGTGCTTTAGAAAATGTCTTCATATATTAAAAGCAGTAGAGGGCACTTCCAGCTTAATAATGCAAATAATCTAAAAAGCTAAAAAACGTTTTCGAAAAAATTTTAAGAAAATTTCGAACTTTGGTGTTCTTTGATTTTTTTTGAGTACGCAGTTTTTATCCCAATTAATTTTAATCTAACAAAGTACAAGTTAGAGGTCACTCGAAATTCGCATTGAATTTTTACAATTTATTTTTTGGAGGGTGTTTTAGACCTTCCTCATTGCACGATCTGCGGCATTCAGTAATGTACTTTATGCTTTCGACACATGAGTCCAAAGCCTTTAGCGCCGCTAGCTCTCTGAAGTTATTATTACATTTTTCCATTCTTTAGCCACAGGTGCCAAATGATTTACAGCATCGCGTATTGAAACATTTCAGCTTTATAAAGGCTACAATGGTCGGGAACGCGAAAGGAGATCTATAGTTCCAGGTTGAGAAAGGCTCGCGAATTTTAAAATTTGACAATCATGTACTCAAGAAAAGTGCTGGAAAATATCCAGACCCTATGGGGAAAATCTCTAGTACAAAACTGGTGTGCTTCTAATGCATTCCGGACCACTATTAGTTCGCCATCTATGTCATTTACATGCTTTCAACTGGCGAATTTAACATGACCATGGCCTAGTTCCGAATTAGATATAAATTTCCACTTAAGAACTAGTTCTATAGTGGCACAATTTCGATAGTTCCGAACTAGTTTAAAAACTTACAGCTAAGATCTAGTGCTTTTCTTAGTACTATTTCATTGGCTCCGACCCGGACCGAAATTCTACATGTTGCTTCTAGTTCGATATTATCCCATTTGAAATATAAGAATCCACACTGTCGATTTTATAACAGGAGAAAATCTAGCTACTATTGTACTAACTAGTACTTATTTGGCACTTTAGGTCTGGTTCTAAACCATTGATTCTTTTCAGGCGTTTAATTGGGACATAATAAGTTTGGCCACGAAGCCCTACTGCAATTAAAAAAAGTGGACTTAATACGTTAGCGTATTTTACCTTTTCCATTATACGAAACTCGCCATGATTTTTAATATGTTTCTTAAGCCTTTAGCTCCACCTGCAGAACGGCAATCTAACTTTTTACTTCGGAGTCAATTTTAAAATTGGTTAAAAGTGTATGGCGCATAGCCATTATTAAATTAAAATAGTTTCTAAAGTTAGTTGCAGCTTTTTGACATAATTTCCCATGAGCTATCTGTGAAAAAAACCTGCATCTAAATTTAAACCAATTTTATTTTGACGGTCACTTAACCCCTCGTGACAAGAATCAATAAAAATGTTCAATAATTTGCAAATACATACTTTCGTAAAATTGCGTAAGCCACAAGTTTGTGAAGTCACTATAGGGGCAGGGCGTATGAGTAACAGTTATTGCATCTGCAGTTGCACTTTATACGAGTTTA
Source organism: Eurosta solidaginis (assembly GCF_040869045.1). Taxonomy (NCBI): domain Eukaryota; kingdom Metazoa; phylum Arthropoda; class Insecta; order Diptera; family Tephritidae; genus Eurosta; species Eurosta solidaginis. The sequence continues at coordinate 51,486,668 of NC_090320.1, forward strand.
CCATATACTCAATGAAGGAAAACGAAAATATTTAGCACAAGACTTAATTTTTTTTAGAATTTATATTTCTAGTTTATTGGTGCAAAACCTTATGATTTCTCAGACGTCACATTCGAATAGTATTTATTATTTATATACTTAAATTTTCACTTGATTCAAGTGGTGATCTATATACATTTTGCATTATTTATTTAAATAAATACATTTAGGTTAGGTTAGGTTGAGGTAGCTGCCCGAGGGCACACTTAGGCCAGTGGTATTAGGGCCGTTGTGATACCACGAAAATACACCATAACTTTTCATCTTCGAACCATTTTGAGGACCTGATAAAAGCTACCAGGTCCTTGACGTCATACTCCACAACCTGACTCAGATTATCTAGAAATGGAGCATCTAGAAAACTCTATCGTGCTCCGTTTAGTACCGGGCAGTTGCAGATGAGGTGAACCACTATTTCCTTCTCCTCATCCTCTTTAAAACTCCTGCAGCATCGATCTGCATCACCTATAAGGCAATGAACAGTTAGTGTCCCAAAAGTGTGGAAATTGTATCCTTACTTAGGTTTTAAACGTGACGGGATCTTTTAGGATTTCATTTTGGCCAGTTACCTTCGATGGTCGACACCGCGGTGTTTGTAGCCATCATTCGTCGGCTTGACGGTGGCTGCGTCCTGTTAGCATTAGCTTGCATGGGGACAGGGGCATACCTAATCATTTTTGGCCGGGAAAATCTGCTTGGTTGTACCCTGCCTAGCGAGTTCTTATTGCATTGCGTCGATGCCCCTATATCCAGGCACCCATGTAAGGTTAACACTGTTCTGTTGGGCTATATCTTGAAGACATCGGCGACAGTTTAGTGCTAGTTCAGAATTGAACGAGTAGGAGGAAAGAGATTTTATGGCAGCCTCGCTGTCGCAGAAAATAAAGCTGCGGCTTCCATGATGACTGAATAATAATAAGTAAAGAATACAGCTAAATCATTTAAGAAAAGGATTAAGTGTTTCCTAAAGTTATAAACACTGGAAAAGTCAAAATATGTTTCAACTAAAACTGCAGTAAAATTTAAAAATAGAGCATAGATCATAGATTGTAAAAGCAGAAATTTCATTACCTGCCCTAATTTGCAACACAACAAAGGATACACTTCGTTAATGCCATGTATGTATCTTGCATTGAAACTATGTATGTATGTATATATTGCAGAAACTCCATTCATTCAAATAAACGCATCATATACATATTCTTATATGCAAATACAATCTCTTTCCAATAAACTGAGAGTACCCCAATTGTTGCGCGTAGGGTGTGAAAAAATATATACATATATACATACATATAAAACATAAAAACATACAAAACAAATCAAAGAGATATTGCAATTTCTCTTTCATTATTAAGTGTAATGTATAAAAGACTATAGACATGATAAACAATTTCAGTTGCATCTCAGTCATTGGTGTGCGGTAAAGCACTTTTACGCTGAGAGAATGTGGAAGAAAGCGTCGCTGCCACAAACGCTGCTGCTGTTGCTGCTGCTACTCATCGCATTACTCTTGGTACAGGTAAGTTTATTGCAACATTTTCCTGCATCACTTTACAACAACTAAACATTTTTTCTATTATAAACAAATCTGACCTTAAACTACATGCCAAGCTAACTAAACAACAAAAAATAATAATAACAACAACAAAAAAACATACTTTATTATGCATATTTATTTACTTTATTATTAAACAAATTATCTATTTACTTATAGTTGGTGACAACAGAAACAACAACACAACCAACACTTAATGCAGATGACAACAGCACGAATAGTAGTAGTAGCACAGATCATTCCGGAGCGCAAGCATTGGATATTCATGACGGTCATGACGAACATGACGACGACGATCATGATTGGGATGAAGCATTTGTAGAAACTTATGAAACCGAGGAGGAGAGTAGTGAAATGATAAGAAAAGCCACTCCACTACATTTAATGATAAACCCAGCAGCAAATAGCAATAAAAAAGAAGAAAGTGAAACGAATCTGCACGAGAGTGATTATCACGATGCCGAAGTGGATGTACACGATGGGGGTAGTGATAGTGGTGATTACGTTGTTGGCAGTAGTGGCAGTGGTGCGGGTATTATGGATACAGATATCGGCGAGGGCGATAGTAGTGGTAGTGGTGTTGATATCGAAGATAGCGAAGAATTGTCAGAATTTGATATAAGCGAACGCAAACGTATCGCATCCATTATGTTGCGTGAACTCTCAAAGATAGTTGATTATGCATTAGAGCAACAAAGATCGGTTGTCAACGAATTTCTACAAGACGAAACCATTGAAATGGTGAAATGTGAGGCAATGGAAAAGATAAAAAAGAGCTGTAGTGCATTTATGGTGGGCGTGCGTAATATCTTGCAATTGGATAAAGGCGAAAATTTACTGACGCAATTAATCTCATTCGGTTGGAAGACGTTGACAGCACACAATTTTGAAACATTTGTGCAGCAACATAATACAACGCTTATAGAGCAACCGACAGCAGAAAATGTGATTATAAATAATGCGCTTAAGAAGGCGGGTATAATGCAGATTGAGGTAGAGTTGCAAAAACGTATTTTAGAATTTTCAAAATTTTTCAATACAACTGTGAGTGAATATGTGAAGCGTCACCTGCCGCAGTTGTTGTCAAATGAGCAGCAGTTGCAACAGGCGCAGCTGCAAATAAATGATAAGTTAGTGCTGTGGTATGGCGAATTTGCGTTAGCGACGAATGTTAGCAGTCAAATGATGGTACTATCAAAATTTTTTCCAATGTACAAACAAATTTTTTTGGATGCCTTAAAAAATGATTGACAAGCTTGGAGTGATATGGTGAAAAAATTTTTACATAAAAACAAAATAGTAGTAGAAATAATTTATAGCACGTTAGTTATAATTAAATTAATCAAGTGATAATGAAGTATATAAAATAATAGAAACGAACTGGTTATGCAGTCGAAAAACCGGGACGAATAAATTAATAACTTTTTACAAAAATTTTGTTGAAAGAAAAAAAAATAAAAAATAAAAAAATCACAACAAAGTCAACACAAGCTTTTGTAAAAAAACCTACAACAAAAAAAAAAACCATAGCAGGCGGAAAAATTAAACCAAAAATATAATTTCGAGTTAACAACCAAAAAAATTTCTAAAAATATTAAAATTTTCGAAAGATTACATAAAAAGCTCGAACACATTTTATAGTTTTTTTTTAGTGGAAAAATTCCGGTTCAAAAAATTGTTCTAGTTGAAAGTTTATGGGAGCCCGGGGATCCACATGCATTTTCATGAAGAATCATGCATTCTACTTATTTTTTGACTCTTGTTTTTTAATCCACAAATAAAAGTTATTTACATATATTTTAGGAGTTCGAAAATAAGAACTATATTCAAATTAGGTTTTCCAAGGACAGAATAAAAGTTAAATCCAGACTTTTATTATTTAAAGACTGAATAGAAGTCCGGCCCCATAACAAAGGAACGGATCATTCAAACGAAATGGATTTTTCAATCGATTCTCCCAAATATCCGGATTAGCAACCTAAAGGCACACTTCGAAATGTTTGTTACTTATACTAGAAATTTGTTATTGAAAAACAATAACCAACTCTTATAGTACTCATACTTTAACCTTTCCATAGAAAACTTGCACCCTTTTTTCGCCATAAAGTTTGATCCAATTGTGTAATTGACTCGAAATTTGATACACAGTTTTCTGTTGAAGCAAGAAGGACTGTATGAAAAGAAGAAATCATTTCATTTGAATGACCCATTCCATAGTTATAGGGTCGTAATTTTAATTTTGGACTTATAAAAAAAAAGTCCGCATATCATTTTTTTCGAACTTATAAAATAAAAGTCCGGATTTAATAATTTTTTTCGGTCTAAAAAATTAAAAGTACAGAAAAATTTTGTTCTGACGGACTTTTATGATAAAAGAGAAACAGTTTGCGTTATATTACTAAAAAAAAAGAACCAATATAATAACTAATTTGTGATTAAAAATAGAAAACTGATTGTAGTTGTAAATAAAGTATTATTAATAACTTTAAGTGAAAAATGCTTCACGAAAGCAATTTAGCTATATAGTGCAATAAAATTAAGCCATCCGTAAAAATTAAAGTACATTGTCAATAACATAATTCATTACCAAAAAAAAAAAACAACAAATTTTTATAAAAATACATTTATACTTAAGCACATAAATTTGTTAACTAATAAAAAGCACATTTTTTTGTACGTTTTGATGACTTTTACTTCCGCAGATACACATTCTTCCGTCCTAAAAAAAAGGCTATCTACATTCTTACTGAAATTGATATATTGAACTTAACTTGTTTGTAACTATCCAACATATGCTTTTTTTTGTTGAAAATCGGCATATTGTTCTAATTTGGATGTGATATTTTTATTTAAGCAAAAAAATTGTTCACATTTGAAATTCTTATACGCGAATTTTACACTTTTGTAAATGACTAATCTTAAAAAAAAAATGCCAGATACCCACATTCCTTACAGGCAGGGTCGTTCAAAAATTTTTATATGGAAGTGCAAATCGTAATTCCTATACAAGGTTATATGTACACTGAAACTTTTTAAATAAAGAAAATTATTTTAAATGTCTAAAGAATTTTAATGGTCCCCTCAATGAATAAATTTTGAATTAAAATATGATTGAGTTTAGCCAAATATTTGCTTAGTTATTTAATATGAATTTGGAGCTTATAGGCCGATTTAATTAAATAAAACAAGTTTATTTTTTTTATTTCCGACGCGTTTCGACACATTTTCGTGTCTTCCTCAGGGAATATTATTTAAACCAGTGGTTTTTGTCACATTTCTTTAAAAATATAAGTATACATATTAATAACAAACAAATAAGAACAATAATTGAATTTTGATCAACAGTTGTAAACGCTGAAATCACCCAATGTATATTTTTATTTGGCACAGCTAAATCGGAAATTTGTTTTCATCATAGAAAATGTGTACACCTAATTTTTCCATTGAAAAAATGTGTCTGATAAGCAAACAAGCTTTCTTTATAATTTTCGTTTATAAGCGTCTCTGTACGAAAAATTTTTAGCTATGAACTGTTGCACGCATATACCCAAATTCATATATACATATGTATGTGTAACTCACCTAGAGGATGCTTGTTTTAACCATTTATATAATTTTGTTTTAAATTCAATATTTTTCTTGTCAAAGCAATATAAATCTAGGTTTCAAACTTTGTTTATACCCTGCGGCGAGTCGCAGTGTTGCAGAACTACCTTCTTAAGATACGGTACAAGTACTTATTCTGTTCCCTTACAGTAATTTGAAATGATAATCGCCCTTGATTCCGAGCCCCGGGTCATCCAAGCCATTTTGCAGTCCCGATATCTTGGGTTTCATTAAAAAAATTCCGCGGATTTCGGGATTTCTTCGGGATCTTAATTTGCAAATTTAAATATATTTAATTGGTTTATTTTTTTTAAGCTTCACTTTAAACCACAGGGAATCCTCGCTTCCTTATTTAGGCGTAACAAATTTCAATGATCCGATTTCAAAGGAAACATACAGTTTTATAATAAAAGTTTTTTCTTAAACTGGTCATATTCGTATGGCTACATAATTATTTTTGAACCAACATTTAAAGACAACAGTCTCTGGATAGTCCCGAAAAATACCGCGGTCCCTGGATTGTCATTTTCAAATCCCGAAATCCCGGGATTGTAAAAGAGCTTCGGGATTCAATGCCTTAGCTCAGACTTAAGATCTGTACCAACTGTTACCAACTGTCCCGCTCTGAGTCCGATTAGCATCAGCTCGGAGATAGTAATTTACAGCCTCATTACTTTTGACGATATCGTGTCCAAAACGATCGTCATTCATCTGTTGGTAACACGATTAGTAATACAATTGGCAAAACGATAATAAAATCGGTAAAAGCCAATTCTTACGTTACTTTCTATCACAACTAGCTGCTGCCAAAGCGCAAATAAAGTGTCAAAAACAAAGGACGAAAACAAATTTGACAATTTCTTTCGTGCAGTTCACGCAGAACGTAAAGCTAGACGTTAACCGATAACGTAAGCTTCAGAGTACCATTAGCAGATGATATCGCCAGCACAGGCACCGTTCGTTAAGCGTCTCGTTCGCCAAATAGAATGAGGCTGTAAACCCGTAGTATTGAACTGGTGTTTGGCGTTTCTGACTCCCATTTTCGCTGCAGGGAAGTTATTGATTTTCCTTCAGGGTTAGAATACATTTGTGTTATATGCAGTTTAAAAAGAGAATGTTGATGCGCAATCTAGTTTAGTTCGATCTAAATATTCAAAGAGAAATCTAAGGTAGAACAAATGCATATAAGGGCGATCTTTATATTTTCGGTATTATGGCTTTCGAGGCAGGTAAATTGTGATGCCAAATAACATTGCGTTAACGACAATTTAGCTGGTATCTACATCCTCCAGCGAAGAACACACAGGAAACCAAGAAGCATGTGATTACTTGTTAAAATTCTTTTTGAATGAATATTCACAAATCTTTATAGAATTCAAAGATAAAATACAATTAGCTGTCGAAAACATTATACAAAATGAAACGCTAACTGATATTAAAACCCGACCAATGGAAAGACTCAGGGAGTCTTGTTCAAAATTTATTGAAGATGATGCAGTTTTTACATTCACTGGTACGCTGAATGGCTACACGCTCGTCAAATATTTGAACACCACCAGGAATGTGGTACGTAATTTTGGTAATATTATTGGGAACTATGAATTCACAACTTATACAAGAGCAATCAGAATTCTTAAGGAGATTCTTGAATATTTAAACTTGTTTAACTTTGGAAAAGAAATGGAGAAACGTGCAATAGATTTATTCGCCTCTTTTGGTAAAAAAGTGTATGATTATGCAAATAATTCGACGCTATCAATAAATCCTAAACATAAACAAGTAAGGAAGTCTAAGTTCGGGTGTAACCGAACATTACATACTCAGTTGAGAGCTATGGAGACAAAATAAGGAAAATCACCATGTAGGAAAATGAACCTAGGGTAACCCTGGAATGTGTTTGTATGACATGTGTATCAAATGGAAGGTATTAAAGAGTATTTTAAGAGGAAGTGGACCATAGTTCTATAGATGGACGCCATTTAGGGATATCGCCATAAAGGTGGACCAGGCCTGACTCTAGAATTTGTTTGTACGATATGGGTATCAAATGAAAGGTGTTAATGAGTATTTTAAAAGGGAGTGATTTTTAGTTCCATAGGTGAACGCCGTTTCGAGATATCGCCATAAAGGTGGACCAGGGGTGACCCTAGAATTTGTATGATATGGGTATCAAATGAAAGGGGTTAATGAACATTTTAAAAGGGAGTTGGCCTTAGTTCTACAAGTGGACGCCTTTTCGAGATATCGCCATAAAGGTGGACCAGGGGTGACTCTAGAATGCGTTTGTACAATATGGGTATCAAACGAAAGGTGTTAAAGAGTATTTCAAAAAGGCGTGGGCTTTAGTTCTATAGGTGGACGCCTTTTCGAGATATCGCCATTAAGGTGGACCAGGGGTGACTCTAGAATGTGTTTGTACGATATGGGTATCAAATTAAAGGTATTAATGAGGGTTTTAAAAGGGAGTGGTGGTAGTTGTATAGGTGGTCGCCTTTTCGAGATATCGGCATAAAGGTGGACCAGGGGTGACTCTAGAATGCGTTTTTACAATATGGGTATCAAACGAAAGGTGTTAATGAGTATTTTAAAAGGGCGTGGTTCTTAGTTCTATAGGTGGACGCCTTTTCGAGATATCGCCATAAAGGTGGACCAGGGGTAACTCTAGAATGTGTTTGTACGATATGGGTATCAAATGAAAGGTGTTAATGAGTCTTTTTAAAAGGGAGTGGGCCTTAGTTCTATAGGTGGTCGCCTTTTCGAGATACCGCCATAAAGGTGGACCAGGGGTGACTCTAGAATATGTTTGTACGATATGGGTATCAAATGAAAGGTGTTAATGAGTATCTAAAAGGGCGTGGGGCTTAGTTCTATAGGTGGACGCCTTTTCGAAATATCGCCATAAAGGTGGACCAGGGGTGACTCTAGAATGAGTTTGTACGATATGGGTGTAAAATTAAAGGTATTAATGAGTGATTAAAAGCGAGTGGTGGTAGTTGCATATGTGAAGGCGTTTTCCAGATATCGACCAAAATGTGGACCAGGGTGACCCAGAACATCATCTGTTGGATACCGCTAATTTATTTATATATGTAATATCTGCCAAGATTTTAAAGGTTTTTTATTTCGCCCTGCAGAACTTTTTCATTTTCTTCTACTTAATATGGTAGGTGTTACAACCATTTTATAAAGTTTTTTCTAAAGTTATATTTCGCGTCAATAAAATAATCCAATTACCTTACCATGTTTCACCCTTTTTTTCGTATTTGGTATAGAATTATGACATTTTTTTAATTTTTCGTAATTTTCGATATCGAAAAAGTGGGCGTGGTCATAGTCGGATTTCGTTCATTTTTCATACCAAGATAAAGTGAGTTCAAGTAAGCACGTGAACTAATTTCATTAAAGATATGTCGATTTTTGCTCAAGTTATCATGTTAACGGCCATGCGGAAGGACAGACGGACGACTGTGTATAAAAACTGGGCGTGGCATCAACCGATTTTGCCCATTTTCACAGAAAACCAAATTTCAAAAGGATTGGTTAATTTTTGTTCGACTTATGGCGTTAAAAGTATCATAGACAAATTAAATAAAAAAGGGCGAAGCCACGCCCATTTTGAAATTTTCTTTAATTTTTGTATTTTGTTGCACCATATCATTACTGGAGTTGAATGTTGACATAATTTACTTATATACTGTAAAGATATTAAATTTTTTGTTAAAATTTTACTTTAAAAAAAATTTTTTTTTTAAAAGTGGGCGTGGTCCTTCTCCGAGTTTGCTAATTTTTATTAAGCCTACATATAGTAATAGGTGTAACGTTCCTGCCAAATTTCATCATGATATCTTCAACGACTGCCAAATTACAGCTTGCAAGTTTTAAATTACCTTCTTTTAAAAGTGGGCGGTGCCACGCCCATTGTCAAAAATTTTACTAATTTTCTATTCTGCGTCAGAAGTTCAACCCATCTACCAAGTTTCGTCGCTTTATCTGTCTTTTGTAATGAATTATCGCACTTTTTCGGTTTTTCGAAATTTTCGATATCGAAAAAGTGGGCGTGGTTATAGTCCGATATCGTTCATTTTAAATAGCGATCTGAGATGAGTGCTCAGGAACCTACATACCAAATTTTATCAAGATTCCTCAAAATTTACTCATGTTATCGTGTTAACGGACGGACGGACGGACATGGCTCAATCAAATTTTTTTTCGATCCTGATTATTTTGATATATGGAAGTCTATATCTATCTCGATTCCTTTATATATGTACAACCAACCGTTATCCAATCAAACTTAATATACTCTGTGAGCTCTGCTCAACTGAGTATAAAAAGATGGAATGATTGGTATGAAGAGTATGATAAAATGCCGCCATCGGATAGAAAACTAGATTCATTAATGTTCTTCTTAACAAGGTGCAGTGAATATTAGATTAGTATCAAATGTACTAACACAATTGTGTGCAAAAGAAAAAGATTAATAAATTGTTTGAATCAATATACATGCCTATTTGAGGGGCTTATTATAGCATTTCCAGGTAAAATGAAACTTTTATCAAATCAAATGAAACTTTTTTCAAAACAAATGAAACTTTTAACAAATCAAGTGAAATTCTTTTGAAATCAATGTCTAGGTTTTCATGTTATATTTTGAATACCTTCAGTAACTTGACGGCAAAAGCAAATTTCTAAGGGGCACATTATTTACAGAGACGTTTTCCACGCCATAATGCGACTTTTTTTCTAAATATTATTTTTTCTAATTATAGATAAACAGTATTTCTTCTTCATTATTATTTTTAAAATGTTGGGGTCATTATTTTAAGTTTTTTTTTTGCTTTTGCTTAAAAAAGGTATTGTTCTTTATAAAACGTAGTAGACTAAATGTGTCCATATTTTTACTAGAATTAGTTTAACGACCAAACGGAAGAATCCCATTCAGGTACTAGAACTTTCTACTAGAATAACTCCGTCCTCTTGGCAAATACTAGAAGTTTTCTAGGAAAATTTCAATACATTTTAAACTATTGAATGTTGAGTGACATTTTCATTCAACAGAATTTTTTGTTCAACTGTGAAGATTTTTTGGATGGAGTTAGCAGCTTTTACAGCATCGGCGACGATATATTGGTATTGAAAATTGTGAAAATAAGATTATTACCAAGCCCACTCTCTAAAAGTTCAAAAATGGTAGAGAAGAACAATGCATTAACAAATACTGATGACGAGGTGAATGTTGGCGTTGTAGATAAACTTTATGACACAAAATAGAGATTTAGTGCAATTTTGTGAAATGGGCGTGGTACCGTCCACATTTAGTAGAACAAAATTTAAGTTTTGGAAAAAAATTTGAAAATGTTCCAAAAACCTTATCCAAAAATGTCTTCTTTTTCTGGTTGAAATTCGAGCTCAAAGCCTATAACAACCATTTACCTATGCAGCGGTGGGTTTTTGATGATCAATTGCTACTTCTAATCCTTCCTAACAATTTTCTTTTAACGGTGTTGCGCCATCTGTTGAAAATCACTGATAATATTGGATTTTCGTTTACTGTCAATTTCTTTTTGCAATTTCAATGTGCACTTGGTTTAATGACAATTGTTTTTGTTTTTATAAATTTAGGATGAAATAAATTTTTTTTGATTTCTTTTAGAGTTCTGAAAAAAATCCACAGGAATCATCTACAACTTTTTTTGTACATTGAAATTTGATAGTATAAATGTTTCTTGAAAAAACAAAACCCCAAGGAAAAAATAATAAACATTCGACACCCTGTATCATCACGATCCGTTCATATTTGGGTCACACGGTTTACGCAGTTATTACTAGCATTCCATTGAGCCATTGAGGTCTGGACCACGATCAAATTTCATTGGAACGATCCGAATCAGTTCTCTGAGAGTTGGCAGCACTCAACTAATGTTTATATATTGTGACGAATATTAGCAACACTAAGGGATCATGCATCTCTAAGCCGATACTAAGCAGTTACTGGTATCTACATAAACAAATCAAATCATTATGTCTACACATATGTACATACAAGCAGCGGAGAGATACGCACAAACACATGCATATATCTGAGATACTCACAAAAGTATGCAATCATCGGTGGAAGTGTTACTCACATATACACGCGCATATGGCTATGCGAGAGGCTATAAACGTGCATCTGTAATTTATAGCTACTAAGTTTATAGCTGGTAAATAAGTAGTAAATTCTAGAAGAAGAAACGCCTAGAAGTATGCGAACGAGACAGCAGAGAGTATAAAAGGAGCGAAAGCTGAGTAAGCAGCAATCAGTTTGATTTAAGCACGCTATCAGTTGCGAAGTATAAGTGTTATTGTGAAGTATTTTCAAAGTAGTCTAATAAAGACCATTTTGCATTATTGAATATTGGAGTTATTTATTCAACAGTTTAGCAAGAGCGGCGTCATCGAACCATCTGCTGGTCCATGGAGCTCACCTGTGGTATTTGTGAAGAAGCATGGAAAAATCAGATTTTGCGTGGACTATCGAAAAATGAACGCCGTTACTAAAAAAGGATAGCTACCTATTGCCAAGAATTAACGATACTCTGGACTCGCTATCTGGTACGAAGTGGTTTTCCACACTGGACTTGAAAAGCGGCTACTGGCAAGTGGAGGTGAAGGAGGAAGACAAAGAGAAAACAGCCGTCAGTGTCGGTGATGGTCTTTGGCAATTTACAGTGATGCCTTTTGGTCTTTGTAATGCGCCAGCTACTTTTGAGACCCTCATGGAACAGGTACTGAAATACTACATTGGAAAACATGCTTGGTGTACCTGGACGACATCATCATATTGGGCAAGAACTTTGATGAACATCTTAAGAACTTGGAGGAAGTTTTCCAGAGAATAGCTGGCGCTGGTCTGAAGCTAAGTATCAAAAAGTGTTCGCTGTTTAAAAAGGAAGTAAATTATTTGAGTCACAAGGTAACGACAGAAGGTATCCGTACAGCAAATGAAAAGACAGATACAGTAAAGGATTGGCCAAGACCACAGAACTTGCATGAATTAAGAAGTTTCCTTGAGCTGTGCACATATTACCGCCGGTTTGAACCAAACTTTTCCAGCGTAGCCCATAGCCTACACGAGCTTACTAGAAAAAATAAAGCTTTAGAATGGAAGAAGCAACAAGAAGTGGCTTTCCAAACATTGAAGGAGCGTTTGTGCACTGCCCCAATGTTGGCATATCCGATTCCAGGAGCAACATTTATTCTAGATACAGATGCGAGTGGATATGCTAAAGGAGGCGTTTTATCACAACTGGGCGATGGACAGGAGAAGGTAGTTGCATATTACAGCCGTTCGATCGGATTATTTATTTTTATACTTAGTTGAGCAGAGCTCACAGAGTATATTAACTTTGATTGGATAACGGTTGGTTGTACAGGTATAAAGGAATCGAGATAGATATAGACTTCAATATATCAAAATCATCAGGATCGAAAAAAAATTTGATTGAGCCATGTCCGTCCGTCTGTCCGTTAACACGATAACTTGAGTAAATTTTGAGGTATCTTGATGAAATTTGATATGTAGGTTCCTTAGCACTCATCTCAGATCGCTATTTAAAATGAACAATATCGGAATATAACCACGCCCACTTTTTCGATATCGAAAATTTCGAAAAACCGAAAAAGTGCGATAATTCATTACCAAAGACGGATAAAGCGATGAAACTTGGTAGGTGAGTTGAACTGATGACGCAGAATAGAAAATTAGTAAAATTTTGGACAATGGGCGTGGCACCGCCCACTTTTAAAAGAAGGTAATTTAAAACTTTTGCAAGCTGTAATTTGGCATTCGTTGAAGATATGATGACGAAATTTGGCAGGAACGTTACTCCTATTACTATATGTACGCTTAATAAAAATTAGCAAACTCGGAGAAGGACCACGCCCACTTTTAAAAAAAAATTTTTTTTTAAAGTAAAATTTTAACAAAAAATTTAATATCTTTACAGTATATAAGTAAATTATGTCAACATTCAACTCCAGTAATGATATGGTGCAACAAAATGCAAAAATAACAGAAAATTTCAAAATGGGCGTGGCCCCGCCTTTTTTCATTTAATTTGTCTAGGATACATTTAATGCTATAAGTCGAACAAAAATTTACCAATCCTTGTGAAATTTGGTCGGGGATTACATTCTGGGACAATAACTTATTTCTGTGAAAAAGGGCGAAATCGGTTTAAGCCATGCCCAGTTTTTATACACAGTCGTCCGTCTGTCCTTCCGCTCGGCCGTAAACACGATAACTTGAGCAAAAATCGATATATCTTTACTAATCTCAGTTCACGTACTTATCTGAACTCACTTTGTATTGGTATAAAAAATGGGCGAAATCCGAATATGACCACGCCCACTTTTTCGATATCGAAAAAATGCCATAATTCTATACCAAATACGAAAAAAGGGATGAAACATGGTATTTGGATTGGTTTATTGACGCAAAATATAACTTTAGAAAAAAACTTTGTAAAATGGGTGTGACACCTACCATATTAAGTAGAATGAAATGAAAAAGTTCTGCAGGGCGGAATAAAAAACCCTTGAAATCTTGGCAGGAATACTGTTCGTGGTATTATATATATAAATAAATTAGCGGTATCCAACAGATGATGTTCTGGGTCACCCTGGTCCACATTTTGGTCGATATCTGGAAAAAGTCTTCACATATACAACTACCACCACTCCCTTTTAAAAGCCTCATTAATACCTTTAATTTGATACCCATATCGTACAAACATATTCTAGAGTCACCCCTGGTCCACCTTTATGGCGATATATCGAAAAGGCGTCCACCTATAGAACTAAGCCCCACGCCCTTTTAGATACTCATTAACACCTTTCATTTGATACCCATATCGTACAAACATATTCTAGAGTCACCCCTGGTCCACCTTTATGGAGGTATCTCGAAAAGGCGACCACCTATAGAACTAAGGCCCACTCCCTTTTAAAAAGACTCATTAACACCTTTCATTTGATACCCATATCGTACAAACACATTCTAGAGTCACCCTTGGTCCACCTTTATGGAGATATATCGAAAAGGCGTCCACCTATAGAACTAAGCCACACGCCCTTTTAAAATACTCATTAACATCTTCCGTTTGATACCTATATTGTACAAAGGCATTCTAGAGTCACCCCTGGTCCACCTTTATGCCGATATCTCGAAAAGGCGACCACCTATATAACTAGCACCACTCCCTTTTAAAACCCTCATTAATACCTTTAATTTGATACCCATATCGTACAAACACATTCTAGAGTTACCCCTGGTCCACCTTTATGGCGATATCTCGAAAAGGCGTCCACCTATAGAACTAAGAACCACGCCCTTTTAAAATACTCATTAACACCTTTCGTTTGATACCCATATTGTAAAAACGCATTCTAGAGTCACCCCTGGTCCACCTTTATGGCGATATCTCGAAACGGCGTTCACCTATGGAACTAAGGATCACTCCCTTTTAAAATACTCATTAACACCTTTCATTTGATACACATGTCATACCAACACATTCCAAGATCGGTTCCTCTCGGTTCATTTTCCTAAACGGTTATTTTTCCTTATTTTGTCTCCAAAGCTCTCAACTGAGTATGTAATGTTCGGTTACACCCGAACTTAACCTTCCTTACTTGTTTTTTTTAACTATTGCGTTACACGGAGAGAGCTGTTGGCATTGGTAGAGTGCATTAAACATTTTCACAAATACCTCTACGGCCAGCGATTCCGCGTCAGGACAGATCACGCAGCATTGAAATGGCTCCTGCAGTTCCGCAATCCAGAAGGAGAATTGGCAAGGTGGATCGAGCGATTACAAAGCTATGACTTTTCCATTGAGCATCGAAAGGGTAGTACCCATGGAAATGCTGATGCAATGTCACGAAGACCATGTAGTTTGGAATGCAAGTACTGTTCAAAGGCCGAGGCTAAAGAAGACATTATAGATATCCGGCTATTGACTATAACATTTACAGATGAATGGGACAAGGAACAACTAAGGAAGTGTCAGCTAGAAGATACAGATCTGTCACATGTTATGCAAGGGCTCGAAGGAAACGAAAGATCAAATAGAGAGGAGATGTCAGCAGATTCCCATTGCGAAGTCATATTGGGCACAGTGGAACAGTTTAGAATTTATATCCG
Organism: Eurosta solidaginis; assembly: GCF_040869045.1. NCBI lineage: Eukaryota > Metazoa > Arthropoda > Insecta > Diptera > Tephritidae > Eurosta > Eurosta solidaginis. Next base: position 51,502,057 of record NC_090320.1, read on the forward strand.
GTTGCTTGCATCGAGTATGGGAGAATGAGGATGGTCAATGCAAGGAGAAACTGATAGTTGTTCCCAGAAAGAGGATTCCTGACGTCCTCAGCGAGCTGCATAATGGTCCAAGCGGATGTCATCTTGGAACCACGAAGACGCTCGAGAAGATTAAACAGAGATTCTATTGGGTTGGTTGCCATCAGTCAGTCACTGATGTCTGCAGCAGAGCGAAAGTGCCCAAAAGCCGAAATCATGGCCAGATGAAGCAATATAACTCAGCTGCGCCATTTGAAAGGATCGCTACGGATGTCGCAGGTCCATTTCCTACTAGCAACTGCGGAAACAAATATGTACTGGTGGTTATGGATTATTTCAGCAAATGGCCAGAGGTATACGCAATCCCAAATCAAGAAGCGGAAAAAGTAGCAGAAGTGTTTATAAACAATTGGGTTGCAAGGTATGGTGTACCAATTGAGTTACATTCTGAACAAGGCAGGAATTTCGAATCAGCTGTGTTCCTGGAAATGGGTAAATCATTGGGCATTCGAAAGACACGGACAACTGCATTGCATCCTCAGTCCGATGGTATGGTGGAGCGATTCAATAGAACATTGGAGGAGCACTTAAGGAAAGTAGTGGACAAGTTTCATAAACAGTGGGATACCCGCATACCATTATTATTGATTGCTTACCGCTCAGCAGTGCATTAGACAACGGGCCAAACCCCTGCAAAAGTAATTTTTGGCAATGACTTTTGACTACCAACTGATTTGAAGTTTGGGATAGATGCCGATGCGGAGAGAAATGTCAAGAAATCCACTGGTGTTTTGGAAGAATAGCTGAGAGAAATACACGATCTGATAAGGCAACGAACAAAGATTATGAGTGCGAAGATGAAAGCCAAATACGATAAAGCATTAATTCGGAAGGTTTTCAGGAAGGAGATTTGGCGCTGTTATACAACCCACAACGGAAAAAGTTTGTCCCCGAAATTGCAGTGTAACTGGGAAGGCCCATACAAAGTTGTAAAACGGATCAACGATGTAGCTTACCGCATACAAACCATTGGTAAACCACCAACCAAAATGAAAGTGGTTCACCTGGAAAGGCTGGCGGCGTTTAAATCTGGAAATTTGTCTGATCGGGACGATCAGACCTAGGTGGAGGGCAGTGTGACGAATATTAGCAACATTAAGGGATACCATCATCTCTAAGCCGATACTAAGCAGTCACTTGTATCTACATAAACAAATCAAATAATTATGTCAGGGTGGTCCTTATTTGTATGGAGAAAATTTTATCATCAGATTTCCAAAGTCTCGACCCCTAAATCGATAGTAATATAGCCGAAGATATCACACAAAAAATTTTATCCCAATTGGAGATGGTTTAGGCGTGTTGCAGGGGGGTCAGAGTTGAAATTGCTCTATGGAGACTCAAAAAATAAAAGTGATTTTTCTTTTTATCTAATACTCGTAATCGGTAGGCCTATGGTAGAAAATATCAGATGCAAATTCTGGTCCCGATTGGAAACGCCTAAGGGGTGTCGCAGGGGGGTTGAAGTTCAGACTACCCTATGGAGACTCGCAAAATAAAAGTGATTTTTCTTTTTATCTAATACCCGAAATAGATAGCACTATGGTCGTAGATATCACATACACAATTTGGTTATTATTGGAAAAGCCTAAGGCGTGTCGCAGGGGGGGTAAAAGTTCAGCCTACCCTATGGAGACTCGCAACATAACAGAGAAAGAGAGAAGAGAGGAATTGTCTATATATAGTAACTTATGGGTTTTTTGTCAATATTATAAGCAAATTAATTGCATAAAATAAATTACGCTTTCAAGTGATCAAGAACTGAAGTTGATATTTCGTTTCAATGTGGTATCGCGCCAAAAACTAAGATTTATTTAGTGGGCCTCATCGAAAACCAAATTACGGGTGCCAAGTTGCCCTCTAATGGGCAAGTGTAACGCCTTTTTTCTACAATATTAGAAAAATAAAATTAAGTGTTCGCGAGAGTGCATATCTTGTGATAAAAGAGACGGAAGTGTTTTCGCAAAAAGCACGCATCCCTCTCAAGCCTAAACATCATAGTGTTGCGAAGTTATAAGCGTTATATATGAGATGGCGTTCGTTTTTTTAAAGCAGTAAACGCCATTCTGCACACCAAAAAGCGAAAGAGTCGAGATTTTGCGAAGAATTGGAAAATTTATTTGATATAGCTCACGAAAAAGCATTGAACATGATCGACAACCAAACTGATAAGGAGTTTCTTATCAATCAGAGGAAGAAAGGACGTTTAGGCGCATTTTCAAGAATAAATTGGGCCGGATATAATAAAGAAGTGCTTAAAAAAAGCTGCGATGTAGACTCGCCTGGAGGTAATAAACATTCTTTGTTACTTTTTACAATTATGTAATTCCAAATATCATTTTAATACTGGGTTAGAGAAAGCCGCTGAAGAAGGCGAAAATGAAGACTTTGATCGGGGAAGCAATTGCTCACTATAAATATCAAGTCGAAATGAACCAAAAAACAAAAGAGGGCAGAAAAGTTTCATTACACCCGAACAAGTATCAGTTACTGACAGTTGTAAAGTCAGCGATCGAAATGCAGTCAGAATACTAATAGCAGTATCCGAAGCCCTTGGTGCAAATGTAAAAACTCTAACCGTAAACCGGAGTAGTATCCGACGACGTCGTCTACAAAAGCGCCGATACATAATGAAGCAGCTAAAACGATCGTTTGAATCCAAAGCAATTACGTCAGTTACCGTTCACTGGGATGGGAAGTTGTTGCCTGCAACAGAAGGAACAGGGAAAGTAGACAGGCTTCCAACAATTATTTCCTGGGAAGATGGAGAACAACTACTCGGTGCTCCAGCAATTTCGAACGGAAGTGGAAAATCACAAGCTTCCGTAGTATACGACTTACTTGTTAGGTGGAAAGTACAAGAGAAAGTTGAAGCGGTATGTTGTGATACAACGGCGTCGAACACGGGCAGGTTACAGGGAGCTTGTGTTTTCTTGGAACAAAAGCTTGTTGCATTTGCCGTGTCGTCACCATATATACGAAATAGTGTTACGCAGCGCTTTCGAAGCAAAAATACCCGTATCAAAAGGACCCAATGTTGAGATTTTTAAAGACTTTAGAGACGCCTGGTCCAATTTAGACAAACGTAATTTCAAAGCTGGAATTGAGGACGGCTTCGTCAGAACAGAAATACCTAATAAAGAAGAGCTTGTAGATAGCTTCCATCACATTTTAGTATCAAGACAGCCTCGTGAAGACTATAAAGAATTTGTAGAACAAGCACTTGTTTTTCTTGGTTGTTCTCCAAAGAGCTATATATTTTCAGCACCAGGCGCCTTCCACCAAGCTCGGTGGATGGCAAAGGGTATTTATACTCTAAAATTATATATCTTTCGAGAAGAGTAAATATTGAAAAAAAATTTAGAAATAGCACTTCGGAATTTATGCATTTTTATAGTTAAAATTTATTTAGAGAGTTGGATGCACGCCTCTAAATCCATAGCTGCCCAGGCACTGACTTCTTTTTTGTTAATGAGTTATACCAATACAAAAACTTTGACAAGGTGGTAGGTGAAGCCACGTTCTCGAAGTTCAAAAATCATTTATGGTATCTCTCACCGAAAACAGTTTGTTTGGCAATTTTAAAAGAAACAAAGCAAAAAATGGTTGCAGCTCTAGGAAAAGACAATTACTTTGTGGAAGTAAAGAAAGAGTATTTGCCATTGATCTAGATCAGTTTGTAAGTAAAAGCAGCTTAGATTTTTTCGATACGTTTTGCATAAATAAAGAGTTTCTTCATTCAGACCCAAATTGTTGGGCAACTAACGAAAACTATATTAAAGCTGTTGATAGATTAAAAAATTTGAAAGTCGTAAACGATACGGCAGAGAGAGGAGTTAAACTTGTAGAAGAGTACAACAAACTCTTATCCAAAAACAAAGAGGACAAACAATACATATTGCAGGTAGACAAATACTATAAAGAAAAATACGCTACAAAGCAATCTTTATCACAACCATTGGTTATTTATAAATTTATTGTTTAATTATGATGTAAAATGAACGAACGTGAATTTATTTTTATTTTATTTATATAACTTGAAAACTCAATAAAAACAAATTATTCACATTTTTTGAGCCTCCATCGGTTAATCTGGACATTCGTAACAAAATTTTGTATGTGATATCTCCGACCATAGTGATATCTATTTCGGGTATTATATAAAAAGAAAAATCACTTTTATTTTTCGAGTCTCCATAGGGTAGTCTGAACTTCAACCCCCATGCGACACGCCTTAGGCTTTTCCAATCATAACCAAATTTTGTATGTGATATTTCCGACCATAGTGATATCTATTTCGGGTATTAGATAAAAAGAAAAATCACTTTTATTTTTCGAGTTTCCATAGGGTAGTCTGAACTTCAACCCCCCTGCGACACCCCTTAGGCGTTTCCAATCGGGACCAAAATTTGCATCTGATATTTTCTACCATAGGGCTACCGATTTCGAGTATTAGATAAAAAGAAAAATCACTTTTATTTTTTGAGTCTCCATAGAGCAATTTCTACTTTGACCCCCCAGCAACACGCCTAAACCATCTCCAATCGGTATAAACGTTTTTGTGCGATATAGTTGACCGTGTTGCAACCGATATAGGGGGTGAGACTGGAAAAAATACTACATTCTATTATAAGGACCACCCTAATGTACATACAAGCAGCGGAGAGATGCGCAAAAACACACGCATATATCTGAGATACTCACAAAAGTATGCAATCATCGGTGGAAGTATTACTCACTACTAGTCATCACACCCTCATCAATCTAGGGCGTTGATCAGACAATTAAATAAAAGCGTTGGACGCGTAAAATTTCTATTGATAGTCATAAGTAAGACCAACTGAACCTTAATCAGGGTTAGCTACGCCTCACATTTTTTGAAATTTAACGCGCCCAACGCTTTTATTTAATTGTCTGATCAACGCCCTAGATTGATGAGGAGTGTGATTACTAGTACCTAGGACCTACCTAATTATTTTCTAGCTTTTAGTATTATTATTACTTCATGTAAGTATTGTTTTCAATAAAACCGTTTAACTTAAACATTTTTTTTAGGTGTTTTATTCTTGTCATACTTATAATGTTATAATCACACTTCTTTGGTGGTTGTGCATTCAAAACCCATTCGGAACAAAATATTTTTAGCAATATAAGAGTGGGACATACATATATGACTACTGAGTGAAATATCATTCTATCTTCCTACCACTCCATTTCAGATATTAATTAATTGACAATAATTAATTAATGGAATTTCATTGTGTCCATTTACAAACCTATATATTAAAGGGCTTAAAATCTTTCAATAATTAAATAATTTTTACACACAAATATTAGCTCATTCGGCACATTCGAACAGTCGATTTTCGCTCATCCACAGTTCAAAATCCAAGGCGAAGCCTAGAATTTTTAGTGGATGGTCTAAATCGACGTTTAACATGTGTATAATTCGGTATTTTACTCAATTTCTATCCTAGACGTCCATCCCGATATCTGCTTTTGGATTAGAATTTGAATAAAATAAATAAAAAATAAAAAATGTCCCGTAATTTAGTGTATACATTTACGACTCGGGGGTTTGGCAGCCCTGGTGCACCGCACCGCTTGTACCAGTCTCGTTACGGCCCTGTATACTTATTAATCGGCGGCGGTGGCGTAGACTCTATTATATACCGGCGGCGGCGGCTTGGCCGGCGCGCCGACAAAGTGATCGGCGTAAAGCTCTGAATTGAATGGCTGGATTTCAGAGTATCATATTGTCCACAACTAATGAATATGGAAACATACTGCTGACGTCAATGGTATTTTTGACGATCTGTAACAATATCGTTAACTTGCGGATGAGTATCTGGGAGTCTTGTAAAGTGAAAACTAAATAAAAATAATATTTAGAAAGGTTTTGTTTATATATATTTAAGGAAGTCGACGTTTCGGCCTTTTCGGAAATATCCGCAATTTTTGCCTCAAAATCTCGTGGATCGGTCAAAAACTTTCGGGAGTAGCTCCTTGCGGAGAGAGGGAGAAATACTTAAAATGGTCACACTTTTGTAGCGTAGTTTCATCGAAGGAGATGTTCTGGGCTAACTCTAATAACAGACGTCGCCACGATTTCTTTAAATCATTTATGGCTACATGCTTGCCACGCGCAAAGGCGACTTACGGTTGCTATCAATTATCTACTAATAGTCATGACTCTCATGGCACAGTTTTAACGATTAGCATCAATGCTGGCTTTTTGTTGATCGTGACAAAGGGCGCTTCCTTTTTCGGCTGTTTTTTAGAGCTACAATTGCCGACGTGCGAACAGTAGCAATCCCGACCACCAGTCGCTACCACGCATCCTGGCCCTTATACCAATTGCCAGCACAGAAGCCATAGGACTGCGACTTCGAACTCATACCTTCGCCGACGTCACTTTCCTCGAAGCTCTAGGTGTAACTCCGAAGACATTCTGACGGATGTTTTTGTAGCGCTATGCTTCCGAGTTACAAAAAAAAAAAAAAAAAAACATCTTGAAACGTTAGGGAGTAACTATTCGGTCAAGGATGCCGCCTTCGAAATCATAAGCAGTCTAAGTGGATATCATTACGTAACTCATGGGTGAAAATCGTATAATCCTTGGCGCATTTATATAAAAAAAGTTTAGAAATTTAGACCAAAATTTGCAGACGTTTGTGTTCGATACATTGACCTCCATAGTCTTCGTTTCCGGCCATATGATATAAGAGCTCATTATGGATTACCGCCTTCAGATTTCACACAAGTTCGACTATCCCCTACGTTAGGGTAGTAGAACACCCGGTAATTTGGTCGAATATCTTGAGAAAGCTTTTGCTTAACCGCTTTGAGTGTTCTTGGGAAGGACAACGTCTAACCTGGTTAAAAATTTTGCCTACGTATTCACATTTGTAACTGGAGCCGTCACGTGTAGGACATATTTAAATATGCTTGATAGGCTATATCCAATGTGATTCACTCCGAGGGACTAGTTGGGGATAGGGCCGCCAACTTTAGGAAATATCAAACCGGGATACTTGGGTTTTGAATGATGATGTGTGAAAATCAAAACAAAGATTTCAGACGCTATTTTATAGTTAAGCAAATAAAGTGATTTTTCAAACCCTTGTCATATGTGTTGAAGATATATGCAACTTAAGTGTGAGTGAATTCGGTGATACTAAATCCCCATTAAGCTGACATTGAAATGGCCTGTTTTCTTAAATAACTTTTGAACGGTTAGAAAATGTTAAACGTTACACGAAAGAAATGTATGCCCAACAATGACTCCAACTTGTCTTCGAGTCAGGGGCAAAGCTGTCCTCCTACGAATGTCCCTTCAACCGCGTTGACTAATACGAACAGGCTAACCAAAGACGTTATGAACAATGCAGCTGAGAAATCTCCACAAGAATCTCCACAAGGTTGTGTCGAGACTTCCAGTGAGACGATCTCTGGCAAATTAAACGATGCACGAACTAATAGTGGTACCTTTGCGGCTGTTTGTTCTACGTCACCAATGTTGATTTCGCTGGACTCCCCAATTCATCCTACACCTCCACCGGTATTTTTAGCTCCAACAATAACAGTTACCGATACTGGGGTTGTTGCTAGCGATACAAGTGTACCTGAAAAAAATAGTACGGGCTCGATAACCAACGCTATAACGGCCGCACCTTCTCAGCTCTCTGGTGCGCTATCCGCTACTCCTTTGCAGGTGACTGCCGTGCAACCTCGTAGGGCTGTATTTGTGTCCCGATTACACGCCTCGCTTACCGAAAATGACATTGCTCATTACGTTTGCTCTAAACTTGGTGTTGCACCCACTAGTAACATCAATGTGTATAAATTTAACTTTAAATATGAGAGAGACATCTCCTCATTTAAAATATCCCTTTCAGATGAATATTTCGATAAGGTACTTGATTCCTCTTTTTGGCCCAAGCATACTGTGGTTCACTTGTTCACGAGAAAGGCGAGGGCCGAACCTGTTTTATTACAGCCAAAAAACGGTATGACGAACACAGTAATAACAACACAAAGGTAATTGCTGATATGTCCCGTCTTCTCATTAATTATCAAAATGTTCGTGGTTTACGATCAAAACTTGTTTCATTCTTCCTTAATTCTTTCAACTTTTCTGCACAAGTTGTAGCTTTTACGGAGACCTGGCTAAAGCCTGATAATTACAATTCTGAGGTTTTTTCAAATAAATATGCTGTTTATCGGCGTGATCGCATCTCTAGAGCGGGAGGTGTCCTTATTGCTGTTGAATCTAACCTATCGTCTGAGTTGATTTCGCTGGACAATATCTCCCATATCGAATTCATAGCAGTTAGGCTTTCATTCGGTAGCTATAGCGTAATTGTTTGCTGTTCGTATATACCACCTCGTTCGGATATGGATGTTTATGCTAGTCATAGCTCGGCCATCTGTGATTTGCATTCGCAGTTGGGAGATAACGATCGACTTGTTGTTGTTGGTGACTTTAACTTGCCAACAGTTAGTTGGGTTAATATAAGTGATTCAAACTTTTTAACTCCCACTGCTCAACATGAGTTTCTCAATTGCTTGTTAGACTCATCTCTTTTACAGATTAACAATGTTCCAAATAGTGGAAATAAAATGCTGGATTTAGTATTTGTGGATGGCTCGGTGGGTACTGCTCTTACGCAAATACCACCTTTATCCCTTCCAGAAGACCCTCTTCACCCTACGCTAGAGATATCACTTGATATCAGCCTACCCCGTAGGATTCAAGTACAGTCTCGTCCCCGATCTAGATGCTTCTACAAAGCGAATTTCATTATGCTCAATGATCTGTTGGCTTCCCATGATTGGTCGGATCTCTATGCTTGCACTGATGTCGATTCGGCTATCTCTATATTTTACAGTACGCTTGATAGCTTCTTTGATACCTGCATTCCTACTCGCTATACCCTATGTTCGAATAAGCCCCCTTGGTTTTCAAGGCAACTTATCAGACTTAATAACATCAAATCTAGGCTTTATAAGAGGTTCAAGAAATCTGGAGCATCTGCTGACCTCTCTAAATATCTAATAGCTCGTTCTAAATTTCACCGTCTTAATCAGCTTTGTTACAAAAATTACTTGAGTTGTTGTAAAGCCCATTTTTTTAGAAATCCAAAAAAGTTTTACAGTTTCGTAAATTCAAAGCGGAAAACTTCTGGGTAACCTTCCTCATTAACCTTTGGAGGTAAAAAAGCTTGCACTGACGACGACGTTGCTGAACTATTTTCTGAGTTCTTTAAGTCCACGTATTCATCCAGTGGTTTTCATTCTGGTCAATATCCCTATCGCTTAGATAGCTCGAATTACATAAGGAATCCTGCTATTGATGGTAATATTGTTCTTCAGAGTCTTCGATCTTTGAAGCCCACCTTTTCTCCGGAACCGGACGGTGTTCCTGTGCTTAGGTACTGCGCCGAAAACATGTATGAGCCTATTTTAAAATTATTTGAGCTATCTCTGGGATCTGCGTCATTCCCGGCACTTTGGAAACAGTCTTTTATTATACCCCTGCATAAAAAAGGTAGTAGGTCAAAAGTTGAAAACTACAGGGGTATTGCTAAACTTTCAGTCATTCCTAAAGTCTTTGAACAGATTGTCACCAATCAACTGCAATATCAGTGTTCTAGTCTTTTATCTCCATGCCAACACGGTTTTATTCGTCAAAGGTCAACCACTACAAATTTGCTTGTATTCACCTCTATAGTTATGGAAGGATTTTTAGCGAACAAGCAAACGGATGTCATCTACACGGACTTCAGCAAAGCATTTGATACCGTCAACCACGAGTTGCTTATTCATAAGCTTGATTTACTGGGCTTTCCGTTTCACCTATTAATGTGGCTGAAAAGCTATCTTTCTAACCGGACCCAAAAAGTCCTGTTCAAGTGCAATCTGTCGGAATCGTTCGGAGTTTCCTCCGGCGTACCCCAGGGAAGTCATCTAGGCCCTTTGCTCTTTGCCCTTTTCATTAATGACTTGCCACAGACAATATTATATTCCCATACTATAATGTATGCGGATGATGTAAAACTTTGCTACACTTACTGTCCTACCGATTTGAGTTCCTTGGATCTTCTTCAGGCCGACTTGGACTCGTTCCAATGTTGGTGCACAACAAATTTATTAGCTTTAAATTGCTCTAAATGTAAGCATATGACATTTCACCGAGTGAAGCCAGCATTGAAATCTTATGTAATAGATGGTACGCCTTTGGAGCGTATATCTATTGCAAATGATCTAGGTGTCCTTTTTGATCCGAAATTGAATTCTAACATGCATATTTCATCTATAGCCAACAAAGCGTTGGGTTTACTTGGATTTGTTAAAAGATGGGCTAAAGAGTTCGATGATCCGTACCTCACTAAGGTTCTTTACACATCGCTGGTTCGTCCAATACTCGAGTATTGCTCATGCGTTTGGTCCCCTGTTTCTCAAAAGCATATAAAGCGTCTTGAGTCAGTTCAAAAGCAATTTTTGATATTTGCATTGCGCGGCCTTAATTGGGACTCAAGTCTCCACCTTCCTCCATACAGAAGTAGACTTCTTCTTATTAACTTACCCACTCTGGAAAATCGGAGAATATTACTGGGGGTATTGTTCATCCATAAGCTCATTATTGGAGAAATTGATTCCGCGGACCTCCTCAGCCGCTTGTTTTTTGCGGTTCCCCCTAGAGTATCCAGACACTACGTGCCTTTCTATTTACCCCTTTGTCGACGAAACTTTGCTAAAAATAATCCTCTTCTTATCTGGTGCGCGCACTACAATGACTTGTATAGCTGCATCAGTCTTGAATGTACTTTTGCCACTATACGTAATGCAATACTTGCCTATCTAATTTAAGAGATACAAGCTAATTTAATTTGCCGGCATTTTATTCCTTCGATAAAAAACAGGAACTATCTCGCTTAAGGATGGAGGAACATTTATCAACATGTCTCATTAAGAAGGAACAAGACAGTACTGTGTTGATTGGAATCTGGTGCATTCCAACAACGTAAAAACATGCTTTTTCAAGAGTCACTGACCGGAATCGTATGCATTCCGGCAGTATAATCTTAAGGGTCAGGCATCGAGCTGATTGGAATCCGGTGCATTCCAACAACACAGGTCATGTTACTTTTTTATCCCTTGTGATGGCGTATCCTCATTACACTACTCTTAGCACTGCCGGATTCCCATGACATGCTGATTGGAATCTTGTTGCATTCCAACAGGGAGATTGGAATCCACTGCATTCCGAAATCATGCTGAGCGGAATCTGATGCATTCCGCCAGTATAAGATTTCGGCATAAGATCTTATTTCTGCTCATATTTCTTATTATTTTTATATTCTGAAATTAAATAGTAATGTTCATTAATATTTCTTTGTTTGTAATATAACATTGTTGAAAGCTCGATATATCTTAAATTTTATCTTTTGAGTTGTATATTTATATATCTTTTATATTATGCAGTCGACCATAGTTTGTCGTCGACTTTAAATAATAAATAAATAAATAAATAAATAAATAAATAAATAAATTTCGCAATTGGATTTTTATAACTGGCAGTGATGCGCATCCCTTGATACCCCTTTCGACCATATCGGACCAATTTTCGAGATGAACAATAAATGGCCTAGACAATCTTAAAAGAGTAGAAAATATAGTAACGCGGCGTGCGAAAAACGTCTCAAATCGGCGGCGGTGGCGGCATTCATCGGCGGCGTATATCTCTAATACCAAATTTCAGACAAATGAAACCGTGAATAGAATTCGTTCGAATAGATCGGCTGGCACACTTATCGGAAAGAAACTTCACATAAAGACTGTCCGGGTCGTTGTGAAACTATCCTACAAATTTGAATATCGGCGCGGTGGTTTCGTGGTCAGCGAGTGTAGGTTTTACGTGAGTGCCTGTCTTCGAAGACCTAACCTCACGCATGTACCAAGTACACAGGTCAAAGTGGGTCTGACCAGCCCCCAAGGCTCGCTTACCTTGGTACCAATCGATAATGTGAGTGGACACATCATCACCTTGGTGGGGTTGGAGGCCTATCTAACACCTCTTCCATTCTATGGGTCATGGCACCCGGTTGCAATGCAACTCCACATTCGAGCTGACCAACTCTTACCGCATTCGGATATCAACCACAGCCACCACGATGCTCCCAAAGGTGCCAACCGCAACCGAACAGAAACGGAGCAAGCTCCGCGGGCTATCTGTTCCCCGTGGTACCACTTTAAAGTCTTGGTCTGACTTTCGCAGCCGAAGCCACTTCCGGTTGAGTATCCACCTACTCCGGACCGGCCGCCTAGGGGTGAGGTGGGGTTCGAACCCCCCCCCCCCCCCACATCCACGAACACACACACAAATTAACCACCACGGTCACCACCACGTCTCCTCCGTCTAAACACCTCGAAAGCATACCTATTGAGCAAATCAATAGTCCGACTAGTGGAGAGCGCTCCACTAACATCAACTCTACCTTCTTCAGCATTAATCCCACAACTACCCAAATCCCTTATGTCCGAGTACTCCGGGCACTCGCACAACACATGCACCAAGTCCTCGCATGCAGCCCCACATACACACCCCTCCGTTTCGCTCAAGCTCCTCCTATGCAAGAATGCATTAAGAGGACCATGACCAGTAAGCAGAAAACCCAGGCTCAGATTAAATCTGAAGTCTGGATTTTCCGCCACAAATGAAACGTCCCGGATGTACCCGTAGTTACCCTGCCGTTGGGACTATTGTCCCAGCGCTCCTGCCACTTCCCTCTAACCACCCCTTCTAATCGACGCCTATTTTCAAACCATCCACTCTCCACATTATCGTCGGCGGCCCATTCATCCTCCAACGGCGGCAAACTTGCCCTCCTTCTCAGCCTGAAGGAAACAGCGAGCTGTATAACCACCAGGTCGAGAAGGTGTGCACCAAGAAGCACCTGCATCGCATCCGTGGAAACGGTACGACACAAGGGCAAGCATGGGAGCATCATGCACCTCTGTATGCTCAGCACGCGTCTCTGACCATGAGCAGTCATGACCGTTCGGTACCATATGGCGGCACCAAAAGTAGCACATGCTACGAATAGGCCACGATATATTGTGCGAACGGCACGGCGACTCAGGCCCCAGTCACTCCGAATGATACGTCGTAACTGCCCCGAAACATTCTGCATCTTGTCCCTGACAGCATCCAAGTGTGGTAGGAAGTTCAGTCGCTCACCCATTGTCAGCCCCAGGTATTTGACTTTCGTCGCATATCTGATGCTGACCCCGCCGATGCGGACAACCGGTGGGCGGTTCTGTGACAATCTGCCTTTCAGCAGCATCATCACAGTTTTGTCCACCGAAATATCTACGCCAACATGGGCGCCCCAGCCAGCCACTATTTGACATAGAGACTCACTGGTACGCTCAATGCTGGCGCGAGAATCCCCCTCCACTAATAGGAGGAGATCATCCGCATAGGCGCAGAGTTTGCAAAGATGCTCGAGTTGCCTTAACAGGGAGTCCATCATCATGTTCCATATATATGGACCACAGATGGATCCCTGCGGACAACCTCGAGCCACCTCCCTTTCCACACTTTCACAGGCACCAACGATAGTAGCTCGTCTGTCCGAGAAATAGCTCTGCCACAAAGCAATTTCTGGGCAGCCGAGCTCCACTAACCGCTCGATGACCCTATCCCAGCGCAGGTAGTCAAACGCCCCCCTGAAGTCAATAAATATGCCTAAGACATATTTATTGGGGCTTCTCTCAACACAGTCTTGGACATGCATCCAGGCGTCTTCAATGCTGCGTCCTTTCCTGAATCCAAACTGTCTATCCGACTGGTTACCCCCAACTAGCTCCTGAAGCCGCTCAACCATAACCCTCTCCAGTACTTTACCAAGCACTGGAAGAAGGCTGATACCTCGGTAAGACCGAGGATCAGATCTTATTTTGTCAGGCGACTTCAAGAGAACGACAACCCTAGCAGCTTTCCACTCACGTGGGAAGTAACCCTCCTATATGCATTTATCATAAACGGCTTCCAAGTATTCCGGAATAAACTTCCACAAACACTTGCACATTTCTCCGTTTATTCCATCCAAACCCGGAGACCGTTTAGACCTAACCAGGCCAAATGTATAATCCAACTCTTCAACTTCTAGTGGAGGTACAGGCACATCCTGTACAAGGGGAGCTACCTGAACATCCGCCCTAGGAAAGAACCCTTCAATAAGCAGCTCTGAACATTTCCTCCATGTTAATATTGTTCTCTCGCCTACACGGAGGGAATTAACTTCGGTCTGGCGGCGACCCCTACAGACCTTATAGACCCGTCCCCAGGGGTCGTTCGAGTTTTCTGACACGAAGTTGCGCCATTGTTCTTCTTTAACCTCTACAATCATTCTCTTGTATTCACGCGTTTCCACACTTAATTGACTTCTAAGCTGGGACAGACCATCGGAATCGATATGCCGGGCACGTTGAAACTGACGTCTCAGGCGCCTGACAGATCTCTTCTTCTGGGTCAATTCACGCGTCCACCACCTGACACAGCGAAAACGCTCCTTCTTCCACCTTTCAAACATGCTGTCATTGACCCGCCAGATACAGGCGTTCAAGAGGGCAATCTGCTGGTCTACTGGGAGCTCTGCAAATACATCGAGGGGTGTAGCAGTCACCTCCTGCTCGACGTATAACCCGTACAGAGTCCAATTTGCCCCGGCAGTACGCCACCCCATTACGGAAGGCGTACCAAGCATATCCGGGGTGGTACGGGGGGTAACCACAATCTCAATGAGATTATGGTCGCTTATCCCCTCACCCCCCCTTACTCTCCATCTGCAACTGAACGCTCTCGCTGCTGGCTTATTCATGAGAGTAACATCAATGTCACTCCTGCCCATGGGCCCATCGAATATGTACCACCCACTCGGTTCGTTCACAAAATGAACGTGAGAGGTGAGTACCCACTCGCCCAACGCCTCGCCCGTCCATGACTAGCATATCCAGGAGAAATCCTGGATATTTTGCTATGCCATATAGGGGATATGGCATTGGCATCCACACCAATGATAACTGGCGTGCTACTCGCTAGTAGTAGCACCGTATCGAGGTACTGGATGTATGGTTCCATGTGTTCCCCAAACTTGCAGTATATGCTTGCAAAGATGGCTCTACCAAAAGAGCCCTCAATGCTCACACACACTCCCCAATCAGACGCATTCAACAACAAGCATTCATAGCTAGGCTCATTCACCACAACTGCAGCATTGCCCCGAAGGTCGCAAAAGGACCTAAACCCTCCAGGAAGCCCTCTCACTAAACCATTGGTAGTGTAGGGTTCCTGGAGCGGGGCAATACTGCAACTCTCCTCAGCCATACGCGCCCCCAATTCACACATAACGGAGTACGCTCCCTGACAATTGAGTTGAAGAACTAAACCCATCAATGTCTGGCGAGTGCACGGGCAACAGCGGCTGCATATGTCGGGCATTCCGCCGACATCATAAGATGTGCGGCGGGTCTGCCCCTAAATCCGCAATTTCGGCAATGCACCCCGTTAGGGCACTTTGCCTCCATATGCCCTTCCTGTCCGCACCTCCGACAGACGGCAGCCTTCAACCCACAGTCCCTCACCTGGTGGTCAAAACTCAGGCAACGGAAGCAGCTGTAGGTTTGGCTCTCCGGCCGAACCGGGAAGGAAAACCATTTGACGTAGCAACGGCCCGCATCCAAGAGGGGGGACATTAACTTGTCCGGTCTCTCCAGGGTGACGGTCACCGTTGCTCCCTCGACGTCTGCCTTCCAAGGTCGACTGATCAGCCTAACCTCTGACCTCTGACACTCAGGGTCGACCTTCGTGAGGTTCAGACGAAAGACCTCCTCCATGAATTCATCAGGGGAGATTTGCGCGTAAGCCCCCCGAATGACCACCCTAGTGCCTTGCTTCCGGTTTTCGCACACTTCTACCTCGGAAAACTTCTTATTAGCGAGGACTTTATATCGCTCCTCCTTGGAGGGTAGGCAAATAACTACCCCCCCCCCCCCCCCCCCCCCCCCCCCCTGCTCTACCTTCGGTTGAGGAGCTAGCGACAGTAGTCACCACGGACTCAGGAGCGAATCCGGCACCCCCCACTACATCCGATTTGTCCCAGCTTAAGGGACATACCCCGGATTCCGGCAGACTGGGTAATTCCGCGTCGTCGTCGGATTTCGGGAGAATACTCTCCTCATTCTCTGACTTCGCGGACTTACTCGGCCCGCCCTTACCCATCTGCACAGCAATTTTCGAGGTGGTCGCCTTCCCCGACGCCACCGGTATCCCCGACTTACCCGCCTTTTTGTCTGCTTTGCGACCTTCAGTTTGCACAGCGGTAGGCCTACCTGTGTTCACTTTCAAAAATTGTCGCGCACTAACACCCTTGTCCTCGCGCGAGGTCGACCCATCAGCGGCCGCAGAAGAACGACCTCCGACGGAACGCGGCCCCGGGCGCTTCCTTGCACCGCCCCTTGCGCTGCCCCCCATTTCCTCAAAGCGCCTGTCGCCAGAGACAAACTTGGTCACACTTACACGACACGGATGTGGAAGTAATCACCAGGAGAAAACCGATGCCCACTGGGCGAATGTAGCCTGCCCTAAATTAGAGGGCTATAACCACTCAGAACCAGTGGTCAGCAGCAGTAGCAGCCCAACCCGTCAGCTATAGCAATAGCGCGGTGACGTAGCTCGTTCGCTGTTTGTCAGCAAAGTGCTGACGTGGTCACTACCACCGCCCCGACGGACGGAACACTGTTCCCCGTATCGGGGACGAGTCGACCGGCACGAAAGCTCCGCCGAGCTGAACGGGCAGACTATAACACTACAGCTGATACCGCCACTGATACAAATATGGGTTTATGCCCCCTTACACAGGCAGTCCACAATCGCTCACTGCGCAAGTAGTCCAACACTGGTCCCAAGCGGAACAGTGTGTAATCACACACAAGTTTTCACCTGGGTACTCACTCACAGCCGATTGAATGCGCGCACACACACAAGTATACCTCCACGTGCAAGCACTTTGAGGTTAGGGCGAAAATTGATAGCAACCAAAAACACGCGCACAATAATTAGGGCTCCGCCGGAGATTGACCCTCGACTGACCGCTAACTTGGGGCTCCAAATGTCCAATACTTTCAATAAATTACACAAACAAAGGTTTTTACGCCCCTTTGTTTTGCTACAAAACACAATAAACACACTCTTTAGGTACACACGAGAGCTCGATGGTTGTTGCGCATCTTATTAGGGGCCGCCCTCCCATTGAACTGTCGTGACGAGCGGGACGGACGCGGTTCCGCGTCGTCACGCTGTTTACCAGTAGGGCGGTGCGATGGGCGGAAAGGACGTGTCTCAGCGCCATCCCCGATTTGTAAGCGCGCGAAAGCGCCGTGCATAGGCGAGCGGTTCTCGGGTCTCTCATGACGTAATGGGGGCCGGAATCGCGGCGTTTCTAAGCTGCCCGATTGGGCTACCTCTGCTGCATTGGCCAGCCTCTCTTCTTCCTCAACTTGCTGGGCCCATGATTTCGTTTGCTCCGTGACATGGATGGAGAGGACCCCATCCAAGCTCGCATCGTCGTCGTCGTGCTTGCTTAGAGGTGGCGACGGCTGATCCTCGTCCATATGTAGCGTCGAGTGATGTGGTTCACTGCAACGTCGGCATCGGTCTTGGCTGGGGCATATTTTCAGGCGGTGGAACGGGGATAGGCAGTTGGGACAATAGCGGTGAATGAGTATTGCACGTAGTTGCTCCTCAGTCGACACGGTAAATTGGGCACAATCGCACTCCGTGCGGTTTGGTGCACACACGGCAAGCGATGGTGAACGCATTGGGGCGTGCCTCGGTTTTGGAGCGTTTGAATGCAAATCCAGGCATGTCTGGAAGTGGTAGCGTTTAGTAATATCGCTGCATAGGTTGGTTGGGTGGCTAATGGCCGGAGACCAGGGGTCGATTATGGCTGACATATTGGTTGGCGTACTCGGGATAAGGGATTCATGTGGAGTGCATAATCTTATTAGGTTATTCTGCATAGATTTTATGCTTGTGGTGGTTGAAAACACTATTAGACCCTTATTAAATCCTTTATTTAGATAGTACGCCTAAATGTATATTCTATTTTGTTGAATATTTTCAACAGGGTGAAAATTGTTATATTGAAAATAATCAAAAACAGTGAAATGAGGTTACCGAACATAAACTATGGCAATTGTATTTTTTTCCATTTGTTTCCTTTCCTGATGCAGGCAATCAGCGTTTATATGCGCGATGATTTGGGTAAAAGATGGTATCACGTGTTACCCATGTATTTTCAATGCTCTTTGTGAATCAGAGCTGGTTAATAAGATTGTCGTTTAAGCGACTTCGTGCAGATAAAATGTGCGACAGATGTAAAGAGGCCTTTATTCGCTGTCTGGGAACACTCTTTGTCTTGATTTGGGCCATGTTGTGTGAGAATCACAAATTGTGGTGTGTTTGTTGATTTCAACACTACCGGGGATAGGCGCGGATAGCCTACACTATCGAGTGTGGTAACTTGTAGAGCTGCCAGCTGCTAACTCTTCCACTCATTGGAATGAGAAACCTGTGCGGTGCTGCCCATTGCGCAGCGTAATTATACATAATGGTCATGTCATGAAAGTATTTAGGGAAAACTCGCGTCTGAGTTCTGACGCGACATAAATTTGATAGTCTTTACTACAAATTTTAATTTCTCCCTTGTTTGTATTATCTAGAGCATATATGACACTACTTTATTCTTGCTTGGGTCCCAGGCCAAAAGGACTGACGAAACTTTATCGGAACTTCAAAACACAAAAACAATTTCTATCATGAAAGCGAGACCACTGTTCCCCAAAACTTAGGGAGTTTGACATGTTTTTGTTTATGTTTGACATTTCGATTTTGCACTAACTTTTTAGCAATGAAAACAATGCAAATAAACCGCGAAAATTATTTCGGTCTCGAGTGGTTCACTTTTTTTTTCACAAGAAAGTTGATATTGATCGTGTTTTTATGGACCACATTGTCAAAATAAAACAAAATTTTCATTTGTCGGAAAAAAGGGTAAAGCTGTTCGGGTACTAACACTCGAGTTTGTTGGATCCCGCGGATCCGACTTGTGATCCCATGGGGTCGCGCGCAATGTGTTTACGGCGTAAGAAAGGACAAAAGCAAATGTCATCGAGTGACAACCTTGATTCGTTCATTCAAAAATGTCATTCATTCATGGAAATGAGTATACAGACATTTTGAATGAATTTTCATTATGAAGAAAAACGTGTGATGGGTAAGTATAAGTATCGTTCCCTTTTTATAATTTTGTAACATTTTCTAATTTCTTATTCCTTTTTTTTCATTTCAGCTGATTACTAATCCTTCGCAAGAGCACGCTCTGATATTGGAAATATCAATAAATTCGGGAAAATACAGAATTTCCTCAACGATTCGTCTTATAAGGAAATTCTATAACATAGCGAAAATTTTAATATACGTTTATGTATGGAACGCTGTCTACGTATGCCATTTCCGGATCCACAGACCGGTGGCGCACAGTCCCACTGTGCTCTATTCATGAAACAACGGCAACGAATACCCGCATTTCGTGGTGGACAAATATAAACATATCCATCGGCACGTTGGCGTAAACCAAAGCGGCAGTACTTACTAAATCATCACAGTTATAAGAGCGTATCAATATCGTGCGCACCTTATCATCAAGCAACGGGCAATGCATCGGCAGAGTGTAGCAATTGTTGATGCTGATGGTAATTCGATGAGTGTTTCAGGCGTTAACGATAGCAAAGACTCACACGCCAACGCTGAAAAGGATTGGTTCCATGAAGATATTGATATGTCACATTATCATCATGTGGATGACTTCGAAGAGGATTTTGAATCGGACAATGACTTCGACGAATCCTATGGTAGTAGTAGTAAACGTAAACGTGGTACACGCAGAGGCACAGTTACCACGGGGACGTAAAACAGGTAGTCGGCGGCGTAATAATGCTGATGGTGGCGAGTAGTATAACCATTTTGTGCAGTAACGCTATTTGCGTGGGTGTTCGTACTATACCATTTAATTCTATTGGCTTGAGTTCGTGCTCGTTAGCCCCTCCGTCGCTCTACATATTTGACATTGTGTCCAGCGGCTTTAACACCATAGTGAAAATTTTTGTATCTCCGAAAATTTGAGGAGCGTAACAATACCGCACGTCTTTCGAGGTGCACCGTCGTTCTTCGAGGGAAGTATGCGGTAGCGGGAAAGATCACGACCCAAGCCACCGTAATAGCAAACTATGCCAGGTTAAACCCCACGGCAAATCTGGACCCGTCGGTAGCGGCCCCATTCCAGTTCATGAAGCTGGCCGATCCGACGTTTTACCGATCGTTGCCAGTGTTGCTCACTTTGGGCGCCGACGTCTACGCCAGTATTATGGTCGGCGGCACACCCGCGTCGACTGTCGGCGGGCTCCTCACCCAAGCCACAATTTTCGGCCTCGTCGTGTCTGGAGCCCACCCACTATAAAAACTTTAATTATACCACAAGGTGCATTTTAAACCAAGCAACCCCACGTACTTGAACACTAACGCTGTTCTCTTTCATCCACAGCTCAGCCAGGCTGAAGTATTGAAAGCACGGATGTCCAACGCAGATCGTACTTACTATGCAACTATACATACATATTGCTCGCCGCAAGGGGACCGGCATGTTTAGGCCACCAGCCTAAATATTTTGAAACACCCTAACACGCACATTAATTATTTTGTTATTAATACCGGTAACGGCTAACACCAGCCGAGAGCTAACTTTGAAGGACCTCCTTGGCTGCAAGAGGGCAAAGCGAAATGGCCATCTCAAGGCGAACAGGAGTACCACACAGACATCGAAGAAAAACGAGTACAAGTGCATGCAGCAACGACCATCAACAATAGCGAGGATATTCTTGATGATCTATCAAGAGCGTTGCGGGTAATCTCCTACATTATAAGATTGCTTCACTTGTATAAACAATTATTGTAAAATATTTATGTTTTATAAATAAATTGTAACGACTCGGTACTAATTCTTCCTTTTTATTTTCTTCTATTTGCGTGCGATCGCGCCCCACGACCCGGGTGCCACATTCCCCCCGCAACATTTGGTCCTTACGCGCCGAGAAAATCAAGAATTCGAAGACAACATAGGTGATTTATCAAAAAGAAGCAGCGCAGCGGAAGAGTTGGAAATTATTAGTCAAGCAAGAAAAATTATTTATAAAAGTGTTAAATTCAACCAGCATTGGAAAAAGTAATCAGCGAAACGAAACCAACTAGCACAACATTTTTGGCAACTCGCTATCACACAACACACATACTGCCATAAAATCATCACATTATACAGTCGATTCATCACATCAAAATCACATCATCAAACACATCCATTAGCATCACATCTTACAGTCATACACATCATATCATCATCATAATATCACATTCATCAGCCAGTCCATTATTATCGCATACAGTCCATTTATCACATCAATCAACTAAAAACACAGGGTACGTGGTTGCTTGGTTGCACAAAAACCTTTTTTTATTAGTTGCGTGATTTTACGCACGGAAAGTGCATTCCGTGTTAGATATAATAAAGGCAAAGCAAGTGAAAGTGCTAAATTTCGTGTTTAAACACCCCAATCGCCTTTTGACGATCGGGTAATTCCCCCCATCAGTGGTAAGGGTTACTCGACACCGCTCAAGGCAGACAGTCAGTGAATTTTTTTTTCGTTTTTTTTTTTCACATTCATCACTGCACTGTATTTTACCCCTCGTCGTCACATACGTGACAAAACTTCCTAGTCAGGAACCATATTTTCACTTGCTTGATAGCCTTAGCTTGTCTATCACAGAATGCACTTTAGTAATCAGTTTGCGAGCTGAAATAATACCAAAAGCCAAAAAGTATCACTACGTTGGGTGGCTAGTGGCTTAATCACACAATTTATACTGACCGCTTTATATTATATAGTTGTATTTTTATCACTTTTTTTCTTAATAAATACTTTAAATCGTAATTTTCCACAGTAAGTTGGATAAACAAATTTATTTTTTATATTGGGAAAGATCCCTGGTTGGCTACTCGGGAATACTCAGCGTTCACCTTCACTTTGTATACACATTAAATCCTCATTGGGACTTCTATCTGTGGTTCAAATTTCTAGAATTACACACATTAAATCCACAGGATTTCGATTTGTGTTTCAAATCTCGAGGTTGACACACTATATCTACGTCGGGATTACATCTGCCTTTTTTAAATTTTTTTAGACACGCTAAATTTTCAGAAAATATTTCTATCTGTGTCCAATACACTCTTTAGACATATTAAATATTTGCAGACGATTTCTCGTCTCTGCATTACACATCACTGTAGACACATTACATCCTCGTTAGGATTTCTATCTGTGTTTGATATCACTTTGTACACACTAGAACCTTTCAGGATTTCTATCTGTGCTGCATATCACTACATACACACTATATCCTCGTCAGGATTTCTTTCTATATCACTGTAGACACATTAAATCCTCGTCAGGATTTCTATCTGTGGCCTACATAATCCTCGTGAGGATCTCTATAAGTGGTTCATATCACTGGCCACGCATTACATTCACGTCAAGATTTACATCTGATTCAAATTTTTGCTTATTACTAAATTCACATAAGATTGCTATCTGTGTTAACACATTCAATCCGACCAGAATTTCAATCCGTGTATTTTTAAAGATTTTACTTATACAGCACAATCACAGCATGATTGATAGCTGGGCTACGTTAAAAAATAAAACACTCTTATAATTTTTGCTGCGGTTAGATACACACCAACGCCACTAAGTTTTTGCCTCCAATCTCGAACCCTTTAAAGAAACAAGATATTCAAATTAATAAAATCAATGGAGACTTATATCAGATTGGCTGATTCCATAGTCGAGTTTGAACAAGAGTTCAACTCCGCCCCGGTCGAGTCCCGAAACAAGCACACCCTTGCACTACTGCAAGAGGAGCTAAGAGCACTATGGAAGAAGACCAAGTCCACATATGAAAGTCTTCTCAGCAATGCTGAGCTGTCCAAAGACGAGCTCAGCTCACTAAGAAAGAAGAATAAAAGTTGCTTCGCATGCTACCTGCAATGCATGTCTGCTGTGGCGGCTAAAGCCGAAGCTATCACCCCACAGCCGGCAAAGGATGAAGCAAAGGATGAAGACTCTTCGCGCCGTGGACATAAAATGCTGTTGCCGCCTTGTGACACCGATGTATTTAAAGGCGACTACCTTTCCTGGCCAGCCTTTAGAGATATGTTCACGGCGATATACATCCACAATACTGATCTGAAAGATGTCGAGAAATTATATTATCTAAAACAAAAAACTCAAGGGGAGGCAAAAGAAATAGTGGGCAGGTGCTCATTAACAAACGAGGGTTTTGCAACCGCCTGGAAAAATCTAAGCGACAGGTACGAAAATAAACGTATCCTCGTCAACACACAACTAAAACTTTTATTTAATCTGACGGCAGTCGAGCAGGAGTGTGGAACATCAATTAAAAAATTGCAACGTGAGATCAACAATTGCATTTCTGCGCTACAATGTCATAATATTGACATCACAAATTGGGATGCAATTATAACCTACCTATGCTCCACAAAACTCCCTGAATCTACGTTGGCTCTTTGGGAACAGACCGTAGAACGAAAGACAGATATCCCGACATTAGATACGGTTTCTGATATTAGGGGTAACAAAACTACAAAAGCACCCAAAAGTCAAAATTCGAATTCTAGGGAAAATTCTACAAAACTTGGGGTTTACCAAGCCAGCGTACAAAAATCAGCATGTAAGATGTGCAACAGTACGGAGCACAAATTACGAAATTGCCAAAAATTCCGTAGGTTGTCTACGTCAGGGAAAATCGAGTTTGTAAAAAGCAATAGTTACTGTCTGAATTGTCTGTCGGGTGGACACACCGTGACACGATGCACTAGCCAATTCAATTGCAGCACGTGCCACGCAAGGCACAACACCTTGCTCCATCTTCCGACAGCACAACTAAAGACAACTCCTCAAAGGTGGATTCAAAACGCCACCGACAATACACCTTCAACCTCACAACAGGCTAGAGCAAGACTGGAAGCTGAAAAAAGGCAAGATAATGCTAACAACGTCACTTCGTGTCATGCTAACACGACAAAAGGGGTGTTATTAGGAACAGCGCGGGTGAATATAATCTACAACGGAGTAAAATTTTCCGCCAGAGCGTTGATAGACTCTGGGTCCGAATGCTCTTTCATAACAGAAAGACTAAAAAAGCGAATAAACCTTCCATCCAAACGTTTGCATGTGCAGGTGTCAGGAATAAATAATACACCATCTGCACAGGTAAAGGAATCATGTGCGATTACGCTAGGTTCGCTTACAGACCCCTTAGTAAGCATTGATACAATGGTCCTAGTCCTGCCTCAACTAACAGCGGACCTTCCGACTTGCCAAGCTAGCGCAACGACTCGGCAAGCGTTCCCTGATCTGATTCTGGCGGATAAGAGGTTCTTCATTAATGAACCAGTCGATCTCATACTTGGAGGCGACGTTTATCCCCAGATCATACTAAACGGTATACGGAAGAACGTTCTAAATACGCTTCTCGCCCAAGAAACCGTCTACGGTTGGATTTTAACCGGTGGTGCAGATGCACCTCACCCAACCAATACGCGGGTATCCTTTTTCAATGAAATTAGCCTAGACAAGCAGCTAGCCGCTTTCTGGGAACTTGAAAATGTACCTACAAAAAAGGCCCTGACCGAAGATAACGCCTATTGCGAGGCACTATATAAAAACACAACGGAAAGGAATTCAGATGGAAGATATACCGTCGCCCTTCCATTCAAACAAGACTTCCCAAAAACCCTCTGTTTGGGCCCATCTCTTAAGAGCGTCTGCTCTCAGTTCTATCGGAACGAGACACGCCTAGCCAAGACACCGGCCCTACAGGTGGAATACAACAGGGTACTGACAGAATACGTCACGTTAGGGCACATATCCAAGGTACACACCGTAGTACCACCACAATCATCTGATTGCTACTTCTTGCCGCATCATGCGGCAAAGAGGAAAGTACAACGACTAAAGTGAGGGTCGTGTTCAACGCGTCGTGCCCGACATCCAATGGCACAAGCCTGAACAATGTTCTACACACCGGCCCAGTACTTCAATCCGACTTAACAATACTGCTCCTCCGATGGAGATTCTACAAGTACGTCTTCAACAGCGACATTGAGAAGATGTACAGGCAAATTTGGGTAAAAGAAAATCAAACCCAATACCAAAGAATAGTTTTTCGACTCAAAGCAGAGGACCTTGTCAGCGTGTATGAGCTCAACACGGTAACCTTTGGGGTCAACTGTGCCCCCTATCTAGCGATCAGAACCCTACATCAACTTGCAGATGACGTCGAACCTTCACTGCCGATCGCATCGCACATCTTGCCAAATAGCATGTACGTCGACGATGTCCTGGCAGGGGGCATAGCATCGAGGCAGCGATCACTGCTCGAGATGAAATCACAGCTGCATTAAAGTCATCAGGATTCCCTCTGTGAAAATGGACCTCTAATTGCAGTAGGATACTACAGGGCATACACAAACCTCACAGGCTTACGGAAGACTTTCTGGAGTTCGAGGACGCGAGCATGGTAAAAAGCCTAGGCATCCGTTGGAACGCGTATCCCGACTATTTTTATTTCACAGCGAAACCAATCGAAAACCAGGAAATCTTAACAAAGAGGGCGATCCTATCTGCCATCGCCAAACTCTTCGACCCTTTAGGCTGGCTCGCTCCAGTTATCATCGTAGCTAAGATGCAGAACATTTGGCTGGAGGGGACGGATTGGGATGAACCGGTATCCTCAATCACTTTAGACCGGTGGAAAACCTTTATGCAGGAGTGCCCCGCCATTAACCAGATTCGTATACCTCGGTGGGTGCACTTCACCCCAAACAACGATATAGAAATTCACGGCTTCTGTGACGCGTCCGAAAAGGCCTACGCGGCTACGGTTTACATGCGCGCTAAGATCAACGATAGGATCTACGTTAGTCCACTTATGGCAAAAACAAGAATGGCACCAGTGAAAACAATTTCATTACCACGATTGGAGTTATGCGGTGCCGTCTTGCTGGCTGAGACTTTGGAAACTGTGATGGAGAACCTGAACTTAGGCACATTTAACATTCACAGATTCGACCATCGTCCTAGCATGGATTCGAAAACCCCCTTGTTCCTGGTCAAAATTTGTAGCTCACAGGGTGACAAAAATCGTGGAAAAGGTAAGAACGAAAGCATGGCATCATGTTGAGTCCGCATCAAATCCAGCAGACTTAGCCAGCAGAGGACTTCCAGCCACGGACCTAGTCGACAACTCTTTGTGGTGGCAGGGACCTCCTTAGCTGCAAGAAGGCAAAGCGAAATGGCCTTCTCAAGTACAAGTGCATGCAGCAACGACCATCAACAATAGCGAGGATATTCTTGATCAGTTTTCCGATCTATCAAGAGCGTTGCGGGTAATCTCCTACATTATAAGATTCTCGAATAGAACTCATCCAAAAACTAAACGTCCTTTAAAGCAGAGTCGCGCCAGATTTCGCCTGACGAAATCAAGGCTACGACTAGCCGCCTCATCAGGATATCCCAAACCAACCACTATGCCGCAGAAATAAGCTCTCTGAGGACTAGGAAACCCATCGCGACCAAAAGCGAGATTCTCTCTCTACACCCCTTTATCGACGAAGATAATGTCCTTCGGGTGGGGGTCGCCTCAACGCATCCGGGGACGTTCCCGTCGACGAGCGTCAGCCGATAATCCTCCCTTACGCCTGCCGACTCACCCGTCTCCTAGTCCAGGTTGTCCACACCATTTCCATACATGGCGGAAACCAACTAATGCTGCGGCTCCTACGCACGCAGTATTGGATACCTCGGGTCAAAAACATGATCCAATCCATGATCCACAACTGTAAGGCCTGTACGCTATTCCGCAAACGTTCCCCGACGCAACTCATGGGAATTCTCCCTGCGGGACGCGCCACCTTTTCTCGGGCATTTACCAATACAGGGGTGGATTTTGCCGGACCGTTTGACATCAGGTCTTACAGTGGACGAGGATGTCGCATGTCCAAGGGTTACGTCTGCCTATTTGTCTGCTTTGCGACTAAGGCGATCCACTTAGAGGCGACTAACGACCTCAGCACCGCCGCGTTTCTAGCAGCGTTTATTCGGTTTGTCGCCAGACTAGGATGCCCGAAAAACCTCTATTCCGACAACGGAACGAACTTTGTCGGTGCGTCGAGGGCCCTCCGCTTAGAGTCCAAGGCATTCCTCGTTGATGCGTGCGACAAAACCCTCTCTAAGTATGCCCACCAAACCCTCACCTGGCATTTCATTCCAACAGCTGCTCCTCATATGGGCGGGCTGTGGAAAGCAGGAGTCAAGAGTTGCAAAACCCATTTCAAAAAGATCGCATCGGATCACAAATTCACTCTAGAGGAGTTTAGCACCCTCCTGTGTAGGATTGAATCTTGTCTCAACTCCCGACCCCTGAGCCCATCTTCAAATGACCCGTCCAACCTGGAGCCACTTACCCCCGGGCACTTCCTAGTCGGGGGCCATCTACTAGCGCCACCCGAGATTGACGTCAGCGAGGATCGCGCTTCACTCGTCAATCGATGGGAAAAACTTAAGGCGCTGCATCTAACCTTCTGCAAACGGTGGAAAACGGAGTATCTCACCGAATTACAGAAGCGCGTTAAGTGGAAGCATCCACAATCGAACCTTAAACAGGGAGACCTAGTCGTCATTAAGGAGGACAATCTGCCCCCCAACGAATGGAGACTAGGTCGGATAGCCACCCTTCATTATGGCCCCGATAACCGAGTTCGAGTCGTCGAACTGGATACGGCAAGGGGACAAACCACAAGACCAATCACGAAATTGGTCCTACTACCACCCTCCAGTGAAGGTGAGGGAGACTTGTAACTCCCACCAGTTTTAACAAACCCCGTAACCCAGCTCTCGTTCACCACGAACGAGGCCAACAGAAGCCTAAAGCAGATAAACTATCTGCCACCGCATACCCCCTTTTTTATTGCTTGGCACATTACGGCCACAACGCTGGTGCTTAACAACAATGAGAGCAACTACCTATCCACAATTCAAAGAATTCTCCCCCTCAGTGACATCTACTAAAGCCACAACAACGTATAAAAACGAGTCTCTTGTGCTTATTAAAATCTAAAGGGTCTTTTTTTTCCAAAAACAGCAGTCTGTGCAATTCATAATAATGCATACAATCTCACCTGACAGCATAATAGTAATTAAAAGTATTTCATTTGAGCAATTATTTTGACAGCCGGCAATTATCATTTTTGCAATTGTTGATCCAAATGGAAATTCCGATATAACAGCACCAAATCTGTCTAGCTATCTATAAGTTATTAAAAAACAAAATCATCAATATACGTAGAGCAACGGGATACTGCACAGCCAGCATTACCTTTCTGTCTTCCAAATTCCAAAATACCCAATCTTGTTTGAATTCATAAGCACCTCATCGAATTTAAAGTTAAGCACACCAATTGTGCCATCTTGATGCCCCACAGCAGCGACATCCAGTGCTGGTGCAGGTTCAATACAAGTGACTTTGTTACCCCACCCAGCCAGCGGGCATACCAAATCTACTTTGTACTCCATTAGAATGCGACTCACTTCTGCGCCGAAGTCTTCACGTTTTGCATATAACTTATGCGATACCACAACTGCAGGTATTCCAGCTTTTTGCGCGCGTTCAATACCCATAACATCGGACTTATTCGATATAACTAATACCACATCGGCATGCCACCCTGCGATGTATCGCGACAAGCATCGATGAGTGCTTGAAAATTGCTACCATTTCCGGATATGAGTACGAAAACACGTTTGCGTGGTTGCTTTGTAATTGTTGTAGAAGTTGTGAACAACGTTTGCAAATTTCACAACAACTTGAGGTTCGTTGGGATTACTGCGTTTATAAGCCACACCCATACGTGTAGCCCGTTAACTATATTCAAGTCCCGCTAAAATGGTGTGCTCATGCTCGGGTGCAATCACTACAAAACCAATGCCGCAGTTAAGATTATCTAGAGGGACCTCATGATCCCGTGGTATAATACGTTGCACATCTGGCAGTAAGCCCGTAGTAATGTGCGATATGGCTTTAATTTCGCATTCCCTTAAGAGCGCGAGTATTTCATTAACATATATTCGTGATGGTTTACATAGTTCTTGACCTAATGTTTTACTGCCACTGCTAAATTCGCATTCTCTGATAAATCAATGTCTGCCAGTTCTAGCTGTTTTCAACAAAGCATGAAAGCCTGCACAATGTAGGCTGGAACATAAGTGGTACCCACTACTTAATCTCCTCTTTCTCCCGACTTTGCGTTTCGAATGCAAAATTACTATACAAGATACTGTCAAAAAAAAACCACCCTCTCCTGCTTGCGGGTGACTCAACGGCTTTGCAATGTTCTTAGCACGGCCTACCCAATTTCAGTTGTTTAATTGCAACACGACAGTACCTACAAGTAAAGACCAAGTTGATATCATGTGTTTGTATGTACATAAATACTCAAAAGACATAATTTACTTATATGTAGATAGTTGCATACGAAAATATATGCGCTAAAAAAAAAAAAAATTATAATAAAATACATAAATATGCGTCACTGTCCTAGGACATAGCAAACTCTAAGTACATTGGGGTGGTCGGTCGTACGAACTAAAATTGCTTCAGTCCATCCACTAAAAAGCTCCATTTTCCTCAAGAAAATAAGCAATAAAAGATTCATTTCTAGCGAATCTACAAAAATAAGAAAGCTTTATCCGATGGATTGAAAAGGTTGTATTTTCGCCGACTACTCTAGTGTACTCTAAGGCTTTTGCCTGAATTGACAGTCACTGTTCAACATAAATCAATATCAATTTGCATACCAATCAATACCCTTTGCACTTGCTTCATCATTGCCCTGCCAAGTGAGTAAGTCCTCTTCCCCATGTTCTCTCCTCCTCCTCTTTCCTTCTTAAACAACTCAATCTAATTTCTTTGTTAGTTTAAACGGGAAGTTGTGTGTTTCTTATCATCATTGCCACCAATATCATTGTCACTATTATACGTATTCATTGCCGATAATCGTTGGCTTAATAGATTCCCTGAAATACACTTGACAGGTTTTGCACAAAAGCTGGCCAATAATTAGTGAAACCGAATGGTTTATCCTTGTGGATACCAGATATTGTACAAGATTTGTAAAACCTTTTTGGAAAGTTTACCCGAACAATACTTGGATTATATGCAACCGTATGGCGAATATGAGGAAGACGATGATCAAGATTCATCACAAGGTCCTTCGTCATCACCAATGAAGGAACCACAGCAAGCCATACCGGTTATGACGCGTATGGTCAGCCAAAACCTTGTCGTGTTAGCAGTAATCACCCTTACAACCACTACAACAATTGCAAAAATTAGCTTCATCCAGAAAAAATAATCTGCAATATGTCAACGACACTAACCCACTACTAATCATCTCTTCAAGCCGTCCAGGTGTACCGACTACAATATGGACACCTTGTTGTAGTGAACTTTTCTGCGTTTCTAACTCAACACCACCAATCAGTAACAGCGAACGCACATCCGGATTGCTTAAATGTACTCGAAATTTTTCAATTTGATCATAAGTTTGTTCAGCTAATTCACGACGCGGCTCGATAATAATGGCCTGTGGGGCATTAGGTGCTGGCTTATTGGCTGCTGTATTTGTTGCAGGACTTGCAAGCGGATTTGCTTTAGAACGTTCAGCACCTGCTAGACAAACCGCCATGAAACCATTCTTTGGTGGATACTTAAATTCGCTTTTACCAAAATTAAATAATATTTCAGCATTTTTCAACACAACAGCTAGATAAAATGTTTTATTACATTGATTTTCAGGTATACGAAAAGCTACACCAAGACCTTTGCCATTCTTGGCAAACACAATTTCATTGGCCTGCAAATCGAGAAAACAGCCAATCACGTCATTTTTACCAAATGCTTCCCCATAATCATCAAATTGACGATTATTGGATTTTTTTCCTGTGCCACCAAAGCCATAACCATTACGACATGTACCAAGATCTAGATCGGCTTGCTCAGTAGACCAACCCACACGACAAAGGCCTTCGTCAGTGACAGTAGCTTCATAATAGAATTTTCCTTTGCCATGGACGCCGGTTGTTGCACGGCAACCATGCCATTCTTTAAACTCACGCGATTGACAACGCATTCTATCCGCTGTTACGGCAAGTGCTGCCCCACGATCAAAGAACGACATTGTCCATGGTGCAATAGCGCCACCAGCAGCAACAGGTTTGCTAACCTTTCCCTCCTCTAAATCGCGTAATAATTCCCAAACTATTTGCAAAATAGGTAAACAGAAAGCTCCTGATTTTCCAGAACCAGTTTCGGCGGCCATAAGTACATCGCCACCTCCGAGAATGAGCGGTATTGCTTCAGCCTGTACATCGGTCGGCAAGGTCCATTCCATTTCTTCGATTGCCTTGGCAATTTCCGGTAAAACACAAAATTCTTCAAAGGCAGTCATTTTCGGAGATACAAAAAATTTTCACTATGGTGCTAAAGCCGCTGTACACAATGTCAAATATGTAGAGCGACGGAGAGGCTAACGAGCACGAATTCAAGCCAATAAAATTAAATGGTATAGTACGAACACCCACGCAAATAGCGTTACTGCACAAAATGGTTATACTACTCGCCACCATCACCGCATTATTACGACCTGTTTTACGTCCCCGTTTGGCGTGCCATCAGTGGTAACTGTGCCTCTGCGTGTACCACGTTTACGTTTACTACTACTACCATAGGATTCGTCGAAGTCATTGTCCGATTCAAAATCCTCTTCGAAGTCATCCACATGATGATAATGTGACATATCAATATCTTCATGGAACCAATCCTTTTCAGCGTTGGCGTGTGAGTCTTTGCTATCGTTAACGCCTGAAACACTCATAGAATTACCATCAGCATCAACAATTGCTACACTCTGCCGATGCATTGCCCGTTGCTTGATGATAAGGTGCGCACGATATTGATACGCTCTTATAACTGTGATGATTTAGTAAGTACTGCCGCTTTGGTTTACGCCAACGTGCCGATGGATATGTTTATATTTGTCCACCACGAAATCCGGGCATTCGTTGCCGTTGTTTCATGAATAGAGCACAGCGGGACTCTGCGCCACCGGTCTGTGAATCCGAAAATGGCATACGTAGACGGCGTTCCATACATAAACGTATATTAAAATTATCGCTATGTTCTAGAATTTCCTTATAAGACCAATCGTTGATGAAATTTTGTATTTTCCCGAATTTATTGATATTTTCAATATCAGAGCATGCTCTTGCGAAGGATTAGTAATCAGCTGAAATGAAAAAAAAGGAATAAGAAATTAGAAAATGTTACAAAATTATAAAAAGGGAACGATACTTATACTTACCCATCACACGTTTTTCTTCATAATGAAAATTCATTCAAAATGTGTGTATACTCATTTCCATGAATGAATGACATTTTTGAATGAACGAATCAAGGTTGCCACTCGATGACATTTGCTTTTGTCTTTTCTTACGCCGTAAACACATTGCGCGCGACCCCATGGGATCACAAGTCGGATCCGCGGGATCCAACAAACTCGAGTGTTAGTACCCGAACAGCTTTACCCTTTTTTCCGACAAATGAAAATTTTGTTTTATTTTGACAATGTGGTGCATAAAAACACGATCAAAATCAACTTTCTTGGGAAAAAAAAAGTGAACCACTCGAGACCGAAATAATTTTCGCGGTTTATTTGCATTGTTTTCATTGCTAAAAGGTTAGTGCAAAATCAAAATGTCAAACATAAACAAAAACATGTCAAACTCCCTAAGTTTTGGTGAACAGTGGTCTCGCTTTCATGATAGAAATTGTTTTTGTGTTTTGAAGTTCCGATAAAGTTTCGTCAGTCCTTTTGGCCTGGAACCTAAGCAAGAATAAAGTAGTGTCATATATGCTCTAGATAATACAAACAAGGGAGAAATTAAAATTTGTAGTAAAGACTATAAAATTTATGTCGCGTCAGAACTCAGACTCGAGTTTTCCCTAAATACTTTCATGACATGACCATTATGTATAATTACGCTGCCCAATGGGCAGCACCGCATAGCTGTCTCATTCCAATGAGTGGAAGAGTTAGCAGCTGACAGCTCTACAAGTTACCACACTCGATAGTGTAGGCTATCCCCGCCTATCCCCGGTAGTGTTGAAATCACCAAACACACCACAATTTCTGATTCTCACACAACATGGCCCAAATCAACACAAAGAGTGTTCCCAGACAGCGGATAAAGACCTCTTTACATCTGTCGCACATTTTATCTGCACGAAGTCGCTTAAACGACAATCTTATTAACCAGCTCTGATTCACAAAGAGCATTGAAAATACATTGGTAACACGTGATACCATCTTTTACCCAAATCATCGCGCATATAAACGTTGATTACCTGCATCAGGAAAGGAAACAAATGGAAAAAAAATACAATTGCCATAGTTTATGTCCGGAACCACATTTCACTGTTTTTGATTATTTTCAATATAACAATTTTCACCCTGTTGAAAATATTCAACAAAATAGAATATACATTTAGGCGTACTATCTAAATAAAGGATTTAATAAGAGTCTAATAGTGTTTTCAACCACCACAAGCATAAAATCTATGCAGAATAACCTAATAAGATTATGCACTCCACATGAATCCCTTATCCCGAGTACGCCAACCAATATGTCAGCCAGAATCGACCCCTGGTCTCCGGCCATTAGCCACCCAACCAACATATGCAGCGATATTACTAAACGCTACCACTTCCAGACATGCCTGGATTTGCATTCAAACGCTCCAAAACCGAGGCACGCCCCAATGCGTTCACCATCACTTGCCGTCTGTGCATTAAACCGCACGTAGTGCGATTGTGCCTATTTTCCGTGGTATGTCGACTGAGGGGCGACTACGTGCAATACTCATTCACCGCTATTGTCCCAACTGCCTATCCCCGTTCCACCGCCTGGAAATATGCCCCAGCCAAGACCGATGCCAACGTTGCAGTGAACCACATCACACGACGCTACATATGGACGAGGATCAGCCGTCGCCACCTCAAAGCAAGCATGACGACGACGATGCGAGCTCGGATGGGGTCCTCTCCATCCATGTCACGGAGCAAACGATATCATGGGCCCAGCAAGTCGAGGAAGAAAAGAGGCTAGCCAATGCAGCAGAGGTAGCCCAATCGGGCAGCTTAGAAACGCCGCGATTCCGGCCCCCATTACGTCATGAGAGACCCGAGAACCGCTCGCCTATGCTCGGCGCTTTCGCGCGCTTACAAATCGGGGATGGCGCGGAGACACGTCCTTTCCGCCCATCGCACCGCCCTACTGGCAAACAGCGTGACGACGCGGAACCGCGTCCGTCCCGCTCGTCACGCCAGTTCACTGGGAGGGCGGCCCCTAATAAGATGCGCAACAACAATCGAGCTCTCGTGAGGCAACAGCAAACCCCCACTGGCTTCAGAAGTGGTCGGCTCCGGGACAATTTAGCGGCACCGACTATAACTCTAGAATTGATCGCCATCGCGCCGACAGCCATAGTCCGAATTGAGTCAGGAGGCCGTTTACACCTGGTCCGCGCCCTGTTAGATGCCTGCGCTCCCACCAGCATTATCGACGCCAATCTGTGCAAGGATCTACACCTGGAGCGTAACAATACCGCACGTCTTTCGAGGTGCACCGTCGTTCTTCGAGGGAAGTATGGGGTAGCGGGAAAGATCACGAACCAAGCCACCGTAATAGCAAACTATGCCAGGTTAAACCCCACGGCCAATCTGGACCCGTCGGTAGCGGCCCCATTCCAGTTCATGAAGCTGGCCGATCCGACGTTTTACCGATCGTCGCCAGTGTTGCTCGCTTTGGGCGCCGACGTCTACGCCAGTATTATGGTCGGCGGCACACCCGCGTCGACTGCCAGCGGGCTCCTCACCCAAGCCACAATTTTCGGCCTCGTCGTGTCTGGAGCCCACCCACTATAAAAACTTTAATTATACCACAAGGTGCATTTAAACCAAGCAACCCCAAGTACTTGAACACTAACGCTTTTCTTTTTCATCCACAGCTCAGCGAGGCTGCAGTATTGAAAGCACGGATGTCCAACGGAGATCGTACTTACTATGAAACTATACATACATATCATATTTTTAATTTATTTAGTTTATCTTGCCTTGGGAAGGCTGCTGGCGTACTCACCGAGTTTCAAGTTGCTCGCCGCAAGGGGGCCGGCATTTTTAGGCCACCAGCCTAAATATTTCGGACCACCCTAACACGCACATTAATTATTTTGTTATTAATACCGGTAACGGATAACACCAGCCGAGAGCTAACTTTGAAGGGGAAAAACTTAACGAAAGTTAGCTATCGGCAGGTGCCGCGGACTTGTTCGCGGTCTTGGCTTTCTTTTCTATTTTGGAACGTTCCCGAGCCAGCAGCTAGCCCCAGGTGAGTAAGACAAAACAACCATTTTATACAGTGTTACATATAAATAACTTGCGAGTGTCAGTGAGTTAATATTTGCTAACAATTAATGTTATAAGTTGTGAACTGCCAAGCGAATTTATTTGGTATCACTTAACTCCTCGCCATTGTCACTTAATTTTTAATTTTCTCTTTGCAATTAATTACTTGCATAACATTGAATGTATTAGGTGCATTTTGTATTTTAATTAGCTTTCCTGACGAACAGGAAGTTTGTGAGTGCTTCACTTGTATAAACAATTATTGTAAAATATTTATCTTTTATAAATAAATTGTAACGACTCGGTACTAATTCTTCCTTTTTATTTTCTTCTATTTGCGTACGATCGCGCCCCACGACCCGGGTGCCACATTCCCCCCGGTTGCTTGTTGAAACAGCTGGGCGATGTAATTGCAACTCCTGTATACGACCTCTCAAAGCATCCACCTCGGCTTCGATTTTTTCCTCAAACATCGTTATTTTCTCGTCCATACGCGCTTCGAGTTTTGATGATATACGCGCCTCCTGCGCTTCGAGTTGTACTGTTATGCGGGCCTCTTGTTCTTTCAGTTGTGTTTCCATCTTTGATGTAATTCGTGTCTCTTGGGATTCCATCTGTGATGACATATACGTTTTCTGTTCTTCCTACTGTGTTTCCATCTTAGATGTTATATCTGTCTTTTGTGATTCCAGTTGCAATGACATGTTGGTGGATATTTGTGATGACATTTCGGACATTTGTGCCGATATTGCAGCCAATATCACGTTCAAGTCTGTGTTCGCCATTGTCTGCGGTGTTTCATTTTTCTCCTCCAATTTTGTTTCATCGCCATCAAGATGAAAGACATACTCTTCCACGTCAATTCCTTCTAATTCCATTGCATCTCGTAGTCGTGCTTAAAGTTCGAGTTTAATGCCGGTTGTATTCAATCCACGGTTCTCCAACTCCTTCTTCAGTTGTTCAATTCACTTAACTTTGCAATGTCCTTGTTGTCCTCTGGAATTTACTCAACAGTTCCTCTTCTGACACCAATTGTAACGAATTTACTTGCAAATCCTCTTCTGCTAAGTCCGAATCACTAAACTGTTGAATAAATAACTCCAATATTGAATAATGGGAAAACACTTATACTTTGCAACTAGCTGGCTTAATAACCAAACTGATTGATAGCTCAAATGAAACTGACTTCCAAAATAATATTGCTATGGCTCGCTAGATAGCGTCTTAATCGAAACTGCTTGATAGCTCAAATCAAACTGAATTCCAGTGCCTCTACATTTGCTGCCTTTTATATTCTCTGATTTCAACGTTCGCATCTTCTAGGCTCTTCCATTTCCAGAATCTACTAGATGCCATCAGCTCTCAAACTTCTCAGCTGTAACTACAATTGCACGATTTTATAACTTCTCTCATTGCATACTTTCAGGAGTATCTCAGATATATGCATGTGTTTGTGCATTGACTATCCGCTGCTCGTATACGTACATGGTACATATGTGTAGACGTAATTATTGTTTCGTTTATGTAGATACATAATGATTGATCTATCGATGTGCATGATATCACTGTTTAGCATCGGCTTAGAGATAGCAGCACACCTTAGTTTTGCTAATATTCGTAACAATATGTACATCCATATGCGGCCACCGTGGTGTGATGGTAGCGTGCTCCACCTACCACACCGAATGCCCTGATTTCACACCCCGGGCAAAGCAACATCAAAATAGGGTTTTTCAATTAGAAGAAAATTTTTCTTAGCGGGTCGCCCCTCGGCAGTGTTTGGCAAGCACTCCGAGTGTATTTGTGCCATGAAAAGCTCCCAGTGAAAACTCATTTTCCTCGCAGATGCCGTTCGGAGTCCGCATAAAACAAGTAGGTCCCGTCCCGCCAATTTGTAGGAAAAATTAAAAAGGAGCACTACGCAAATTGGAAGAGAAGCTCGGCCTAAAATCTCTTCGGAGGTTATCGCGCCTTACATCTCTTCGGAGGTTATCGCGCCTTACATTTTTTTTTTTATATTTATGTACATCCATTATGAACATAAATACATCCCACTCGAAGTGTATGTTCGCTGTGAATTGAATGAGAAAGCAATTCACAGCGAACATACACACGAACTGCATTTTCAACCTGTGACTTTTGTGCGGCTAAAGAAGTATTACTTCAAAAACTTTTGGTTGCATGCAATGAAAGTGTGACGCATGCAAATGCTTTAGGTAGTGAGACCAAACTTAAATCATAACCTGGGCGCAGAAAAACTCCTCATTGGGCGCTTTCAGCGAACACAAGTGCTGATATATCTTTGAGTGATAATTTTGTGAACGCAATGTTGTCAACGCGGCTGCGCTGGCCATGTTATGCGAATGAAAGATGATGCTCCGGCCAAGAAAGTGTTTCTATCGGAACCCGCCTATGGAAGCAGTGCTAGAGGGCGGCACACACTCCGTTGGAAGGACCAGGTGGAAAACGATTTAAACTCCCTTGGTGTGACCAATTGGCGCCGGTTGGCGGAGCGACTGGCGCGCCTTGTTGGACGGCCATAACCGTTTAGACAGTTAAGCGCCAATTAAGTGAGTAAGTAAAGTAATGTTGTCAACGGTTAGAATTTTACGTCGAATTACTGAGCAGATATTTTTCGCTATATTCGCTCATGGTGGTTATTAGTGATGGAACGATATTTCGCTATTGGTGACTGCATCGCCGCTATTGACTAATCGCTAATAGCTATTGCTATTGCAATCCAAAGATATCAGTGATTGGTGATTTTCCTTCATACGATTCTTTTAAATGACAATCACCTCTGGCAGAATATCGCCAATAGCGATTATAGCGATTGGCGATTTTCCTTCAGCATGAAATTCTAATACTAATAGTGATAGCGGCGATGCAATCATCGATAGTGCAATATCGTTCATCACTACTCATCTGTGTGCTTTACTTTCCGTCTGAGTAAAAAAGTTTATTGGATACAATAGAGTTGTGTTTTTCGTTCATTTCAGATATTCGGTTCTTTCGTTCTTTTTAACACGCTTTTATTAGCTTGGCCTGTATCTATCTATGTATGTAACGGAATCTTTGAGCTTAATTTTCACCGGTTTCTAGAAGTCTGATTAATTTGAAACTTTGCATACGTATCAAGGACCGATGACAATGCATTAATGTGATGGTGTGGTGACATAAGGTCAACGGTCATAAGATCAATTGGCCTTATTACCATTTTGAATGGCCATAAGTTTGATTGAAACTTTGCACACGTATCAAGGCTCGATGACAATGCATTAATATGATGGTGTGGTGACATAAGGTGAACGGCCATAAGGTCAATTGGCCTAATTACCACTTTGAATGGTCATAAGTTTGATTGAAACTTTGCACACGTATCAAGGCTCGATGACAATGCATTAATGTGATGGTGTGGTGACATAAGGTCAACGGCCATAAGGTCACTTCGCCTTATTACCACTTTGAATTGCCATAAGTTTAATTGAAACTTTGCAAACGTATCAAGGCTCGATGACAATGCATTAATGTGATGGTGTGGTGACATAAGGTGAACGGCCATAAGGTCAATTGGCCTTATTACCATTTTGAATGGCCATAAGTTTGATTGAAACTTTGCACACGTATCAAAATTCGATGGCAATGCAATAGTGTGGTGGGGTGACATACGGTTAACGGACATAAGGTCAATTGAACTTATGACCACCCCAAATGGCCATAGATTTGAAACCTTACACATAATGCGAAAAACGCATTCCTTTATTAATGATAGAAGTGAATGCATGGCACATCTACGAAAGGGTATACTGGAGCCCTTTTTAACACGCTTTTATTAGCTTGGCCTGTATCTATCTATGTATCTATGTATCCACGTATGTATGTAACGGAATCTGGAGTGGAGACGAGAGCCCCGGTAATGCAGAGCTCCGAATTTCGTTGCACCTTTTGAAGCATTTTAAGATAGGTACTTTTAGCTAGTGCAGGCCACCAGACCATGATACCATAAAGAAGAGTCGGGCGCACAATGGCTGTGTAAATCCAGTAGGTCAACTTAGGCGAGAATCCCCAGGAGGTGCCAATTGCCCTGTTGTTGTTTTTGTTGTAGCAATGTTTCGCCCCACCTAATAGCTGCGACCGATCACAAATTTTCATCAATATCCTCTAACGGGAGTCCAAGGAAACTTGCTGTTTCGACAGGGGTGGACCATAATGAAAGGGGTCTTAGAAGCGTTGGTTCCACATTAAAATTGAAGAGATTGTTGGTGTCATGTCGGGAACACATTGCAAGCGGAGCATACATCTTGTTAGTCGGGGTTGATTCTGGATATGTAAGAGTTTAACCTGTTACAGTATCCAGAACGATGTTGAGCCAGAGTGACTCGCATTTCCCTGGGGAGTATGCGTTCCTCTTCCGCAAGTTTTGGGTACTGTTCCCCGAGTACTAGATTCACGGGGCAATTCCCGGTATAAAGGTCCGACGCCTGTTTGTGGAGTTCACCAAGGACCTGCTTGTGTTTTTTTGCTTCATACGGCTGAGTTCTCAGGTGCCGTATTTCCTCAAAATGCTTACGGAGATGGCTCCTTAAGTCCCTAGGCGGTGCTGGCTCATCAATCAGATGTCTGCTGGGATGCCCAGGTTTCTGGGTATTCAACAGGAACTGTTTGGTTAGCATCTCATTTCTCTCCATAATGGGGAGTATTCTCGCCTCGTTTTTAGGCTTGGCGACCATATAGGGGACGCGTAGCACGCGAACAGCTGGCCAATTGCTTTTTATGTGGTAATGAGCGTTTCTTTGTCTTTTCCCCAAGTACTGCCAGCAAGGGATTTGAGGATTTTATTACGGCTCTGGATTTTCGGAACAATTGCGGCTGCGTGCT
Source organism: Eurosta solidaginis (assembly GCF_040869045.1). NCBI lineage: Eukaryota > Metazoa > Arthropoda > Insecta > Diptera > Tephritidae > Eurosta > Eurosta solidaginis. The sequence goes on from NC_090320.1 coordinate 51,542,793, forward strand.
CACCAAAATGTAGATCCTGATCAAACGTCACACCCAAGATTTTGTGGTGTAGGACAGTCGGTAGCATAGTGCCATCGACGTGGATGTTCAAAATGGTCGACATTTGGGACGTCCAAGTTGTAAATAGGGTCGCGGATGATTTAGTGATAATGCCAGGTTTCGCGAGGCGAAAAGACTGGAGAGATCAGGGAGGTAGCCGTTTATTCTGTTGCAAAGCTCATCGATCTTTGGGCCCGGGCCTGTGGCCATTATTGTGCAGTCATCGGCGTAAGAAACGATAGTAACTCCTTCTGGTGGCGAAGGTAGTTTTGATATCAAAAATTAAACAAAAGTGGGGATAGGACCCCACCCAGAGGCACCCCTTGTTTAATTCATCTTGGCTTTGATATTTCGTTTCTGAATTGCATCGATGCCTGCCGACCACCCAGATAATTTGCGGTCCACATTTTAAGACATAAGGGAAGGGTAGACCCTCCCAAGTCTTGCAGTAACGTGCCATGGTTGACCGTCTCAAAAGCTTTTGATAGGTGTAGCGCTACGAGTACTGTTCTATGGTGGGGCTTCTGATTTAAACTACAATTTATCTGGGTACTAATGGCACTTAGCGCGGTGGTGGTGCTATGGAGTTTTCTAAAGCCATGCTGATGACAGACGAGCTGCAAATTTGCTTTGAAGTGGGGGAGCAAAATGGCTTCAAACGTCTTTGCTACTGGCGATAGGAGAGATATCGGGCGATATGACTCTCCTATGTTAGCTGGTTTCCCAGGCTTTAGTAGCGGGACCACCTTGGCCATTTTCCATTTTTCGGGTATGACAAAAGTGGAAAGAGACAGGTTGAAGACATGTGCCAAATATTTGAAACCCTCTTTCCCTAGGCTTTTAAGCATCGGCATGGCTATGCCGTCTGGGCCCACTGATTTGGATGGTTTAGCATGACCGATGGCATCCTCAACCTCTTTGGCGGTGATGGTAATTGGTGACGTGCTGTACTTATGTTTACGTGCGTGTCTGTTGGCCCTCCGTCTATTTTTGTCGACCGTAGAATGCATTATGTATTGTCGGCAGAAAGCGCTCGCGCATTTTTTCGCATCCGACAGCACTTTGTCGCCAAAGGCGATGGAAGCTTTGTCATTGTGCCTAGACGGATTCGGTAGGGACTTAACAGTGGACAAAGTTTACCTACACCGGCAGAGGGGTTTCAACCGCTTAGGTGCTCCTCCCATTTCGCCCGCTTGTGTTCATCTACAAGCAATCTGATGAGTTGGTTTATATCCCTTATTTGGGGGTCGTCGGGATCGAGCTGTCTTACAAGGTCACGTTCTCTAGCTAAACTTGCGGCCTCTGCCGGAAAGTGGGGCCGAATTTCAGAAATTCTACCGGCGGGAATGAAACGAGCCGAAGCGGATTCAATTACCTTGCGGAAAGCACGCTCCCCTTGGCGGGCATCAGTTGGGATAGGGAGGGCAGCAAAGCGGTTGTCTGTAAAGGGTTTGTATTCGTCCCACTTTCCTTTTTTAAAGTTAATGAAAAGGCGTTTTTCTGCGATGATGAAGTCACGGGTCGCTCGAGCGAAATAAGTATAGGCAGGTGGTCGGATGCCAATGTTACCATCGGCTGCCAGTTGACGCAGTTTACGAATTCTGCGCTTACGATTGAAATATCCGGCGAACTGTGACAGCTTCCTACCATAAGTTTGGGGGCGTCTCCGTTTATAGTGCAGAACGTCGTTTCTTCTTTTTGATCCGCAAACATCTCACTCTACTGTCCACCCGCAAGTTGAATGCCAGGGATCGTGATGGGCATTGAAATCGCCTAAGATAATGCGATTATTTCCAGTGAGTACGCAGTGACAGGAGGGATGTAGATGTTGATGATTTCTAGATTTGCATCGCCCGACCGGACAGATAATCTTTGACGTTCTAAGACACTGTCCCTGCGGTCGATGTCGGGATCAAATATATGATATTGCACAGTGTGGTGTATGATAAACGCGGGGCCGCCTCCATTTCCGCTCTCGCGATCTTTTCTGTGGACATTATACCCAGAACAGCTCTGCAATGCAGATCTTGCTGTGAGTTTAGTCTCTTGAATCGCAGCAATGCGGATGTTGTGCCGCTTCATGAAGACGACTATCTCCGTGATCTTCCCAGTTAATCCATTACAGTTTAACTGCAGAATTCTGAAGTGCATAGGAGGAGACGTCGTCACTCTGGGAGTAAGTGACGGGTGACTACGTCTGTGTTGTGGAAGGCCAGAACGCGATTGCTGTTGACGGCCTGGGACTAGACGTCCTTGGGTAGGCATTGGGGTACCCGGTGTATTTGGGTATGCGGCCTGGCAACATGGCGCAATGAAACCGGTCGGGGGGTTGCCGTCGCGGAGACGAGAACATCTAGGAAAGTGGCACCGTCCATGGCAGGAGTTGCATTGGGCGGATGTCGCAAACGTATATATTCTGTGCTGGCAAACGGTGCAGAGGGAGGTAGGGACTAAGAGTCTGTTTCCCTGACGTACACAATTGCTGCCGGAAAAAAGGGGGGAAGAAGACAGGGGCAGGGGCTGATGCTCGGCATTGGTCCCGACTCTACTACGGATATTGTATGTATGAGTGGGAGCAGCCGTGTGAGTTGGTGGCGCCGTGGGCGCGAGCAACAGCGGGTACTTGTTGTCGCTTGCTGAGCAGCGGGGCTGCTGGAAGGTAGCGATTTTTTGTGAATATCTCGATCCTTGCGCCATCTAGCGGCGATTTTTTCATAGGTCGCTTTCTATTCTTGTATGTATTATGTGTTCCAAATATGAGCCAACTCGGACCACAAATACGATTTTTGTGAATAACTTAATCCTTGCGCCACCTACCGGCGATTTTTTTCTTATTATTGAATTGTCATCGGGTTGTGAACTATATTCCAAGTATCAAGCTTGTAGCTTATCGGGAACTTACTTAAATTTCAATTACAAAATTTGTGCCAGCCAACCAACCAGCCATCCAACCAACCAGCCTGTCAAGTTAAGCTAAATAAAACCGTTTAAAAACAATAGCATATTTTACGCTTGCTAAAACTGATTCGGACATGAAACTAAGGTAACGTTTTACAAGACGGTGCACCACCTAATTTTTATCGAAATTGCTCAAAGGTGGTATAAAAAGACGCGTCTAGACCTCTGTTTTAAGAATCCGAAAGCGAAAATCAAAAATTTTATTTCAGTCAAAATTTATTTACAAAAAACCGTAAAACGACCCCGGGAGGGTGCAAAATATGGCGCCCGATCCACAATTTGTTTGCGTAGAACACCTTTTTGGGTTGGCGGCCTTCGGCCGCGCTTATAAACAATTACCCTGGGTGGATCCGACACCGGTTTGGGGATCAAAACTAAATGCGCACAGAACACCTTTCTGCATTAGTGTGAATGTGTACATCAAATTTGGCAAAAAACAACAACCACATGGAAATTTGAACCGATTTTTTTCTTATATCTTTTGACAGAAATAAAAAAGTAATTTTTGCTTTCGGATTCTTAAAACGGAGGTCCAGACGTGTCTTTTGATATGACCTTTGATAAATTTCGATAAAAATTAGGTGGTGCACCGTCTTGTAAAACGTTATCGAAACTAATGCATGTGTTATTCATAAGTTAATACTTCTATGTTGTAGCCGTTAAAAGTTTTATAAAATTTGTATTTTTGATGGAAAAATAAAAGAATTATAGAAACATATATCACTCGACTTATTGTAAACAGATTAACTCAAAATTTAAGTTTTTTGGGAGAATGAAATTCAAGCTTTGTCATATGGCTTTGTATATGGTTGAATTCTCCGGCTAATTTCTAGGGCACTGAAGTGGGTGGCTAATAGTTTGATGAATTTGCTATATTTTTCCTCTGTATTTTTCATTAAAGATTTTTTCACTTTACTATATAAATATTATGCAGCCAAATACAACTTTCAGAATAAATTCATACGGAGTATTTATGAATACATCGGTGTAGTATAAAAATAATAGTAATAAATCATGTTTTTTGGTGTTACATTTACAGATATATTTCGGGTTGATTCATCTTACAATTAAAAATCAAAGCATTTTCAATTAGCAAAATTTATAAAACAAAGATGCATAGACATCTATTTCAGCTAGTTTCATCTCATTGAATGTAATACGAGTCTGAACATATTGTCGTCAGCCAGTTAATAATATATATCAAACATCTCAGGAAATTAGAATTTCACATTACATCAGTTTACAATAAAAGGTACATATTTTTTTCTTTTTATTCCAATTTTGGTTCATATTTTCTGTATACTAAATTAAATTAATGTGTAACATTCAATCTACTCCGGTAAACAAACTTAAACATTCATTTTTTATATCCAAGTATACAAATAATAGCAGATTTCGCTTATTAAAGATAAATTAAAGCGATCGCCATAGCTGTAAAAAATAGCCGCGATTCAAAAATAGCCATGTCTATTTTCACTGATGGCTCAAAATAGCCATATCTTCCATCACTAGTGGTTATTCGGCTGTTAGGCAGTAATATTTAATCTAGGTGCAGAGAATATTTGATTTTTAGTATCAAATGTACCAACAAAATTGTGTGTAAAAAAATTGTTTTAATTAATATATGGATACGTGCATATTTGAGGGCCTTATTATATCATTTCCAGGTGAAATGAAACTTTTTTCAAATCAAATAAAACTTTTCAATCAATCTCTAGATTTTCATGTTATATTTTGAATATCTTCAGTAACGTTACGGCAAAATCAAATTTCTAAAGTACACATTATTTACAAACACGTATGAGAAACTTTATTTTCAGGCCAGAATACGACTGTCTTTCTAAATATTATTTTTACCAGTTATACACAAACAGTATTAGTGTATTATATCATTATATTATTGTAGTATTATAGTGTTACCAGAATTAGTTTGACAACCAAACGGAAGGACTTCAATCAGGTACCTGGACTTACATTGTAGAATAACTCCGACCTCTTGGCAAATACTATAAGTTTTCTTTGGCCTAGCTTTATTGCTGCCTCAAGATCTGTTAACTCTTTCGCCCCAATAACTGGAGCCTTGATCTGGCGAGCGCAGGACACAAACACAAAACGTGTTCAACCGTTTCTTCCTGCAGCTCGCACTTCTTACACCTACTGTTGCTGGCGAGACCTAACTTATAGGCATGTGACGTCAGAAGGCAGTGTCCTGTTAGTATGCCCATCGCGAGCCTTAAGTATTCTTTCTTCAGAGATATGAGCCACTTTGTGAGCCTGATATCGTAGGAGTTACACATAATTTAAAAAAAATGTGAAGCTCCACGCTCTTGTTCACGTCTTTCTTGCTTGATGGATCATATGCAACTCCTTTCTTTTTGTAAATTTCTCCTAAACGGATTGGGACGCCTGTCGCCGTTTCAGCGAGTATTGCACCCTCCTTTGCCAGCTGATAAGTCTTTTCGTTAACTTCTATCGCTTTATGAGCGGAACCCAGTATAGATGTATGGTCCGGCCTGGGCTTTTCCAATGCCTCTTTGCATTCCAGAACACTTCTTGAAGTACTGTGTGGGATTATTGCCTTAATCGCAGCCTGACTATCAATATATATGTATATTGACGCGACTGCAACTTAAGCACGCTTCCTCCAGAATTTCTTCTGTTTTCTTCACAGCTATAATTTTCGCCTGAAGGACACTGCAGTTCTCTGGCAGCCTGGATGATCTACTTCTTTCTGGACTGACACAGCAGACAGCAGACCCGATCCCTTCGATTAACTTGGGACCATCTGTTTACACATGTTTTGTATGTTCTGTCATTTCTGCATCCTGACACCAACCCTCCGACTCAATAACGGCCCAAGATCTTTTTCGAAAAAAAGTCGCAGGATCATATATTCCGTTTGCCCGATATTAGATGGCGCTGTACTGCTATGGCCATATGGCCTCCACTCAAGCTGCCCCGATGCCTTACAAGCCACTGCGTTTTTTAGCGCACGCAAACAACCGGCGTTTTTGCCCCAACCGAAATAAGCATGCGTTGCGACAATGTAAAACAGAGCCGGCCACACAAATACTAAAACAATTGCATACGCGTGTGTAAAAATTGAGTGAAAACTCCGCACAGTGTGCTAAAAGAAAATGAGAACTGTGGAGTTTTAAATTAAAAAGGACTTTTGTTATTTGATTTGAAGCTAATCCTGACTATATTTACGTATATTCGTATTACTAAGAACGCGGAGGTCGAGCTAGCCAGATAAAACTTTTTTATAAAAGAAGGTATGGTGTTTCTTCAATGCAAAGTTTACTTAAAAAATTTCACTTTTTCATTAAGAAAGAACTATAAAACAAAGTAAATGTAAAAATATTTTAACATTATTAAGTTTTAAGTAAAAAGATGATACAAAATTTTAAGGACTACCTTTATATAAATGGACCAAAAAATGGAAGGCAATTTTTCATTTAATACGGAAATAGTCTTGTTGAATTTTGACTAAAAAACTTTAAAAATAGCTCTTGTAAAAGAATTTTGGGATTTAAAATTATAAAGGTGGAGCACAATCTTTCAATTTAAGGCAAACCATGTACTTGGGATTTACTAATTGATTATTTAAAATTTAAACAAGCGCTCTACCGGCAAGTTACTCAAAAATCGATCGCAAGATTCCCCTCGTTTTTCAGGGATTTGTAGTTATCGCAATTAGCACGCCACCTAGCGGAACTTTGTTTTCTATAAATTGTATTGTCACCGGGTCTCTAACTATGTGCTAAGTTACAAGTCTCTAGGAAACCGGGAAGTTAGTTAAGAATGGATTGAAAGATTCCCAAATTAAAATTAATTTTCCTAATATCTCGATCTATGCGCCACCTAGCGGATTTTTTATTGATAAAATATTACATTGTTATCCGCTTCTGATTTACGGCTTAAGTTTCATATCTCCAGCTCACCGGGAAGTTACTCAAAAATCGATTGCAAAATTCCCTGCGTTTTTTCAGGGATTTTCGTTTATCTCGATTCGTCTGCCACCTGGCGGCATTTTGTTTTCCACGAATGGTAGTGCCATCGACTCGCAAACTATGTGCTATGTTTCAAGTCTCTGGATCACCGAGAAGTTAGTTAAAAGTCGATCGCAAAATTTGCATTTTTAAATTAATTTTCTGTATATTTCGATCCGTGCGCCACCTAGCGGATTTTGTTCCACTTGCATTATAATGTTTCCCTGTTCTGAACTATGTTCTAAGTATCAAGTGTCTACCTCAATGGGAAGTTACCGAAAAAGACTTTTCCGTAGGTCAAAAATTCGTATGGAAATGAGGGGACAAACATGAAAGCGACATAATATAAATGTAGAAAAAAAGCTTACAGCTAGGTCGCAATTTTTCAAGCTAAACAAAGAAAAAAAGGTAATCTAACTTGAAAAAAGCTAAAATGGCAACATTGGCCAACATATTCCAGCGAATTAAAACGCAGCGGCTACGCTGGCTAGGCCATGTTATACGAATGAAAGAGGATGCTCCGGCTAAGAAATGCATTTTTATATAGGAATGCGCTATGGAAACAAAGGAAGAGGGCGGCCCCCACCCCGCTGGAAAGGAAAGGCAGATGGAAAATTATTTAAATTAGCTTGGTGTGACCAATTGGTGTCAGTGAGCAGAGCGGAGAACCGTCTGGAGCGCTTTGTTAGACAGCCATAACCGTTTAAACGGTTAAACTCCAATTAGGTACGTAAGTAAGATCTTAAGATTATTGTAAATATAGGACAGTTTGGGAAAGATACTTTTTTGCTCAAGTTATATTTGAAATGGGCACACCGACATCATGAGTTGCAGTTTGCACCTTGGCTTGCAGCTATATGAAATTACTGTTAACTGCGTCGTTTTCTTAGTTGCCAAATAAGCTTTTGAACACTGCAACATTTTTGGCAACCCAGTCCGCCGATATACTACGACCGCTATGAACCTATGATTAAAGTTTGATCTCACAACCTAAGCCGTCACACTTAAATTGCATACAACCAAACATTTTATTATATCGCAATTATAAACATTTATTTGTAGATAACAAAAAATAAAATATCGCCACTTCGACTACTGATTGAAATATCACCATATCCCTGCTGCCGTTTCGAAAAGGCTCTATCTTAGCATAGCGTTTTATATGTATGTTTTGCCGTGAGCTGGGGCGTTTATGAAAAAAGTTCTGAAATTGGGCGTTTAGGCGAGTTAAGGTGATTTCCCACTCAGCAGTTGATTTAAAATTAATATGTCGTCACTAAATTTATGAACTCTTGAACATCTGGATTATTTATCTTTGTAAGTATAGTCGGAAAATAGTCGCTGTCACAATCTACATTATTTGATACCACCGCACAAAGCGTTCCACTCACAACGCCCGGTGCCCCAGAATCTCCATTGCATATATCAGTTCCACGACCTGCAGCACATATCATTGCTTTTGTTAAAATTTTCGCATTCTCAAAATAACGGTCCGCACATTGGTTGAATGACGTTACACTTAAGACAGTAATTTTGAGTGTAGGCGAAGGATTTCCACGTTTTCTTGTAAAACCCCATCCAAATACTTTCATTTCTGTGCCCCGGGTTAATTTAGTTTCGCAAAGTGATATTGGTTCTACTGTTGAACTTGCGTCAAAGGTTAGAGTCACTTTAATTACAGCTATATCCAAATGTCCTGTTTGGAGACTAAATTTACATGGATAATCTGCCCTCTCCACATCACGACTTTGTCCAGTTACGCTTAAATCACGAATATCGGTGACACCAGCTATAATAGTGAAGAGGCTCGCATATTTATTAATAACGCAATGCGCAGCTGTTACCACCCTCTGCATAGTGATTAATGAACCAACGCAAATATTCTCGCGGCTATAATTTACTGCTACCAAATATTGGCTATTCGCTATATCCCAATCAACGCCATTTATAATGCGAAACTCCGAGTTCGCATAAGTGAAGAAATGGCAACTCACCACGACAAACAGTAGTGCGAAATGATAACGTAAATTCATTTTAGTTTAAGTTTATTCCCAACGCTTTTAAGGTATAAAGTGAAACAAGTTAAATTTTGTGGCCGCTATATATACATAATTGGGTCGTGTGAGTAAAAAATAAGCAATAACTTTTCCCGCAGATTTTAGGAATTAGACACAATAAAAATACTTCACAATTCCAGTTAGAGTTATGCCGTTTTCACACACAAACTTAATCGAATCACAATTTTATTTCATGAAGTAATTAAGTTTCCCTTTTCATACAGGATCTTTTGCTTCATTAAACGAACATCTTTCAGCAGCCCCAACAAAAAATTTCGTTTTTACAAAAAATAGTTAAAATGGAAAGCAGCCGTTTCCTTCTTAACTATAAATACAATCAATATAAAATGCATGCGCAACAACCCATAGATGTTGAACCTATCCAAAAATGTGCATATTTTCGATAAAACCATATTATCTTAGGCAGCAAATGCAGCGAAAATTAAATTTTGAATATTTTCGTGTTTTTCTATTTTTTGTAACTTATTAAAAATAATTTATTTTTGATTGGCATTTGTTACATTGGCAATAAAAATCGAAGCACCAAGCAAAACCGCCTGGATTTTTCACTCGATTAGGCATTCAATATGGCAATAATTATTTTGTCCTGTACAAACGAAAACAACAGATCAGAACGAAAATCGACACTGATGGTGGTACAACGCCGAGACCGGTTTGTCTCAAAACCAAATTTGACAAGGGATGACGGAAAATCGTTCCAATATACATCATTTATCCACACTGCCGGAAAATCAACAAAACAAAATAATTCAGATAATTAAGAATATGTATTTTGTATGGAAGATTGAGTTCGATTTGGATTGTAATGTAGAAAACTTGGCTAATTATTTCATTAAGCATCTGTGTGAAATTGGCATTATACAACACTGGGACCATTTAATCTTAAGTTTTAGAGTGAAAGGTGTGCCACAATTCTAAACGCCTAATTAATAAGAACAACAAAACTTCTAAAAATGACATTTCCAGAAAAGCTCCTTGTTAAAGGAGCTTTATATTTGTATGATGTGTACAAAGCGTGTAGTTAATTAGTTTTATTTGTTTCCAAATATGAATTTCTTATTAAAGGAGCTTTAAATTTTTATAATGTATACAAAGCGTGCAGTTAATTAGTTTTATTTGTTTTCAAATAGGAATTTCTTATTAAAGGAGCTTTATATTTTTATGATGTGTACAAAGCGTGCAGTTAATTATTTTTATTTGTTTCCAAATAGGAATTTCTTATTAAAGGAGCTTTAAATTTTTATGATGTGTACAAAGCGTGCAGTTAATTAGTTTTATTTGTTTTCAAATAGGAATTTCTTATTAAAGGAGCTTTAAATTTTTATGATGTGTACAAAGCGTGCAGTTAATTAGTTTTATTTGTTTCCAAATAGAAATTTCTTATTCTTATGCAACTGTTGGGAAAGGAGAAGTGGCAAAAACCGCGCCTCAAAGCCGACCTCAGCCGGGCTACTACCATGCCACCCCGCAACTCCTCCTCTCCCATACCAGGCAGTCACGTAACTATGGCGCCCAACGACTATAGCCCGATGACCTTTTTTAGTTGTTTTGTCTTTCCATCTCTTTTTTTAAATCATTACTAAAATTGTAGTTTGTTTTGCAGTTTTCTTCGATCTCCATTAAACCTTCCAGTTTTTACCTTTTGTATTTTCAACGTTAATAGCCCGATCCTTTTTTATTTTCCACATTTTTCAAGTAACCTCTATTTTGCACTATTCTTTAATCTTCCCAATTTTCTTCCAGATTTCCTTCCTTTTTTTATCCCATGTTCCATCCAAACCCAATCCCTTTTTTCGTCTTTTGACAGGACAGGGACCATCATGATGGCAACGCCGATTGGGCGCGCCTGGTCGACAAGTGTCACCATGACAAACGAATGGGGAGTGGCTGAGTATTCATGCCGGCGTTCCTTCCTCGTGTTCCTGCAACTTGATTAAGTGGTGCCTGGTATGATACTCAGCTAGAAGACGGACGTTAGTAGGAGGTCGTGGCGAGCTGTTTAAGCTACCTTACCGGGAGTCCAGCACTGCCGGTAAGTGAGGTTTACAGTCGTCGCCACGATATTTAGGAGTAGGAGGTGTGGCATCCGCACTTAGGAGTAAGTTCTTGAACGTGAAGTGCCACACTTCCACGGATAGCACGACGGACCAGACCTTAAGGTACTTATTTACGGACGTGATCACCGTCATCGAACCTTCGCCAAGGCGGCACCACAGACACCAATACTAATACATTCAATTTCAGTTGTTAACTTTTTATTTCAAATTCAAAAATTCAGTATTTTTTCGAGGTTATCAACAAATTTTGTTTACGATTATTTTCTTATTAGGTTTGTTTCCAAACATTTTTTTTGAAATTGTGTTTTAAAATTTTTGGGTAACCCACTACAAATACAACCACTAACAAAGTGCCTGGATAATAACAAACTTTTTTTTATTTTTATTTAATTTTAAAATTTTAATTATTTTGGGTTCATAGAAGGGTTAGAGTAGAACCTTTGGTTTTTTTTTTTTTTTTTTTGTTCTTGGATTCGGAAGCTTTTTCCCTATTTATATATATATTTTTTTATTTTTTTCTTTCATACCTTTATATCGTAGTTTACCAACTTGAATTTGAATATTTTTTGTTTCAACTACATATATCCCCGGTTATTTTTTTTTGGCTTTGGGTTAATTTCTATAGGACTGCCCAATAGACATATAAGGCATACAATTTAATCCTTTTATACACATACACTAATTGAATTACATACACATACACACTAACATATTGATTTTATACATATAAACTGAATTTTTTGGTATCTTTATATTATTTATTATTTTTTGAATCATATTACCTGGTTGTTTTATATTTACTTTAACCTATTTCGATCTGCAAATATACACAGACTGTTCTTATTGAAATTAATTCTTTGGGTCACATTTTTTAATTTTCCTTTTTTTCCATTTGGGTTGAACGTCGGTGGGTACTCGCGGTTTGGATATCGTGCCCGTGGATACATTGAGGCGTCCGGGACAATATTTTTAGTCCATTCGTTTTTATTTTTCCAATTTTACTTGAGTTTACTTTTGTTTTTGGGTTTCCTTCAGACAGTGAATGTCTGACAAGGACGAGGAGGCTGAGAATCGTGTTGCAGGGGGATTAGGTATACTGAGCACTGCTAGACCAGTCACTAGGAGCGTTACGAGGTCCCCGCTAGAAAACCAGATCGCTGGTTCGGTGTTCAATCAAATCTACACTGGTATTCCCAGGGCCGTCGACTTTGTGCCCACAGACTATTTCGATAGATGCGCGTCGCGTATTTTCGGATCGTTTGGCCCTGAACGCCCGATTAGGCTCTCCTTCGCGAACGGGGTGTCATTCAACTACTCGGAAAATAGTTTAAATTTCTCCCAGAAGATCGATTTGGTGTGCCAAATGTCCGATAGCGAGAACTGAGGGCACAGGGGGACGATGTTGGGAAGCCCCAATACCAACCACAACCTCTACCCCTACACCAAACCCCAGCCAATCAATTCCTTTTGTGCTTCGCCTTTCCACTTAATGTTGTGTTTTTCGTGTGGTATGCCGGTGGATCACTTTGTGAAAAACCCGGCAGAAGCACAAAAGCCAAATAAATGTTCGTCCTCATTCCACAATATGGTCTGTTTTGCGTGTGGAAGTGATTCGTCCTTTTGCGTGTTTAAACCAAAAAATGGAAACCCCAAGATGGCGGAGTTAACCGGGGACTCCAGACAGAAGACAGGCAACCCGGCAACACTCAAGTAAAAATTTTGAGGAGAAGGGATAGGGAAAACATGGAAGAAGTGAAGCAGGAAGGGGTGACACGGGAAAAAAGGAGATTAAGAGTTTACACCAAAGAAAGCTAGAGTACGAAGAAGCAAAACAGGAATTTTAAGAAGATAGAGAAGATGAGGGAAAAGAGAAAATATTTTAAGAGGTTGAAGAATAAAATAGTTTCAGCAATTGTTACAGTGAAAGGAGTATAGTGTTAACTACTTTGTACTCTTTACTTTAATTTTTAAAATAATTTTAATTGAGTTTTCGTGTTAACTTAAAATTTTGAATAACTTCAAAAAAAGAAAATTCTAATTATTTGGAAAATATCTAAAAATACTTTACTTACACATTTCGACAAAAATGGTACTTTATCATTAGCAGTACATGCATCAAATGTTGCTATTGGAGCAGTTCTTCAACAAACTAGCAATAATATACTAGAACCCTTAGCTTATTTTTCAAGAAAACTAACTACAACAGAAACTAAATATTCAACATTTGATCGTGAACTTTTGGCAATTTATAATTCAATTAAACATTTTAAACATTTTCTTGAAGGTAGAACTTTTACAATTTATACTGATCATAAACCTTTAATTCATGTTCTAAATTCTAAAGTAGATAGATCTCCTCGTCAACTACGTCATCTTGAATATATTGCTCAATTTACAAATGATATTCAATATATACGTGGAAAAGACAACATAGTTGCCGACACACTTTCCCGTATTCCAGAAATAAATGCAATTTCAACTCAAGATATAAATTTAGAAACTTTATATAAAGAACAGCAAACTGATACATTTTTACAAAAAACCATTTCTGATCCAAATTCTAAAAATAATTTAAAAGAAATTCATATTCCAATTATTAATTTAAACATATGGTGTGATGTTTCTCTACAACCTTTTCGACCTTATGTTCCACATTCTATGAGAAGAATTATATTTGACAAAATTCACTCATTATCTCATCCAAGTATAAGAACAACTAGAAAATTAATTCAAAATAAATATTATTGGCCTAACATGCGTAAAGAGATTAACGGGTGGACTTCATCTTGCATCAATTGTCAAAAATCCAAAATTTCAAGACATACTAAATCTCCTATCCAAAAAATTCAAATACCATCAGGTCGTTTTGAACATATTCATATGGATATTGTTGGACCTCTTCCAGTTTCAAATGGAAATTGTTATATTTTAACAATTATTGACAGATTTTCACGTTGGCCTGAAGCTTATCCACTTAAAGATATTTCAACAAATACTATAGTAAAAACTTTTATTCAAAATTATATACCACGATTTGGTATACCATTGAATATTACAGTAGATCAAGGTTCACAATTCACCTCAAAATTTTTTACGGAATTAACTAAACTTTTAGGTTCTCATAAAATTCATACATCTCCTTACCCTCCCCAAGCAAATGGCATGATAGAGAGATTTCATCGAACTTTAAAAGCAGCAATTATAGCATCAAACGACTCGGTTCATTGGTCTGACATTTTACCATTCATTCTACTTGGTTTACGAACTTCTATTAAAGAAGATTTAAAATGTTCATCTGCTGAACTTGTTTATGGCCAAACACTTAGAATACCTGGTGAATTAATTATTTCAAATAGTAATAAAGAACATGATTTTTCTAATGACGCTCTTCATAAAATAAGAGAATATTTTTCGCTTGTTCGTTCTAAAGTGTTTCATCATAATAAAGAAAATTTTTTCGTTCCTAAACAATTAGAAAATTGTGAGTATGTTTTTGTTAAAGTTCTTCGTAAATCTAATTTAGAATCACCTTATGAAGGACCTTTTAAAGTTATGTCTAAGAAAAATAAAACATTTACAATTGAATACAAAAATACTATTAAAAATATTTCAATTGATTTACTTAAACCAGCAAACATACTTATTAACACTAATTTAAATACAAATACATTAAACAACAAAAAACAAAAAAAGGTTACTTTTAATATTAATTAATTATTTGTTTGTTTCAAATTTTCTTGGAGGGGGAGTAAATATAGTGTTAACTACTTTGTACTCTTTACTTTAATTTTTAAAATAATTTTAATTGAGTTTTCGTGTTAACTTAAAATTTTGAATAACTTCAAAAAAAGAAAATTCTAATTAGTTGGAAAATATCTAAACTCAAAAATAAACAAAAATAATATTTTATACTTCAAATAAATAACATAATATTTTTAAAAAATAAATATTTAAATATTTGGTAAACCACCAAAAGGAGATAACAGGTTTTACGCCAAAACAATGACGTCATGAGGTCCTGGCTCTCTTGGACTCAGGGGCGAGTGCCAGCTGGTTAGGAAAAGGCTCGGCGGGACTCCTAGGCGGTAAAGAGGCCTTGATTGTGCCAATCAGGGGCCAAAATATCCGAACCGCGAACGGAGAGGAAACCACCGTGGTAGGGGTCATAAAGTTACCAGTCGAGTGGGATAATAAGACCAGAGAATTAGAATTTTTCATAGTTCCTGATCTGCAACAGGAGGTGTATTTTGGGTTAGATTTTTGGCAGGCCTTTGGTATGAGTGTTGTGAGTAAAGGTATGAATGGGAATGTGTGTCCAAATGTTGCCAGTGTGGCGGAGCTCGTACCCGCCGAGGGTGACTTGTCTTTCGACGCTGGGCAGCACGTTTTGACGCCGGAGCAAAATGCAATGTTGGGGCGTGTGAAGGCCCAATTCCCGTCCTTCGCGGTATTAGGGTTAGGCCAAACAGATAAGGAGGAACACGTCATCGAGGTGGTTGACGAGAATCTGCCAGTAAAGCAGCGCCATTACCCGATTTCACCAGCTATTCAAAAACTAATATAAGCGGAGCTGGAGAGGATGCTGAACATGGGTGTCATCGAGGAGTCCAACAGCAGTTGGAACTCTCCAGTCTCACTGTTGATCAAATGGACCAAAAACCGTCTGTACCTCGACACCCGCAAAATCAATGAAAGGATGATAAAGAATGCCTACCCATTACCCCACATCGATGGAATACTTAGCCGATTACAGAATACCAGATTTATCTCCGCCATCGATTTAAAGGACGCGTTCTGGCAGATTCCACTGGAGAAGAAGTCAAGGGAAAAGACCGCCTTCACTGTCACTGGCCGACCCCTATACCAATTCACGGTCATGCCTTTCGGGTTGTGCAATGCAGCACAACGAATGTGTCGTCTCATGGACAAGGTCATTCCGGCCGCTTTACGTGAATGTGTTTTTGTTTATCTTGACGGTTTGTTAGTGTGTTCTGAAGATTTCTCGTCTCATATGTGTTTATTGGAAAAGGTCGCTCGGTGTCTTCGCGAGGCCAAATTAACGATTAATGTCGAAAAAAGCAAGTTTTGTTTTAAAGAGGTTCGCTACTTAGGGTACGTAGTCGGGGGTGGTTGTATTAGGACGGACGCCAATAAAGAGGCTGTGCGGGACTTTCCAGTTTCGAAAACCCCGAAGCAACTACGACGGTTTCTGGGTATGTCGGGTTGGTACCGACGTTTCATACAGGATTACGCGACTATTGCAGCTCCGCTGCACGACTGCCTGAAGAAAGACAAAATCAAAAAGTTTGCAATGACGGACGAAGCAATAAAAGCATTTGAAATTTAAAGCAGAGTTTGGTTTCTGCACCGGTGCTCACACATCCTGACTTTAATGGTCGTTTTTATATTCAATGTGATGAATCGACTGACGTAGTGGGAGGAGTTTTGTTTCAGTTAGACGATGACCAGAACGAAAGACCTATTGCCTACGTTTCGGCAAAATTAAATAAGGCGCAGAAAAACTATAGCATCACCGAACTGGAATGCTACGCCGCCATCGTGAGTGTGAAGAGATTCCGACCTTATGTGGAAGGAACCCCGTTAACCATCATAACTGATCATGCCAGCCTCAAATGGCTCATGAATCAGAAAGATCTTTCTGGGAGGTTGGCAAGGTGGAGTTTGAAACTCCAGGGTTATGATTTCGTTATCCAACATCGAAAAGGTGCACAAAACGTGGTTCCTGACACACTCTCACGAATGCACATGGACGAAATACAGACGAACGACAGAGACATCGATGTATGTCTCGAGTCACCGTGCTTCGAGTCGGAGGAGTATACGGAGTTGAAAAAGACGGTGACCGAGAATAAAGACAAGTTACCAGACTTATGGATATCGGACGGTTACATCTATAAACGGACGCAATTCGACAGGGGGGATGATCTTCTAGCGGACCAGAGCTGGAAGCTCTGGGTTCCGTCGGGATTGCGACCGGGCCGATAGAGTCGTCTCACAGCTCACCGTCCTCTGGTCATGGTGGTATCCACAAAACGCTATCCCGACTACGTCAAAAATATTACTGGCCAGGCATGGCAAGCGATGTTTGTGCATTCGTTAAGACTGTGAAACTTGCAAAGCAAATAAGAAACAAAACGTTTTTAAACGTTTTTAAAGGTTAATGGGGTAACAAAAAGTCACAGAACGACCTTTCCAACGTCTGTTCATTGATTTTATGGGTCCTTATCCGCGTACTAGTGAGGGTCATGTGAATGTCTTTGTTTGTTTAGATCATTTTCGATTTTTCATCGAAGTTTGTGTTTTTAAAACCGATGAGAAGGGCAACTTCAGCCGAAGTCGTCAAGTTATTGCAGAGGGATGTCCTCCATGTGTTTGGTGTGCCTGAGTATGTCCACTCAGACACCCTCACTAGGGTAGGCACCTTGTCGTTGGTGTGAGGGCTTAGCCGAACTCCATAGCGCCCGACTATGAGACGGAGCTGTTTAGGACTGACATCTACGCCGTTTCGCCTCATAGGAGGGCGGCGGGATGTCGGTGACCAAGAACTGCCAACCCCTAATCCAGGGTGTTATGCGGACCGTGCCTATTGGACGATTTGCAGCCAGGGGATAAATTCGGCTGTATTCGAACGGAGCCTTCCCGATACCGGGCCATCTCGGGAAGTATTTATGGCCTTACCGCAGTAAGGGGCGCTGCTGTGGCGGACGGTTCTTTCCCCGTATATAATACTGGACCGCTGAGCCCGCCTTGTCGGGCAGGTGGTCGTACGACCAAGATGAACAACTCATTACCTGAACGTAATAAGGAGGATGTAAAGAGGAGGACTGAGTCGCAATCCAGGGACGACAAATACGAATTAAGCGATGCGTCGGACTCGGGGAGCGAGAGTAGTGCTGATTCAATGAACTCCGTGTTGGAGAAGCACACAAATGAAAACGGAGTAGAAGAGTGGAGAAGGGTACGGAGCAGAGGAAGTAAAAGAGCTCTCTCGCAGTACCGTGCAGCACTAAGAATTGTACAACGCTTGGGAGCAGTGGTCGACCCAACAGAAGTGGAGATCGAGCGCTTGGAATGGGCCCATGAAGCGGTAGAAGTAGGTCGAAGGCAGTTCAAAAGGTTTGCTGCGAGAAACCCTCGGTTCTGCAACCGGTACGAGGAGGAAGAAGCGTCGAATGGCAGAATGAAGAGGCAACGTTCGGCAGAAGGCGACGAGCCTGCTTTCAAGAGGCAGAAAGGACCCAGTCCTAGAGCCGCGAGGCAGGGCAGTCGCATAGACAAGACAAGTAGGCCCAAAGCTGTAAGACAGATGGGTTCCAATAGCGAGGTAGCAACTACCTCGAAAGCTGCCAGTCAGAGGGAAGTTCCAACTACGGAAGTAGGAGATAAGCCAAAGGGAGATAACGCTAAGACTCCGGCTTTCTCGGAGGCGCTAAAGGGAGTTAACGCGAAGACTCCGGTGTTCTCGGAGGTTCCAAAGGGAGATAACACTAAGACTCCTGCTTTTCCCGAGAAGATGAGTGATGTGGCAAAGCAGTCACTGACTGTGGCGCTGGTTGATCGTAGCAGTCCGTTCGGACAAATGACTACTGAAAGGTGGAGATCTGTGGAAAGGGAGCTTATTAGCTTAATGCTTAAGATGATGCGGGAACAACCAAGTAAGCCCCTTCCAACCTTTCATTCGGGGGGATGGTATAATGGTGTGAAGATGACAGCGTGCGACAACATCGCGAGCTTGCGGTGGCTGGAGGAAGTCGTTCCAAACCTCCAAAGGCAAGGCACGAACGCGCGGTTTGAGGTGGTGGATAAAGCGCAAATCCCCACGGTACCAAAAGTTAAGGTATGGATACCATGCGTGATGAAGTCGGAGGATACACTGCGACTTCTGCAGAATCAGAATCCGAACATACCGACACAGGATTGGAAGGTACTTACTGTATCTCGGCCTACCGAGGATGGTCAGTTCTACATCTTCCAAATAAACAAGGAGGCGGAGGATATTTTGTACACGCAGCTTGGCAAAATGTCCTTTGGCACTGGCAAAATTTACATGCGACTCAGGAAAAGAAGTCCCGAGGATAAAAATCCTAACACGCTGGAAGTGGGCGAAGTCGAAAAGGACCTCAGAAGCCTAAGGGAAAAAAGACAGGTGGAGGTCCCCGACGTCACCACGAACGTGCTAGAAGAGGATCAAACGCTAAATGGTGCTGTGACTCGCACAGAGGAACACACGGCACAACATTCACGAGGGGCTGAAGGGCGCCTCGAATACTCTAAACCAAAAGGGCAAGAGGAGGACGACGACGTCAAGACGAAGGTGCTGGAGGGGGACAAACAGCCCAATGGTGCTGCGAGTCCTACAGATAAACCTCCAACACAGTAAAGTGGCGTCGAGCGAACTCCTCCTAACCCTTGAGGAGGGTTCGTTTGACGTGGCGCTGATCCAGGAAACGTGGCTCTCATCGGGAGGAAAGGTTTCTGGACTTAGCGCGCGCGGGTTTGGCGTTTACTACGCACAAACGGAAGGACGGGTGCGAGCTGTAGTAATGGTAAGGAAACAGCTGCATTCATATATGCTGCCTAATTACACCACCGAGGATCTCGTAGCGGTGGCCGTAGAGCAAAAGAATAAGCAGGCATTTATCCTGGCGTCCTGCTACATGGCCCATGCTGCGGAGGTTCCACCGATGGAGTGCAAAAGGCTAGTACAGGAGGAAGGGCGCAAAGGGCGGTTGGTCATAGGCGCAGATGCAAATGCGCACCACAATGCGTGGGGAGGAGCAGATACGAACGAGAGAGGCGAATCTCTATTTTGTTACATCCTGCAAACCAATTTGCAGATAGCCAACAGGGTAAATGTTCCTACATACATTGGTCCAACATCCAGCAATGTTCTGGATATTACATTGAGCTCCGAGCGTGATATATCAAGGTATGATTGGATGGTTCTCGATAGACCATCCTTCTCCGACCATGCGTATATAAGCTTCAGCATCCCACTAAAGAGGGTAGAGAAGGGAGGAACCTTTAGAAACCCTAGGGCAACGAATTGGACTAAATTCCAGAAACATGTAGAAACGAAACTGGGACAACCCAAAGAGGTTGCTAATGTAGAGGAACTGGAGGAGTCGAATAAATTCCTAACAAGGACGCTTATGACTGCGTATAACAAAGCTTGCCCTCTAAGAAGATTCAGAGGAAAAGCAAAGCCGCCATGGTGGAGCAATGAGCTGAGTCTTCTAAGAAGACAGGTAAAAGAAATGTTTAAACTCGCAAAGACCGCGGAAAGCGAAGCGTGTCGGGACGAGTACAGGGATCTACTGAGGATCTACAAGCGTAAAATTACCAGGGCGAAGAGAAACTCATGGAAAAGTTTCTGTACGGACATAGAGTGCTCCAGTGAAATAGCACGGTTGAAAAAAGTCCTAGCAAAGGGAAACATAGTCCAGGGACTAATAAAGAAAGAGAACGGGGAATGGTCACGTGATAGTGAGGAATCCCTTGAGGTGCTTCTCGATACACATTTCCCATCGGGAGACGGTTTAGAAGAACCAGCAGACATCACTCACACTTCGATCACGGAGCTAGTGGTGCCGGGCTTGGTGACCGATACCAAGATCGAGTGGGCAGTGAAGACGTTTTCTAAGTTTAAATCGCCGGGCCCAGATGGTATATTCCCGGCCATGCTACAAGTCTCAAGTAGGGCGGTCGTGGAATGGCTTCAAATAATATTCGATGGGTGCATAAGACTGAACCATGTACCGCACTCTTGCAGAACTGCTCGTGTAGCTTTTCTACCAAAGGCGGGGAAGATCGGTCACGTGTATCCCAAAGACTATAGACCCATTAGCTTAACATCATTTCTGCTCAAAACCTTTGAGAGGCTGATAGATGTGTACATAAAGTCCAACGTGGATGAAAAGCTGCTCTCCACAACACAGCATGCGTACACCAAAGGCAAGTCGGTAGACACCGCATTGCATAGGGTGGTAATAAGCATAGAGAAATCCCTGGAATATAAGGAGTATGCTCTAGGAGTCTTCTTGGACATTGCCGGGGCTTTCAATAATGTTGCAAAATGGGCGATTATGGATGGTCTTAATTACATTAAAGTACATCCTGCCTTAATCAGATGGATCGGCTGCATGTTAAATTGCAGGAAGATTACATCACAATGGGGATTGTACGAGGCCACGAAATCAGTGGACAGGGGCACGCCGCAGGGAGGGGTGCTATCACCTCTGCTGTGGACACTGGTCATCAACCAACTGCTCAGGCAATTCGATGAGGGACCCGTAAAACTTACGGCTTACGCAGATGACGTTGCAATTGTCATAAGTGGAAAATGCCTTCCAACGATTAGTTCTTTGATGGATCGGGCGCTTCGGGATATTCATACCTGGGCATCTAATGTCGGGCTGAAAGTCAATGCGGAGAAGACGGATATGGTCTTGTTTACAAAGAGGTACAAGGTCCCAAATTGGATCAGGCCTAAGTTAGGAGCGGTGACCTTACAGGAGAAACCTTGCACAAAATATCTAGGAATCATCCTAGACAGTAAGCTGTCATGGAAGCTCAACGTGGAGGAGAGGGCCAAGAAGGCCTCAACGGCACTCTATGCATGTAAAAGAATGCTGGGGTGTACGTGGGGCCTATCGCCCTATCTTTCTCATTGGGTTTTTACAGCGATTGTAAGCCCTATTCTATACTATGGAGTTCTTGTTTGGTGGAAAGCCACACAAAAAACAACATACCTCAAAAAATTAGAGGGGGTATGCAGACTATCGATGCTTTGCATTACGGGAGCCCTGAAAACAACCCCGACGGCTGCACTGTATGCCATTCTGCACATTCCACCTGTAGACCTGGTAGCAAAGAACAAAGCGTTAACGACCGCAACCAGGCTCGATGCTTCGGGGCAGCTTGAGCGCCGACCATATGGCCATAGTAGTATAGCGTCCTCAGTCACAAGACGAACAGACTACATGATTCCCTACCTGCACTTTGAGGGAGATCTTAAGGCCACAATAGAGGTGGACGGTTGGCGCAAGGGTGCGCAAATGGCGGACGAGGCGATACATGTGTACACCGATGGTTCCAAAATAGTGGAAGGAGTAGGGTCTGCGGTATACTGCGCTGATCCGGAATTAAGCAGATCCTACAGGCTGCCGGATTACTGTAGCGTTTTCCAAGCGGAAATATTAGCCGTAACCAAAGCAGTAGAAACCCTGGAAGAGAATATCTTAAGCTGCAACCGTGTTAACTTTTATATTGACAGTCAAGCAGCAATTAAGGCAATAATCTCGCATAGCACAGCATCTAAATGCGTGTTAGAGTGTAAGCAGTCTCTGGAGAAAATCGGGACAGGGAGAAGCATACATCTATATTGGGTCCCAGGGCATATGGGAATAGATGGGAATGAAAAAGCGGACGAATTAGCTAAAAAGGGCGCATCCCTTGAAGCTTGCTCCGTAGACGTCCCAATTAGATTGGGCGAGATTAAGCGAAGGCGAGAGGTGCACATGATCGACCAAGCAGAAAAGGCGTGGGTTCAAGCGCGGGGCTGTAAAGTGTCGAAAATTATGTGTAGGTCTTACAACCTTAGACTAACACAGTTGCTTCTATCATTAAAAAGAGAGGACTGTAGACTCATGACGGGTATTCCGACTGGACACTGCCTTCTGGCGTCACATGCCTTTAAATTAGGCTTGGTCAGTGATAGCAGGTGTAGGAAGTGCGGGTTGGAGGAGGAAACGATCGAGCACGTTCTGTGCTCGTGCCCTGCACTTGCCAGGCTAAGACTCCAGCTATTAGGAGTGATACAGCTGTCAGATCTAGAAGCAGCAAGTGGCTTAAGTCCTAGGAAGCTTCTAGTATTTGCCAAGAGGACGGAGTTATTTTATAACATAGGTCCTGGTTTTTGATAGGGTTTTTCAGTTTGGTCGTTAAAACAAACTTCTGGTAACACTACGGACTCAATCAGTCTATGTGAGGTCCTCATGGACCGGCCAGTTCAACCTACCTACCCACTCAGACAATGGAAAGCAGTTTGTGTCAGAAGTTTTCAACCACTTTCTGAAAAAATACGGCACCAAGCACATAAAAACTGCATTTTATTCGCCACAGGGTAACGCTGCGGAGAGGGTAAATAGATCTGTTCTGCAGATCATAATTTAAGAGATACAAGCTAATTAATTTTATTCCTTCCATAAAAAAACAGGAACTATCTCGCTTCAGGATGGAGGAACATTTATCAACATGTATCATTAAGAAGGAACAAGACAGTACTGTGTTTATTGGAATCCGGTGCATTCCAACAACGTAAAAAACATGCTTTTTCATGAGTCACTGACCGGAATCGTATGCATTCCGGCAGTATAATCTTATGGGTCAGACATCGAGCTGATTGGAATCTGGTGCATTCCAACAACACAGGTCATGTTACTTTTTTATGCCTTGTGATGGCGTATCCTCATTACACTACTCTTAGCACTGCCGGATTCCCATGACATGCTAATTGGAATCTTGTTGCATTCCAACAGGGAGGTTGGAATCCACTGCATTCCGAAATCATGCTGAGCGGAATCTGATGCATTCCGCCAGTATAAGATTTCGGCATAAGATCTTATTTCTGCTCATATTTCTCATTATTATTATATTCTGAAATTAAATAGTAATGTTCATTAATATTCTCTTTGTTTGTAATATAACATTGTTGAAATCTCGATATATCTTAAATTTTATCTTTTGAGTTGTATATTTATATATATTTTATATTATGCAGTCGACCATAGTTTGTCGTCGACTTTAAATAATAAATAAATAAATAAATAAATTAGATCCTTTATAAAGGATAACCAGAAAAATTGGGACAAATGCGTCAGCGATGCCGCATGCGTTGCACACTCAGCCATCAACATGTCTCCATATTATGCCACTTTCGTTATGCCTATGATACAGCATGCTGCATCATACGAGCTATACCGAAAGCTGGCGGCAGTGAAAGATGTTGATTGCGAGATAGGAGCGCAAAGCGATAAAATGCAGATGATAAGAAATAATATATTGAAAGAGCTGAAGTTGGCCCATGATAGGAGTAAAAAGATATATGACACTAGAAGTAGAGATGTAAAGTTTCAGATTGGACAAGTGATATACCGCCGAAACTTCAAACAAAGCTTCCAAGTTGACAATCACAACGCCAATTTAGCCCCGAAACAAATCAAATGTATAGTTTTAAATGTAATCGGAAATTCGATGTATGAAATTGGCGACAGCAATGGGAAAAAGATCGGCGTATACCACGCTAAAGACATTTTTGCGAAATAGTTTAATGTTTTTTGTAGTGCTATGTTATTTATTTATTTATTGACGTAGTCTATTTATTTACTTAATGACGTATTTTATTTATTAACTCATTGACGTATGTAATTATTTTATTAAATTTTTTTTATTTTTCCTGACCTTTTTTATTTATTTGATTATTTTTGCATCTATTTAAATTTTTTATTTTATTTATTTATTTTACCTTCTTTTACCTACTTGATGGGAGACGGTTTAGAAGAGACAGCAGACATCACTCACACTTCGATAACGGAGCTAGTAGTGCCGGGCTTGGTGACCGGTTTACATCGCCGGGCCCAGATGGTATATTCCCGGCCATGCTACAAGTCTCAAGTAGGGCGGTCGTGGAATGGCTTAAAATAATATTCGATGGGTGCATAATACTGAATTATGTACCGCACTCTTGGAGAACTGCTCGTGTAGTTTTCTACCAAAGGAGGGGAAGATCGGGCACGTGTATCCCAAAGACTATAGACCCATTAGCTTAACATCATTTCTGCTCAAAACCTTTGAGAGGCTGATAGATGTGTACATAAAGTCCAACGTGGATGAAAAGCTGCTCTCCACAACACAGCATGTGTACACCAAAGGCAAGTCGGTAGACACCGCATTGCATAGGGTGGTAATAAGCATAGAGAAATCCCTGAAATATAAGGAGTATGCTCTAGGAGTCTTCTTGGACATTGCCGGGGCTTTCAATAATGTTGCAAAATGGGCGATTATGGATGGTCCTAATTACATTAAAGTACATCCTGCCTTAATCAGATGGATCGGCTGCATGTTAAATTGCAGAAAGATTACATCACAATGGGGATTGTACGAGGCCACGAAATCAGTGGACAGGGGCACGCCGCAGGGAGGGGTGCTATCACCTCTGCTGTGGACGCTGGTCATTAACCAACTGCTCATGCAATTCGATGAGGGACCCGTGAAACTTACGGCTTACGCAGATGACGTTGCAATTGTGGAAAGTGCCTTCCAACGATTAGTTCTTTGATGGATCGGGCGCTTCGGGATATTCATACCTGGGCATCAAATGTCGGGTTGAAAGTCAATGCGGAGAAGACGGATGTGGTCTTGTTTACAAAGAGGTACAAGGTCCCAAATTGGACCAGACCTAAGTTAGGAGGGGTGACCTTACAGGAGAAACCTTGCACAAAATATCTAGGAATCATCCTAGACAGTAAGCTGTCATGGAAGCTCAACGTGGAGGAGAGGGTCAAGAAGGCCTCAACCGCACTCTATGCATGTAAAATAATGCTGGGGTGTACGTGGGGCCTATCGCCCTCTCTTTCTCATTGGGTTTTTACAGCGATCGTAAGCCCTATTCTATACTATGGAGTTCTTGTTTGGTGGAAAGCCACACAAAAAACAACATACCTCAATAAATTAGAGGGGGTATGCAGACTATCAATGCTCAGCATTACGGGAGCCCTGAAAACAACCCCGACGGCTGCACTGTATGCAATTCTGCACATTCCACCTGTAGACCTGGTAGCAAAGAACAAAGCGTTAAGGACCGCAACCAGGCTCGGTGGTTCGGGGCAGCTTGAGCGCCGACCATATGGCCATAATAGTATAGCGTCATCAATCACAAGACGAACAGACTACATGATTCCCTATCTGCGCTTCGAGGGAGATCTTAAGGCCACAATAGAGGTGGGCGGTTGGCGCAAGGGTGTGCAAATGGCGGACGAGTCGATACATGTGTACACCGATGGTTCCAAAGCAGTGGAAGGAGTAGGGTCTGCGGTATACTGCGCTGATCCGGAAATAAACAGATCCTATAGGCTGCCGGATTACTGTAGCGTTTTCCAAGCGGAAATATTAGCCGTAACTAAAGCAGTAGAAACCCTGGAAGAGAATAGCTTAAGCTGCAACCGTGTTAACTTTTATATTGACAGTCAAGCAGCAATTAAGGCAATAATCTCGCATAGCACAGCATCTAAATGCGTGTTAGAGTGTAAGCAGTCTCTGGAGAGAATCGGGACAGGGAGAAGCGTACATCTATATTGGGTCCCAGAGCATATGGGAATAGATGGGAATGAAAAAGCGGACGAACTAGCTAAAAAGGGCGCATCCCTTGAAGCTTTCTCCGGAAATGTCCCAATTAGATTGGGCGAGAATAAGCGAAGGCGAGAGGTGCACATGATCGACCAAGCGGGAAAGGCATGCGTTCAAGCGCGGGGCTGTAAAGTGTCGAAGATCATGTGTAGGTCTAAAAACCTTAGACTAACACAGTTGCTCCTATCATTAAAAATAGAGGACTGTAGACTCATGACGGGTATTCTGACTGGACACTGCCTTCTGGCGTCACATGCCTTTAAATAAGGCTTGGTCAGTGATAGCAGATGTAGGAAGTGCGGGTTGGAGGAGGAAACGATCGAGCACGTTCTGTGCTCGTGCCCTGCACTTGCCAGGCTAAGACTCCAGCTATTAGGAGTGATACAGCTGTCAGATCTAGAAACAGCATGTGGCTTAAGTCCTAGGAAGCTTCTAGTATTTGCCAAGAGGACGGAGTTATTTTATAACATAGGTCCTGGTTTTTGATAGGGTTTTTCAGTTTGGTCGTTAAAACAAACTTCTGGTAACACTACGGACTCAATCAGTCTACGTGAAGTCCTCATGGACCGGCCAGTTCAACCTACCTACTTACCTACTTAACTACTCGATCTGTGATATTTTTTTTTTATGAATTTTTTTTTAATTCTTCCGCCATCTGTGATATTTTATTTTATACAATTTTTTTTTATAATTTTTTCGGCTAACTGTGATATTTTATTTTATTTTATTTTATTTTATTTTTTTATTTAGTTTTTATCTGTGATATTTTATTTACCATTAGATATGTAGAGTAGTACCTGTGATATAGGTTTAACTAGTAGCATTAGCCCAGTGATTTAGTTTGTTGGTAAACAGTACAAAAATTTAAAGGCGTGAAGAGAAATAGGCCCGGCATTGTGTCGTGGGTCGAGGCCACACGTTGGACGCGGGAAATAATACTTGCCAGGCTGCGTTTAAACTTTTCTACGCACACGCTGCATAGTGCAGGCACCATCGGCGGTTGCGAGCCTGTAACGACAGCCTGTCTACATACTGGCTGGAATGAGTGACAGCGCGTATATGTGTCTATGTGTTTTGTGTCCAATCCCGTGCCTTAGCCGCAATGTTGCCACTAATCTAATGACATCATGTATTGACAACATTGTAGCTATAGTGAACACAATAGCTATCATCCGGTGGCAAAATCCTGAGCCTGATAAATAATTTTGCATGTAAATGCAACAACAACTATTTGAGCCAGATAAATCCAGATAGAAGTCTGGTTCAATTTGTGAGCTAGATAATTTGTTAATTACTTCTTTTTAGGTTGGCAACGCGGCCTTTAATATACCTACTTTTTCAAAAATAGATGTCGCTGCTTAGCCTTTCGCCGTATGAGTTAAATGAAAAACAGCGGCGACATGGCGGCCACCGTGGTGTGATGGTAGCGTGCGCCGCCTATCACACCGTATGCCCTGGGTTCGCAACCCGGGCAAAGCAACATCGAAATTTTAGAAATAAGATTTTTCAATTAGAAGAAAATTTTTCTAAGCGGGGTCGCCCCTCGGCAGTGTTTGGCAAGCGCTCCGGATGTATTTCTGCCATGAAAAGCTCTCAGTGAAAACTCATCTGCCCTGCAGATGCCGTTCGGAGTCGGCATAAAACATGTAGGTCCCGTCCGGCCAATTTGTAGGGAAAATCAAGAGGAGCACGACGAAAATTGGAAGAGAAGCCCGGCCTTAGATCTCTTCGGAGGTTATCGCGCCTTACATTTATTTATTTTTTTATTTTTTTATGAGCGTGTGAATGCATCAGTGTGAGCGGTCAAGGCACGAACCTAATGTATCTGTGTAGGTGTTCGTTTTGTGGAGCGGTAAGCGTGTGAATGTATGAGTGCATGATTGTATAGATGGAAAATACGGGAAAGCCGAAATGAAAGATTGGCATGTATAGGTAGGAATTTTCTGTTTCTGGGTAACGTTCCTGACCACGGCGGTGGCTATAAGAAGGGGGAAATTGAGCCAACGGGCCAAAGTATTATTTTATCAGTGCCACCGAGTGTAAGTGGAAAGTGGTTAAAATTTAAAAATCTTTAAATAATCCAAGTTTTTAGTGCTCGCCTCAAACCGACGTAAAAGCCTGTTTACTAAATTTTGTAACCAAGTAACTTTTTTAATTGTGTAGTGCGCGACGAAAAGTGTCTCGCGGCCATCTGGTTTTCCAACTAGCTCCCGATCCTGACCGTTGCAGCAGAAATAAATTAGACCACAAAGGCTATCGCGACTGCTAAAACCAGGTAAGTCTGATGGTTTTCTCTGCCCTTGGATTTATTTTGTCTTCCTCCAACTTGGCAGGCCCACTGGGAAGCTGGCTTCTATATAGCCAATTTTCCAAGCAAGCCAAGAGCAAACTTGGATGCATGTATGCACGCCTTCATACAGATATATGTATGTCGGTGAGTATATAATTATGCAGGCAACAAAAAAGAAAATAAAAATAAAATAAATTTAATGCTAGAAATGCTGCAAGACTAACGTTTTTTTTTTTGTATCGTAACAGGGCACTTCCTGCTGAAAAGAAGCCACTGAGAGAATTTAAAGTCTCGTTTTACGGCCTAAAAAGGCAAATTAGCGGCATCAAACTCCCGACGGCACTCAACGTCTACAACCACGTCTACAACAACAACCACATCACCTGTTAAATTGGCTACATACTGCCCGGCAACAACTACCACGCACTACACTACATCTTTAATTTGGTAGCGCACTCCACAAAAACAACCACTATAGCATTTTTATATTGGCAACCTACGGCCGCAACAACCACAACAGCATATTTTTTATATTGGCGACGTACCGCCCTACAACAACGTTTTTATATTGGTGGCGCAACGCCAACAACAAACTCATATTTTTTACATTGGCGAAATACCGCCCAACAACAATTACCACAATAGCAATATGGGCAATCCCCGATTATTAAAATCATACAAACAGACAAAATTGGTTAATTCGTTGTAGTTCTAAAAATAGAACGAAAACAGCAACAAAAACCAAAGTTTCTTTGAAAACCGCCGTACCAAGCATAGCTTTAACACATAATTGCATACGAAGTATGCAATGTGTAAAAGATTAAAATATGCAAAAAGAAGGCAATTGGGAAGAACTACACAACAGGCATGACGTAGCTGAATGCGTTTACAACCATTTCAACTATCGTAGGAGTGCGAGTTCGACTCCCACTCCCGGGAGAAAAGGCTTTGAAGAGATTTACAAGGTATAGTCGAAACAGCTGTCGCCTTGTCCGTCCTGATGTCACGTTGTTTAAATTTTTCCCAAATTATTAAACAATTACCACCATCCACAGCACCACACGTTTTTACGTTTTTAGAAAGCACCCAACAATAACACATTCGACACAATTTTGGCAACATGTTTTATTGGCGGGGTTAGAACGCAGCAACAACAGCAACTACATTCGTACCGGCAAACCGACACTACAACAACAACGGCAACACCAACAGCTTCCAACAAGAGGTACATGTTCTCATTTGGCGCCGCAACGCCAACAACAACAACTGCAATGCATGATTTTGGTGATACTCGGTCCCAGCAGTAACGACAACTACAACTTTTGAGTTTGAGGAATTTTTTTTCTATCAGCAACACTCACCATCACTGATAATATCATCGATTTGCTATCAAACGCACAACACTTTTTTTACGACCGCGACCTTTTAACTTTTTCCTTCGCTTTGCTTTCAGAATTTTCTAAGCACAAGCCTTTTTTTTCTCACTTTCTGTTAGCGATTTTTTTAACACACCTGTTGGCACTAAAGATATAAATACTTGCTTTATACTTTTGGTATCACCTGGTTTTTTTTTTTTGTAAAGTTTTTCGTTACCTTTTTTATACTAAGTTGAGCAGAGCTCACAGAGTATATTAGCTTTGATTGGATAACGGTTGGTTGTACAGGTATAAAGGAATCGAGATAGATATAGACTTCCATATATCAAAATCATCAGGATCGAAAAAAAATTTGATTGAGCCATGTCGGTCCGTCCGTCCGTCCGCTAACACGATAATTTGAGTAAATTTTGAGGTATCTTGATGAAATTTGGTATGTACGTTACTGAGCACTCATCTCAGATCGCTATTTAAAATGAACAATATCGGACTATAACCACGCCCACTTTTTCGATATCGAAAATTTCGAAAAACCGAAAAAGTGCGATAATTCATTACCAAAGACGGATAAAGCGATGAAACTTGGTAGGTGAGTTGAACTGATGACGCTGAATAGAAAATTAGTAAAATTTTGGACAATCGGCGTGGCACCGCCCACTTTTAAAAGAAAGTAATTTACAAATTTTGCAAGCTGTAATTGGGCAGTCGTTTAAGATATCATGATGAAATTTGGCAGGAACGTTACTCCTATTACTATATGTATGCTTAATAAAAATTAGCAAAATCGGAGAACGACCACGCCCACTTTTAAAAAAAAATTTTTTTCAAAGTCAAATTTTAACAAAAAATTTAATATCTTTACAGTATATAAGTAAATTATGTCAACATTCAACTCCAGTAATGATATGGTGCAACAAAATGCAAAAATAAAAGAAAATTTCAAAATGGGCGTGGCTCCGCCCTTTTTCATTTAATTTGTCTAGGATACTTTTAATGCCATAAGTCGAACAAACATTTACCAATCCTTGTGAAATTTGGTAGGGGCCTAGATTCTGGGACGATGACTTATTTCTGTGAAAAAGGGCGAAATCGGTTGAAGCCACGCCCAGTTTTTATACACAGTCGACCGTCTGTCCTTCCGCTCGGCCGTTAACACGATAACTTGAGCAAAAATCGATATATCTTTACTAAACTCAGTTCACATACTTATCTGAACTCACTTGGTATTGGTATACAAAATGGCCGAAATCCGACTATGACCACGCCCACTTTTTCGATATCGAAAATTACGAAAAATGCCATAATTCTATACGAAATATGAAAAAAGGGATGAAATATGGTAATTGAATTGGCTTATTGACGCAAAATATAACTTTAGAAAAAAAACTTTGTAAAATGGGTGTGACACCTACCATATTAAGTAGAATGAAATGAAAAAGTTCTACAGGGCGAAATAAAAAACCGTTGAAATCTTGGCAGGAATACTGTTCGTGGTATTATATATTTAGATAAATTAGCGGTATCCAACAGATGATGTTCTGGGTCACACTGGTCCACATTTTGGTCGATATCTGGAAAACGTTTTCACATATGCAACTACCATCACTCCCTTTTAAAAGCCTCATTAGTACCTTTAATTTGATACCCATATCGTACAAACACATTCTAGAGTCACCCCTGGTCCACCTTTATGGTGATATCTCTAAAAGACGTCCACCTATAGAACTAAGCCCCACGCCCTTTTAAAATACTCATTAACACCTTTCATTTGATACACATATTGTACAAACAAATTCTAGAGTCAACCCTGATCCACCTTTATGGCGATATACCTAAATGGCTTCCACCTATTGAACTATGGCCCACTCCCTCATAAAATACTCTTTAATACCTTTCATTTGATACACATGTCATACAAACACATTCCAGGGTTACCCTCGGTTCATTTTCCTACATGGTTATTTTCCTTTTAGCTCTCAACTGAGTATGTAATGTTCGGTTACACCTGAACTTAATCTTCCTTACTTGTTTTCTTTTGTTCAACATTTTTTGTACACATGGTCTTTTTTGGCCGCGTGCATAATCGCCCGGACATAAGCAACATACTAATTAACTCATAAACCAAGATCGCAAGCGAGCGATCTGGCTGAGTAACTGAGGGTAGCTTTACGTATGTATATATGTATGTTGAGCCTTTTTTTTAACACCTTTCAGCATAGCTAGTCAACTAAATGCAGGCGTCTCCATCAGATTGAGAAAGCGGTGAGTGTAATCTATGGTCAAATTTATGAAAGTATACAAGCAAGTGTGTATGTACATATAGTAGCATTGCTGACAATTCTCACAAGAGATCAGCAAAAAGATCAGGAATAGAAAAGAAAAACGAATAAAAATATGTGTACAAATATAATTGCCTACTCTGTATACACACAATAACATACATATTTACATAATTTGATTACAAGCTTACTTTGTTATTGCACATTTTGTGCAAAGCATTCTTCATTATATACCTTGGTTTTGTTGTTTTCTTCGCCCATACATTTCCTATTGTCGTAGGTCAGGAATTTGAATTGTTAAAATATTGTTGTTAGTACACAAAATAAATTTAAGTTTAGGCTGTAGCTTTCCATTAAATTTGAGTTCTTTCTATTTTTTAGATATTAAGGTAAAATATACACTAGGGTGATCAGCTTAGGCGTTAGTTTCCTTTTGAATGTGAATATGTATATTTTTCGATATTAGGGTAATATATACATAAATTTATATAAATAATTTTTTTTTATAGTTTATTTTCTTTTCTGTTTTATTTTTTTTTTGCTTTTCTTTACAAGCAATTGCATTGGATTAAAGTGAATTGAACTCGTAGGTTATTATTTTGTTTACGGTTTTAAAATTTAATTAAAAACCATTTTCATATTGTTTCAATAAGCCAAACTAAATTGTGAATAAAATTGTATTATGTATGGATGAAAACACAGGTTTTTTAAGGATGCAGGGCTAAAGTTTTAGGTTTGGTGTTGGTGCTGCGCTTGCGCGTGGCAAGGTTAGGTGAAGGTGAGTAATAGAGAAAAATGACTTATTGACGGACGGGCAGACTTATATCAGGTTTGGGGGAACTGTAAGTAAAAAGAAGTCAGCAGAGTGCCCACGGTGCGGTGCAAGTTGCACTGCAGAGGGAGGGTAGACTCCACCTGACAGGACAGGCCTTCATTTTTTCCCCTCTTAACTTTGCCCCTCACGTATGTTTCCATCTTTTTCAGCTTTCCCTTCTTTTACAACCCATGCAGGTATGAACCCTTCTTGTTCATGTGGCTGCGGGTGAGGTCGGTGGTGCAATACCCCGCCCAAGACGACGAGCTAGCCTGGGCCCGCAAGCATACCTGCTTGGCGCCGCTCCTCACCACCCAAACAGTCAGCCACGTAACAGAGCTTTATTTTTTTATGATGTGTACAAAGCGTGCAGTTAATTAGTTTTATTTGTTTCCAAATAGAAATTTCTTATTAAAGGAGCTTTACATTTTTATGATGTGTACAAAACGTGCAGTTAATAAGTTTTAATTGTTACCAAATAGAAATTTCTTATTAAAGGAGCTTTATATTTTTATGATGTGTACACAGCGTGCAGTTAATAAGTTTTAATTGTTACCAAATAGAAATTTCTTATTAAAGGAGCTTTATATTTTTATGATGTGTACAAAGCGTGCAGTTAATTAGATTTATTTGTTTCCAATTAGGAATTTCTTATTAAAGGAGCTTTATATTTTTACGATGTGTAAAAAGCGTGCAGCTAATTAGTTTTACTTGTTTTCAAACTGCCAATAGGTTCTATTGTGCACTGTCAAAAAACCAGAGTTGGGAACAGTACAATAAATTTTTAGCAATAGCACGTCTCGAACTTAAGTGGGATGACATAATCAAGATCTTGTTCTAAGTGTCAATGAGGCCTTAATTTGTTATGAATTCCCAAATTAAAATTTGTTTTCTTACTATCTCGATCCGCGTGCCACCTACCGAATTTTTGTGATCGAATGTTGCATTGTCACCAGGTTCTGACCCACGGCCCAAGTTTCAAGTCTTTAGCTCACCGGCAAGTTACTCAAAAATCGATCGCAAGATTCCCCTCGTTTTTCAGGGATTTGTATTTCTATAAATTGTATTGTCAGCGAGTCTCGAACTATGTGCTAAGTTACAAGTCTCTAGGAAACCGGGAAGTTAGTTAAAAATGGATTGAAAAATTCCCAAATTAAAATTAATTTTCCTAATATCTCGATCCATGCGCTACCTAGAGGATTTTTTTTTGATAAAATATTGCATTGTCACCGGGTTCTGACTTACGGATTTTTTTTTTCACTTACATTATAATGTCTCTCTGGTCTGAACTATGTTCTAAGTATCAAGTGTCTAGGTCATCGGGAAGTTACCGAAAAAGACTTTTCCGTGGGTCAAAAATTCGTATGGAAATGAGGGGACGAACATGAAAGCGACTTAATATAAAGGTAGAAAAAATATGTGTGTTCAAAGAAACTTAATAATATTAACTAAAACGTATTGTAACGATTTTTGGGCAATTCCTCTTATTTGCAACCTTCTACTAACGTTCGTATCGCAAAACTGTTGAATAAATAACTCCAATATTCAATAATGCAAAATGGCCTTTATTAGGCTACTTTCGAAATAACACTTCTGCTTCTCGACAGATAGCGTGCTTAAATCAAACTAATTTTCGTGCCTCAACTGTTGTTGTTTTTATACTGTTTCGTTTCCTCGTTGACATATTTCTAGGCGCTTCTATTTCTAGAATTTACTAGTTAGTCACCAGCTATAAAATCACCAGCTATAACTACGTTTATAGCTTCTCATATGCGCGTGCATATGTGAGTGATACTTGCACAAATTATTGCCTACTTTTGGGAGTATCTCAGATATATGCATTTGTTTGTGCGTTGCCCTCCGCTGCTTGTAGGGACATATGTATAGACATAATGATTGATTTATTGATGTACATACAAGTCACTGCTTAGTATTGGCTTAGACGTGGTAGTATCCCTTAGTGTTGCTAATATTCGCCACACTTCTCTCCACCTAAGTCTGATCGTCCCGATCAGACAAATCTCTCGATCTAAACGCTGCCAGCATCTCCAAATGAACCACTCTTCTATTTCGTGGTTTCCCAAATGTTTGTATGCGGTAGATGACTTCACTGATCCTCTCCACAACTCTGCACGGGCCTTTCCAACTGCACCAAAATTTTGATGGAACACCTTTCCGCCAGTGAGGGTTGTATAACAGTACCAAATCCCCCTCCAAGAAACCTTCCGGATTATTGTTCTCATCGCACCTGCATTTTATCTTACTACTCATTATCCGGGATCGTTCTCTCACACTCTGTTGTTTGGCCAATGAACTACTTTGTAAAGCTTGCTCTTTACGAATTGGCTTCACTTAATCAGTATCGTTCTGACGTTTCCCAACAGTAGTGCGCCCTGGATTGAAACCACCCTTGCATTCTTTCTGGGAAATTCTTACGTTCGTTTTAGTGCGTCCATTAGGGTTTCTCAATGCCAGTGTTTCTCTCGCAGGTACCTTCGGTTTTTATGTGTTTGGCCCATTCGTTCCAGCAACCTTTGCCCGACCTACTTTCCTTGACTTTTGTGGTCTCTGTCGAATCTCCTCCACTAGCACTCGCTTACTTCTGAACCCTTTCTCCAAACTGAAGTTAAGTGGCACATCCTTGTTTTTATAGCGCATAATCTTTCTCCGCATATCGATCTTGATATCATGGCCAACTAAGAAGTCCACTCCCAATATGACTTCATCAACGATCTCCCCCACAACAAATTTGTGTAGAACCATGACCTTCCCAATTAAGACTTCACAGATCCCTTCTCCCAGGACTTGGTTATACTCGCCAGTGACCGTAAGCAACCTTGCTCCAGGTAATGGCTTTACTCACCTGTTGACCAAATCAGATCGAATCAAGGAATGAGATGCGCCTGTATCTACAGTCAGTATACGTTCTTTGCCATCCACATTCCCTCTGACGGTAAGACTGCTTGATTTCTTCCAATTTGCGACACAGATATCACAGGACATTCAATAGTTGGAGATAGCTCTCGATCTCTACATCTTACTCGCTCTTGCTCATCCCCTCCAGCTTTGTTATTAAGACCACCCATGCTGTTGCAACCACTAGGGTCAAGATCGCAATGACGTGCAATGTGACCGTGCTTCCCGCATTTGAAGCATTTGATAACTCTTTCGCTCCGCTTTTGCGATCCTTTCAGCGCCTCCAATATTGTGTTCACCCAGTCTGGCCTTTCTACCTCCACACGGCGTGCTTTGAACGCTGGCTTACATAGAAGCGATGCTGTTTCCTGAATCAGAGCATGTGATACCGTTTCTGTGAATGTAGGTTTTGGGTTTGCGTATGTCGCTCGCTTCGTTTCGATATCCCTTACTCCATTAATAAAGCTCTGGATTTTTACCCTTTCAGCATATTCCGCGGGTGCGCCCGCATTCGCTAAATGTGCCAACCTTTCAACATCCGACGCAAACTATTCCAATGTTTCACCAGGCCTCTGGAAACGGTTCAGTAACTCCATTTGGTATATCTGTCTCCTATGCTCGGTTCCGTATCGTCTCTCTAGAGCGGCGATCAATGCTTCATAACTGTTCCTTTCGTACTCTGGAATAGTCTGTAAGATTTCAGCTGCAGGCCCTTTCAATGCCACGAACAGTGCAACAACCTTATCTTCAGCATTCCAGTTATTCACTGTTGCGGTCTTCTCAAATTGTAGCTTAAAGACCTGGAAAGGAACAGAACCGTCAAAGGATGGTGCTTTAGCTTTGGATTACTCGTTGAAACTGCTGGGCGATTTAGTTGCAACTGCTCCATACGTCCTCTCATAGCATCCACCTCGGCCTCGATTTTTTCCTCAAACTGTAAAATGTTTGTATCCTGGGCCTCCAGCTTCGATGATACCCTTACCTCCTGTGCCTTCAGCTGCGAGGGTATGCAGGCCTCCTTTGCTTTCAACTGCTCAGTCAACTGAGATGTCACATATGTCTTCTCTTCTTCCAGTTGAGATGACATTTTTCTTTCCTGGGCTTCAATCTTGGATTTTATACGGTTCTCCTGCGATTCTAGTTGTGTTTCCATCTTGGATGTTATACGTGTCTCCTGTGATTCCATCTTGGATGTTATACGTATCTCTTGGGATTCCAATTGGTATGCCATATATGTCTTCTGGTGTTCCAGTTGAGATGCCATTGTCGATGTTTGAGCAGATATTGCAGCCAAAGTCATGTTCAAGTCTGTGCTCGTAACTGTCTGCGATGCTCCGTTTTTCTCTTCAATTTTTGCTGTTGTCTTGTCCCCATCAGGATAAAAGACATACTCGCCCACATTAATTCCTTGCGAATCCATTACCTCTCGTAGCCGTGCTTGAAGTTCGATCTTATTGCCGGTTGTATTCAATCCACTGTTCTCCAACTCCTTTTTCAGTTGCTGGATCTTTAATTCACTCAACTTTACCAGGTCCAAGTTGTATTCAAAATCTTCAGAATTTATTCAACAATTCCGCTTGTGACACCAATTGCAACGATTTTTGGGCAATTCCTCTTATTTGCAACCTTCTACTAACGTTCGTATCGCTAAACTGTTGAATAATGCAAAATGGCCTTTACTAAAGTACTTCAAAATAACACTTCTACTTCTCGACAGATAGCGTGCTTAAATCAAACTGATTTTCGTGCTTCAACTGTTGTTGCTTTTATAATATTTGCTTTCCTCATTGACATATTTCTAGGCCTTATATTTCTAAAGTTTACTAGTTAGTCACCAGCTATAAAATAACCAACTATAACTACGTTTATAGCTTCTCATATGCACGTGTATATGAGAGTGATACTTGCAAAAATTATTGCCTACCTTGGGGAGTATCTCAGATATATGCATGTGTTTGTGCGTTGCTCTCCGCTGCTTGTACGGACATATGTATAGACATAATGATTGATTTATTGATGTGCATACAAGTCACTGCTTAGTATTGGCTTAGAGATGATAGCATCCCTTAGTGGTGCTAATATTCGTCACAGTATTAAAAGTCACTTTAACATTGCAGCATATTGTTTTTATTATGTGCCAAAAAAGTAGCACGGACTTTTCCTTTTGCATTAAGTGTTGATTTTAGTGGGTGGGAAGCGAAAGCAAAGGATCGTGATCACACATCGTTAGTGCCAGTGTGAAAACACGAACTCAAATTGCAAAATATGCAACGTTTGTCCGGCTTTGATGTAAAACATGTGTGCAAACGTTGAACTGAAATGTCACGCAGAACAAAAATTGGAAATCGAGTTAGGTTTTCACGCAACAAATTCAATTTCGGTTACTCTCATACAAGTTGTATGTGCATGAGACATTTTTGAATGAAAATGATTTGCTTTCGTTTATATTAGGTTGAGCTATTGAGCCTTGTTGCAGTTGCTAACGCATTGTTTTCTTTCTATTTAGGGCAAATGCCTAACTTTACCTGATTGACGTCGCCCCTCCCTAACGTTTTAATGATATTTCCAGCCACCCACACTCACGCCGCTTTTGTGTGCATGCATGCACATGCATGCGTTTCATACACATGCACGTGTGTGTGCAGGTTGTCAGCACCCATGCATGTATATGTGGGGGTTGTTGTGTGTGTGGCTTTTTTCCCCCTCCTTAATACCAGAGGACCTTTTTGCGTCTTAGCGGTTGTCATCAACGGGATAACCGGCCTCTTTCTCGATTGACCGCCAACCAGCACACAACGCACAGGATCACCATCGTCAAGTTATACACAAAGGTAATATTGTATCCTCTTTATATTTCCTTACACTCTTAATTTAATATTATTTTATAACGAGGATCTCCTCTTGTGTTTTTATTTATTTCTTTTGAGCGAACCATCCATTCCAAGATCGACCCGTGTGCGCCTACCCACTGCCGGTTTCAGACGCACCCAGGCCGAACATTGGTCCGGTTAGTACGACTGCAAGTGGTGGAATGTATACATCACCATTGCCAAATACACATCCAGCATTAACGAAACAGGCTCAACCAATGTATGGTACAGAAGTTATATTAGCTCCTGGCGATAATGCAGGTGCCATTGGTCTTATGCAAACAACTTCATTAGCTAATAATAATAATAGTGGTGGTGTTGGTGGTAATAATATTGCTGTTGTCACATCGAATATGGGTACAAGTAATAATAATATAGCGAATAATCCTGTATTGATGAGTTCACCAACGGCAGGTGGTGCTGGTGGTAGTATACTTACGAATATAACACCAAATTCAGTTATACTACCATCGCCACATCAACAATATAATACAACGTATCCATATCATGCCGCACCTACAACACATCAACGTTTAATGAATCATACGGGGAACGTTTAGCTGCAATTGGATAATTACGTCTACTCATCAAAAGCATATGTATAATGCGTTCGTTTCCTTTAATAAGAAATATGCCACCCAAAATTACATCTGAAAAGAAAAAAAAAAAGAAGAAAAATTTATTGATTAATAAAAAGAAATATATATTAGTAATCAAATTAATTACAATTCTTCACCACATCATTACCTTTTCTTTAGGACATTCTGCGCAACAATCGCATTACTCCAAACCACGCCGTAGTAAAAAATGAAATGAAAGAACGGAAAATCTCTTGATACATTTCCCGTTGTTTCAATTCATAGGAATTTTGCCTTCTATACACGGGTATGTATGAATGTGCGTTTTTTTTTTTTTTTTTTTTTGTCTTTGCCGTTGGTATGCTGGTACCAGTGAGCGGAATTCCAAAAAGGGATGGTAGTAGACGAATAAAAAAAAAAAAACAAATGAAAATAGTAGTAGTTGGTAGTTTTTACCAAGAAAACAACAGCTACCGTTCATATTTGTACCAAACAATTATTAATGTATTGTAAAACAAATAAAACGCATTTCAAGGAAATGACACCTTTAAAACACGTAAACAAGACAAAATTACATGTACCTTTGTATATACCTACATAGCTTATGCCTATACGATACTCACTTTTTTCCTGTATCGTGAGTGTGAAATACTGACAAACATGTACCAAAACGTCTAATCACAGCAATAATATTCCAAAGTAGCAAAAATACTGCCACAAAATAACCGATTTCGGCATGTTATCGTTTACGTAAAACTTTTTATTTTCGTTCAAATTATTCAAAAAAAAAAAAAAAACTGAGAAAAATAGCGCAGAAAATATTCGCGTGCTCAGTTACTATATTTATCTCATCAAAAATTTATTTCTTGTTTAAATTTGTTCACAAGTTTTTCAAAAATAGACTGATTTAATCAGTATCCCCTCCTAATGTTAGTTGTGTGGGCTTGGCAATTAGACACTTTAAAATAATCGCAGTCTAGAAAATGAAAATGGGCCAGAAAAGTTAGTAAACCTACCAATGCGGTAAAGTCCGTGCACTGACTGTCCATATACTTATACCATACGTTGGTACATATACATGCCGAGTTTAAATGTACACTATATTAGGGATGCATAAAAACAGGCAAACGGGTACCCAAAAACCCGTTTCTGGAAAATCGGTATCGGAGCCAACTACCTTTCTGGAACCGTGCCTTTTTGTGGCGGGCAGGGAAGTTGTTGGTTTTTAGCACCAACAACACAAATAACAGCGACTCAAAAGAACCCACGCTATACACCTTCTACCCGGTTCGGTACCAGAATGTGCGAACCGAAAATCGTAAATGCAAATTTTTCTGCAGCATTAGTGTGCCCGTGGCTAACTAAAACGCTACCGGGTGACACAAAATAAACAAAATAAGGCACTAAAGACCCATGCACATAACGTGCGGGGAAAGAGGCCATGCACATAATGCGCGCCACATATGAATATTTTTTTTATGCAGCGACAGATGCTTCCCCTTATGCGCGCGCTAATAAAATTTCCCAAATCCCAATAATACAATTAGGGACCACTCGCCCCCGCATTTTCGAGAATGACTCGACCCAGTCAAACATATTGCATTTCTTTCAGGAAAATGGGTCGCTTTGCCGCTATGCAACGAAACGCTGCCAAGAACGTCATGCGTTATACGTCGGAATGCCGCGCTTGTTTTAAGCAATATCCCATACGCCTGTGCCCCATTTTTCGGGCCAAAAAACCCGAGGAGCGTCTTTACTTAGCGATCCGCGGGAGCAGCTGTGGAAATTGCTTGGCTTTAGACCACCGCTCTAACGCGTGCCCAAGCCAAGGCCGATGTAAAAAATGCGGCGAAAAACATCACACGATGCTTCACATCTCCTCGATTGATAAAGAGGAACAGCTACTCCACGAAGCCCGCTCCAAGCCATGGAGTGTACAAGTTGAGGAGGAGCTGGAATCACCCCGTGAGCGGATTGACGACCCCATATCGTTATATGCGTCAGATGCTGGAACGGAGACTGGGCCTCTTCTTCCAGCTCGAATCCACCGAACCGGAGCGGAGACTCGGTCTCTTCGCCCGAACACAACACCAGCAGCCAAATCGTTTCGACCGCTTTTGCAGCATGAAAGGAAGCGGCTCCAGCACAACACATCTACAGTCCAGCGCCATGTTCGTGATGGCCGAGCGGAGACTCGGTCTCTTCGCCGGCAAACTCAGGACCCTCAACGAAGACAACCACCGCGCGATCGCAGAGCGGAGACAAGGCCTCTTCGCCTGCAACAACGACATCACACCCATCATCAACCACGAGATCGCAGTCACGGATCCAACTCGCTGCAGCTCACCACCGTGTCCGCCTTCCGGGCAGGGCTCCTAGCCCCGCATTCAGCTGCCACCGCCACCATGATACCGACGGTAGCGATCACCCCCACCGCGGTCGTGAAAATAGAAGAAGGGGGCGGCTACACCTCGTTCGCGCCTTAATCGATGGATGCTCCCCCACCACAGTGATTGCGGATGAGCTCGCCCAGGAGCTCCAACTTCCTACCAGCAGCATTGGCGGGCAAGCAGGATGTCTGCTGCGTATCCGAGGAAGACACGGACAGAACAAAAGGATTGCGACCCATGCTGCGGTCGTATCCAATCTTCGGCACATGACACCCACGACCAGCATCAACAGCGCAATCGCAGCCCCGTACGCACATCTTAGTCTGGCGGATCCGCAGTTCCATGCATCCGCGCCGATCCGCCTCATCCTAGGAACAGATGTATATGCGGAGATAATATTACCAGGGATTCTGCCCACCACGTTTGGCCCTTTGCTGGCTCAGAGTACCATCTTCGGTTGGGTACTCTCGGGCACAACCAAGGCCTAACATGAAAATGTTCGGTGACGACCGAAATACAGGAATTTTTACACTTTTTATCCTTTTTTTTATTTATTTTTTATTGAATTTCTGTTGTACACAGTCGCAAGAGGTGTGCATTGTGACTTCGTACAAGTGAAAAATCTTTCTATCCTTCCATTGCCATACCTACGTGTCAAATCATAGCTGACAGGGAGGACGGCTGTCGCGAAGGGCCAGAGAATGGAAGAAAGGTTTCTTTTTCTTGTGTTCGCCGTTATTAAATTGAAGTGCCATGAATTGCACATTTGTTTCAAATCAGCTTTTCCTTTAAATTTGTATACAGAAGATCAGACTACATATTAATACTCACTCGCTGTTCACTATTGTGAACGTTTTATCGAAAATTCGCCACTTGTATGAATGCACAATGGAGGTGTGCGTTTAAAATCTTGTATCATTACAATAAGTTATTTTTTATTGAATTTTCTTCATACAAAATTCACAAGCATAGAATTTCCAATGAATTTGTAATAAACGGCAAGAAATATGAACACATATATCTTCTTACTTCTTTTCGCTATCCCTAGCTCTTGGCAAACCTGGCTTAGGCCTTGAATCATAACGGGAAAAGTGCCGAATGACAGAGGCATCAGCAACCAAGCTTACCCATTGCGCAAACCATCTTGCGTGCCGCCAAGCCGGCGGACTGAACGGACCTTTTTTCGGCTTAGCGGTTGTCATCAACGGGATAACCGGCCTCTTTCTCGATTGACCGCCAACCAGCACACAACGCACAGGATCACGATCGTCAAGTTATACACAAAGGTAATATTGTATCGTCTTTATATTTCCTTACACTCTTAATTAAATATTATTTTATAACGAGGAATTCCTCTTGTGTTTTTATTTATTTCTTTTGAGCGAACCATCCATTCCAAGATCGACCCGTGTGCGCCTACCCACTGCCGGTTTCAGACGCACCCAGGCCGAACACTTTCATTCTTTTTTTTTTTTTACATTTAGGTAGACTAAATGACTCAAAAGTTTCAATCTATAAATAGAAAAAATTGATACATTTTCTCAGGAATGATTGTAGTGTGGACTCAAATGTTAGATTCCAATACTACAGTATTTTCGTGAAAATAAAATAAAACATGTATAAACAATAAAGCAACTTGAGATTTTAAAATAATCAGAGA
Source organism: Eurosta solidaginis (assembly GCF_040869045.1). Classification (NCBI taxonomy): domain Eukaryota; kingdom Metazoa; phylum Arthropoda; class Insecta; order Diptera; family Tephritidae; genus Eurosta; species Eurosta solidaginis. The sequence goes on from NC_090320.1 coordinate 51,586,516, forward strand.
ATGATGTGGGATATCAACTCCAGAACTAGATGTATATTTCTCTAAGACCTGAGAAACATTTTTTTTTAAGACTGCCTCTAACGTTTCCAAGCAAGAAGTCAAATTTAAACAAGATTTTATTATTTTTTATAGTGAACTGTGTGATCAAATTAAAAAGCGTTTTGAATTTAACACTGTTGTACTACAAAACTTAAATTTCATGGATCCCAAAGAAGTTGTTCTTTGCATATGGTCTTGCAACATTTTTCACACACAATCGATCAGAAAATTGTGCAGGATATTGTTAGCGAGTATAGGTAATTGAACTTTTTAGAATTTAAGATATATTTTGAAAACATCTCTAAGCTTCCTCCAGAAGTTTTTTGGAAAACTATGTCTACTATCAAAAGAGCTGACCCTACATACGCTGCTTTCGTTGCAGATGTAATGTGCTTGTCATACTCATCAGCGAATGTAGAACGAATTTTTCTAAAATAAATTTAAACCAAATAAAAATCAGCAGGCGTCTGGAAACTGCTACATTAAAAGGAATATTGCTGGTTCAAGATTACAATTATTGTTGTTATATCGGCTTACTGACTTGTAAGATCGCTTGTTCAAATCGAGCTCAAGGCCTAACCATAACTATTTTATCTTATTATTATGATACATTTTTTCTTAAATGAAAAAATTGTTTTTTTCTTCTATTATAATTTAAAAAATGTTTCATTTAAGAAAAAATGTATCACAGCAATAATAAGATATAATAATTATTGTTAGGCCTGGAGCTCAAGATTATTTAAAATTAAATAACTTTTCCTGTCATAATATTGAACCGCAAATAAAAATGCTAAGAAACGCGAAGATGTTTAACTAAGAAATGAAATTTGCTGAAAACAAGTATCTTTTATATGTAGTACTAAATTTATCTTTTAAGACGTTTTTGTTGTTTATAAAATAAAACGATATGAATTAAAAACGTTTTTATATGTTATATGTGGCAACAAGAAATAACAACCAAAGACAATTTTCAGGAAAGCGCTTTTAAAGTTAATATTGTTGATTATTTTTTCATCATTTTGGTTCTCGGCGAATACCCCCTGGCCCCTGGTAATAACCCAATTTCGTCCTAACTCGACTTTGGTTGTTATTGGTTGTTGCCATAGATATAACGATTTTTTGGGCGCCGTTTGACGACTTGGAAAAAAAATATATGACAATGCTGTTCAACAGCCTCATTCTGTTTGGCCAACGAGACGCTTAACGAACGATAACTGCGTTGGCGATATCGTCTGCTGATGGTACTCTGAAGCTTACGTTTTCGTTTATCGTCTAGCTTTCAGTTATTTGTCAATGCACGAAAGCAATTGTAAAATTTGTTTTCGTCCTTTGCTTCTGATATTTCGTTTTCACAGCAGCTGTTCGTGATAGAGAACGCCGAGATAACGTAAGAGTTGGCTGTTATCATTTTGATTATCGTACTGCCTGTCGTATCGCTAATCGTGCCAAAAACAGACGAACAGACACGTTAGCGTCAAAAGTAATGAGGCTGTAAATTTGATAGGAATTTAAGCAAACGTAGGATAAGCTAAATCGGACCACAAATACGATTTTTGTGAATATCTCGATCCTTGCGCGCATTACCCATAAGGTACTGCGTCAACCCTCGCGTGGCCTCCCTGCGTAGCATAGATAACCACGAGACCGTTGAAGGGCGACTAGACAATCGGCTCCGGATAGCGGCCTTGAGGGGGGACTTTTTAGAATGGACAAGACTAACACGAATCCGCCAAGTGTGGGGTGCGGAAGAAGAGCGCTTTTGATGGAAATCCGTCAAATCAATCTTCAGCACTCTAAGGCGACTTCCGCGAATTTGTTGCTCTGCCGTGAAAAAGGTGGAGTGGATATAGTCCTTGTCCAGGAGCCGTGGCTGAGTAGTAACGGCAGAAAGATTTCTGGATTAAGGTCTGGAAAATTCAACACCTTGGTGCATGGGGAGGCAGGTAGGCCTAGATCCTCTGTGCTTGTTAAAAAAGAGATTAAAGCTTTTATTCTCCCTAATTTCAGCAATGCTGACGTAACCACGGTCTGCCTCGAGCGAGGCAGTAATGAAATGTGGGTGGTCTCAGCGTACATGCCCCATGGGGACGTAGCGGGACCACCACCTGCGATACTGGGCGAAAATCACCGCTGAAGGAAGGCGGAGAGGTGTTGGCGTGATCATCGGTGCTGATGCTAATGCCCATCATAGCATCTGGGGAAGCTAGGATACCAACACTAGAGGTGAGTATTTATTTACTTTTATTGTAGATGAGGGGCTTTGTAGGGGGAATGACCCGACTTTTATTACTGTGGTAAGGGAGGAGGTCCTGGACCTCACCCTGGTTAGTAGAGAGCTGGAAGGTCGGATATCTGGCTGGAGGGTTCTCAACGAGCACTCCTGATCTCTCTCTCTCTGATCACCGATATATTGAGCTCTCGCTGAACGAAGAACGTCCCGGTAAAATATCTTTTAGGAACCCTAAAAGTACTAACTGGGACTTGTATTGTAGGAAACTGGGAGAGCTGTTGCCTGCGGCGCCTACCGTTAGTTCGGACCTGTCCGAATCTGAGATAGACGTTCTGGTGGACAACTTCACCTCGGCAAGCAATAGCGCCTTTCAACGGTCCTGTCCATTGAAAACTTACAGGGGGAAGGGCAAGCCACCCTGATGATCGGATTCTCTTGACGACCTAAGAGCGTCCAGTCGGCGGCTCTTCAACAGAGCCAGGAGGAGTAAACTACCCTCGGACTGGGAGCTCTATAAGGTGAGTCTGGGGATTTATAAATATGAAATAAGGATAGCCAAGCGAGATTCATGGCGAAGCTTCTGCGAAAACGTAGTTGATTGACCTGTACCTACGGAAAAGGATACATCAGGGGTTACTGTCGGCTTCACAGCATGCGTACTGCAAGGCAGATCGACGGAAACGGCTCTCCATTCGATTATAAAGCAAATAGAGGGGTCCCTAGAACACAAAGAGTATGCTCTGGGTGCCTTTCTAGACATCGAGGGGGCTTTTAACAATGTCCTACCGGGGGCAGTTGAAAGAGCTCTGGTGAGTTTAGGAGTCGAGGCGTCTCTGGTTGAAATTATTAACAAACATCTATGCGGCAGAATTGTCGCAGCGGAGTGGTGAGGGGCCATAATGAGGAGGTGTGCAGCGGCACGCCATAGGGGGGTGTCCTATCTCCTCTGCTCTGGGTTGTGGTAGCCAACAAGCTTCTTGTGGAGCTGGAGACCAATGGTCGGGTGGTTACCTATGCAGATGACCTCGCTATCCTAGTCAAGGCAAATTTCTGGGCACCCTGCGCGATGTTCTGCAAGGCTACTTGGATACTGTGGCTAGGTGGGCTGAATCATGTGGATTGACGGTCAACCCGAGAAAAACGGAATTGGTTCTTTTTACAAGGAGATATAAAATGCCCGATTTCAGGACTCCCTCGATTGGGGGGGTACCGTTGGTACTTTCTGATAGGGTTAAATATTTGGGGATTGTTTTGGACAAGAAATTGTCCTGGAGACCCAATGTGGAAGATCGGGCCAGGAAGGCCGCCGTTGCCTTGTACTGCTGCAGAGGGGCTATCGGAAAGAGATGGGGACTCTCGCGAGTAGTACACTGGCTTTATGAGATGGTGGTCAAACCGATTCTGCTATATGGGGTGCTGGTCTGGTGGAAAGCACTGGACACGGCGAGCACCTCCAAAATGTTAGTGTCAGTGCAACGGACGGCGCTGATAGGTATCAGTGGCGCTCTGAGAACAACACCTTCCTTGACACTGAATTTCATGCTGAACATACATCCAGTAGATATTGCGGGAAGGCAGCCGCGGCCCGGTCGTTGGTCAGGCTTTCTGACTTCGGACACTCTAGCCTTCTTACTAATTTCGACTTTATCCCGGACAGGACGGACTATTGTATGCCGATGACCGCTCCCTATGCAACCTTCACCCCAGTCGTTCCCCCGAGGGAGGAGTGGGGAAGAGGAATTATCTGGGGCATGGGACCGGTTAACTCGCTCACGGGTGGGTCGAAGTTGGACGGAAAGGTTGGCCGAGGGGGGGGGGATCTTTTGTCAAGAGCTAAATGTAAGCCGCAAGTTAAAGTTGGCTGATCACTGCAGTGTATTCCAAGCGGAAGTTGCTGCGATTAAGGATGCGGTGGATGGAATGCTATCCAGTGCAACTACAGTTAGGGAATTTAACATCTACTCTGATAGCCAAGCGGCTATCAAGGCCTTGAGCTCAACTACAGTGCGATCGAGGGTGGTCTGGGAGTGCCTGACCTCGCTTGCGATTGCATCGAGTTATTTTACAATTGAGATTACCTGGGTCCCGGGCCATAGTGATATCCCGGGTAACTGTCTAGCGGATCTCTTAGCCCGCATCGGTACAACTGAACCGGATGAAGATGGCTGTAGGGATTTCGAGATTCCGCTGGCCACCTGTGGATTGCTCCTCCATAGCTGGGCCTCGAGTCAGCTCAGCAAACGTTGGGTGGACACCACGTCTTACAGGGTAGCAAGATCTTTCTGGCCGAAAGTAGATGGCAGGAGGTCTGCTGAAATAATTGGGTTCACTAAAGCTCACCTATCAATGGTCATTGGGATTTTGACAGGGCACTGTTCGATGGGTATCCATGTGGTACGTCTCAATATACTGGAAATTCCATCCTGCTGCAGCTGTATGGAGGACGATGAGGTGGAATCACCAAATCACTTTATGCTTGATTGCCCAGCTTTTGCCAGAACTAGGCAAATGTACTTCGGTCGCGACTCACTTGGATCTCCCGAGGATTTATCCAAAGTTGAGATCGGTATCATTCGGAGCTTTACCGTTGCTACTCAATGATTCTCTAAGTAGCTAGATCTAATTCAGCGTTATTTTTGGTGTATGTGGTATCACAACGGACCTTCGTGTTGTCCAAGTGAGCTATCCTTATTAGGGAAGCTACCTCCTAACCTAACCTAACCTAGTGTGGTATTACCGCAATACAAGATATTTGTACTTATGTACATACCAGAATAGGTCTAGCTTGAAATGCATAAACAAATGAATTTCACTTTCAATCACACACAAATTACTCATAGCGACACAGTCATAGCAGCATAGCTAAGTTACATTGAACCCAGCGGTGAGCCATATCCATTTACGGTTGCTTAACCCATAAACATAACTGATTGACAGCGTCAGTTTGTCGGTGCGACTGACCAAACATTATTACATAGTTAGGTAATAAGAATATAGCACTGAATAGGTATATAGAAATAGAATGTAGTTATTTTTAGTGTGTAAGTATTATACAAAAATATTGAAATAGTATTGTAAGAAAAATTCCTATAAAAAGGAAAGCATTTATTAATAAAAATCAATTGAATTTCAGCGCTGAACATTAGCGCTTCTAGTAATTCACGTTGTTTTTATTGCTCCATAAACCTTTTTACATTTTACCTTTTTACATGGCGATCCTGCCAGCTTGATCACAAATTGGCAAAACTGCTAAAGATCATGCTGGAGGAAAAGATCCTGACAGATTTGGTTGAAAATCTGAAAGGTCCTGCCAAGTTTAAAACATAGAAAAAAATTTTTTTGAGATCATGCTGGATAAAAATCCTGCACAGCAGAAAAGGAGCAATAATTACATCGAAAGCTAGATCAACCCAACGTAACTTGGTATGACAACTAACAATAATATTGTTACGAATATTAGCAAAACTAAGGGGTGCTGCTATCTCTAAGCCGATGCTAAACAGTGATATCATGCACATCCATAGATCAATCATTATGTATCTACATAAACGAAACAATAATTGCGTCTACATATATGTACCAAGTACGTATACGAGCGGCGGAGAGTCAATGCACAAACACATGCATGTATCTGGGATGCGCCTGAAAGTATGCAATGAGAGAAGCTATAAAATCGTGATATTTTAGTTACAGCTGAGAAGTTTGAGAGCTGATGGCAACTAGTAGATTCTGGAAGCGCCTAGAAGATGCGAACGTTGAAATCAGAGGCTATAAAAGGCAGCAAATGTAGAGGCGCTGGAATTCAGTTTCCGTTGAGCTATGAAGCAGTTATTGATTAAGCACGCAATCTGGCGGGCAATAGTAGAGTTTCATTTGAACTATCAATCAGTTTGGTTGTTAAGCAAGCTAGCTGCAAATTATTTATTCAACAGTTTAGCGACACGAACTGATCAAAAGGGCAAATGCAGTAAATTCGTTACAATTGGCGTCAGAAGAGGAATTGTTGAATAAATTCCAGAGGACAATAAGGACATGGCAAAGTTCAGTGAATTGAAGATCCAGCAACTAAAGAAGGAGTTGGAGAGCCGTGGATTGAATACAAGCGGCGTTAAACTTGAGCTTCAGGCACAGCTACGAGAGGCAATGGAAGCAGAAGGAATTGATGTGGAAGAGTATGTCTTTCATCTTGATGGCGAGGAGACAACAAACATTGAAGAGAAAAACGAAACATCACACACGGTTACCAGCACAGACTTGAACATGATATTGTCTGCAATATCTGCACAAACATCGACAGTAGCATCAATGTCGTCGCAAATGTCAGAAATGTCGTCACAAATGTCATCACAACTGGAAGAGCAGAAGACATATATGGCATCACAACTAGAATCGCAGGAGAACCGTATAACATCCAAGATGGAAACACAACTGGAAGAACAGAAAACACACATGGCATCTCAAATTGCAGAACAATTAAAAGAACAAGAGGCACGCATAACATTACAGCTCGAAGCACAAGAAGAGCGTATCTCAAGAAAGCTGGAGGCACAGGAAACAAAATTCTCATCGCAGCTGGAGGCTGCTAGTGAACGACAAAATAAAGTGGAGGCCGAGAAGGATGCTTTGAAAGATCGGATTCAGGAGCTACAATTGAACAGTCCAATCACTTCAACGTCTACTCTGAAGGTAAAATCCCCAACGTTTGATGGTTCTGTTCCATTCCAGGTATTTAAGCTCCAATTTGAGAAGACATCGGCAGCGAACAACTGGAATGCTGAAGATAAAGTTGCAGCTCTGTTCGTGGCATTGAAAGGGCCAGCAGCCGAAATCCTACAGACGATTCCCGAAGGAGAGCGGAACAACTATGAAGCATTGATGGCCGATGTCGAGAGACGTTATGGAAGCGAGCATAGGAAACAGATATTCCAAATTGAGTTGCAAAACCGTCACCAAAGAGCGAATGAGACTTTGCAGGAGTTTGCCTCGGATGTTGAAAGGTTGGCTCATCTCGCAAATGCGGACGCACCCGTGGAATACACCGAGAGGGTAAAAATCCAGAGTTTTATAAATGGCATACGGGACGTGGAAACGAAGCGAGCTACATACGCAAACCCAAAACGCACATTCGCAGAAACGGTATCCCATGCACTGACTCAAGAAACAGCATTGCTTCTGTGTAAGCCAGTTTACAAAGCACGCCGTGTGGAGATAGAAAGGCCAGAGTGGGTAGACGCAATATTGGAGGCGCTGGAAGGATCGCAAAAGCGGAGTGAAAAAGTTATCAAATGTTTCAAATGCGGGAAGTCCGGTCACATTGCACGTCATTGCGATCTTGGTCCTAATAGTTCCAACAATGTGGGTGGCCGTAAACGCAAAGCTGGAGGAGATGAGCAAAAGCGAGTAAGAGATAGAGATCGAGAGCTGGATCCAGCTATTGAATGTCCTGTGATATCTGTGTTGCAAATTGGTAGAAAATCGAGCAGTCTTACCGTCAGAGGGAATGTGGATGGTAAAGAACGTGTACTGACTGTAGATACGGGCGCATCTCATTCCTTAATCCGATCTGACTTGGTCAACAGGAAAATAAAACCGTTACCTGGAGCAAGGTTGCGTACGGTCACTGGCGAGTATAACCAAGTTCAGGGAGAAGTGATTTGTGAAGTCTTGATTGGAAAGTTCACGGTTCTACACAAATTCGTTGTGGCGAAGATCGTTGAAGAAGTCATATTGGGAGTTGACTTCTTGGTTGACCATGACATCAAGATCGATATACAGAGAAGGGTGATGCGTTATGAGAACCAGGATATACCACTTAACTTCAGTTTGCAGAAAGGATTCAGTAGTAATCGAGTACTGATGGAGAAGACTCGACAAAAGCCACGGAAGTCAAAAACAAAGGTTAATAGGCCGAATGGGCCAAATAAAGCAAAATCAAAAGTACCTGCGAGAGAAACACTGGCATTGACAAAACCTAAAAGACGCAGGAAAACGAAGCAACGAATTTCCGAGAAAGAATGCGAGGGTGGTTTCAAGCCGGAGCGCACTACTGATGTGAAACGTGGGAACGATACTGATTATGCGAAGCCAATCCGTCAAGCGCAAGCTCTACGAAGTAGTTCATTCGCCAAGCAACAGTGTGCGAGGGAACGAACCGGGATAATGAGTACTAAGATGAAGCACAGGTACGACAAGGAAAATAATTCGGAATGTTTCCGGGAGGGAGATTTGGTACTGCTATACAACCCTCACCGGCGGAAAGGTGTTCCATCCAAATATCGGTGCAGTTGGGAAGGCCCGTACAGAGTTGTGAAGACGATCAGTGATGTCATACAAGCAATTGGCAAATCACGAAATAGAAGAGTGGTACATTTGGCGATGCTAGCAACGTTTAGATCGAGAAATTTGTATGATCGGGACGATCAGACTTACGTGGTGGGCAGTGTTACGAATATTAGCAAAACTAAGGGGTGCTGTTATCTCTAAGCCGATGCTAAACAGTGATATCATGCACATCCATAGATCAATCATTATGTATCTACATAAACGAAACAATAATTGCGTCTACATATATGTATGTACCATGTACGTATACGAGCGGCGGAGAGTCAATTCACATGCATTTATCTGGGATGCGCCTGAAAGTATGCAATGAGAGAAGCTATAAAATCGTGCAATTTTAATTACAGCTGAGAAGTTTGAGAGCTGATGGCAACTAGTAGATTCTGGAAGCGCCTAGAAGATGCGAACGTTGAAATCAGAGACTATAAAAGGCAGCAAATGTAGAGGCGCTGGAATTCAGTTTCAGTTGAGCTATGAAGAAGTTATTGATTAAGCACGCAATCTGGCGGGCAATAGTAGAGTTTCATTTGAACTATCAATCAGTTTGGTTGTTAAGCAAGCTAGCTGCAAATTATTTATTCAACAGTTTAGCGATACGAACTGAGCAAAAGGGCAAATAAGAGGATTTGCAGTAAATTCGTTACAATATTTTAACGGACTTTTGGCAAAAGTGAATAAACTCATGGTGGTTATCTGGATCAATTACTTATGAACGTTTGTTTGAAGTAAAATAACGGAAGTTCAATATAAATTAAACGCATAAATGGAGTGGAATAATCATAACATCTGGCCGGACACTAAACAAATGCAGAGTAGCAAACCAGCAGGACATAATTGGCATAAGACTGGCAACTAGTATTATATGGCAAACCAACAGGACATAATGGACAATACGACTGGCAGCGAATGTTATGTATATTAAGTATATTTAAATTATTTAAATTTTTAAAATAAATTGAGCGGACTTAGGGACGTTTACCCATTAGCAAACATTTTATTTATGCTTAGGGAATTTTTTTTTTATCAGGAATTTTAATTAAAAATTAAAAGAATATTTCAAACTCACAATGTTAAAAGTTAATTAATTTTTTCAGCTAAAATCTAAAAAACAATGATTTGAAAAAAAGAGAATTAATTAAGGAATTAAATTTCAAAATTTAAGTTCGTAATTTGGAATGCTTAGGGCGTTTTCGTAAAGCTTCTTAAATACCCTGTTAACTTTCGTTACATATACACAGTTTCAGTTATTTCTTTGTTATGAACGAAATAATAACAGAGGAGGAATTCCATAGAATTTTTGAGAAGTGTGAAAACACAATTAAAGATTTTATAAAGTTTTCAGAAAGAATTTAAAAAAATAAAGCAGACAAGCAAGGTCCGAAACCGATCACTATAGAAGAGTATCGGCAGAGGAACAAATTGAACAAAGCAGAAGAAATACCAAAAGTGCCTGCCCCAAAAATCCAAAGAAGGAATCAGGGAGTTAAAAAATTTAAAAAAAGAAAGGAAATAACTGAAACTTACAGGATTTTGAACGTCACAAAAATACAGAAGATAGGATTAAGTTAAAAGAAAAAATCCAAGAGTTAAGAAAAATAAACTAAAATGCAAAAAAAAAAAAACTTCTTCTTTGTCCAATTTATTCAACTTGATGGAAAATGGTTAGGAAAATTCATTAAAATGCCTCGGTGGACTAAACTAGCTCAAGGCATAATGATAGCAATATCAAGCTATGAATTTGGTAAGGAAAACATTTAAGTAAAATGAGTAAATGACAGGAAATCCACGACAAATTATCAGAAGAAAAAATTAAAGCGGAAAAAGCATATAAATGCATAAACAAAAATACCACGATAAAACAAGAAACTATAATTAAACACTTAAACACAATCGTAGAATCCATAAATAATATAGAACAGGTAATCAATAAGGTAAATAATAGACTCACTAAAGAACACCAAAACGAAGCTTACCAAAGATTTCCACACGTACGTGGCAAATTAGTATCCTCATTAGCGAGATACAACATAGAAATACCCATACCAACTACTATAGAGGGAAATCTTCAAGTTGATTTTAGCTCAGTTTTAACCGAGTCCTCACGAAACCGCACCCCTTCACCAACATTAAGTCAAAACTCATCGGTGGAAGAACATAAACCACTTAATATCCCACACATAAACGTTACAATGGCACAAACAGTAGTAGAATTTATCAAAACTGCCTCATCAGTGGTGCCAGAGTTTGATGGCAAGCCTGAAAATTTGCACAGTTTCTTAAATGCCTTGATATTCTAGACCAAATGAAGGGTAGTCATGAAGCCTTAGCGATAACCATGATAAATACCAAGCTAAAAGGCACAGCAAGAAACTTCATAAGTAACGAGAATACAATCACACAAATAAAACTAAAATTAAAAACTGCAATCAAAGGCAAATCAGTAGCAAAACTGCAAACCAATACACTGAGGAGATAGAAATGATAACTAGGTCATTGGAGGGAGCCTTTATCTCGGACGGATTAAACCCAGACTTGGCAACGAGATATGCTACCCAAGCAGCAGTCAAAGCTATGTGTAAGAAATGCTCCAATGATAAAGTGAAAATGATTAATGAAAATGAAATAAATGAGAAGATTTAGACCACAGCCGAGAAACAACAATAATTCGAGAACAAATAACAATGCTCAAAGAGGACCACAAACCCAAAATGACAACAGACAGTACAATCAGACGCGTAACGTGTGAAAATGTACCCAGGAGGAAAACCAAGAAACTCCACTTCAAAATCAGTAGATAGGAAAATATGTGTACTAAATCTACACTTAAATAGTTATATATCTACAAAAACATCATTAAATAACTCAATTTCAAATTTTTTAGTAGACACAGGAGCAGATATCTGCATAATTAAAAAGAATCAAGTACTTAATCATGCAAAAATAAATACAGAACAAATAAAAGACTTAAAGGGCATTGGTCGGGGTATAACCAGTACATTAGGCACAGTTAAAGCTGATTTAAAGGGTGATGACCTTCTAATTTACCATAAATTTCACGTCGTAGAAGACGACTTTCCAATACTGTGCGATGGAATAATAGGTATAGACTTTATAAAGAAATATATATGTGTATTCTAGATTATGGCAAAACAGAGGATAAACTAATCCTAAGACCATATGATTTTCCCCAAACCATCACAATGTACCTAACAAATTATCTGTCTGCTAACACAATTACGATCCCTGCTAGATCTGAAGTCATTAGACAGGTAACAGTAAACACTGATAGATAACAAAACCATCTTCATACCTCATCAACAATTATCTGAAGGCATTTTCGTAGCGAACACAATCACAAATAAAGATCAAACTTTTGTCAGAATTATTAACACCACATATAAAAACACAACTATTCAAAATTACAAAATACTTACTGAAAATTTAGATAACTACAATTTAATTAAAACAAACACACACAATAAACAGAGTAATTACACAGAAAAATTAAAACGATTAACTAAAAATTTCCCAAAATTTGTCAATTCACAATTAACTTCATTATGCACAGAATTCATAGACATATTCGCACTAGAAACAGAACCAATTTCCTCTAATAATTTTTACAAGCAAAAACTACACATGAAAGGCAACACACCAGTCTACATAAAAAAAACTATAGATTGCACGAGACACAAAAAGGGGAAATAAGTAAACAGGGGTACCTAAAAAATCACTACCAGGTAATACAGAAAAAAGATGAAGACTGGTAGTTGACTACAGACAAGTAAGCAAAAAATTAGCAGCAGATAAATTCCCACTTCCAAGAATTGATGATATTTTAGACCAACTTGGAAGAGCAAAATATTTTTCATGCCTAGACCTTATGTCAGGTTTTCATCAAATAGAATTACACCCAGATTCTAGAGATATAACCTCATTCACAGCAGAAAATGGTACATATAGATTCAAAAGACTACCTTATGGGTTAAAAGTAGCACCAAACTCATTCCAAAGAATGATGACACTGGCATTTTCAGGGCTCGAACCATCCCAAGCATTTCTCTATATGGATGATTTAGTTGTACTAGGGTGTTCAATAAAACACATGTTGAAAAACTTAAGAGATGTTTTCTCTACTTGTAGGAAGTACAACTTAAAATTAAATCCTGACAAATGCCTATTTTCAGCCAAGAGGTAACTTATTTAGGACAAAAATGCACAAACGAGGGAATACTACCCTACCCAAGCAAATTTGAAACAGTTCAAAACTATCCAACACCAAAAACAGCAGATTAAGTTAAAAGATTCGTAGCGTTCTGCAATTATTTCAAAAGGTTCGTACCGAATTTCATAGAATACTCAAGAAAATTAACTAGGCTTTGCAAAATGAATGTTTCCTTCGACTGGACAGCAGAATGTCAAAAAGTTTTTATCTACTTAAAGGAAGCATTAATCAGCCCAAAACTTTTGCAATACCCCGACTTCAATAAAGAATTCTGCATAACAACAGACGCTAGTGGGTATGCTTGCGGAGCAGTCCTTAGCCAAGAACACGATGGCAAACAGTTACCAATTTCTTACTCTTCTAGATCCTTTACAAAAGGCAAAACAAACAAAGCTACAATAGAAAAAGAACTAGCAGCAATCCATTGGACCATAACCTTCTTCAGACCATATGTTTATAGCAGAAAATTCATAATTAAAACCGACCATCGCCCTTAAACATACCTTTTCTCGATGAAGAGTCCTTCATCTAAGTTAACACGAGTAAGACAAGATTTAGAAGAATATGATTTCGAAGTGGAGTACATTGCCGGAAAAGAAAACCACGTCGCGGACGCATTGTCTTGCATTAATATAACAAACTTAAAGAAATGTCAGTGGAAGCATGCAAAGTAATGAAAGTCACAACTAGATCAGCAGCTAAAAACATAAAAAATAATGTTAAAATTAAAGAAAGTCACACTGAGAACCCCAAAATATATGAAGCGCTAAATAAATTTGAGGTAAAAAGACTAGTCGAGCTCGTGTTCAATATTTTGAAATTCTATTTCAAAAAAGGAAAGAAAATTTGTAGCGATTTTGATACAAGCAACCTAATTGTTGAGGATAAGATTGACTTAGGACAATTCTTTACCAGGCTCGAAAAAGAAGCCGGCAATTTAGGCCTTGTACAAATACAGCTGTCCTTAGGAGACAAATTATTTAAAAGAAATTATACTGCAGTAGAAAAAAATTTATTGAAATTGGAAACAAGGTTCTCAAAACACTAACAATTGCACTAACCCCAGAGGTTATATACGTGACTAATCCCGGGAACATTAAAGAAATTCTGCAAAAATATCATGACGATCCTATTAGTGGTAGCCACCCAGGAATAAATCGCATGACAAATAGGATCAAGCAGAAATATAGCTGGCTAAACATGAAAAATGACGTAAGAAAATACGTAAAGAGCTGCATCCACTGTCAGAAAAATAAAATAAATAAGCATATAAAGGAGCCAATGACAAAAAACGGAGACACCTCCGAAGGCTCTCGATATAGTACACATCGATACGGTCGGACCATTACCGAGATCAATAAATGGAAACGAATACGCAGTTACCATTATATGCGATCTCACCAAATATTTGGTAACAATCCCAGTCCCGAGCAAACATGCGATAACAGTTGCTAAAGCTATATTCGAGCATTTCATTTTGATTTATGGTCCCATGAAAACAATTCTAACAGATGTGGGAACCGAATGCAAAAATAACTTATTCGACGAGCTGTGCAAATTGCTAAAAGTTGAACACAAAAACTCAACACCATACCATCATCAAACTTTGGGCACTGTAGAGCGTAGTCATAGAACGTTTAATGACCATGTACGTTCATACATATCCAGTGACAAAGATGATTGGGATGAAGACCTCAAGTATTTCGCGTACTGTTACAACACGACCCCATCGACCGTACACGGGTATTGTCCTTACGAACTTATATTTGCGAAAAACCCCTGACCTACGAATTCCTAGACGAAAATAAAATAAGTCCATTGTACAATCACGAAGCTTATGACAAAGAAGTTAAATATAGACTTCAAATAGCATAACAAAGACCTAGAAAACTAGTGAAAGAAGCTAAGGAAAAACAAAAAGTTAATTATGATAAAGGTAGCGCCAGTAAGGAAATAAAATTAGGCGACCTAGTGTTAGTTAGAGAAGAATCATCTCATAAGCTAGATAATAGATACAAAGGAAGTTATAAAGTGAAAAGTATAGATAGAAATAATAATTATACGTTAATACCTAATAGGATAGGAAATAGAGATAGTACAACCAAAATAAAAGAAATAATAATACATAAAAATAGGCTTAAACTTGTATAGAACATTCACAAGCACATAACTCATATCATCAAAAAAAAAAAAAAAAGAAACCGAAACAATCGCACTATAAGCATTCCAATTCACTCAACGATATAGATATGTAAGAAAGAAAATGTAAACAATAAATACTAACCCATTTTTGGCATCAAGTGGCTGTTACTTCATAATAAATTTGCAAACATAACAGATTTTAAGTGGGTCGACACACTTAAAACTCTGATGTGTAAAACCCAATAACAATAACACTTGGTGCAAAACATTATTCATAAACACAAGCACATACCATACAAATGTACATACATATATTATACTTCAAAACAACACAAAAAAAAAAAACCTACAAACAAAAGAACAATAGAAAAGAAATTTTTCTCAACACAAAAAATCACGCATGGCAAGCAAATGTAAACGGATATAAAAATAAGTAAACAACGCTTCACGATCAATATCAAATTACCGGATGTTATACGTGTCTCCTGTGATTCCACCTTGGATGTTATACGTGTCTCTTGGGATTCCAGTTGGTATGCCATATATGTCTTCTGGGATTCCAGTTGAGATGCCATTGCCGATGTTTGAGCAGATATTGCAGCCAAAGTCATGTTCAAGTCTGTGCTCGTAACTGTCTGCGATGTTTCGTTTTTCAGGATAAAAGACATACTCGTCCGCATCAATTCCTTGCGACTCCATTACCTGTCGTAGCCGTGCTTGAAGTTAGATCTTATTGCCGGTTGTATTCAATCCACGGTTCTCCAACTCCTTTTTAAGTTGCTGCATCTTTAGTTCACTCAACTTTGCCATGTCCAAGTTGTATTCAAAATCTTCGGAATTTATTCAACAATTCCACTTCTGACACCAATTGTAACGATTTTTGGGCAATTCCTCTTATTTGCAGCCTTCTACTAACGTTCGTATCGCTAAACTGTTGAATAAATAACTCCACTATTCAATAATACAAAATGGCCTTTATTAAAGCACTTCAAAATAAAACTTCTACTTCTCGACAGATAGCGTGCTTAAACCAAAATGATTTTCGTGCCTCAACTGTTGTTGCTTTTTTACTGTTTGGTTTCCTCGTTGACATATTTCTAGGCGATTCTATTTCTAAAATTTACTAGTTAGTCACCAGCTATAAAATAACCGGCTATAACTACGTTTATAGCTTCTCATATGCGCGTGTATGTGAGAGTGATACTTGCAAAAATTATTGCCTACTTTGGGGAGTATCTCAGATATATGCATGTGTTTTTGCGTTGCTCTCCGCTGCTTGTACGGAGATATGTATAGACATAATGATTGATTTATTGATGTGCATACAAGTCACTGCTTAGTATTGAATTAGAGATGATAGCATCCCTTAGTGTTGCTAATATTCGCCACAGTATTAAAAGTCACTTTAACATTGCAGCATATTGTTTTTATTATGTGCCCAAAAAGTAGCATGGACTTTTCCTTTTGCATTCACTGTTGATTTTAGTGAGTAGAAGCGATAGCAAACGATCGTGATCACACATCGTTAGTGTCGGTGTGAAAATACGAACTCAAATTGCACAATATGCAACTTTTGTCCGGCTTTGATGTAAAACATGTGTGCAAACGTTCAATTGAAATGTCACGCAGAACAAAAATTGGAAATCGAGTTAGGTTTTCACGCAGCAAATTCAATTTCGGTTGCTCTCATACAAGTTGTATGTTCATGAGACATTTTTGGCTGAAAATGACTTGCGTGTGTTTATATTAGGTTGAGCTATTGAGCCTTGTTGCAGTTGCTAACGCAATGTTTTCTTTCATTCTTTTTAAACGGTTTTATTTAGCTTGAGTTGACAGGCCGCATGGCCGCATGCACGGCTGCACGGCCGTTGTGAACGAATCTTGTAATTGAAATTTAAGTAACTTCCCGATAAGCTACAAGCACGAAAATTGGAATATAGTTCAGAACCCGATGACAATGCAATAATAAGGTGGCGCATGGATCGAGATATTCGCAAAAATCGTATTTGTAGACCGATTTGGCTTATATTTGGAACACTTAATACATACAAGAATAAAAATCGACCTGTGAAAGAAAATCGCCGCTAGGTGGCGGAAGGATCGAGATATTCACAAAAATCATATTTGTGGTCCGATTTTTCCCATATTTGATACACATAATACATGAATAGAAAGCGACCTATGATGCCCGATTTGGCTCATATTTGGAACAAATATTGCATACAGTCCGGTAGAAGTGACATCAAAATATTTTGGAGTTGGAGGAGGGACAAGCATACGTGGCGCAGAGTCGAGTAAAGTCTTTGGAAGGATTATGTATTGAGGACTTAGGTTGTAACAAATTGTCAGGAAAGAGTCCTTGTAATAATGAGTCACTAAATGAACTAAATAGAATGAGAAATAATAGGCAATTAAATAAAGACTAAAAACTTGAAAATAAAATAATTAAAAAAAATTTTTTAAGTTAAACGGTTTTATAGAAAACAATACTTACATGAAGAAATAATAATACGAAAAGCTAGAGAATAATTAGGTAGGTACTAGTCATCACACTCCTTATCAATATAGGGCGTTGATCAGACAATTAATTAAAAGCGTTGGACGCGTCATATTTCTACTGATAGTCATAAGTAAAACTAACTGAACCTTAATCAGTCACATTTTTAGAAATTTCCCAACGCTTTTATTTAATTGTCTGATCAACGCCATAGATTGATAAGGAGTGTGATTACTAGTACCTAGGACCTACCTAATTATTTTCTAGCTTTTAGTATTATTATTACTTCATGTAAGTATTGTTTTCAATAAAACCGTTTAACTTAAAAAGTTTTTTTAATAATCTTATTTTAACATTTAGGTAGACTAAATGACTCAAAAGTTTCAATCTATAAATAGAAAAAATTGATACATTTCTCAGGAATGATTGTAGTGTGGACTCAAACCTTAGATTCCAATACTACAGAATTTTCATGAAAATAAAATAAAACATGTATAAACAATATAGCAACTTGAGATTGAAGAATATCAACTCCAGAACTAGATGTATATTTCTCTAAGGCCTGAGAAGCATTTTTTCATGTTTGTTGGGTTTACAAAATGCCGCTGTTGTCGTATCTATAAATTATCAAGTTAATAAAAAAAAAACAATGTTGCAAAAAAGCCTACACCAAAAGCGGCCTTTAACTGTGACTGACAAATTGCTCTGTATTTCAACAGCCTCATTCTGTTTGGCCAGAAACGATATAATATAGAGACATTGCATAGACGAAAAATCGTGTGAGGCAAGCTTCACAAAATTCTAGTAGGTCACATTCACCACTTACCACAGCATAATTTTTTAAACTACCACTGTCTGTATTTGTTATTTAATAATTATTTGTACACTTTTTATTCAGCTAATGTGTTCAGAATTTTAACTTTTACTCACTACAACTCCAATCAGTGTAATTCTGTGCTTAAATTAAAAATTGTGTTAAAGTTTTTGGTGTTGTGAAAGTGACCTACTAGAATTTTGTTACGCTCCGCAGCTTTCCACCGAAGTTCGCGCATGCAATATCTTTATATTCAAAAATTTTTGGAGATGGTACTCTGAAGCTTACGTTTCCGTTTATCGTCTAAGTTTTCGTTTATCGTAAGTTATTTGTCAATTCACGAAAGCATATGTAAAATTTGTTTTCGTCGTTTGCTTCTGATATTTTGTTTTCGCTTTCATAGCAGCTGTTCGTGATAGGGAACGCCGAGATAACGTAAGAGTTGGCTGTTATCATTTTGATTATCGTACTGCCTATCGTATCGCTAATCGTACCACAAACAGGCGAACAACGATCGTTTTTGGACACGACAGAGTCAAAAGTAATGAGGCTGTAAATTTGAGAAGAGTTTAAGCAAACGTAGTTTAAGCTAAATCGGACCACAAATACGACTTTTGTGAATATCTCGATCCTTGCGTCACCTAGCGGCGATTTTTTTATAGGTCGCTTTGTTTCGTGTATGTATTATGTGTTCCAAATATGAGATCAATCGGACCACAAATACGATTTTTGTGAATATCTCTATCGTTACGCCATCTAGTGGCTATTTTTTCCTTATTATTGCATTGTCATCGGGTTCTGAACTATATTCCAAGTTTCAAGCTTGTAGCTTATCGGGAAGTTACTTAAATTTCAATTACAAAATTCGTTCACAGCGGCTGTGCAGCAATGCAGCCTGTCAAGTCAACCTAAATAAAACCGTTTAAAAAAACAAGTAAGGAAGGCTAAGTTCGGGTGTAACCGAACATTACATACTCAGCTGAGAGCTTTGGAGACAAAATAAGGGAAAATCACCATGTAGGAAAATGAACCTAGGGTAACCCTGGAACGTATTTGTATGACATGGGTTTCAAATAGAAGTTATTAAAGAGTATTTTAAAAGGGAGTGGGCCATAGTTCTATAGGTGGACGCCTTTTCCAGACATCGCCATAAAGGTGGACTAGGGGTGACTCCAGAGTGTGTTTGTACGATACGGGAAGCTAGTGAAAGGTGCTAATGAGTATTTTAAAAGAGAGTGTGCCTTAGTTCTATAGGTGAACACCTTTTCCAGACATCGCCATAAAGGTGGACCAGGGGTGACTCTATAATGTGTTCGTACGATATGGGTATGAAATGAATGGTGTTAATGAGTATTTTAAAAGGGAGTGAACCTTAGTTCTATAGGTGGACGCCTTTTCCAGACATCGCCATAAAGGTGGACCAGGGGTGACTCCGGCATGTGTTTGTACGATATGGGAAGCAAGTGAAAGGTGCTAATGAGTAGTTTAAAAGAGAGTGGGCCTTAGTTCTATAAGTGGACGCCTTTTCCAGGTGGAAGCCATTTCGGGATATCGCCATAAAGGTGGACAAGGGGTGACTCTAGAATGTGTTTGTACGATATGGGTATGAAATGAATGGTGTTAATGAGTATTTTAAAAGGGAGTGAACCTTAGTTCTATAGGTGGACGCCTTTTCCAGACATCGCCATAAAGGTGGACCAGGGGTGACTCCAGCATGTGTTTGTACGATATGGGAAGCAAGTGAAAGGTGCTAATGAGTATTTTAAAAGAGAGTGGGCCTTAGTTCTATAGGTGGACACCTTTTCCAGACATCGCCATAAAGGTGGACCAGGGGTGACTCCAGAATGTGTTTGTACGATATGGGAAGCAAATGAAAGGTGTTAATGATTATTTAAAAGGGAGCGGGCCTTAGTTCTATGGGTGGACGCCTTTTCGAGATATCGCCATAAAGGTGGACCAGGGGTGACTCTAGAATGTGTTTGGACAATATGGGTATCAAATGAATGGTGTTAATGAGTATTTTAAGAGGGAGTGGGCCTTAGTTCTATAGGTGAACGCCTGTACGAGATATCGCCATAAAGGTGGACCAGGGGTGACTCTAGAATGTGTTTGACCGATATGGGTATGAAATGAATGGTGTAATAAGTATTTTAAAAGGGAGTGGGCCTTAGTTCTATAGGTGGACGCCTTTTCCAGACATCGTCATAAAGGTGGACCAGGGGTGACTCCAGAGTGTGTTTGTACGGTATGGGAAGCGAATGAAAGGTGCTAACGAGTATTTTAAAAGAGAGCCGGCCTTGGTTGTATAGGTGGAAGCCTTTTCGAGATATCGCCAGAGAGGTGTACCAGGGGTGACTCTAGTATGTGTTTGTACGATATGGGTATCAAATGAAAGGTGGTAATGAGTGTTTTAAAAGGGAGTGATCCTTAGTTCTATAGGTGGACGCCTTTTCGAGATATGCCATAAAGGTGGACCAGTGGTGACTCTAAAATGTGTTTGTACGATATGGGTATGAAATGAATGGTGTTAATGAGTATTTTAAAAGGGAGTGGACCTTAGTTCTATAGGTGGACGCCTTTTCCAGACATCACCATAAAGGTGGACCAGGAGTGACTCCAGCATGTGTTTGTATGATACGGGAAGCAAGTGAAAGGTGCTAATGAGTATTTTAAAAGGGAGTGGGCCTTAGTTCTATAGGTGGACGCCTTTTCCAGACATCGCCATAAAGGTGGACCAGGGGTGACTCCAGAGTGTGTTTGTACGATATGGGAAGCAAATGAAAGGTGCTAACGAGTATTTTAAAAGAGAGTCGGTCTTAGCTGTATAGGTGGAAGCCTTTTCGAGATATCGCCAGAGAGGTGGACCAGGGGTGACTCTAGCATGTGTTTGTACGATATGGGTATCAAATGAAAGGTGGTAATGAGTGTTTTAAAAGGGAGTGATCCTTAGTTCTATAGGTGGACGCCTTTTCGAGATATCGCCATAAAGGTGGACCAGGGGTGACTCCAGCATGTGTTTGTACGATATGGGTATCAAATGAAAGGTGGTAATGAGTGTTTTAAAAGGGAGTGATCCTTAGTTCTATAGGTGGACGCCTTTTCGAGATATCGCCATAAAGGTGGACCTGGGGTGACTCTAGAATGTGTTTGTACGATATGGGTATGAAATGAATGGTGTTCTATGGGTGGACGCCTTTTCGAGATATCGCCATAAAGGTGGACCAGGGGTGACTCTAGAATGTGTTTGGACAATATGGGTATCAAATGAATGGTGTTAATGAGTATTTTAAGAGGGAGTGGGCCTTAGTTATATAGGTAGACGTCTGTACCAGATATCGCCATAAAGGTGGACCAGGGGTGACTCTAGAATGTGTTTGACCGATATGGGTATGAAATGAATGGTGTAATAAGTATTTTAAAAGGGCGTGGGCCTTAGTTCTATAGGTGGACGCCTTTTCCAGACATCGCCATAAAGGTGGACCAGGGGTGATGGGAAGCAAATGAAAGGCGCCAATGAGTATTTTAAAAGAGAGTGGGCCTTAGTTTTATAGGTGGACGCCTTTTTGAGATATCGCCATAGAGGTGGGCCAGGGGTGACTCTAGCATTTGTTTGTATGATATGGGAAGCAAATAAAAGGTGCCAATGAGTATTTTAAAAGAGAGTGGGCCTTAGTTCTATAGGCGGACGCCTTTTCGAGATATCGCCATAGAGGTGGACCAGGGGTGACTCTAGAATTTGTTTGTATTATATGGGAAGCAAATTAAAGGTGCAAATGAGTATTTTAAGAGGGAGTGGGCATTAGTTCTATAGGTGGACGCCTTTTCGACATATCGCCATAGAGGGGGACCAGGGGTGACTCTAGAATTTGTTTGTAGGATATTGGAAGCAAATGAAAGGTGCTAATGAGTATGTTAAAAGAGAGTGGGCCTTAGTTCTGTAGGTGGACGTCTTTTCGAGATATCGCCCTAGAAGTGGACCAGGGGTGACTCTAGAATTTGTTTGTACGATATGGGTATCAAATGAAAGGTGTTAATGATTATTTAAAAGGGAGTGGGCCTTAGTTCTATAGATGGACGCCTTTTCGAGATATAGCCATAAAGGTGGACCAGGGGTGACTCTAGAATGCGTTTATACAAAAAGTGGGCGTGGTCATAGTAGGATTTCCGCCATTTTTTATACCAATATTAAGTGGGTTCAGATAAGTACGTGAACTAAGTTTAGTAAAGATATATTGATTTTTGCTTAAGTTATCGTGTTAACGGCCGAGCGGAGGAACAGACGGTCGACTGTGTATAAAAACTGGGCGTGGCTTCAACCGACTTCGCCCATTTTTGCAGAAAACAGTTATCGTCATAGAATCTATGTCCCTACCAAATTTCACAAGGATTGGTAAATTTTTGTTCGACTTATGGCATTAAAAGTGTTCTAGACAAATTAAATGAAAAAGGGAGCAGCCACGCCCATTTTGAAATTTTCTTTTATTTTTGTATTTTGTTGCACCATATCATTACTGGAGTTTAACGTTGACATAATTTACTTATATACTGTAAAGATATTAAATTTTTTGTTAAAATTTGACTTAAAAAAAATTTTTTTTTTTTCAAAAGTGGGCGTGTTCTTCATCCGATATTTTATTTAGCGCATATATAGTAATAGTAGTAACGTTCCTGCCAAATTTCATCATAATACCTTCAACGACTGCCAAATTACAGCTTGTAAAACTTTTAAACTACCTTCTTTTATAAGTTGGCGGTGCTACTCCCATTGTCCAAAATTTTACTAATTTTCTATTCAGCGTCATAAGGTCAACCCACCTACCAAGTTTCATCACCTTATCCGTTTTTGGTAATGAATTATCGCGCTTTTTCGGGTTTTCGATATCCAAAATGTGGGCGTGTTTATAGTACGATATCGTTCATTTTAAATAGCGATCTGAGATGAGTGCCCAGGAGCCTACGTACCAAATTCCATCAAGATACCTCAAAATGTACTCAAGTTATCGTGTTAACGGGCAGACGGACGGGCGCACATGGCTCAATCAAATTTTTTTTTTGGTACTGAGGATTTTGATATATGGATATCTATATCTATCTCGAATCCTTTATACCTGTACAACCAACCGTTATCCAATCAAAGATAATATACTCTGTGTGCAAAGCACGCTGAGTATAAAAACAGTCGGTGCCTTTGGTTGTTACATTTAAATACATATTGCTCACACCTGAGCACTGATGGTTCCTAAGTGTAAGACTTGCAGTCAATTGTCCCCGCTGTGCATCCGATTAGCACCAGTTCAGTGCATTGCGTGACTGACTCTCATTTTCACTATAGGGTTCGCACCTACTACTGAATGCTGACGGTGCTTCTGTCATGCTCCAACATTTTCTAAATTTCGGTTTAGCCATTAAGTTGATCCACTCGCTCAGTTTTATCATTTTATCAGTAATTTGTAATGCATTGTGTCAGTTTTTACATTTTTCCAAATTTTCTATAGCTGTCAAAAACTTGTTAAATTTACGATTATTTGAAAGATAAACATACCTAATAACGCATAACACAAATCTTAATTTAATGTCAGCCCACTTAAAGCTGCAGACATCGGTGCTTTATCGGTAACCGTATCGGTAACCTTATAACAGCTGATTCGACCAACCTTATGGGAATCAATGCAATCGATTATTGGTGCCGCTAAGGTCGTAACCGTATCGTAGCCAACCAATTGGTTTTTGGTTTGCCGTCGTAACGATAAACAACTGATTACGTTAGGGATACGACTGCAGCGATACGACATACGGCACCAATGACTCCCGCTTAACTTCGCGCAGTGTTGTTGCCCAAAATTTAAAGCGACAGTATATGATAGCACATATTTAGGCCGTTCCAATGAGCCATCCAGCTCTGGATCACGATCAAATCTCATTGGAACGATCCGTATCAGTACTCTGAGAGTTGGCAGCACTCAACAAATGTGTACACATAGCAGAGTGCCTTTTATTTTCACACTTTTTTCCCCGAATCGCTCCATAAAATTTTAGTTAAACAGTTAAAATGTATTATCAAACTAATTGCTACATAGTATAATAAGTTCTTTAAACCAGGCCATAAATGCGATATATTTTCCATATAAACGGATCGGCAGTTAAAACACATCTAAAAATGTTTTAGAAGTACCAAAAGAAGCGTTTTGAACTCAATAAGAACCGTCCCAAGGCTGATATTAAAATGTTTGTTCCGGTCAGGAGATTTGTGCAAAAAGCAATTGTTTTCAGACATAAAGTAAAAATGTGTGCGTTGTCGAGTTGAAAAAATTTGTTAAATATCTGATGCTCTAGTGAATATGTCTGTAAGTGCTACCAAGTACAGAGGGTATGCGGTCACAAATTTTCCACAAAAACCAAATCAACAGTGTCAGGATTACAGCATTGTTATTGCGTTTGCATGTTAGATGCTTATCGGTTTCATTGGAACGCAACTATTATCAATTTGGAAACATATTGAACTAAAAAAGTAGACTCTGCGTACATTTCCTTATTTACTCATTAAAAAATAATTAAACTTTTTTTAAGTTAAACGGTTTTATTGAAAACAATACTTACATGAAATAATAATAATACTAAAAGCTAGAAAATAATTAGGTAGGTCCTAGGTACTAGTAATCACACTCCTCATCAATCTAGGGCGTTGATCAGACAATTAAATAAAAGCGTTGGGCGCGTGAAATTTCCAACAATGTGAGGCGTAGCATAACCAGATTAAGGTTCAGTTCGTCTTATATATGACTATCAATAGAAATTTTACGCGTGAAAC
The DNA here is from genome assembly GCF_040869045.1 of Eurosta solidaginis. NCBI lineage: Eukaryota > Metazoa > Arthropoda > Insecta > Diptera > Tephritidae > Eurosta > Eurosta solidaginis. Next base: position 51,611,610 of record NC_090320.1, read on the forward strand.
GCTTTTATTTAATTGTCTGATCAACGCCCTAGATTGATAAGGAGTGTGATTACTAGTACCTAGGACCTACCTAATTATTTGCTAGCTTTTAGTATTATTATTATTTTACGTAGTATTGTTTTCAATAAAACCGTGTAATTTAAAAAATTTTTTATAATTATTTTATTTTCAAGTTTTTAGTCTTTATTTAATTGCCTATTAGTTCTCATTCTATTTAGTTCATTTAGTGACTCATTATTACAAGGACTCTTTCCTGACAATTTGATATAATCTAAGTTCTCAATATATAATCCTTCCAAAGACTTTACTCGACTCTGCGCCACGTATGCTTGTTCCTCCTCCAACTCCAAAATATTTTGATGTCACTTCTACCGGACTGTATGTAATATTTGTTCCAAATATGGACTAAATCGGACCACATATACGTTTTTTTTTGAATATCACGATTTTTGCGCCACCTAGCAGCGCTTTTTTTCATTGGTCGCTTTCCAAATACGACAACAACTGCGATTTTTGTGAATATCTCGATCCTTGCGTCACCTAGCGGCGATTTTTTTCATAGGTCGCCTTCTATTCTTGTATGTATTATGTGTTCCAGATATGAGCCAAATCGGACCACAAATACGATCTTTGTCAATATCTCGATCATTGCACCATCTAGCGGCGATTATTTTCATATATCGCTTTCTATTCTTGTACGTATTATGTGTTCCAAATATGAGCCAAATCGGTCCACAAATAGGTTTTTTGTGAATATATCGATCCTTGCGCCACCTAGCGACGATTTTTTTCGTATTATTGCATTGTCATCGGGTTCTGAACTATATTCCAAGTTTCATGCTTTTAGCTTATCGGGAAGTTACTTAAATTTTAATTACAAGATTCATTCACAACGGCCGTGCAGCCGTGCATGCGGCCATGCGGCCTGCCAACTCAAGCTAAATAAACCGTTGAAAAAAGATCGCCGCTAGTTGGTGCAAGGATCGAGATATTCACAAAAATCGTATTTGTGGGCCGATTTGGCTCATATTTGGAACACATAATACGTACAAGAATAGAAACCGATCTATAAAAAAAATCGCCGCTAGATGGTGCAATGATCGAGATATTGACAAAGATCGTATTTGTGGTCCGATTTGGCTCATATCTGGAACACATAATACATACAAGAAAAGAAGGCGATCTATGAAAAAAATCGCCGGTAGGTGACGCAAGGATCGAGATATTCACAAAAATCGCAGTTGTTGTCGCATTTGGCTCATATCTGGAACACATAATACATACAAGAATGGAAAGCGACCTATTTATTTAATTGTCTGATCAACGCCATAGATTGATAAGGAGTGTGATGACTTGTACCTAGGACCTACCTAATTATTTTCTAGCTTTTCGTATTATTATTGCTTCATGTAAGTATTGTTTTCAATAAAACCGTTTAACTTAAAAAAATGTTTTTAATTATTTTATTCATAGATCGCTTTCTATTCTTGTATGTATTATAAGTTCCAAATATGAGCCAAATCGGACCACAAACAGGTTTTTTGCGAATATCTCGATCCTTGCGCCACCTAGCGACGATTTTTTTCGTATTATTGCATTGTCATCGGGTTCTGAACTTTATTCCAAGTTTCAAGCTTGTAGCTTATCGGGAAGTTACTTAAATTTTAATTACAAAATGCGTTCATAACGGCCGGCCGTGCAGCCATGCAGCCTGTCAAGTCAACCTAAATAAAACCGTTTAAAAATACAAACCAAAAAACATTTTCAAACTGAATACCACAATTCAACTGTGCAAATAAACAATTATAAGTAAATTTTCTTTTGATAAATAATTGTAAATATCGGGCTCACTTCATTCGGCTGGAATACGCATAAATATGTACCTTGAATTTGTTATTTTGTTAGAGCAAAAGCTGTTTGCTCAACTAAATTAAAATTTTTATTATCAGGCAATATACAAACTGTCGTATGCAATGTATGTGCCATGACGCAATAAAACTAGACAGGTGAAGTTATTAGTACAACAAAAACTATTTAATGGCACTCATAATCCCGTGATGAATTTTAAAGTAGTAGGCAGGGAAAAGATGGCTACTATATTGCTACTTTTTTACTACTTTTACTTTAGTAATGTAATGTGCGGAAAGAAACCGAACTCGATATATCTTCACATTGGAAACGGGAAAATTAAAACAAAGAGAATGGGAAGGAAAAGTAGAAACGCCTTTATTTAATTGTCTGCTCAACGCCCTAGAGTGATGAGGAGTGTGATGACTAGTATCTAGGACCTACCTAATTATTTTCTAGTTTTTAGTATTATTACTTCATGTAAGTATTGTTTTCAATAAAACCGTTTAACTAAAAAAAATTTTTTTAAATTATTTTATTTAAAATATTCCTAGAAGTACCTACGAGGATGGTTTTTAAGGAGGGAAAAGTGGACCACGCACAGACAAATTCATAATAAAGTAGTGTATGGTGCGATTTGTTTGAAATTTGATACAAGGGTACTTCCCTGTTCAGCTCTTTATTTGCGAAACTTTTTTCCGGCAAGTGGGTCACAAAAACTAATTCTTGGTGCAATTTGTTTGAAATGTACTATTTGATAGAGAAAAATATGAGATTGGAATGGGAATATAAGATGGAATGAAAGATAAGGGAGGGCTATGGAGACGGAAGAAACTGCGAGAGGAAGATGGGAAGGAAAGGAAGTATGTACAAAGAAGGAGATGAAGATAAATAGAGGAATGTTTGAGGGAGGGGACAAAAGTGGGAGTAGAGGAGATAAAAATCAAGAATGTACAATGGAGAAGATACGGCGGTGAGACGGTGATCAAATAGGAGAGAAGGGGGAGAGGCAAGAAGTACATTTTTTATGCAAAAGCTGCAATATAACAAGATGTAGGGTAATAGCATCGCAGCGAGCATAATTTTCGGGCAGGAGAATTTGTCCATTATCTTATTTATAAAATTTTGTATCGTCCCAAAGCTTATATTAAACATTGTGTTGCGGCTCTTATATTTCTCAAAAAAAAATATGTTTAGTTTTTCTGTCATGATTTAAAATGAATATAATGTAATTATTTTATTGCCTTAATAATTTGTTTTCAGATTTAAAGTTAAAATTTATGGGTTTTCGAGTGAAAAAATATGTTAAATACCGGATGCCCTAGTGCATATGTCTGTAAGTGCTACCAAGTACAGAGGGTATGCTGTCAAAAAATTTCCACAAAAACAAAATTAACAGAGTCACCTATTGATCCAGACGGATATAAGGATCACAGCAATAGCTATGTTTTTTTTTTACATCTATAGACGTTTACGCCTAAACTTTATATGGACTAAGCGTCAAACTTTATCTACTTTTCTGAAATTACTGCGCATAAAATTAGGACTACTAAATTTCAATACGTATTATACTCAGATGCAACTGAAATATGTGTCTATGTTTCACTTTTACACTAATTCTATGTATCACCTTTAAAAATGGTGTGTGTCCACTATTCATCGCAAACGATTCAGCTATATGTTATACACTATGTCCACCAGAGGCTCGTGTTTGCGGTTTTCGGTACATCATGTTCTGTAGCTAGTTGCCGCTAGAGGGGTCTCCTAAGCATTATCTAAGTGAGGATAAGCGTTTTTTACGCGCAAACGTAGACATATATACGTGTAAAAAAAAAGCGGCTATTGTTGTTGCATTTGCGTGTTAAATTTGTACCGGTATCTGAATCATGTGGCGCTGTGGTGTGGTGGTAGCGCGCTCCGCCTACCACACCGATGATCCTAGGTTCACGCCCCGGGCAAAGCAATGTCAAAGTTGTAGAAATAAGGTTTTTCTATTAGAAGAAAATATTTCTAAGTGGGGTCGCCCTTCGGCAGTGATTTGGCATACACTCCGAGTGTATTTCTGCCATCAAAAGCAGTGAAAACTCATCTGCCTTGCAGGTGCCATTCGGAGTCGGCATAACACATATGGACCCTATATGGACCTATTTGTAGGCAAAATTAACAAAAGGATCACGACGCAAATTCGAAGAGAAATTTGGCCAAGTATCTCCTCGCAGGTTATCGCGCCATTCGGAGTCGGCATAACACATATAGGGACCGTTCGGCCAATTTGTAGGCAAAATTAACAAAAGGATCACGACGCAAATTCCAAGAGAAATTTGGCCAAGTATCTCCTCGCAGGTTATCGCGCCCTACATATGTATATTTATTTATTTTTTATCTGGATCATTCATTTCATTGGAAAGAAACTATTGTATTTTAAAAATGTCAACATGTTCGCCAACTTTGGTGGATTTCTTCGTGTTGTAACACTGACATGAAAGTGACTACTTGTTTTTTCCTCAATTTAAAATATACCATCTCATTTAAAATAGAAAGTTTCTTCACTTTGGCCCGAGTATATTAGATACCTTTTACTTAGTATAAGTGCTAGCATCGGTACTTTGATCAGAGTAATTTAGGTGAGTACTGGTATCGATACTTTTTTTTAAAGATCTATCACTAGTTATTGTACAACTCTTCTTCACCCTTTTCCATAAGAAACAAAAATAATAATTGAATAACAATTTTTATTTACTGGTGTTAAACTGATGTTAAATTCTTAGAATATTAAGCAAAATTAAACACTCCATTAAATATGCTTTACTTTAACCCAGATATGCCGAGCGTACTACATGTAGTACACCTGTTATTTTCAAAATATTTCGTAAACAGCAATTTAAACTAAGTAACCAACCTGTCGCTGTGCTACTGTACAAAACAGGCATCATAGTTGGCTTTGAAAAAAATGTTTGTTGCAATTCCTTGATTGCCTTTCTTAATATCGAAAATGCGAGTTTTGTGAAATTGTCAAAAGTGTGAAGATGTCGTGTAATCGGTAAGAAAAAAATATTTAAGCCTATTTTGTTTTGTTCTGTTTTTTGAACATTTTTATTAAGAATAGTTGTAGAAATTGAGGTACACCAGTAGTGGAAGTGTAAAACCCAATTATATGTGATTTTTGTTGATTTATTTGCTGGCGTACTACGGCACTAGAGTACAACAAAAAAATTTAAAAACAACAAATTTTTTGTGTTCAGTTTTTAACTTTAAATGAAATAATAAGCTCTCTAGAAGAATAAGAACGATTTTTCCTATATAACTAAAAATTGCTACTTTTTCCTTGTGTATGTGCCGAGCGTACTACATGTAGTACACCCTACAAAATCGTTTAAAAAATATTTCTTTTTAAACGGTTTTATTTAGGTTGACTTGACAGGCTGTACGCCATTGTGAACGAATTTTGTAATTAAAATTTAAGTAACTTCCAGATGAGCTGCAAGCTTGAAACTTGGAATATAGTTCAGAACACATTGACAATGCAATAATAAGAAAAAAATCGTCGCTAGTTGGCGCAAGTTTCGAGATATTCACAAAAATCGTATTTGTGATCCGATTTGGCTCATATTTGGAACACATAATACATACAAGAGTAGAAGGCGACCTATGAAAAAATCGCCGCTAGGTGGCGCAAGGATGGAGATATTCACAAAAATCGTATTTGTAATCCGATTTGGCTCATATTTGGAACACATAATACATACAAGAATAGAAAGCGACCTATGAAAAAAATCGCCGCTAGGTGGCGCAAGTTTCGAGATATTCACAAAAATCGTATTTGTAATTCGATTTGGCTCATATTTGGAACTCATAATACATACTAGGATAGAAAGCGACCTATGAACAAAAATTGCCGCTAGGTGGCGCAAGGATCGAGATATTCACAAAAATCGTATTTATGATCCGATTTGGCTCATATTTGGAACACAAAATACATATAAGAATAGAAGGCGACCTGTGAAAAAAAATCGCCGCTAGGTGGCGCAAAGATCGAGATATTGAAAAAATCGTATTTGTGGTCCGATTTGGTCCATATTTGAAACACATAATACCTACATGAATAGAAAGCGACCTATGATGTCCGATTTGGCTCATATTTGCAACAAATATTACATACAGTCCGGTAGAAGTGACATCAAAATATTTTGGAGTTGGAGGAGGGACAATAGTGATGGACGATATGGCTATTTGGCAGTGAAAATAGATATGACGATTTTTGAATCGCGGCTATTTTTTATAGCTATACCGATCGCTTTAATTTATTTTTAATAAACGAATCTGCAATTTGTATACTTGGATATAAAAAAAGGAATATTTAAGTAAGTAAAGAGTAGATTGAATTTTATATATTAATTTAATTCAGTATACAGAATATATGAACCAATATTGGAATAAAAAGAAAAAATATGTACCTTTTATTGTAAACTGATATAATGTGAAATTCTAATTTTCTAAAATATTATGATATATATTATTAACTGGCTGACGACATTATGTTCAGTCTCGTATTACACTCAATGATATGAAACTAGCAGAAATAGATGTCTACGCATCTTTGTTTTATAAATGTTGCTAATTGAAAATGCTTTTGCTTTTTTGAATGTAAGATGAATCAACCCGAAATATATCTGTAAATGTAACACCAAAAAACATGATTTATTACTATTATTTTTATACTACACCGATGTATTCAGAAATACTCCGTATGAATTTATTCTGAAAATTGTATTTGGCTGCATAATATTTGTATAGTAAAGTGAATAAATTTTTAATGAAAAATGCAGAGGAAAAATATAGCAAATTCTTCAAACTATTATAAAAATATTCTTTAGCAGAAAATTAGCCACCCACTTCAGTGCCCTAGAAATTAGCCGAAGAATTCAACCATATACAAAGCCATATGACAAAGCTTGAATTGCATTCTCCAAAAAAACTTAAATTTTGATTTAATCTGTTTACAATAAGACGACTGATATATGTTTCTATAATTCTTTTATTTTTCCATTAAAAACACAAATTTTATAAAACTGCTAACGGCTACTGCCTAGAAGTATTAACTTAGGAATTACAGAGGCAACCAATCTTAGACCAAGTCTAAAGACCCAGGTTTATTTGGCGTCATATAGTGTAATTAAAAACAAAAAATTCAGTCATTTAATCTCTTTTTACACTTCATGAAGCATTTATATGGACGGGGACTTTTACAATTATCACCGGGCTTTGCATGCGTTTCATTTATGGGCTCATAAAATTGCCACATTTCACTGCTTTGTTTACTATAATTTGCTCTCATCTTTCACTCGGTATTAAAACGGATTTTTAATACATTAATACAACAAAATTTTCGCAGCCAACCAGATCAAAACGTCGTTTTTAAAAATATCAATTCCAAATAACGTCGCCTGAAAGAGCAAACTAGCTAAAAGTAAACACAACCGAGTGAAGAAATATAGCTTCATCAAGAAATATCGCTATTGGTGAAATGCTGCCAAAATGCCAATCACTAATATATTTGGATATCTATAGCTATAGCGATTTTTCATTCACGGCGATTCAATCACCAATAGCGAAATATCGTTCCTTCACTAAGGGACAAGCATACGTGGCGCAGGGTCGAGTAAAGTCTTTGGAAGGATTATGTATTGAGGACTTAGATTGTAACAAATTGTCAGGAAAGAGGCCTTGTAATAATGAGTCACTAAATGAACTAAACAGAATGAGAATATGCAATTAAATAAAGACTAAAAACTTGAAAATAAAATAATTAAAAAAAAAAATTTTAAGTTAAACCGTTTTATTGAAAACAATACTTACATGAAGTAATAATAACACTAAAAGCTAGAAAAGAATTAGGTAGGTACTAGCCATCACACTCCTCATCAATGTAGGGCATTGATCAGGCAATTAAATAAAAGCGTTGAACATGTAAAATTGCTATTGATAGTCATATATAAGACCAACTGAACCTTAATAAGGTTATGCTACGCCTCACATTGATGAAAATTTCACACGCCCAACGCTTTTATTTAATTGTCTGATCAACGCCCTAGATTGATAAGGAGTGTGATTACTAGTACCTAGGACCTACCTAATTATTTTCTAGCTTTTAGTATTATTATTATTTCATGTAAGTATTGTTTTCAATAAAACCGTTTAACTTAAACATATTTTTTTAATTATTTTATTTTTAAATTTATCTTAATTTCTGTAACATTTTATGTTAAAAGAACGGTATTAAAAAAAATTGTGGAAATTGCTTCACCATGAGGTCCGTCGGCATATCTGGGTTAATTTAGTATTTCAATTGTATCAAATTCCTGAAGTTAAGAGCAAAAACCTTTTGTTTATATTTTGTTCGCGCATTCTATAAATGTATAAATAGCGCCTACAAAATTTAACTTGATTAATTTTTACTTAAAAAGCGGTGCCGAAATAGTCACAAAGTACTATGAATGTAAGAAATTTTTTCGCCCACCTGTTTGCTGTGTTTGGCTGCCTGTCGGGCTACACGAATGCGCAATTTCGTATTGTTAAAGGCAACCCTTCGAAAATTGAGGATAGCCCATATCTGGTGGGAATATTTAATAAAGGCGAATATTATTGCGTTGGCTCTTTGGTGACTCTGCAATTGGTGGTTACAGTTGCGCAATGCGTCAGAAAACATAAGGTGAAACACTTAACCGTGTTAGCTGGTGTTACCACTTTTAAAGAAAAGAACATGGGACAAAGGCGCAAAGTGCTACATAAATTTTATCCATTGTTTTATAATCCCAAAACATTTCATTTGGATGTAGGTGCGATTCAAGTGCGTAAAGCCTTTTCTGCGGGTCCTAAAGTGAACACAATAGTACTTTGCGATACTCAATTACAACAGGGCACAGAAATGCATGTTTTTGGATGGGGTTCAACTGTTCCAGGAAATTTTTCAGGGAGCACAGAACATCAAACTATTGTCGTGTCTGTAGTATCAAAGCAGGAATGTGCAGCTCGTCATAAAACAAAATCAATTATTTGTGCTGGAGATATTAATAATGGTGGATATGCGGGAATTCATGGATCACCGGGCGTTGTGAATGGAAAACTTTGTGCCATGGCAGTAACTGGCGGGTATAATGGTTTACAGCATGCTTACACAGATGTAAATTATTCAAAAGTTTTAAGATTTATAAAAGAAAAGATGAAAAAATACAAAAATAATCAAAAAAGAAATTTTAAAAAAAGAAATGTAATTAAACTAATTAAAAATTATAAGAAAAATTATAATTATAATAATAAAGTATAAATCGACTTTTGACATAAAGGTATATTTTTTTGTTGTCACACTTATACCGTTATATTCACAATTTTTTGGCTGTGCATTCAAATCACATTCGGAGCAAAATGTTTCTAGCAATATGAGAGTATTACATATATATACATATGACTGCTTATTGGAATATCATCCTATCTTCCTACCACCCCATTTCAGATATTAAATACCCCAGCTCACATCAAAATATTTTGAATCTATGCTGAGAAAGGGCGTTTTCGCAACGGTGATATTCCACTCAGAAGTCGAAATGGCGATTGTTTGTTTTTGTATCATCTTCAAATAAATAGTTTTGAAGGCGATTTAATAAAAAAGTGTGTGTGTACTTATAAGGATACGTATTTGGCAATATTAAAATATCGAAGGGATAGCTTCACAGCAACCCGGATTATGCTTATGTGAAGTTTCTTTCGTGGAATTGGATCAGGGGCCGATCTATTCGAACATATTCTATTCATGGTTCGATTTGCCTGAATTTTGGTATATAGCTCTTTGCCTAGATTGTTATTTACGATACTTTTTTCCGCAAATTGATCAAGAGACCGATCTATTCATGGATCGATTTGCTTGAAATTCGGTATATATGTAGGTAGCCCTATGCATAGGTAAGTATGTCAAACATATTTTTGGGCAGATAGAACAGGGAGCGACTGGAGCTTCGACTTTGGCTGGGACCGTAACTGGAACTGGGACTTGGACAGCGAAGAAGGGATGAAGTAGAATAAGAATAGCTAGAGAGAAGAGAAAAGAGGGAAGAATAAATAGATAGAGTTAGACGAAGATAAAAAGATAGGAATAGCTGGTGCGGAAAAGAAGTGAGAGAAAATACCGAGAGGGAGAAAGATACGCATAGAAATAGAAAGGCGGGGCGAGTATTGGCTAAAAGGAGTAGGAGTAGAGGGAGAGAATGGGAGGAAGAGTAAGAGGTAAAAACTTATTAAAAGTTATGCAGATAGATCAAGGTTAGGGCAGAACAATGTCTGCTGGGTCTGCTAGCTCTTATATAAAGAAAAACGACCTTTTCCTAAGTTGATTCATTTAGTAGTTTTTCGAGGTTAAAGTTCAACCACAAATTGTATGTGATTCCGAATGCGATTTGTATTGAAAAACTAATGTCACCTCTAAACATTAGCCCTGTAGGAAAATCTCTGTTTCAAAACTGGCACGCTTCTAGTGTACTCGGAACAACTATCATTTCGCCATCTATCTCATTTACATGCTTTCATCTGGCGATCTTAACATGAATATGTCCTAGGCGGTGGAAATTGTTCACGCTGCATTACAATTTCTCTAGTTCCGAACTAAATACATATTTCCACATTAGAATTAGTTATTTATTTGCACGTTTTCGATAGCGCCGGAACTATGTAAAAATTCTAAATGTTGCTTCTAGTACGATATTAGATGTTTCTTCGATAGTTCCGATCCGGTGGGAAAATGGTGCAAAAAAGGCATTTTCATGGTCGAAGCTTATTAAAGCTGGTAGCTGTTGGTGACCTGTTTCTCAAATGTATGTTAAATATGAAATATAAAAATTCAAATTGTCGATTTTAAGCACTGCGTTTGAAAAAATTGTCCATCACTAAATACGATACACTTTCTAAACCAGTAGTCCGATTTTAAAAGTAAAGGTAATACTTACATGTTTATTCAGTTGCAATTTTTTTGTATGTTTAAACTTTTTCATTTATTTTTATTTTGTAAAATTTTTTAATTTTTCGGGCACCCGTTTCCATTAACGATTTTATTGTACTATTTCCTACTTTTTGAGTTGCAGAACGCCATTTCTTCCGAAAATCTTCAGCGTTCCGGGCCGCTTTCTTTCTCACCTTGATTTCCATTTTTACCAAATTGGTTGGTCTCAGTTCTGGGCAGTTCGGCGGATTTGCATCTCTAGGCAATAAAATCACATTATTTTTTGAGCACCATTCCAAAGACAATTTGCCGTAACGGCATGAGGCTAGGTCCGGACGACAGAAGGCTGAAACCTTATGCTGTCTTAGGAAAGGTTTCAGCCTTTTCTCCAAGCACTCTTTAACATACTTTTGGGTGTGTATGCTTCCCGTTGTGGCAAAAATTGCCTCTTTCGCCACAGCTGCATATTGCCTGCCAAACCAGAAAATTTCGGGAAAATTTTGACTGTCTTTTTGTTTTGTACTTTACATCCACATTACCCCGCGAGTCTGCAGTGTAAAATTCTTGGCCAGGAAGCTGTGAAAAATCGGCTAAAACATAAGTTTCGTCGTCCATTATACAGCAACTGAACTTTTGAAAAAAATTTGTTATTAATTTTTTGGAACGTTGTTTTGCTTCAATGTTCTTCACAGCATTTCTTATCTTAATACTAGCCTCCTTTTTAGCTTTGCGAAAGAAAAACTCCGAACATTCCAGTTTCTGCCCAAAATACTGGGCTTTCTCCGTAAAGTGATTATAATTTTATTCTTCTTATTTTAGTCACTGATTTCTTTCTTTCTGCTAGAAACAGACTTTCGAGTGACAGCCAACTCCCCTTTAAAGCTTTCTAAAACTCTTGGCACAGTTTTTGGGCACACTTTTACATCCCTCGCAATGTTTTTGAAAGTCCACTGAGGATGTTCGGCCGGGGTGCGTCAGCTCCTGAGTCGGTGGGCGCACCGGGGTCTATCTCAGTGGGAATATGGCGTGTGGAATAAAGAAATAGACAAATAGACGAGAATTTCTCGTTATAATAATATGTTTTATTGGGTAGAAGTAAAATAACTTGGTTACAATATTACCTGAATGTATTGTTGAAAACGGTGGAGATCGCTGGCGGCAGATGTGAGCTGGATGGCGGTTGAATTCCAAGAGGCTGGTTGTATCGAAGGCGACAACCGTTGGCCCGCAAAATCCTCCGTTTTCGGAGGGGAAAGTCACCCACACATAAACGCAGACATGCATATGCATAAGTTCTGACAAAACACACATACACGTGCATGCGCATGCATAGGGCGGTGATGGTGTGGGTGGCTATAAAATAAATCGAGTTTCGAGTATCGAATTGCAGAGTTGCATTAGGGGGATCGCACTCAGATGCGGAAAAGTTAGGCATCCTGCCTAAACAGAGGATGGTATTAAAAAACTTGCACAATTTGTTCACGTAATTCCAATTGGCTTGCCATTTTTAATCGAATAAAGGTGTTTAGAGAAAATATTTTTGTGCAAAATATTTTTGACATTTATAACAAAGCATACCGGAATAAAATAATTTACCTACATCAACTTGGAAAAGAGTTAATTTATTAAATAAAGGTGAACATTTTTTCAAACGCAGACCTTATAACTGGTGAAATTCTAGTTACTAACAAACTAGTACTTATTTGGCACTTTACGGGCTGGCACAAATCCTTGGGCTGAACCCTCCCAGAGGGTGCCGGCTGGTAATATGCACAACAGTTTTCCCTTCCAGGGGAGTGCTAGCTAAGTTTAGGAATCATTTCCATTTGTGCCCCCAATAGCTCAGGCATATGGAAATGGTTTTTAAACGTGGCCTCAAGGTGGCAACTGGACCACGCCCAGTTGAAAAGGTGGTCCACCCCTAATCCAGAGTGTTATGCGATTCCGTGCGCATTGGATGGTTTGCAGTCAGGGGCATCCGACTGTATTCTTACGGAGCCTCCCGGATACCGGTCCACCTCCGGAAGTAACGGCGACTTGCTGCGGTATGGGGCTCTACCGCAGTCGACCGCATTGTTTCCCTTATCCTTTAACTTTCAGGCTGCCGAATGGTCTCACCTTAGTAGGCAGCTGACGAACCAGATGTGACAGATGAATAACAAAAGCCTGGCCTCGGATCCCTGCACGGGTAAAGATGCCGCCCTTGGACTAGGCATTAAAAAGTCCACAATTCGGCGGGAACCGCACAGACGGCGCCGACCAGGCCTTCACGGCAACAAACAAATCTTCGGCCACCTGTGCAAGCTAGCGGAAGGACTAAACCCCTTGAGGGCAAGTCCAATTCCGCAGCAGCCGGCAAAGCTAGCCCCAAAGAGGGAAAGCAACGTCCGACTGAGCAAGCACAGGAGGCCCATCCCACGCCCGTACCAGGCAACTCTTGTCAGCAGGTGGCTGGTAACAGCACTAAATCCTCCACGGACAAAAGTACTGCCTTCACCGCTGCAAAGGTACCTCGCAAGCCGGCTGAACCCCTTGAGGGTTCCAAGGCAAATAAGCGAACCCCGATTTCGGTCCGCAACCAGCGGAGCATTCGCAATGCCGTCAAAATCGTTGAGAAACTTGGCAACTCTCCCAGCGACAAGTTGACGGCAGAGCAAAAAAGTTCTTTGGCCTGGGCCAGGAAGATTATTGCTGCCAAGAAGAGCAGCAACAACAACCCCATCCCCCCTTCCTCTTCTGCCACCAAACATCCTTCTGACCCGAAGATGCCGGCCTTTAAGAGACAAAATTCTATGGGAAAGCCTCGATCGATCCCAAAAGGCACCGGCCTTCGACCTCTACTCCCCCTGCCCTGACCAAAACCTTCAGCGAGGCGGCTAAGGCCAACTTTACGCTGGCGGTTTTGGATCGCGGTCACCCGGATGGGAACATAACCCCGGATAACTGGAAGGATGTCCTTAACGGCCTTCTCTAGATTTTTAAGGACATCATGACCAAGTATCCGGGGCCGGCTCCCACTATCCGTGATGCCGGCTGGTAACAGGGTAGGGTCAAGCTTGTTTCCTGCGCCGACGAACGCTCGTGCAAGCTCTACAAACTCGCCATAGCTTCGCTAGGACAGCTGTGGCCTGGGGCCAGGTTGGATGCGGTCGGTGTGGAAGAAATTCCGAACAGACCGAGAGCTTGGGCCTGGGTCCCAGACGGCATAGCGGATCCTGGCGAGATCCTGGATACCATCGCGGAGTCGAATAAGGGGCTACCTTCGAGCGATTGGAGCATAGTCCGGGTCGGCGAGACAAGGGCGAAGCAGCGTTATGTTGGCTTCATCATAAACGAGGCTTCTCTCCCTTGGCTTGACGAATGTGGTGGAGTGTTAAGATACGGCTTCTACTCCATCACGTTGAAAATTCGAAGGGATGGTACAAAGGAGGAAACACCGGACGAGGGTGAGTCTGTACCTCAGGGCGAGGGGTCAGACAGAAACACCCCGAGTGGATCTGCTGCCCATGGCACTGGGGAAGGGACCGCCACCGCGCCGGAGGATCTGGTGATTGGGGATACCGCCTCAAGCGAAGCCGCAACCGCCACAACGAATCTCATGGACCCATGCAACACCTTGAGTGAACATGGGGCCGATATCGAACTGGCACGCAGCACTGCGGATGCCGAGAGCGATACACTCTCGGTATCTGAGTTTGCGGGCCAGTTCTTTACGGGCATTAACGAGCAGCTTCTGCTGGAATCCGAGCCGTCGGATGCCGAATTCGACGATACTATCGTAGAGGAGGCATCCGACGATGCGGATCAGCAGAGGATGGACGTCGATACCTCAAACGAACTTTAACGGGCACGCAGGTACTGCAGATAAACCTGCACCACTCTAAGTCAGCCTCGGCTGCCCTAATCTTACGCCTCAGCACAACGTATGAGGACGTCGTTCTAGTCCAGGAGGCTTGGGTCGTTGGCAGCAAGGTCTGTGGACTCTTTTCTAAGGACTACCGGCTGGTGACACCGCCCGTGACAGGTAGAATCAGATCTTGTATTCTAATAAAGAAAAATCTAGTATTTATTTTACTATCTCTTTTTAGCGACGAGGACTTTACCTGTATTAGCCTCGAGCTAAGGGTCAAACAATCTGGTTGATATCCGCCTATCTTTCGCACGATCGCCCAACTTCTGTGCAGGACCGGCTCTGCAAAGCGGTACGGGAGGCCCACAGTAAAGGGTTCCCGATAATAATTGGGGCCGATGCCAATGCACATCACATTGCTTGGGGCTATACCCATATTAACAATAGGGGTGAGTCTCTTTTTGATTCTATTATAAGTAACAATCTAAGTATATGCAACTCTGGAGACAAACCAACTTTCATCATCTCAAACAGGAAGGAGTTTCTAGATGTTACTCTAGTTTCTGGGGCATTCTCTGACCTTGTCAAAAATTGGAGAGTTTCCAACGAAAACTCCTACTCTGATCATATGCATATAATTTTCACTCTGCTCTTGCGTGCACCACTTAGGGTGGCTTACAGGAATAGGAGACGTACGGACTGGAACCTTTATAAAAAAGTCCTATCCTCTACTCTCCTAAAGAACGCTTCTCACGGTAGGCCGAGCCTACCGCTAACAACTGATGAAGCGCCTCCTTTAGACACAACATTTGCTTCTCTCGGTGAGCAAGACTCATCGTCAAAAATAGAAGAAGCAGTAGATCTTATCACCAAATCTTGTAACGCTGCCTTCACAGTAGCCTGCCCGGAGATTAAGGTAAGGGGTAAAAAGAAACCCTATTGGTGGAACCAAGAAATCTCCGAGCAGAGGAAAAACAGCAGAAAACTCTTTAACGAGGCTAAGCGCACTGGAATCTGGTCCCATTATAAGGACGCCTTAAAATCTTTTAAGAAGTTAATCCAGAAGGCCAAAAGGGACTCTGGAAGAACTTCACCAATGACATCGAAGAAGTCTCAGAGGCCAATCGCCTACGAAAGGTCCTCTCCAAAAACCCCATACCTCCAAGCTGCCTTCGCACAACGATCGGAGAATGGGCCACTTCTAGTACGGAAATCCTGGAAACCCTGATCAGCACTCACTTTCACGGAATGGACCAAGGCAAAGGTAGTCTTCATACCCAAAGGAGGCAGGATATCGGGCAACAGTCCAAAGGATTTCAGACCAGTAAGTCTGACCTCCTTCCTCCTAAAAGTTCTAGAATGATTGCTGGACGCCTATATTAGACGATCGGCAAATAAGACACTAATCTCCAACAACCAACACGCCTACTCTAAGGGCAAATCCGTAGAGACAGCTCTACATACTATCACTACTAAGATAGAGAAGGGTCTTGTCTTTAAAGAATTTACGCTGGGTATCTTTCTCTACATAGAAGGAGCCTTCAACAACGTTCTCCCAGCAGCGGTCACAAAATCTCTACGTTCACTAGGGGTGGAAGAGCCTCTTGTGAAATTCGTCGAGCTCCTTCTAAACAAGAGAATCATTATCTCTGAGCTGGACGGCTCATCGTTAATAAGGTATACCAACAGAGGAACCCCCAGGGGGCGTTCTTTCTCCTCTACTATGGAACCTGACGGTGAACGCTGTGTTATCTATACTACAGCCCACCGGATGCCAAGTCATTGCATATGCCGACGACATAGCCTTGACAGTTGCCGGCAAACACCTTCCGGTGCTTGGCGAACTCTTGCAAAATGCTCTTAATCTAACAAACACTGGTCTATGCAATGCGGGCTCAGCATCAGCAGTGAGAAAACTGAGATGGTGCTTTTTACCCGCAAACGCATTATACCGGAATTTACCCTCCCGCCCCTAAACGGGAGGGAAATCAAACTCTCTACCGAGGTTAAATATCACGGAGTTATTCTAGAAAGGAAGCTTGACTGGAAGCGAAATGTGGAGGAACGATCCAGGAAAGTCACAATGGCTCTCTACGCTTGTAAGTCGGCAATCGGAAAAAGGTGGGGTCTCCAGCCACGCATAGTCCATTGGATCTATACGGCAGTGGTGAGATCCATACTCTTCCACGCCGTCACCGTATGGTGGACGGCACTCGATATCGAATCTAACAAGAGCAAAGTAACGAGAGTGCAGAGGATGGCGGCAATGCTCACCAGCGGTGCCCTTCCCTCCACTCCCACCAAAGCTCTTGAAACCATATTAGTCCTTCTCCCAACTGATCTATATGGTAGATACTGCACCTCCTGCAACGCGGTAAGGCTCAACGCTATCGAACCATGGAGGGACTGCAGGTTTGGTCACACCCGCATCCTGAAGCAAGTCCCCGAAACCTTCTTGAAATTGGACCATACAACATCGTCCCCTTGCTGGGACAACAAATTTTTCACAAGAATCCCAGAGAGGATCGAGTGGGCAAATGGCGTGGAGCCGGGATCACACGAAATCTCCGTTTTTACAGATGGCTCTAAACTAAACAACAGAGTCGGCAGCGGAATATTCTCGGAGAAGCTCAATCTAAGCGAGAGTTTTCGCTTACCCGATCAATGCAGTGTTTTTCAGGCTGAACTCATAGCTATCTGGGAAGCAGCCCTCTATCTTGCTAACCTGCAGGTGACCAATTCTATTTCAATTTTCTCTGACAGCCAAGCTGCCATAAAATCCCTGCAATGCAGTAACACCTCGTCACTAGTGGCATTGAAGTGCAGAGAAACCCTCAACAAACTAGCTGAAAATTGCACCCTAAGCATAATATGGGTTCCTGGCCACTGTGACATCTCAGGAAACTGCGCCGCGGATGAGCTAGCTAGGGAAGGCACTAACCTGCAAACAATAACCTCCGCTGGTTGGGCCAGCCCTCCTCTAAACACTTGCAAATACTACCTGCGATCTCTTTTCACGGATCAGGCAAACGCCAGATGAGCCAAGGAACTTACATGTAGTATTCCCAAGCAAATCTGGCCTAAGCTGGATGAAAAGAGATCGCGATCAGTGATATTGTTAAACCGTATCTCTATAAGCCCATTAGTGGGCCTTCTTGCAGGTCACTGTCTCATGGGCACTCACGGTGCCTATATGGGCCTGCAGACAAATGACTTCTGCCGCAGCTGTAGGGACGAGGAGGAGATAGAAAGCGTTGATCACTATCTGTGCCACTGTCCCGCACTGTCAAAAACCAGGTACCAATGCCTCCACAAACACTCTTTTGGGTGCCTTGCGGAGCTTGAATCTATAAACCCAAACGACATCTTGCGTTTCATTAGACAAATGCGCTGGTTTAGCCTCACTGAGGCCCAAACTTTCTTCTTCTTTGAAAGTAGGGTAACAGGAAATAGGAGCCCCCGCGTGGTAGCACAACGGGCCCCAACGGCCTACGTGAGTCTCCGCTCGGAGACAGCCACTTTAACCTAACCTAACCTAACCTTGGCATTTTACGACTAATCCCGAAACAGAAATTTGCATGACTTCCCTTAAGGGAAAATAAAAAGCTCAGGCTATTCCTTAGATGTTATGCACAATATTTTCACCGTACCAATAGGAAACATTTTTTTTAACTTGCAGCGAATAGATGTGGCAGAAGTAACCCAAGGTATAGTTTAGCAGTAGAATTTTAACGACACTTTCTGAACTGGTTCTAATCAAATGCGGAGAGGTACAGCTATTAGCCACACTTTTACCAATAGCGGTCGAATCTCTATTTCAGAACTACCTTCAAAAGGTGTGCAAAGGGGGGCTATTGCCATTTCATAGTACATCACAATATTAAAAGTGTCAGTTGAAAGCACTGCGAGAGGCTATAGTTCTGCGCTAGTTCGGAGCTAGCTGCAGCTTACATACGTACACGATACATAGCAGAAACTCATTGATATTCTGGGTTGCAGAAACACCAAATATATCTTCAGAAACCGCTATGTTTTATCACCTGAATTGATTTTATCTAATCATGATCTAAATAATAATAATAATAATTTGAAACTTGGACCCAGTCTTCCTTATATTGTTTTTTTTTTAATTTTCATTTGTAATGGTAAAGGGTGCCAGCCGCCTAGCGTACTCCGCCTACCACAATAATGATTCTCTGTTCGATTCCCGGGCAAGTCAACATCAAAAATTTTGAAACACGTTTTTTAAAAAGTGTTTCTAAGCGGAGTCGTCCCTCGGCGGTGATTTGGCAAGCACTCCGAGTGTATTTCTGTCATGAAAAGCTTCTCAGTGAAAACACATCTGCCTTGCAGATGCCTTTCGGAGTCGGCGTAAGACATGTATGTCCCGTCCCTTTAGTGTAGTGCGCTGATGTCAGGGCAGTATCCACTGGGGCTACAGGTGACAGGAGGGATGTAGATGTTGATGATTTCTAAATTACATCGCCTTGACGTTCTAGGACACTGTCCCGGCGGCCGATGTCGGGATCAAATAGATTATATTGCACTGATTGGTGGGTGATAAATGCGAGACCGCCTCCACTGCCTTAACAAGCGATTCTATATAGAATAACTGGGTGTGGTTATAGTTCGATTTCGCCAATTTTCAAAACAAATCCTTTTTGGTTCAATTAAGCCAGTAAATTTATTTACTTAATTTATCGTGTTAATTGGCGGACGAATGACGGACCCACAGACATGGCCCAAACAAAAGTCTATATATATATCTCGATTCTTTGATGCAATTGCCTACAATTCTTATCAAATCAGAGTTATAATTCTCATGTGTACAAGCACACGCTGCGTACAAAATCTGCCAAGACCCCGATCCGAATGTCATTTTTGTAGGCGAATGTACATATTTGACCGAGGCCATACCCCACAGTCTCCTGCAAAACGTCTAAGTATCCACATTTGAAATTTGTTTGTGGGTATTGGGTCGTTGTTGTTGTTTTATTTGTAGCTATGTAAATTCAATTTATGTACTCCTATAGAAGCAGTCAAAAACTTATTAAATTTTGCGATTACTTGAAAGATGAACATAATAACGCATAACACAAATCTCAATTTTATGTCAGCCCACTTAACTTCGCATAGTATTGTTGCTCAAAATTTATTGCACCATTTCAGAGCTATTGTAATTTAAACAAGTAAGGACGGGACGGTCTTCGGCTGTGCCGAAGGCTTCATACCTTTCAAGAATGGGGCTGAACAATAGTCTTATCCCATTCGTAATATCCAAATAATTGGCTGTAGAAGATAAGAAATATATAGCGAACAGATGTATATACCTTAGAGATTTTTAAGATATATCTGAAGATATATATATATATTGTCTGAAAAAATTATAGAGATCGGTGGAATATATAGTATATACCCCATATAAACTGTCATCTCTGCCCCCTTTTTTACGGCTTGAAGCTTCAAATTCCATCAAATACTTACGCTTACGTCATATATTGTTGAAGTAAGTCACAGTTTTTTCATACAGACCACAAAAAACGTGAAACTGCATCCTCACACACAGTACCTACCTATTTTTTATTTTATATATACAACAATATATGCTATATACGTAAGCATAAATTGTTATCCGAACAATCGGTTGTGTGAGATATATACTATATATACCACCGATCTCTGTGATTTTTTCAGACAACAATACACGCTATATACGTAAGCATGTCGTGAAATTTGAAGCCTCTACCTGTTAAAATGGGCAGTAATTGCGAAAAGTTTCTTATCAGAACAATCGGTTGTGGGGATATATGCAATATATATACGTCCGATCTCATCCATTTTTTCAGACAATAATACGTGCAATATGCGAAAGCGTATGGTGAAGCTTGAAGCTTTAATCTGATAAAATGAGGAAGATATGAAAAAAATCCTCTTTTCTGAAATATCGGTTATTAGGGGTATATATGCTTAGTGGTCCGATCCGGCAGGTTCTCACAAATGTCTAATCGGGTACCCAAATATACCCGCCGTTGTTGGCTTTATTGCTGTAGCAGTGCTTCGCCCCATCCAATAGGCGCGACCGATTACAAATTGTCATCAATATCCTCTAACAGGAGTCCAAAGAAATTTGCAGTTTCAACAGGGATGGACCATAATAAGAGGGGTGTTAGATGCGTTGGTTCCACATTACAATTAAAGAGATGGTTGGTGTCATGTGGGGACACATTGCAAGCGGGCCATTCATTTTGTATGTCGGGGTTGATTCTGGAAGTTGAGCTAGAGTGACTCGCGTTTCCCTGGGGAGTATGCGTTCCTCTTTCGCAAGTTTTGGGTAATGTTTTTTAAGTACTGGATTCACCGGGCAATTCCTGGCATAAAGGTCCGACGCCTGTTTGTGGAGTTCACTGAGGACCTGCTTATGTTTTTTGGCTTCATACGGCTGAGTTCTCAGGTGCCGTATTTCCCCATAATGCTTACGGAGATGACTCCTTAGGCCCTGGGCGGTATTGGTTCATTAATCAGATGTCTGTTGGGATGCCCAGGTTTCTGGATATTCAACAGGAACTGTTTGGTTAGCATATCATTTCTGTCCCTGATGGGGAGTATTCTCGCCTCATTATTTAGGTGGTGTTCTGGGGACATAAGAAGACAGTCCGTGGCGGTTCTGAGAGCAGTATACTGCTCTCAAATATACCCGCACATCAAATTTTATAAAGATATCTCAAACGGACTAGATTGCATACAAACAGACAGACGGACATGGCTAAATCAACTCAGCTCTTCATCCTGACAATTTCGGTATTCTTAATGGTGAGTTTGTCTATTTTCTTTAAGGACTTACAATTTTGAGATACGTGGCGAAGTTAATATACCATTTCATTTTCATAAAAGGTATAAAAATGAGTTTTGTTCACGGATCGTAATACGGGACCAGCTCTGGATCACGATCAAATCTCATTGCAACAATCCGGATCAGTACTATAAGAGTTGGCAGCACTCAACTAAAGTGTACACATAATAAGGTGCCTGTTATTTTCACACCTTTTCCCCCGAGTCGCTCCATAAAATTTTAGCCAAACAGTTAAAATATATTATCAAACTAATAACTACATAGTATAATAATGAATACAATGAAATTATTTTATGGCCTTAATATTTTGTTTTCAGAAAATGTATGTGTTGTCGAGCTAAAAAAATTGGTTAAATATGTCTGTAAGTGCTACCAAGTGCAGAGGGTATGCTGTCACAAATTTTCCACAAAAACCAAATCAACAGCGTCAGGATTACAGCATTGTTATTGCGTTTGCATGTTAAATGTTTATCGGTATCTGGATCAGGATTCATTGAAAAGCAAATATCAATTTAAATGGGGGCGAAGGCCCCCAATGCAGAAAGGTGTTCTGCGCAAAAATACTATGGATAACACCCCCGGTTTCGGATGGACCCGCGGGTCATATTTCGGTTTTTGTTTAATATCTTTTGAACGAGTTAAAATTTTTCTTTTCCGCCTTCGGATTATTAATACTGAGGTCAATACGCGTCTTTTGACACCTCTCTCGATATTTTTGGTAGCGTATTAGCAGTCGACCCCTCAACTAGACTTTTACCGACAATTCAAACACCAATTTGCTTGTAATTAAAAACTCTTTAAGAGCACATTTTTTATTTCTGTAAAACAAATTTCAATTTTTAAAATTGTTGCAAAAAATGTGAAAAAAATTGGTGTGGAGCACATTTTTGCACGCAAGGAATACCACATACGCAAAATTTTACTCTCTATAATAGTCCGTTGAGAAAAAACTGGCCCGCAGTATTGATGCTAGATATTTTCATTTCCACACCTTGGACTTGAAGATTTTCCATACAAAATTTTATTTTTCAAATACTTTAAGTATTGAACATTTGAATATTTGTTTTCTTTGGATATTCCATTTTTGTTCTGCAAAATATTCGAAAAATAAAATTTCTCGACCTTTTGGAGGGGGGAAATATCCCCTATTATCCCCCGTAGATCCGCGCCTGACTGTCGTATGCAATGTCCCTGCAAAAATCGCGAGTACTCCATGCATGCATGTATGGAGTACTCGCTATGGACCAAGCGAGTGCTCCAAAATTAACCACAATTCATACAAAAAATATGGTCCAATTAACATTGCGATGTCCTAGGACTGGACGATATACTCCAGCTCAGCATTACATCAGAGTAATCCATGGAGTACCCACAGTCCAATAAACATCGTGTAGTGATTACAATCGTTAAAAACGAGCAATGATTGGCTTACAATATGTTCGTGTATAAACATGAGTTGGTCCATAGCTGCATTACAGTGGAGTATAATGGTAAGTACTCCAGTGGACCACATGATCCAACAAATTTTGCAGGGGTATGTGCCATGACGCAATAAGACTAGACGGGTACAACAATAACTATTTAATGGCACTCATAATCTCGTGATGAATTTTAAAATAGTAGGCAGGGAAAGTTTTTGCTACTATATTTCTACTTTTTTATTACCTTTACTTTAGTAATGTTATGTGCGGAAAGAAACCAAACTCCATATATCTTCACATTGAAAACGAGAAAGAAAACAGAAAAAATGGGAAGGAAATGTAGAGGAAGTTGGAGGGAAGTGGGAAAAGTAAAGAGAACAAGAGAAAGATGTAAGGCGAGAGTAAAAGTAAGAAGAAGGGTAAGAGTTTCAGACAAAGTAGTAAAAAGAAGCTAACAGGAAGATTGATAATAAGGCTACCATTAAGAGTAATATTGAGAAATAGACTTGGACAGTAGCAAAAGAGAGGGAAGAGTAAGAGGGAAAGCATAAAGATTTACCGAAGAATGAAAAGGATAAAAAAATTTAATTAGGATAAAAAAATTTAATTAGCCGAATAAGGTAAACTAAAAATGCAGAGGGGAGAGGAATTAAGAAAGTAAGAGGGTTAGACAGACGGGAAGCAGGTGGATAGATAAAGAAAGCCAGAACAATGTCTATCGGCATTGATCGTAGGGCTGGGAGTTTTTCATGTTTGTCTAAACGTTCCCAGGGATAGCCATAGCTATTTAAAATAAAATTTTGACCCGCCAGCGGTATTTTATTGAACGTTACTTCATATTTCAGAAAGGCATTAATGTAGTTTTTATATGATACTGAAAAAATCAGTGCAGCTAACAAGTCAAGAAACAACACTTAAATTTATGAGGGCGAGCTTTTTCAAGTCCTACTCCATTTTGTAATGTTGACTTCACTTGTCTTGTCAGTTCGCTAAGCGCAAAGCTTGAGAACGATTGAACCGATTTCACTAATTCCTTTTTAAAATATTCCTTGAAGTACGAGAATGGGTTTCAAGAAGAGAAAAAAGGACCAGGCGCCGACCAATGCTAAATAAAATAGTGCATGGAGAGATTTTTTTTTTTAATTTGATATAAGGGTACTTCCCCGTTTAGCTCTTTATTTGAGAAGCTTTTCTTTGCGGGAAGTGGACCAGTGACTGACCTATTCCAAAAATGTTTATTTATACTGCGATTCGATTGAAATTCGGTACAGGGGTACCTCTTTGACAAAGATAATATTTGAGAAACTTTTCATTCCGGGAAGTGAACCAGGAGCCTACCTGTTATATTTTATATAAGTTATTTGTTTGCCTCTGTAAACTGATAGAGTAATAACATCGCAGCGAGGAATATTATCGGGCAGGAGAATTGGTCCATATCTATTTTTATCTTATTTATAAAATTGAAAGCGATTTTAAAAATTGCGTTAGTTTCATATAGTTCCGCAAATTTTTACGTAAACAAAAATATTGATCGATATTTGGTATAGAGATTCTATATATGAGGATTGGAGTGAGAGAGGGAGACGGAGTTGTAGTGGGGGCCAGTGGCGGATCCAGGCTGCTTTTTGAGGGGGACGGGGCGATTTCAGTCAGTAATTGTTTCTCCCAATAGCTGATGTGTTTTGAACAAAGTTCACATCAAGATACTTTATACGTGAAAATGCAAGAAAAAACAACAAGGGAAACGTATAGCAGACCGTTATTTTTTAGGGGTAAATTTATTAGTATTTTTTTACATTGTTTAATAATTTCATACACATATTTGGTTTCATTTAGTTATTCAAATTAACAATAGTACATCCAATTTTTTTACATCATTTTTATCTTCTGCATAGTGCATATTCACACAGTAAATTTAATGCTATGCTTCCCTTTTTTTACATATCTTACAATTATATGATCAATATCAATCTCAATATCGAAATATGGGTATTTAAAAGTGCAAGACCAGTGAGTCTGTTCTGGGACATTGTGGACCGTAACCACGTTTTCAACCGGCGAAGTGTTGAAAAACTCCTTTCAGCAGAAGCATTGGTAGCTGGAAATGTGGCCAGAATTTTGATAAGAGCATTTATTGATGGAAACGCATATGTGTTACCCCCTTTATCCTCAAAATCTAAATCCTCTAACTTATAAATACAATTAATACAGTATTTACATAACAAAAAAATTCAAAATTCATTGCATTGCAGATAAACACCGGAACATTTTTTTTTTTGTTTTTACAAATTATAAATACATATGTACATACATATATTGTTATGTATAAATTACATTACAAAACCCTGCCAGCAGTTTTCTGGTAATTTTATCATCTATCGCCAAGAAGTAACTAATTCGATACATTTTGCAGTTAATAAGGCGATAGAAATTCATTTGACAAACAAAACTTATACTTTAACGGAATTTTTTCTCCAAGACGATATTTAGACGATGAAGATCTATAACATTTTGAATTTTCCTTTTTTCAATTATTTTGAGAACTTTTGCAGTTTGCTTTCGTAGTTTCCTTCTATTCAATAGCTATATTAATGATATTATGCTAATTTTGCGATATTTTCTCATCGTCGGTTCACTACCAGATCTGGGTTTTTCATTTAAATTTTTTAATATTTTTTCACAGTATTTTTAATAATAAATGAATTAATAAATTAATATTAAATAAAATGAAATAAACCAAAATTAAATAAATAGAAAATGAAATTTCAATCCGTGATCTGGCATTAAATCGTCGACTTTTGCACGGTAGTTGAAGACCTAAGCCTCTGTGCCACTGATGTACAAAAGAAGTTGTTGTCAAATTCGCATTATAACATTGACATGGTTAGAACAGAAATAAGATATGAAAACACAATGCAAATAGAACGTGTACCGTTAGGTTATTCCCCATCATTTTACTTCATGCTTATGGTCATACTTACATTTATATAAATGCGTAATTATGTTTATGTCAGAACTTTACCTCATGATTTAATTAAAATTTTTGTGATTTTGTGTTCGAGGTTTTTTGATATTTCCTCAAAAAAGGGTTTGGGGATTTAGCCCCAAAAAAAGTGCGGGGATTTTGTGTTGGTGATTTTGGTTATGGGATTTTAAATTTGGGGATTATGTATTTGGGATTTTTTTTACCTGGGGATTCTGTGTTTGGGGTTTTTTTTTTTTGGGGATTTAGGGGCACTGCCAACGCTTATTCATTGCAATCATTTAAAACTTTTTCAGCTGATAGTGGAATTAATTTATTGTGTTGCTTATCAGACCAGCGTTCTAACCACACTTCGTACTCCCCATCTAGATTAATTTTATTTCCTCCAATAAGAGATGCGTATCGTTTACCAAGATCTTGGACAAGCTCTTTAGACACATTTTTTTTGCAGTGTATTATCTTTGATGATTCGCGATGGGAGTAGCAAATTAAGATTAAAAACTTGCAATGTATCTTCAGGTGATCTACCTTGTAAATCAAGAATAATATGATCAAGAAGAGGTATATAAATTGCTTTTCGATAATACTCTTCAGCTTCTGATGAAGTGCAATTCGCTAGATGTATTTGCTTTTTAGCAATTCGTGGGAGGACAATATCAAACTTCAACTCATCTGCTAAAGCTCCTATTTTTTTGTAAAGTCCCGAAAAACGACTTCCTGCTTCAAGTCTATGGTTTTTTAATGTTCGCAAAGTGTCACTCAATACTTCAGAAGCTTGATTCAAATCTATTGACGGTGTTTGCATAAGTAAGCTTAGTGGTCGTGTAACAGAAAGTACATTGCTCAAACAAATCATTGAAATCACGAGCTCTGTATATTTCAACATAGAATGGGCTTCAGAACTTGTTGTTGAATCTTGCCAAGTAGACATTTTTTGAAACGAAGCAACAATTTTTGTGATGTTTTCTTCAAACTGCATTATACCATCATGTTTTTCAGACCAGCGCGTTTCACATAGTCCACTTAATTATTCCTGCAGATGTTTTTTGAAAACCATGGTACGTTTCGGAGACTGATTTGGAAAACTGATAATTTTTTTCCTCAACGCAATACAATCCTTTGTTTGAAGAACTTTCGACATTTTCGCAAGCGAGTTATTAAGACAATGGTTGAAACACGGACAATGATTGGCATTGGTATATATTTAAGAAGTTCCTGCACAGCTCCCTTAACTTCTGATGTCATTACAGAACATCCATCCGTTCCAATTCCAACGCAATCTTCGAAGAGCAGTCCTAAATTATTAAAAATATCGATCACTAAATGTGCCAAGGCTACACCTGTCAAATTTTTTTCTCCATTTATAACATCTTCTTCTCGGATCGAATCGTGCGCATCAAGGAAAGTTACAAAATCTTCTCTTATATTGCCATCATATAAATAGCGCAAACAAAGGCTGAGGTGCTCAGTATGACTTCAATCAGTAGTTTCATCGAAAATAATTGCAAAAAATTTAGCTTTTTTAACCCTCTCTATCAAAATAGATTGAATTTCATCTTTGCAGTATTGAATAAGATCGTTTTGAGTCGTGTTGCTTATATAAGTAGCTCTTGGATTTGTAGAATTTAAAAGTTCTTCAAGCTCTTTATGACCTGCAGCGACTAAAAATTTCAAAATTACCCTCGTTTGTTGCTGATTCAGAAAAATTAAGTTTACCGTCATCTCTTAATGCTAAATTCTGTCGCCCACAAATAATAATAGTTTTTATAATAATCTCCAACAATCTTCTATTTTCCTCAACTTGTTCCATGCGATAAGAAGAAAGCTAAGTAGTGATTTCCTTCCCTGGATTTTCATAAGTATTTATGAAATCTTGACTAAAAAGGGTTGACTTAGAGTGATATTTGTTAATAGCGTGGTTATTTAGTACACATTCTTTACCGGACAACTTTGCAAACGATGTCACAGGAACTTCGACAAGTGCATTGAGAGGAAAATTCGATTTCGAGTCATCAGTATCACTTGCAAATAAGAAACAATATTTACAAAAACATCCTTTTTTGTACAGAATAAACAAGCCACTTATATTCAGTTAAAAAATAATGCTTAAAGTATCGCTTTTCTATTTTTCAATTTTTACTATTACTCGAAAAAAGGAAGATATAGCCCTTCAGTGGTACCCAAGGATATTTTAGTAAGTTTTACTTCGTATAATCATCTAATAATGTTTTTCCCCAGAAAATTACCTATGTCGTATTTTTCAACAATAGAATTTTGTGAAAGTGGTATAGGTACATTCGAACCCGATTCAGTATTCATAGATGTTGAATGCAACGTTTTCGAATTATTATCAACCAACAATGTATTAGCGTCGCGATCAGTATGAGTTAAGAGTGGAGCAGTACTTCCGTTTTCTACATTTGTATCATCGCAGACCTGTTCTTGAAGTTTTGTCAGCTTGCAAAAATATTCTTTAATGCTCTTGATAGCTCGTCGCTTCTTATTATCTTTTCCATCAGAGTTTCCGCCCTGTAAATATTTATTTCACGTTATTCAAGAATTCTCTTTGATTCACGTAGAAGCAGTGAGCAATAGTTGCATGTTATGAAGTTTATCTGCTTGAATTTTTTTGATGCTGATTGATGTAGTGAATTAGAAATACGTAGACACAAGATTCCTCTTTTGATATTAAAAAAAAAGCTATAAAAACAAGCTACATGCACTTGTTCTCTTGCCCGAGAGATCTCACGAAAAAAAGCTGGTGCAAATATATTGCTCGCTAGTGTTATTTATACTCGACTGTTAAAAAGCAGCCTGATTCGTGAAATTTTATTAAATGTTTAACGATTATATGAAAATAGCAATGTGTGCTCGATGGAAAAACCCGAATCACACTTTAATGGGAAATTCGTACTTACCATTTTCGAGTTCCTCCGCCCTCGGTCTTTTAGTTTGCTGGTTATCTATCACTCGAACTTCCAATTGTCGATTAATTAAACGGATTTAATAGTTCACGATGCCGAACGAGTCGGTAAATCAAATGAATTAGGCAAAATTGTTTAATATTCTAAGGTTAATACAGTAGAATCGCGAAAAAGTTAACCAAAACACAAGCTTTAACACAAGTTAACACAAGTACACAACTCACAAGTTTAAATGCCCATTTTTCACACAGGAATTCGGGGAATATCCACACTTTTTTTATTGCCAAACAAACGGTTAGATTTGAAAAAATTGATGAGCTCAGAAAAGTTAACCAATACCCGGTCAACTTAGCCGAGCGATTAACAGTGTGCGGACTTTAAAATTTTGTTTAGTGGTATATTTTTCAGAAAATAGTGCTAGATTTATGAAAAAAGTGGTAGCATTGGGTTATATTTGAAATATTTTTAAGCAGTGAATATTACTCACTTCTTTTCCTATATATACATAGGTAGGTGGAAGTGGCAGTTATGTACTAAAAATCTAAAGGAAAAGAGATTAAATGGCGATCAAAGCATCGCTAATTATTGTTTTGAGTTTTATAAAACTATTCTTTTACAAATAATATTGTTTCTCTTCTCAAACACTTGTGGGTAAGCAAAGGTTTCTTGAAAAAACTTCTATAAAAAAACTAACACCTTTTTTCGAGCTTGCGTGGCAGTAGTGGTAGAACTTCAAATAAAAGAAAAATAGTGGTAGATCTACCACTTTAGTGGTAGAAGTCCAAACACTGGCGATTAACTTTCTCGCTATTCTACTTTAATTGAATATGAGCATTGCAGTTTCCACAGAGATGACAAATGCCCAGTAGAAAGTGATGAAAAATATGTAGAGTGAGAGTGAAGATTCTGAATAAACTAATAAACTTTATTCAATAAAGTAAGGTTTGAAACAGTATGTTATCAACAGCGCACATATTTCTGAGCATTGGACTGATTTGCATGAGCGTTCTTACAGTTGAGCGCTAATATTTTTTGAAAATTGATACTCGATTAAAGCATGCATACAAAAACTGCATTATGAAAAGTAACGATCAAATATCTATCATTATATTTATACAAATATTCCATATAAATAGTGGGTTTCTGGGACTTCGTAAAAAAAATTTTGTTCCGAATAAATTTTGGAAAAAAAAAATCTAGTCTGGGGGAGGGCGATCGCCCCTTCGCCGCCCCCCCCCCCCTCAAACCCGATACTGGTGGGAGTGGGACTAGAACTGGAAGTGGGAATGTAAAGTTTAGCGGAAATAGGAGTGGGCGTGGGAGTGGGAATTGTATTGGGGAGGGGCGGGGGTTAGGTTAGGTTAGGTAGAATTGGCCGGTCCATGAGGACCTCACATAGACTGAATGAGTCCGTATTGTTACCTGTTTATTCGATTAGAAACTGAAAAGAAGAAAACAATTAACGGCACATTGCGATAGTAACATTTCGAAAACCGCCACGTCAGATAATGTTTTTTCCAATATGTTTTAGCGATTATCGAGTCACGTTGAAAGTCACAACGACCTAACCATTGGGCTACTGTTTCTATTTGCTTTCTTTGCTAATTTCAGTTTCACAGTTCACAGTCCACACTCTCACACAAATTGATACATTCTGTCTTTACGTTAATTTGTACAGGTGTGGCTTTTTTTGTTATTATTATTTTTAGTGATAAAACTATACGTGTACTGAGTGAGTAGTATCGATACTTTTCCAAAATATACCCGAGTACTTTGTACTCGATGCTTTTTATCAAGTACTGATTAAAGTATCGATACTTTACTTCGTTGTTTTTCCCGAGACTTAACCAATTTCCGATGATCTACAGGTTAAAGTTCAACAAATTACAGTATATGTACACCATAACTTCATGCAAAATTCAGATATCTTTCCCAAATCTGGTACACAAAGACCAGACGCTCTCTGAACTAAAAATATCGCCAACGATGCGGCAAAGGCTGCTAACTCCAGATTTTACTCAAATCCCCTAAGTTTTTGATAATGGGGGATTGGGAAACGAATCATAAAAATTTTATAAAAACAAAACATGCTAACTCCAAAGAATTTCAATACATTCTAAACTATGCACGTTGAGTGACATTTTCATTCAGTTGAATTTTTTGTTCTGTGAAAATTTTTTGGATGGAGTTATCAGCTTTTACAGCGTCGGCGACCATATATTGATATTGAAAATTGTTAAAATCAGACTAAAACTAAACCCACTTTCTAACTTTCAAAAAATGGTAGAGAAGAAAAATGAATTAACAAATACTGATAAGGTGGTGGAACTTGGCGTTGTGGATAAACTTTATGACGCAAAACAGTACAGTTTTGCACTGCCCACATTTATTATACTCAGTTCAGCAGAGCTCACAGGGTATATTAACTTTGATTGGATAACGGTTGGTTGTACAGGTATAAAGAAATCGAGATAGATATAGACTTCCATATATCAAAATCATCAGTATCGAAAAAAAATTCGATTGAGCCATGTCCGTCCGTCCGTCCGTCTGTCCGTTAACACGATAACTTAAGTAAATTTTGAGGTATATTGATGAAATTTGGTATGTAGGTTCCTGGGCACTCATCTCAGATCGCTATTTAAAATGAACGATATCGGACTATAACCACGCCCACTTTTTCGATATCGAAAATTTCGAAAAATCTAAAAGTGCGATAATTCATTACCAAATACGGATTAAGCGATGAAGCTTGGTAGGTGAGTTGAACTTATGACGCAGAATAGAAAACTAGTAAAATTTCGGACAATGGGCGCGGCACCGCCCACTTTTAAAAGAAGGTAATTTAGAAGTTTTGCAAGCTGTAATTTGGCAGCCGTTGAATATATCACGATGAAATTTGGCAGGAACGTTACTCTTATTACTATATGTATGATTAATAAAAATTAGTAAAATCGGTGAACGACCACGCCCACTTTTAAAAAAACAAATTTTTTTAAAGTCAAATTTAAAAAAAAAAGCTAATATCTTTACAGTATATAAGTAAATTATGTCAAGATTCAACTCCAGTAATGATATCGTGCAACAAAATAAAAAAATAAAAGAAAATTTCAAAATGGGCGTGGCTCCGCCCTTTTTCATTTAATTTGTTTAGGATACTTTTAATGTCATAAGTCGAACAAAAATTTACCAAACCTTGTGAAATTTGGTAGAGGCTTAGATTCTCGGACGATGTTGTTGTTGTTGTTGTAGCAATGCTCGCCCCACCTAATAGCCGCGACCGATCACAAATTGTCATCAATATCCTCTAACGGGAGTCCAAGGAAACTTGCCGTTTCAACAGGGGTGGACCATAGGGAAAGGGGTGTTAGAGGCGTTGGTTCCACATTACAATTAAAGAGATGGTTGGTGTCATGTGGGGACACATTGCAAGCAGGGCATACATTTTGTATGTCGGGGTTGATTCTGGATAGGTAAGAGTTTAACCTGTTACAGTATCCAGAACGAAGTTGAGCAAGAGTGACACGCGTTTCCCTGGGGAGTATGCGTTCCTCTTCTGCGAGTTCTGGATATTTTTCTTCAAGTACTGGATTCACCGGGCAATTCCCGACATAAAGGTCCGACGCCTGTCTATGGAGTTCACCAAGGACCTGCTTGTGTTTTTCCGCTTCATACGGCTGGGTTCTCAGGTGCCGTATTTCCTCAAAATGCTTACGGAGATGACTCCTTAGTCCCCTAGGCGGTACTGGTTCGTCAATCAGATGTCTGTTGGGATGCCCAGGTTTCTGGGTATTCAACAGAAACTGTTTGGTCAGCATCTCATTTCTCTCCCTGATGGGGAGTATTCTCGCCTCATTATGCAGATGGTGTTCTGGGGACATAAGAAGACAGCCCATGGCGATTCTGAGAGCAGTATTTTGGCAGGCCTGTAGTTTCTTCCAGTGGGTGGTTTTTAGGCTTGGCGACCATATGGGTGACGCGTAGCACGTAATCGGCTGGCTAATTGCTTTGTATGTGGTCAAGAGCGTTTCTTTATCTTTTCCCCAGGTACTGCCAGCAAGGGATTTGAGGATTTTATTACGGCTCTGAATTCTTGGAACAATTGCGGTTGCGTGCGCACCAAAATGTAGATCCTGATCAAACATCACTCCCAAGATTTTGGGGTGTAGGACAGTCGGTAGCGTAGTGCCATCGACATGGATGTTCAATATGGTCGACATTTGGGGCGTCCATGTTGTAAATAAGGTCGCGGAAGATTTAGACGGTAACAATGACAGGTTTCGCGAGGCGAAAAAACTGGAGAGATCAGGGAGATAGCCGTTTATTTTATTGCACAGCTCATCGATCTCTGGGCCTGGGCCTGTGGCCATTATCGTGCAGTCATCGGCGTAGGAAACGATTGTGACTCCTTCCGGTGGTGAAGGTAGCTTAGATATGTAGAAATTAAACAAAAGCGGGGATAGGACACCACCCTGTGGCACCCCTTGTTTAATTCTCCTTTGTTTTGATGTTTCGTTTCTGAATTGCACCGATGCCTGCCGACCACCCAGATAATATGCGGTCCACCTTTTAAGACTTGGGGGAAGGGTAGACCCTTCCAGGTCTTGCAGTAACGAGCCATGGTTGACCGTATCAAAAGCTTTTGATAGGTCTAACGCTACGAGTACTGTTCTATGGTGGGGATATTGATTCAAACCGCAATTTATCTTGGTGCTAATGACATTTAGCGCGGAGGTAGTGCTATGGAGTTTTCTGAAGCCATGCTGATGAGGAGCTAGCTGCAAATGTGCTTGGAAATAAGGGAGCAAAATGGCTTCAAGCGTCTTTGCCACTGGCGATAGGAGAGATATCGGACGATATGACTCACCTACGTTAGCTGGTTTCCCAGGCTTTAGTAGCGGGACCACCTTGGCCATTTTCCATTTCTCGGGTATGACAAAGGTGGAAAGAGACAGGTTGAAGACATGCGCTAAATATCTGAAACCCTCTTTCCCTAGGTTTTTAAGCATCGGCATGGCTATGCCGTCTGGGCCCACTGCTTTGGATGGTTTAGCGCGACCAATGGCGTCCTCAACCTCTCTAGCGGTGATGGTAATTGGTGACGCGCTGAGTTTGTGTTTATGTGCGTGTCTATTGGCTCTCCGTCTATCTTTGTCGAACGTAGGATGCATTATATATTGTCGGCAGAAAGCGCTCGCGCATTTTTTCGCATCCGACAGCACCTTATCGCCAAAGGTGATGGAAACGTTGTCTTTGTGCTTAGTCGGATTCGATAGGGACTTTACGGTGGACCAAAGTTTACCTACACCGGTAGAGAGGTTACAACCTCTTAGGTGCTCTTCCCATTTCGCCCGCTTGTGTTCGTCCACAAGCAATCTGATGCGTTGGTTTATATCCCTTATTTGGGGGTCGCCTGGATCAAGCTGTCTTATAAGGTCGCGTTTCCTCGCTAAGCTCGTGGCCTCCGCCGGGAAGTGGGGCCGGATTTCGGGAATTCTCCCGGCGGGAATGAAATGTGCCGAGGCGGATTCAATGACCTTACGGAAGGCACGCTCCCCTTGGCGGGCATCAGTCGGGATAGGGAGGGCAGCAAAGCTGCTGTCTGTTGCAGATTTATATTCTTCCCACTTTCCTTTTTTGAAGTTTATGAAAGTGCGTTTTTCGGTGACGATGAAGTCGGCGGTACGCTCGAACGAAATAATTATGGGCAGGTGGTCGGATGCCAATGTTACCATCGGCTGCCAGTTGACGCAGTTTACGAGTTCTGCGCTCACGATTGAGATATCTGGCGAGCTATGACAGCTTCCTACCATACGTGTGGGGGCGTCTCCGTTTATTGTGCAGAACGTCGTTTCGTCTATTTGATCCGCCAACATCTCACCCCTACTGTCCGCCCGCAAGTTTGAATGCCATAGGTCGTGATGGGCATTGAAATCGTCTAAGATAATGCGATTGTTGCCAGTGAGTAAGGCCTCGATATTAGGGCGGTATCCACTGGGGCAACAGGTGACAGGAGGGATGTAGATGTTGATGATTTCTAGATTTGCATCGCCTGACCGAACAGATAGGCCTTGACGTTATAAGACATTGTCCCTGCGGTCGATGCCAGGATCAAATATATGATATTGCACAGAGTGGTGTATAATAAACGCGAGGCCGCCTCCATTTCCGCTCTCGCGGTCTTTCCTGTGGACATTATAACCAGAGCAGGTCTGCAATGCAGATCTTGCTGTGAGTTTAGTCTCTTGAATCGCAGCAATGCGGATGTTGTGCCGCTTCATGAAATCGACTAACTCCGTAATCTTCCCAGTTAGTCCATTACAGTTGAACTGCAGAATTCTGAAGTGCATGAGGGGTGATGCCGCCACTCTAGGGGTAAGTGACGGGCCTAGGTTGTGGAAGGCCAGGACGCAATTGCTGTTGTGGCCTTGGGACTGGGCGCCCTTGGGAAAGCATTGGGGTACCCGGATGATTTGGGTTTGCGACCTGGCAACATGGCGCGATGAAACCCGTCGAGGGGTTGCCGTCGCGGAGACCAGAACATCTAGGAAAGTGGCACCACCCAAGGCAGGAGCTGCATTGAGCGGATGTCGCAAACCTATATATTCTGTGCTGGCAGACGGTGCAAACGGAGGCAGGGACTAAGAGTCTGTTTCCCTGACCTGCACGATTGCTGCCAGAAAAGAGGGGAGGAGAAGAAGACGGGGGCAGGGGCTGATGCTCAGCATTGCTACCAGCTCTACTACGAAGGTAGTAGTTATGAGTGGTATCAGCTGTTTG
The DNA here is from genome assembly GCF_040869045.1 of Eurosta solidaginis. Taxonomy (NCBI): domain Eukaryota; kingdom Metazoa; phylum Arthropoda; class Insecta; order Diptera; family Tephritidae; genus Eurosta; species Eurosta solidaginis. Next base: position 51,647,252 of record NC_090320.1, read on the forward strand.
AGTTGTTGGCGCCGTGGGGCGCGAGCAGCAGCGGGTACTTGTTGTGGCTTGCTGAGCAGCGAGGCTGCTGGAAGGTAGTGGGGATACGCTTAGGCGTAGACTACGGGACGCCCTTGGGCGTGAGCAGCAAGGAGCCACAAAAGATTTATAAAAGTTACGTGGACGTCGGGTTTTGGGATCAAGCCCAGAACAACCTGTCCGATGCAACCATCCCTTGCACGAGACACACTGAACAGAGTATGACCGTCCTAAAAAGATTCTTTTCTGGCAAATGCAGCAAAACCATTTCTCAGGACCGGGGTCAGGAGACGAACCCGGATTGGGTTCGATACCTTCCCGGAGTAAGAGAATATGTAGCAGTCCTGCTGCAAGGAGCTGCTGGGAGGATAACAATTTGTGGGAGGGACGAAACAAATTAAATGGGGTCACACTGAAATGACAGTCCTTGGTCGGGAAAAATCCCGAGTCGCTCCGGTACATAGAACCGACTGCCTCGGACGATAACTGTTTTCTGTGAAAAAGGGCGAAATCGGTTGAAGCCACGCCTAGTTTTTATACACAGTCGACCGTCTGTCTTTCCGCTCGGCCGTTAACACGATAACTTGAGCAAAAATCGATATATCTTTACTAAACTCAGTTCACGTACTTATCTGAACTCACTTTGTATTGGTGTAAAAAATGGCCGAAATCCGACTATGACCACGCCCACTTTTTCGATATCGAAAATTAGGAAAAATGGAAAAAATGCCATAATTATATACCCAATATGAAAAAAGAGATGAAAAATGGATTGGTTTATTGACGCAAAATATAACTTTTAAAAAAAACTTTGTAAAATGGGTGTGGCACTTTCCATATTAAGTAAAATAAAATGAAAAAGTTCTGCAGGGCGAGATCAAAAGCCCTTGGAATCGTGGAAGGAATACTGTTCGTGGTATTACATATATATATAAATTAGCGGTACCCGACAGATGATGTCCTGGGTCACCCTGGTCCACATTTTGGTCGATATCTGGAAAACGCCTTCACATATACATCTACCACCACTCCCTTTTAAAAGCCTCATTAAAACCTTTAATTTGATACCCATATCGTACAAACACATTCTAGAGTCACCACTGGTCCACGTTTATGGCGATATCTCGAAAAGGCGTCCACCTATAGAACTAAGGCCCACTCCCTTTTAAAATACTCATTAACAACTTTCATTTGATACCCATATTGTACAAACAAATTCTAGAGTCACCCCTGGTCCACCTTTATGGCGATATCTCGAAAAGGCGTCCACCTATAGAACTCAGGCCCACGCCCTTTTAAAATACTCATTAACACCTTTCATTTGATGCCCATATCGTACAAACAAATTCTAGAGTCACCCTTGGTCACTTTTATGGCGATATCTCGAAAAGGCGTCCACCTATAGAACTAAGGTCCACGCCCTTTTAAAACACTCATTAACACCTTTCATTTGATACCCATATCGTACAAACAAATTCTAGAGTCACCCTTGGTCCACTTTTATGGCGATATCTCGAAAAGGCGTCCACCTATAGAACTAAGGTCCATGCCCTTTTAAAATACTCATTAGCACCTTTCATTTGATACCCATATCGTACAAACAAATTCTAGAGTCACCCCTGGTCCACCTTTATGGTGATATTCCGAAAAGGCGTCCACCTATAGATATAAGGCCCACTCCCTTTTAAAATACTCACTAACACCTTTCATTTGATATCCATATCGTACAAACAAATTCTAGAGTCACCCCTGGTCCACCTTTATGTTGATATCTCGAAAAGGCGTCCACCTATAGAACTAAGGCCCACGCCCTTTTAAAATACTCATTAACACCTTTCATTTGATACCCATATCGTACAAACAAATTCTAGAGTCACCCTTGGTCAACTTTTATGGCGATATCTCGAAAAGGCGTCCACCTATAGAACTAAGGCCCACTCCCTTTTAAAATACTCATTAACACCTTTCATTTGATACCCATATCGTACAAACAAATTCTAGAGTCACCCCTGGTCCACCTTTATGGTGATATCTCGAAAAGGCGTCCACCTATAGAACTAAGGCCCACGCCCCTTTAAAATACTCATTAACACCTTTCATTTGATACCCATATCGTACAAACAAATTCTAGAGCCACCCTTGGTCCACTTTTATGGCGATATCTCGAAAAGGCGTCCACCTATAGAACTAAGGTTCACGCCCTTTTAAAATACTCATTAGCACCTTTCATTTGATACTCATATTGTACAAACGCATTGTTGAGTATCCCTGGTCCACGTTTATGGCGATATCCCGCAAAGGCGCCCACCCATAGAACTAAGGCCCACTCCCTTTTAAAATACTTATTAACACCTTTCATTTGATACCCATGTCGTACAAACAAATTCTAGAGTCACCCCTGGTCCACTTTTATGGCGATATCTCGAAAAGGCGTCCACCTATAGAACTTAGGCTCACGCCCTTTTAAAATACTCATTAACACCTTTCATTTGATACCCATATCATACAAACAAATTCTAGAGTCACCCCTGGTCCACCTTTATGGCGATATCTCGAAAAGACGTCCACCTATAGAACTAAGACCCACGAGCTTTTAAAATACTCATTAACACCTTTCATTTGATACCCATATCGTACAAACATATTCTAGAGTCACCCCTGGTCCATCTTTATGGCGATATCTCGAAAAGGCGTCCACCTATAGAACTTAGGCCCACACCCTTTTAAAATACTCATTAACACCTTTCACTTGATACCCATATCGTACCAACGCATTCTAGAGTCACCCCTGGTCCACTTTTATGGCGATATCTCGAAAAGGCGTCCACCTATAGAACTAAGACCCACGAGCTTTTAAAATACTCATTAACACCTTTCATTTGATACCCATATCGTACAAACAAATTCTAGAGACACCCCTGGTCCACCTTTATGGCGATATCTCGAAAAGACGTCCACCTATAGAACTAAGACCCACGAGCTTTTAAAATACTCATTAATACCTTTCATTTGATACCCATATCGTACAAACATATTCTAGAGTCACCCCTGGTCCATCTTTATGGCGATATCTCGAAAAGGCGTCCACCTATAGAACTTAGGCCCACTCCCTTTTAAAATTATCAGTAACACATTTCATTTGATACCCATATCGTACAAACAAATTCTAGAGTCAGGCCTTGTCCACCTTTATGGCGATATCCCTAAATGGCGTCCATCTATAGAACTATGGCCCACTCCCTCTTAAAATACTTTTTAATACCTTCCATTTGATACACATGTCATACAAACACATTCCAGGGTTACCCTAGGTTCATTTTCCTACATGGTGATTTTCCCTTATTTTGTCTCCATAGCTCTCAACTGAGTATGTAATGTTCGGTTACACCCGAACTTAGCCTTCCTCAATTGTTAGAATAAAATTTAAGTTTTGAAAAAAAATTTGAAAAAGTTGCAAAAACCTTATCAAAAATGAATGCATTTTTTTTCCTGTTTCTTACTTCTCTTTACCAACTATATTTTAATAGCGTTTCGCCATCTGTTACAAATCACTGATAATGTTGAATTTTCGTTCACTGATATTTCCATGTGCTCTTGGTTTATTGACAATGGTTTTTGTTTTTATGAAAACTATTGTCAAGCTTTTTTTTGATATTTTTTTAAAGTTCAGAAAAAATTCCACAAAAACCATCTACAGTGTTTTTATGTACATGCAAAGAAAAAAACTAATTTTCGACACCCTTTATCATAGCAATCCGCTCATATTTGGGTCACTCGGTTCGCGTAGGTATTAGCAGCGTTCCATAGAGCTCTCGAGCTGTGGATCAAGATCAAGTTTCAGTGGAGCGATCCGGATCCGTACTATGAGAGTTGGCAGCACTCAACTAATGTTTTGCCTGTTATTTTCAACTTTTTTTTCGAATCGCCCCATAAAATTAAAAAAAAAAAATTTTAACAAATTATTAAGCTAACAAATAGTATTATTAGTTATTTAAACCATGTCGGCAGATAAACACGTTCAAAAATGTCCGAACAGTTTCCAAAACAATGTGTTTGGAACTAAATAGCTATCGTCCCAAGGTTGATGCTAAACATTTCATTTCTGTTAGGAGTTTTGTGCAATAAGCAATTGCACATTATGTTATGGTTCTTGTATTTTTCAAATAAAAAATGTATTGATATTCTATCAAGATTTAAAATGCATACAATGTAATTATTTTATGGCCTTAATAACTTGTTTTCTGGCTTAATTAAAAGTGATTAGTTGTCGAGTGCAAAAAATATGTTAAATATCGGATGCCCTAGTGCATACGATATATCTGTAAGTACATACTACCAAGAAGAGATCATGCTGTCAAAAATTCTCCACAAAAACCAAATCCACAGAGCCACCCTGTTCATCTGAAATTGATCCAAGCGTTATTGTTGCAATTGCATGTTAAATTTATATCGGCATCTGGATCACGTTTCATTGGAACTCGGGAAATGTCAACATGTTCGCCAACTTTGGTTGATTTTTTAGTGTTGGAACATTAACATGAAAGTGACTTACATGTTTTTTCTTCAATTTAAATCATACAATATCATTTAAAATATAAAAAAGTCTCTTCACTTTTGGTACAGAGTCCGAAATACTCACTTAGATCGAATAAACTCGATACCTTTTATGAGTATGAGTGCTAGCATCGGTTCTTTGATCCGAGTAACTTAAAAGAGTACTGTTATCAATAATTTTTCTAAAAGTTCTACCACTAGTTATTGTACCACTCTTCTTCACCCTTTTCCACAATAAACAAAAATAATATTTGAATAACAATTTTTATTTACTGGTGCTAAAAAAATAAATTCTTAGAATTTTAAGCAACATTGAACACACATGCTCTACTTTAGCATTTCAATTCCTGAAATGAAGAACAAATAGCTTTTGTTTATTTTTTATTCGCATATTCTAAAATGTATAAATAGCGCCCACAAAATTTAACTTGATTCAATTTTTACTTAAAAAGTGGTGTGGACATAGTCACAAAGTACTATGAATATACGAAATTTGTTTGCGCTTCTGTTTGCTGTCCTTGGCTGCCTGTCGGGCTACACGAATGCGCAATTTCGTATTGTTAACGGCAAACCTTCGAAAATAGAGGATAGCCCATATGTGGTGGGTATATATAATAAAGGCGTATATAATTGCGTTGGCTCATTGGTGACTCTGCAATTGGTGGTCACACTTGCGCAATGCGTGAGAAAACATAAGGTGAAAGACATAACCGTGTTAGCTGGTGTTACCACTTTTAAAGAAAAAAACATGGGACAAAGTCGCAAAGTGCTACGTACATTTTATCCAAGTTCTTATAATCCCAAAACATTCCATTTGGATGTAGGTGCGATTCAAGTGCGTAAAGCCTTTACTGCCGATCTTAAAGTGAACACAATAAAACTTTGCGATAGTCCATCACAAGAAGGCACAAAAATGCAAGTTTTTGGATGGGGTTCAACAGTTCCAGGACAATTATCAGTCAGCAGAGAACTTCAAACTATTGTCGTTTCTGTAGTATCAAAGCAGGAATGTGCAGCTCGTTATAAAAATTCAAGCACAATTTTAACAAAATCAATGATTTGTGCTGGAGATATTCATTATGGTGGATCTAAGGGAGATGCTGGAGCACCCGGCGTTGTGAAAGGAAAACTTTGTGCGATGTTAGTATTTGGGGCATATAGGGATTTGCCTCAGGCTTATACAGATGTAACTTATTCAGATGTTTTAAGCTTTATAAAAGAAAAGATGAAAAAATACAAAAGTAACCAAAAAATAAATAAATTGAGGGGTATTATTAAGTATAATTAAACTGCTGACATATATGTATGTACGTAATACTTCTTAGTTGCTAATACCCAACAAACATTTAGGTTAGAAAACGATTAAAAGACGAATCGCATTCTAACATATTTCTCTAAGGTAGAGGTTAGAGGACCATTTGCGAAACTGTCGCGAATTATAGCATTCTCGACAAAACGGGGACTTCGTTCTCGATATCGGGAAGGGGATTAGAATTCTAATCGAATTCTAACGTCAATTGCTAATGGGTTTCTAATGAGAATTTTGAAGTGATACGCAATTAAGTTCAGTTATTGAAAATCTGCGAAATTTTCATTGTTTCACTATATCAAATACTTAAAATTATAATAAAATAAAAATAGTTCAAAATCCTATCGTATGTTTCACAGTTTTCGCTTCCACTTATTTCCTCAGGATTGGGCTTGGCATTGGTTAGAGGTAAGGATGAGGAAGCGTTTTCTTCATGCCATTCAAATAGCACTTCAATAATCTGCTCGCTTTTCCTTTTTAACTTTTTTTGATTCATTTTCACTAACTAGTATTTATTATTATAAATTAAAAAACTTATTTCGCAGCTTATAATATTTCCACACAACTTTTCACTATTTTTATATTGTTTATGTAACACTAAGGATGACTGATCATGTCGTGCAAATAATCGATAACTGTGACAATAATCATAACAACACATTTTTAGTGTTATTCGAATCGTTTCACAGTCGAATTCTAACCTAATTCTCTAACCTAGTTTTCGATTCGAAATGTATTAGAGAAATACATTAGAATTCTAATGTAAAACTGCAATCTTTCTCTAACGTTAGAAACTGTGTTTGCTGGGTACAGGCAGTGTACACTCACAAACATCAGAGTGCCTTTTTAATTGTTTTTCTTTCCGATAAATCGTACATTTTTCTTGTCAGACTTATACTGTTATACACACAGAAAAATTTCTTACATTTTTAGTTAACATAAATCATGTTGAATCAACATGAACAATTCTAGTACGTAAAGCAAAAACAATTTCGAAAAATCAACACGAAAATTTTAACATGAATCGTATGGTTAAAATAACATGAACTATTTCTGCATTAGAATTACATTAGTGTGTATCCCTCACCATAAATTCGGTTTGATGTAACATGAACAAGTGTTGTTTTCGACCGCCATCTGTCCCCCATCAAAGGTTGTGAACAGAATTTTGTTCTCAAAAGAACAGAAGTTAATTCGTGGTCAGTGTTGCCAGTATTGGTAAAGTCAAATGGCCAAAAGTTCCAAAATAACAAAGTTCTCTTATCGAAAAAGAGAAACATTATCATATACATCAATTCGAGCAAAAGTAATGCGCCAAAAACCGTGCAAACCCCCCAAAAAAAAAAAAACATGTATTATATAATATTAAAGGCTTAATAAGTATGTAATAAATGAAAAATAAATTATACTGAAAAATAGGCGTACAAAAGTTTGAAGTAAAGAATGTTACGTTACAAACAACTTTGGGTTCTAAGGTCTTACCTACAAACTCTACTAATATTATAGTTTATATGAAAAATAGACTTGGAAATTGATTTTTTCTGGTTTGTTGACATAATAGATTTTGCACGAAAAAACTATTTTGAATTTTGGACTGTTACGTTACATGAAAAAATGCGATCGAATTAGTTGTAATCAAAAGTACTCAAAACATTTGTCACCTCGAAATATTTTATCTAATTATTTTAAATTAACCTAAATCTGCCTGAAAACGGGAACTAGGGCGTTAGAAATAATATTCCTGAAATGCAACGTACCTTTTCGTTAGATAACGCAATTTTTAAAAATTGTGTTCTTTAAGAAATACCACAGAAACTATCGTATATTTTCGAGGAAAACAAGAGGTTACGCGTTGTCTTCAAGCATAGTTTTCTTTGGCATGTGTGTAACCCCAAAACAATCAAAAGCACACACAATTTGAAAAAATCTAATTTTTTCTGTTGTTTCTTTTTTTGGCGATTTGGCCATATATGCAAAAATAGAGTACAAAAAACTAGCTTGACATTAGGAACTAACTTACTAGTTAAACACTCCATTTTATTATTTAGTTTACACTAGCTGGCCCGGCAGATGTTATCCTGCCCGGTAATATTCCTTCCAGTGCTTCACAAACTTTTCCTGGAAACGGAAGCATTTGTCATTTAGAAGCCCCTATAAAAAATTCCACACCTCGCTTCCTATCTCAAGCTTTACCTCTCCGTTCGCTTTCTCCCTCTATTCTCCTTTAAATATTTCTTTATTTTTCCTTTTTCTTTCCCCTTCCTGTTCATTTCCCTTTCTCTTTCCCTTTTTCCCCTTTTCCTTTCCCTTTCATTTAGAAAATGCGCTTAGTCTAGGATGAGTCTGGGATTAGCCGCAAAGGAGTAGCGTCTAATGCCAGTTTTGATCTCTTTGTATGCGTTGAACTATTCCCTTTTGTTTGAGCATGTCCTATGAAGATAGTAATTGTACTCATTTATACCCGAACGGTAACGATATGACCCATATGGGAGCGAATGAAGACTAATCTATTTTCTGATCAAAAAGTGATAGTTTTCTTGTAATACAAGGTTACGTACATTTTAAAAGCAATATTAAAACTTGGAAAAAATTGTTAAGTGGGCTACATAGATTTCAACCCGACTAATCCCAACTGTACCGAAAAGGGATTAGAGGTGATCAATTATGCCCCAATGTAGACAAAAGAGATCAATCGGAGTCCGCTCTCTTTAGGGATTAGTTGTTGTTGTTGTTGTAGCAGTGCTTCGCCCCATACAATAGGTGCGACCGATCACAAATTGTCATCAGTATACTCTAACGGGAGTCCAAGGAAACATGCTGTTTCAACAGGGGTGGACCATAATGAGAGGGGTGTTAGAGGCGTTGGTTCCACATTACAATTAAAGAGATGGTTGGTGTCATGTGGGGACACATTGCAAGCGGGGCATACATTTTGTTGATTTTGGATAGGTAAGACTTTAACCTGTTACAGTATCCAGATCGAAGTTGAGCTAGAATGACTCGTGTTTCCCTGGGTAGTGTGCGTTCCTCTTCCGCAAGTTTTGGGTACTTTTGGATTAGCCGCACTATTTTTTGCAGGGTACTTATCCATTAACAACATTAACACGCAAACTATGTATGCATGAATGTCAAGTTAAGATGTATTGAAAATACATATCCATACATACCTCAAAATGTACTCCCGAAGTTAAAAAACGCTAGCGAATGCTGGCTTTTTCGAATACATATGTATATATGTATATTAGGGTGGGTCGATTTGTATGGACGAAAGTAACCGATATCGCGCCATCGATTTTTCGATAGGATTTGGGCTCAGGAAAAAAGTTCCACTACGCATAACCAAAAAAATAATTTTCGAGCCTGCGAAATTTAATTTTTTTTACTTTTTTTCGACTTTGATTTTTAAGGTTTTTTTTTTCATGAGCTACTAAAAAATGTTCATATGTATACCCTGTCCGACCCAAAAATCTCCTCTAAAAACTATGGCATCAACAGTTTTTTGGAAAAAAAAAAATATATATATGTACATGAAAATTTTACAATCAAATGAAAATTTTTTTAGTAGGTCATGAAAAAAACTTTAAAAATCAAAATCGAAGAAAAGTAAAAAAAAAAATGAAATTTCGCAGGCTTGAAAATTATTTCTTTGGGAATGCGTAGTGGAACTTCTTTTCCTGAGCCCAAATCCTATCGAAAAATCGATAGCGCGATATCGGTTAATAACTCGATCCAGTATAATGTACATCCATATATGAACATAAATACATCCCACACGAAGCAAGATTGCTAGTACAATTCACAGCGAACATACACACGAACTGCATTTTCAACCTGTGACTTTTGTGCGGCTAAAGAAGTATAACTTCAAAAACTTTTGGTTGCATGCAACGAAAGTGTGACACATCCCTGCTAGACAGAGCTGACGGAAACTCCAACACATTAACAGAATTTCTGACATTACTAATACCCTCGCATACATTTTTCCTTTTATTCCTATGGAAAACCATGGTATGTATGTGTATGCATACACATATACAATATATTTACATCAAGTTTGTCATGATAGAAACTTTGCTTTACGCCCTGATGTAAATATCCATCAACCATATCTGTCAATTGATGCCTCAAATGACTGACAGCTGTCTAGCAGGGATGCAAATGCTTTAGGTAGTGAGGCCAAACTGATATCATAACCTGGGCTCAGAAAAACTCCTCATTGGGCGCTTTCAGCGAACACAAGTGCTGATTAATCGTTGAGTGATAATTTTTTGAACGCCCAGTTAAGTATTTACGATCCACTCAACGGTTAGGATTTTACGTCAAATTACTCAAGCAGACATTTTTTATACCTTTCATGAAAATGAAATGGTATATTAACTTCGTCACGAATCCCAAAATTGTAAGTCCTTAAAGGAAAATAGATAAACCCACTATTAAGTATATAATCAGGATGAAGAGCTGAGTTGAATTAGCCATGTCCGTGTGTCCGTCTGTCTGTTTGTATGCAAACTAGTCCCTCAATTTTTGGGATATCTTGATAAAATTTGGTGAGCGGGTGTATTTAGGTGCCCGATTAGACATTTGTCAGAACCGGCTGGATCGTACCTCTATATCCTCCATACAACCAATTTTTCAGAAAAAGAGGATTTTTGTCATATCTTCCTCAATTTATAAGATTGAAGCTTCAAACTTCACCATGTGCTTTCGTATATTGCACATATTGTTGTCTGAAAAAATGGATGAGATCGGTCGTATATATAGCATATATCCCCCACAACCGATTGTTCAGATAAGAAACTTTTCGCAATTTCTTCCCCATTTTAACAGCTAGAAGCTTCAAATTTCACCAAATGTATGTATTGTTGTCTGAAAAAATCATAGAGATCGGTGGTATATATAGTGTATACCCCATATAAACTGTAATTTCTGCCCCCTTTTTTGGCTAGAAGCATCAAACTTCATCAAAAACTTACGCTTACGTCATGCATTGTTGAAATAAGTGGTCATAGTTTTTACATGCTGACCACAAAAAACGTGAAACTTTGCATCCTCACACAAACTCCCCACCTATTTTTAATTCCTTTATATTATTTATTTTATATTTATCTTAAAATCGCTTAGGTATGTACATACATCTGTTTGCTTTATATTTCTTATCTTATACAGCCGATTATTTGGATATTACGAATGGGATAAGATTGTTTTTCAGCCCAATTCATGAAAGGTATGAAGTCCCGTCCTTACTTGTTTTCGCTATATTCGCTCAAGGTGTTTATTCAGCTGTTTGGCAGTAATATTTAATCTTCTTCTTCTTCTATATATGTATGCCGATTTTAATTTAAATGTGCAGGATAGCAACCCGGAGTGTTTCTGTGAAGTTGCTTTCTGAGAAATGGACTAGGGATCAATATTTTCGAACAAATTCTTTTCATAGTTCAATTTGCCTGAAATTTGGTATATAGTTAGCCCTTTGCCTAGATTATACCTATATGACACTAATTTATTTTGTCTGTATTTTCTCTTATATTTTTTGTCGCCCTCCCTCCTAATACGGTTTCAGTACTTGTGTAAGTGTGTAAACTATATTTCAAAAAACTAACGAAATACAAGAAAAATACAACCTAGTTCATTAAAAACGAGCCAGTTTGTATTTCGACAGGTTGTTTTGACATTCGGCCGTTTTTTCTTTATTTTTTCTGACAAATGAAAATTTTGTTTTTAGTTTGAAAATTTTGTGCACAAAAACACAACTAAAATCAACTTTCTTGTGAAAAAGTGAACCATCAGAGACGGAAATAATTTTCCCGTGTTATTTGCATTGTTTTTATTGTAAAAATTGTTAATGAAAAAATAAAATTTTAAACAAAAACATGTCAAACTTCCTAATTATGGGGGAATAGTGGTCTCGCTTTTGCATGGTAGAAATTGTTTTTGTATTTTGAAGTTCCGATAAAGTTTCGTCAATCTTCCTAGCTTGAAATCAAAGACAAAATAAGGTAGTGCCATATAGGCATTAGTATTTACAACACTTTTTTTCCTGGAAATAAGCCAGGGACAGACTGGGACTGAGATTTGGAATGGGGCTGGGACTGAAACTAGACTTGAACGAAGAACAAGAGCTCTCCATCTCTTATAGAAGATCTAGAGAGAAGACAAAAGAAGGAAGAAGAAAGAGATTGAGAACAGATAGACTTAGACGAAGATAGAGAGATAGGTATAGATGTAGTGGAAAATGAGTGATGGAAAAGACGGAGATAGAGAAAGAGACGCCGGGAAAGAAAAAGGCAGAGGGTGGAGTGACTAAAAGGATAAGTAAACGGAGAGACAAGGGGAGGGTGAGTAAGATGTAAAGACCTCTTAGAAGTTAAGCAGATAGACCAAAGTTAGGACAGAACAATGTCTGCTGGGTCTGCTAGTTCTTATATAAAGAAAGATCATTTTTTTGACAAGTAACATTTCGAAAACCGCCACGTCAGATAGTGTTTTTTCCAACATGTTTTACCGATTATCGAGTCACGTTGAAAGTCACAATAACTTAACTATTGGGATATTGTTTATATTTTCTTTCTTTGCTAATTTCAGTCTCATCTTATTTCCACACTCTCGCACAAATTGATATATTCTGTCTTTACGTTAATTTATACAAAGGTGTGGTTTTTTGTTATTATTATTATTAGTGATAAAACTATACGAGTACTGAATGAGTTGTATCGATACTTTTCCAAAAAATACTCGAGTATTTTGTACTCGATGCTTTTTATCAATTACTGATACTTTATTTCGATGTTTTTCCCGATACTTTACCAACTTCCGATGGTATACAAGTTCAGGTTCAATAAAGCATAGTAGATTCACAACATAACTTAATGCAAAATTAATATATCTTCCCCAAATCTGGTACTCAAACTTATCTGAAATAAAGATATCGTCAACGATGCGGCAAAGGCTGCTAACTTCAGCGTTTACTCAAACTGAGTTTTTGATAATGGGGGATTGGGCAACGAACCATAAAAATTTTATAAAAACAAAACATGCTAACTCCAAACAATTTCAATACATTCTAAACTATTGCACGTTGAATTACGTTTTCATTCCGTTGAATTTTTTGTTCTGTGAAATTTTTTTGGATGGAGTTATCAGCTTTTACAGCGTCGGCGACCATATATTGATATTGAAAATTGTTAAAATCAGATTAAAACTAAACCCACTTTCTAACTTTCAAAAAATGGTAGAGAAGAAAAATGCATTAACAAATACTGATAAGGTGGTGAAACTTGGCGTTGTGGATAAACTTTATGACGCAAAACAGTACAATTTTGCAAAATGGGCATGGCACCGCTCACATTTATTAGAATAAAATTTAAGTTTCGCAAAAAAATTTGAAAAAGTTGCAAAAACCTTATCAAAAAGTAATCAATTTTTTTCTGTTACCTACTTCTCTTTACCAACTATATTTTAACAACGTTTCGCCATCTGTTACAAATCACTGATAACGTCGAATTTTCGTTCACTGTCAATTACTTTTTGATATATCCATGTGCTCTTGGTTTATTGACAATTGTTTTTGTTTTTATGAAAACAATTTAAAATATAAACAAGTAAGGAAGGTTAAGTTCGGGTGTAACCGAACATTACATACTCAGTTGAGAGCTATGGTGACAACATAAGGGAAAATAACCATGTAGGAAAATGAACCGAGGGAAACCCTGGAATGTGTTTGTATGACATGTGTATCAAATGAAAGGCATTAAAGAGTATTTTATGAGGGTGAGGGCCATAGTTCTATAGGTGGACGCCATTTAGGGATATAGCCATAAAGGTGGATCAGGGTTGACTCTAGAATGCGTTTGTACGATATGGGTATCAAATAAAAGGTGTTAATGAGTATTTTAAAAGGGAGTAATCCTTAGTTCCATAGGTGGACGCCGTTTCGAGATATCGCCATAAAGGTGGACCAGGGGTGACCCTAGAATTCGTTTGTGCAATATGGGTATCAAACGAAAGGAGTTAATGAGTATTTTAAAAGGGAGTGGGCCTTAGTTCTATAGGTGAACGCCTTTTCGAGATATCGCCATAAAGATGGACCAGGTGTGACTCTAGAATGCGTTTGTACGATATGGGTATCAAATGAAAGGTGTTAATGAGTATTTTAAAAGGGAGTAATCCTTAGTTCCATAGGTGGACGCCGTTTCGAGATATCGCCATAAAGGTGGACCAGGGGTGACCCTAGAATTCGTTTGTGCAATATGGGTATCAAACGAAAGGAGTTAATGAGTATTTTAAGAGGGAGTGGGCCTTTCTGGACCAGGGGTGACTCTAGACTTTGTTTGTACGATATGGGTATCAAATGAAAGGTGTTAATGAGTATTTTTAAAAGGGAGTGGGCCTTCGTTCTATAGGTGTTCGCCTTTTCGAAATATCGCCATAAAGGTGGACCAGGGGTGACTCTAGAATGAGTTTGTACGATATGGGTATCAAATTAAAGGTATTAATGAGAGTTTTAAAAGGGAGTGGTGGTAGTTGTATATGTGAAGGCGTTTTCCAGATATCGACCAAAATGTGGACCAGGGTGACCCAGAACATCATCTGCTGGATACCGCTAATTTATTTATATATGTAATACCTGCCAAGATTTTAAGGGTTTTTTATTTCGCCCTGCAGAACTTTTTCATTTTCTTCTACTTAATATGGTAGGTGTCACAACCATTTTATAAAGTTTTTTCTAAAGTTATATTTCGCGTCAATAAAACAATCCAATTACCTTACCATATTTCATCCCTTTTTTCGTATTTGGTATAGAATTATGGCATTTTTTTCATTTTTCGTAATTTTCGATATGGAAAAAGTGGGCGTGGTCATAGTCGGATTTCGTTCATTTTTCATTCCATGATAAAGTGAGTTCAGATAAGTACGTGAACTGAGTTTAGTAAAGATATATCGATTTTTGCTCAAGTTATCGTGTTAACGGCCATGCGGAAGGACAGACGGACGACTGTGTATAAAAACTGGGCGTGGCATCAACCGATTTCGCCCATTTTCACAGAAAACAGTTAACGCCATAAACTCTATGCCCCTACCAAATTTCAAATGGATTGGTTAATTTTTGTTCGACTTATGGCGTTAAAAGTATCCTAGACAAATTAAATGAAAAAGGGCGGAGCCACGCCCATTTTTAAATTTTCTTTTTTTTTTGTATTTTGTTGCATCATATCATTACTGGAGTTGAATCTTGACATAATTTACTTATATACTGTAAAGATATTAAATTTTTTGTTAAAATTTTACTTTAAAAAAAATTTTTTTTTTAAAGTGGGCGTGGTCCTTCTCCGATTTTGCTAATTTTTATTAAGCGTACATATAGTAATAAAAGTAACGTTCCTACCAAATTTCATCATGATACCTTCAACGACTGCGAAATTACAGCTTGCAAAAATTTTAAATTACCTTCTTTTAAAAGTGGGCGGTGCCACGCCTATTGTCCAAAATTTTACTAATTTTCTATTTTGCGTCATAAGTTCAACTCATCTACCAAGTTTCGTCGCTTTATCTGTCTTTTGTAATGAATTATCGCACTTTTTCGGTTTTTCGAAATTTTCGATGTCGAAAAAGTGGGCGTGGTTATAGTCCGATATCGTTCATTTTAAATAGCGATCTGAGATGAATGCTCAGGAACCTACATACCAAATTTCATCAAGATACCTCAAAATTTACTCAAGTTATCGTGTTAACGGACGGACGGACGGACATGGCTCAATCAAATTTTTTTTCGATCCTGATTATTTTGATATATGGAAGTCTATATCTATCTCGATTCCTTTATATATGTACAACCAACCGTTATCCAATCAAACTTAATATACTCTGTGAGCTCTGCTCAACTGAGTATAAAAAAGTCTCTTCACTTCTTTGGTACAGAGTCCAAAATACTCACTTGGATCGACTATACTCGATATCTTTTAATGAGTATGAGTGCTCCAAGTTGATCCGAGTAATTTATTTGAGTACTGGTATCGCTACTGTTTATAAAGTCCATTAATTTGGGGGCCCTTTTTTCACGTCCGTTCCCTTCTTTTTCGATTAAAAAGTGTAAACTATTACTATCTACATTTTAAACCTGTCGTTTTCTACATTGGTTTGCGGCAAATTCATCAATTATATCATCAATATCGATTTTGTTCAATAAATCTGACTCAATGCAAAGTATACCTAACATCTCGAGTCGCTCTTGTCGCATTGTAGCTCTTTCAGCAGCTTTGTTTCTTTTTAATTGCGGGAAGGATCGTTCGGCAGAACAATTTGTGCTATTCCTGTGTTAGGAAATACAACGGCTAATTGATTTTCCATTAGAATCTTATACAAATGACTATGAGTTTTTTGTGCATCAGTTTATCTGGAGTTCACGTAACTTTCGAATTGTTTCAGTTCAATGAAAAATTCTTCCAAATCTCTAGAATAAAAACGAACTAAGTTATTTATAGCTTCGTGGAGGTCTCCATCACTTAGAGAAAAGTTGATGAGAAAGCACATCTCTCTAAAACTTCCATATACACTTTCGCACGCCTTTTGATTTCACTGTGAATATTGTCGAAGATTTCGAGGAAACCTTTTATCCTAAAATTAACGCGAGGCGATAATTCTACTTCGGGAGCATTTCCGTCATTAGGTTGTTTTTTTCTACGGCGAGTACGTTCTACGATTTCTGTATAACCTACACCAGGTAATAATTGTTTTGTTTTTTCCACGAAATCATTGAACTTTTCACGGAATGAAACTAAACTCTCTTCTAACGATCCGTACCTACAAAAAAGCGCACGTTTCAAAATCTGCTTTTTCACTTTGCAATGACTTACTCACTGAACGCATAGCAGCCAAAATCTAGAGTTCCATAAAATCAACATGAAACCAAATTCGAATTTTTGCATTTTATTCGAGTACACCTATCCCCCGATTTACACGGAAGATCGGTTCCAGACAAAACCGTGTAAAGTGAAATTTTCGTTTTCCTATACAAAAACCGTGTAAAGCGAAAAAACTACCCAATTCAGTCATTTATTTAAATAAAACAAAACTAAAACATCTTAAAAAACTTAAAACTAAGTATTCTTTGACCAAAAAATAACTAACTTCCGTAGTTTTCTTCGAAGTTTTTGGCATTTTAGAAACTTGAAAAATTAACACAAATCACATATGTACTCATGAAGGTTCACGAAAAGATAATTCAATCGATAACTTACCAGTTCAAACCAAAAAAACTCGTAATAATAGTAAAAATTATGGCTTTTTGTTCAAATTTTCATCAAACGATTTTCCTTCCACATGAACTACATACTCTGCGTTTGGTTATGTACATACATATTCACAATAAGGGGAATCCCTCAATATTGCAATCAGTGTTGCCAAGGGGACTCAAACAGGTTTTTAATGATTTGTGAATCTTCGGAGTTTTTCAAATTTTGCTGATTTATGAACCGTGTAAAAGCGAAATCGTGTAAAACAAGTACCGTGTAAATCGGGGGATAGCTGTATCAGTATTTTGCGATTCATCATCGGCAATAATTTCTAGAGCCTCAAATATGATATCAAATGAATCGTAAGCTGCATTCGTCGCATTCGAATGTGCTTCCCAGCGTAAAGTTGAAAATGCCTTCAAAGTTTTCTCATTGTTTATTTTATTTTTAATACGCCCCAACGATAAGTGGAAGCGGAACAAAAATTATATAATGTCTGCATAATGGCGAAAAAATTGACTGCATAAAAACAGCACTTCACAGCATGCTCTCCAACCAAATTAAGGGAATAGGCGGAACAGGGAACATAGGTCGCATTCTCATTCAAACTCAATATTCTTACTTCCACACCGTTAACTTTCCGGACATGTTTAATGCGTTGTCATATGATTGTCCTCTACAATTTTGAATATCTAAACCACAGTCTTCAGTAAGAAACTTTAAGGTTTGATTCGCTAGACTTTCATCAGTATGACCTTCCAACTCAAGAAAAGTTATAAACCTTTCGACTGGTTGAAAATCGTTCGGAGAAACATATCTTAAAATAATAGACAATTGATCAACATGCGGTACATCAGGAGTTGAATCGACAGATAACCTCTTTTAAAATGTATGATCTGACTTTTTTACCCATATAGCCCAATTCTGAATATTCCCATGGGAGTTCATCTCCCACAAATTTGTTTCTCCCAAAAATAAATTCTCCCAATTATAAACTCAATGGGAGAAGATTTTTTCCAAAAGTTTTGGGAAGAAGAATTCGAAGTTCGAATCAGCTGTTAATATATTTTCTACGGTTTCTATCTTTTCTAGACCCAAACTCGTAAAATTTTAATCATTTTTTTGTGCGCGCCATTTTCCAAACAAAACTGTTACGGAATATATTCCTTTTTTGCTAAATGCAGTACTATTTCGCGGGGTGATCAGTTGTGGAAGTGGTTTTTGTTGTTGTTTTAGCAGTGCTTCACCCATCAAAGTCCAAGGGGCAAGAGGGTAGTATTTTGGCAGGCTTGGTGACTATATCGGGGACGCGTAGCATGTAATCGGCCGGCCAATTGCTTTGTAAGTGGTAATGAGCGTTTACTGTAAGTGCTTCCGGAAGGAGATTTGAGGATTTTATTACGGCTGTGGATTTTAGGAACAATTTCAGTTGCATCCTCCATATGCCATAGATCATGGTGGGCATTGAAATCGCTGGAAGTTCTATACGACAGCATAACACTGCTAATACGCGTCCAAAAATATCGAAAGATGTGTCAAAATACGCGTATTAATCTCGACAACAATAATCCGAAGCCGGAGATATTTGCATTTGAAGTTGGCGATTTTCATGTGGTTGTTGTTGTGTTAGTACCCACAAAAAAATTGTGCATCACCGTGGCAGTAGCCACGCGGCCGCCAACGCAGAAAGGTGTTCTGCGCAAAAATACTATGGATCCCACCCCCGGTTTCGGAGGTACCCGCGGGTCTTTTTTCGGTTTTTCGTTAATATCTTTTGAACGAGTTAAAATTTTTATTTTCCGCCTTTGGCTCATTAATACTGATGTCAAGACGCGTCGTTTGACACCTCTCTCGATATTTTCGGTAACGTATTAGCAGTCGACCCCTCAACTAGACTATTACCAAATTTGCATTTTCCACCTTCGGATTATTAATACTGATGTCAAGACGCGTCATTTGACACCTTTCTTAATATTTTGGGTAGCGTATTAGCAGTCGACCCCTCAATTAGACTATTACCAAACAAAAATTGTGAACATAAGTGTTTTGCGCGGATATAGTTTTGGTCTCCAAACCGGTGTTGGACCCACCCAGGATAATTTTTTATAAGCGCGGCCGAAGGCCGCCAATGCAGAAAGGTGTTCTGCGCAAAAATACTACGGATCCCACCCCCGGTTTCGGAGCGCTCCGGGCCATTTTTCGATTTTTTGGAAATAACTTTTGACAGAAATAAAATTTTGAATTTCCGCTCTCCTATTCGTGGTCCTGGGATCAAAACGCGTCTTTTGACACCTCTCCCGATATTTTTTGTAGGGTTTTAGTAGTTGTGAGCTAAAGTAAAGAATTACCAAAAATACTATGGATACCACCCCCGGCTTCGGAGGTACCCGCGGGTAATTTTTCGGTTTTTCGTTAATATCTTTTGAAGGAGTTAAAATTTTTATTTTCTGGCTTCGGTTTATTAATACTGATGTCAGGACGCGTCGTTTGACACCTCTCGATATTTTTGGACGCGTATTAGCTGATCCGTACTGATCTGAACCGGGTATAAACAGATCCTGCAAGCTGCCAGATTACTTTAATGTTTTCCAAGCTGAAGACTGAGCCGTAAACAAAACAGTAGAAACACTGGAAGAGAATAGCTTAAACTGCAGACGTGTCAACTTTTATATTGACAGCCAAGCAGCAATTAAGGCAATAATCTCGCATTTCATAGCATCTAAATGCGTGTTAGAGTGTAAGCAGTCCCTGGAGGGAATCGGGACAGGGAGAAGTATACATCTATATTGGGGCTGTAAAGTTTCGAAAATTGTAGGTCCTACAACCTGGTCAATAATATTCATTCTCTAATACCACAAAATATTTATATTAATTTTTTCATTAGGAGACGCTGGATACCCATTAGAACCGTGGTTGATGACACCTCATAAGTCGCCAGCGGAAGGCTCAAATCAAATGAAATTCAAGGAAGCGCATGCAAAATGTCGAAACATTATTGAACGTACGAATGGTGTGCTGAAAACCGCTGGAGGTGTATCCTAGGTGCACGAGAGCTTCACTATTCGCCGAAGAAAGCTGAGCAAATAGTGAACGTTTGTTGTGCTTTACATAATGTATGCACACATTATAAGTCGAATCATGATGTGTCTGAGTGTGAGGTTTTAGATCCTTCGGACGCGGATCCAATTTTAACAATTTCATCGCAATACACGACTGTGGCGCAAGCAACAAGAGCAAACATTGGAAATAGTCTATAACTATTTAATTCAACAATGATGTGGTAGGGTGTTTTAGTTCAACAGTAACATACTCACTGATAAATAACGATTCTTTTTTTATATTATAGAGTTTCGGCACCTGGAATGATAGTAGTGGAGATCAAACATTTATCAAAATTGATGAATCGCCCATTACAACGCACATGTTGCGGAAAGTCAATGTAGTGACAAAAAAGAAAACCATATGTTAGTATTAAAATCGGCAGAAAAATAAAATGATATTAATATTTCACTCTCCTTCAAATAGTACTCATTCCCACAATACCACTAACATTTCACATCATCATCAATTTGGCGATCAACAACACCAACAGCAACGGCGACAGCAACGGCGACAACAACGTGGACGTAAACAGGCTAAAAGTCCAGGCGAACTGCACTGCTGGACCATCGTCAGACTGCGGTTCATGCGGCCAGGCTTCAGTCACCACTGAGGATCAAGTTGTGTCCACTTTTAAACCATCGAAAAAGGCTAATAATGGCACTGATATCAATTCAGGTCAAATACCATCTATAGTATGTCGCCTGATTACACAAGAATCAAAACAACCAAGTGTAGCGGTCGACGTGGATTCGGTACAAGATGTACTACTACCACAATTGCAAAATTAAAACCATTATGTAAAATTAGATACTGAATTGTCAATCTTTTATTTTTATTTTTTAATTCATGTATATATGGAGCACAAAACAAATTCGATCATATATATATATATTTCAGTAATTTTTACTAAATAATATTAAAATATAATAAACAAATAATTCACAGCAACAAATTTTTTTAAAAATAGTGGTGTATAAAATATTTCAAAATTCTTTTCAAAAACGCCCCATCTCAAAATTTGGGAATTTGATCGAAGAACATCCTAATTTGGAATTTGTTTCAAAAAGCCCCTCAGTATAAATTCAATATATTTTGACATGAGATAGGTCGTCTTTGAAATGAATTCGTTCTGTCTAAGAATGTCAAAATATATTGAATTTATACTCGGGGGCTTTTCGAAACAAATTCTAAATTAGGGTGTTCTTCGATAAAATTCTGAGATAGGGTTTGAACCAAATTTTGAGGTGGGGCGTTTTTGAAAAATTATTAGCAAAAATAAAAAGAACACAACAAATAATTCACAGCATAATTAAATTGCTCAGTCATGGAAAGGTGTGATGTAGAAAATCAAAGCAATAGTTCAGTTCTGATTTCTACATCACTTTCCATTTTTTCATTCTTAAGACTAGATAAAAAATGCTTTTCTTGCAAAAATTCCCCTACAACTAGATAAGACAAAAAGAGCTTCTGGAAAATATTTTAGCTAAGTATAGCGATGTTTAAAACGACGTTTTGAGGTGATAGAGAGTCCATGAATGAAAAAAATCAAATGAAGTCCGTCGACACAAGTCGCATTTTAAGGCTCTCCATCGCCTCAAAATGTCGTTTTTCAACTTCGTTGTGCTCGACAATACTGTTGAGAGCTAGCGAAATATTTTCCAGAAGCTCTTTTTGAACTCCAAGCTCCGCTTGGAGAGCATCTGCAGCAGATCTAGTGGGCTTCCTCTTTGCCGCATTTGAGGGCTCCGGTTGCTCACGAGTTGCCCGTGGAGGGGTGGTTGGTGGGCTGGATGGCAACTCTAAGTTCTCATCAGTCAGGACTTCCAAATACTCAATTGGAAATTCGGACTCGTCTTCAGCAATTTTTTTTGTCGAGAGGAGCCCTATTTTTTTCGCCTCGATTCCTTCCACATCGTCTTTCAGGGATATGAGGCTATATATAGCTTCCTCTATATCCGAGAAGGCGTGCTGAGTGTTTGGACCTCCACCTGTTGCTTTGCTCGCTTAAGCATTTGCCGCTGCTTTCTGTCGCACATATTTTTTTTGGTCGATCCAAACCTAAAAAGAAGATAAAGCATTTTATTTATAAAGAAATAGTTAAATACATTTCTTATACTCTAATATTAACCTTTTTCCAATCGATTATCATTTCGTTGGTGGCCCTGCGGCATTCAATTCAATGTCTGCCGTTTTCCAGAAGCGAGCTACTTCTTCCTTGCCGCCTTTGTTGCAATTTCGGGCTATGTCCGGCCTACCCTCCATTAAAGTAACGAGTACTTTTTGTTGTTGTTCATTTGTGGATTTCTTCGACCTTGAACACACAAAAAGGCTTTTTATTTAAGTAAATTGAAAAATTAAACGACAACGTTTTACAAGACGGTGCACCAACTGATTTTTATGAAAAGTTGTTAAAGGTGGTATCAAAATAAGCGTCTCTAACTCTGTTTTAAGAATCCGATTGCGGAAATCAAAAATTTTATTTCTGTCGAAAGTTATTTACCGTAAAATGACCCCGAGAGGGTCCAAAATATTGGGCCCGATCCATAGTTTGTTTTGCACAGAACACCTTTCTGCGTTGGCAGCCTTCGGCCGCGATTTAAAAAAACCCTGGAAAAAAACAACCACATGAACCATTTCAACCGATTTTTTGCTTATATCTTTTGACAGAAATAAAAATTTATATTTTCGCATTCACATTCACGGAGGTCGAGACGCATCTTTGATAATTTTTGATAAAAATTAGGTGGTGCACCGTCTTGAAAAACGCTACCAATTAAACAAAAAACTTACATTTTTTTATTTTCGTTAATTTGCTGCTTATTCGATGAGTGATGTTTCAAATTCTCTTATTTAAAAGTACTACTAGAAAAGTAAATGATTTTTAATTTGTTAATAAAATAATGTTCTTTTCCCTTCAAAATCTTTAGGGAATTAACTCCCAAAACGAACAAATCAATTCAAATTTTTTATTGCGTTCGTGATACCTACTTTTCTCCCAACACACTTTTCCCCTTTTTCGAAGTTCGTTTGTGATAGCGGGAATGGGAAATGGGAAAAAACTCCCAAGAAATTTGTGTTCGTGATTGCGGGAATGGGAAAAGGGAAAAATTTCCCAAAAAATAAATGTTCAGAATTGGGCTGATAATGTTAATGAACTCCTCGCAGATCGTCTTCGATAAATAAAAAGTTACACCTGTCCCAGCATTGCCGTATCTAACAATATGACCTTGCAAAAAAGGATAAAATCTCGCAACGAGTTCAAGTAACCCTAGATAATTTCCGGCACCCCGAATTGCTCATTCGAACCTCTGAATGACAAATCTCGCTCTGCTAATGTGTTAAAACGTCGCACACATACACAGGCATAAACTACAAATATACATGTATATAGCTGGCAACCAAGCATTATTTTCAGTTCTGATTATATTTTTCTTTCACTCTCTAGAATTTTATGTTTGTAAGAAAATTTTGGAACTCTTTTTCATTTTTCGGCGGCCCCCTAAAATCGGGGGCCCCAGGCAACTACCTATTCTGCCTACTTGTTAATCCGGCCCTGACCACTAGTTATTGTACCACTCTTTTTCACGCGTTTCCCAAATAAACAAAAATATTAATTGAGTAACAATTTTTATTTACTGGTGTTAAACTAATTAATTCTTAGAATTTTAAGCAAAATTGACAACACGTGCTTTACTTTAGCATTTCAATTTCTGAAATTAAGAACAAATAGCTTTTGTTTATTTTTTGTTCGCATATTCTAAAATGTATAAAAAACGCCCACAAAATTTGACTTGGTTCAATTTTTACTTAAAAAGTGTTTGGAAATAGCACAAAGTAGTATGAATTTACGACATTTTTTCGCGCTCGTGTTTGCTGTACTTGGCTGCCTGTCGGGCTACACGAATGCACAATTTCGCATTGTTAACGGCAAACCTTCGAAAATAGAGGATAGCCCATATGTGGTGGGCATATTTCATAAAGGCGAATATAATTGCGTTGGCTCATTGGTGACTCTGCAAATGGTGGTTACACTTGCGCATTGTGTGAGAAAACATAAGGTGAAAGACTTAACCGTGTTAGCTGGTGTTACCACTTTTCAAGAAAAAAACGAGGGACAAAGTAGCAAAGTGCGACGTAAATGTTATCCAAATTCTTATAATCCAGAAACATTCCATTTGGATGTAGGTGCCATACAAGTGCGTAAAGCCTTTACTGCCGGTCCTAAAGTGAACACAATAGAACTTTGCGGTACTCCATTACAAGGGGGCTCAAAAATTCAAGTTAGTGGATGGGGTTCAACAGTTCCAGCAAAAATATCAGTGAATACAGAACTTCGAACTATTGTCGTGTCTGTAGTATCAAAGCAGGCATGTGCAGCTCTTTATAAAAAATCAAACACCATATTAACAAAATCAATGATTTGTGCTGGAGATAGTCATTATGGTGGATCTAAGGGAGATGCTGGAGCACCGGGCGTTATGAAAGGAAAACTGTGTGCGATGTTAGTAGCTGGGCCGTATAATGGTTTGCCGCAGGCTTATACAAATGTAACTTATTCAGATGTTTTAAGTTTTATAAAAGAAAAGATGGAAAAATACAAATAAAATCAAAAAAGAAATTGAAGGGTATTATTAAGTATAAATAAATTGCTGACATATATACACATATGTACGTATGTAATACTTCTGGGTTGACTGGGTTGGCCCCCATACAAAAAAAAGTTGCTAATGTCCGCCCCTAAATTTGAAGATTATGTTGAGAGGGTTTCGGAAAATTTTTTTTTGATCCTTCGAAATACAGCCGAAACGGGTTTTTCGTTGTAACTTCATTATTTGGCGTCCGATTTTTAAAATTGATATGTCATTATTTTGGCCTTGAGAAACTTCACGTTTCCGTTTAATGTCCTTTTAAGATATGAAGTCGTTTTCACATGATTAGGTCAGCTAACAAAATTTTACCCCCCTAATTTATGTTTTTTCCCTTACCAAACGAAAGTACTTGAAAATTCAAGAAAATGTTGCTTTGAAACCATATTACTAAAATAATAAACAAAGAAGTTATAGGACTTCCATTATTTATTGCAACTGTTTACCTAATTCTTATTATACTTAGACCTGAAAGTCATGATATTTTTGGAGGAAAAATTGCAGGGTTTGCATTGAAAAGTTAATAAAAGATATGCCAAATATCATGAATAGGGGAAGTCAAAGTAAATAAGTGAGTCAAACCTGTTGTTTCGTATTTATAATAATAACGCTATGCGACAAAATCAACTTTTTTTCTGGGTTTTGGACAAAACCCACTTTTTTGTAGAGATTGAGGCTTAAGTAAACAAAGTACTATCTCCGTTTTTCGAACTTGACCTCCAAAAAATAGATATCGGCTTAGGAAGGGTTAAAAAAATTTTTCCGAAACCCTCTCAAAATAATGTTCAAATTTAGGGGCGGACATTGGCAACTTTTTTTTCGACCCAGTCTAGTGTACACTCACAAATATCAGAGTGCCGTTTAAATGTTTTTATTTTCGATAAATCATACATTTTTCTTGTCACACTTATACTGTTATAGTCACAATTCTTTGGTTGTGCATTCAAAACCCATTGGGAGAAAAATGTTTTTAGCAATATAGGAGTAATACATATATGACTGCTGGGTGGAATATCATCTTATCTTCCTATCACCAAATTTCATATATTAAATACCCCAGCTCACATCAAAACAATTTGAAAATATGCTAAGAAAGGTCGTTTTCGAAACGGTGATATTCCACCCAGAAGTCAAAATGGCAATTGTTTGTTTTTGTATAATCTGCAAATAAATATTTATGAATGCGATCTAATAAAAAAAAGTGTGTGTGTACTTATATACGCGCGTGAGAACTTATACTTCTTTTCTTTCTTTGGGGGTCGCCGGGATCGTGCTGTCTTATAAGGTCATGTTCTCTCGCTAGAGTTGCGGCCTCCGCTGGAAAATGTGGCCAGATTTCCGGAATTCTTCCGGTGGGAATAAAACGAGTAGAAGCGGATTCAATGACCTTGGGGAAAGCACGCTCCCTTTGACGGGCATCAGCCGGGATAGGGAGAGCAGCAAAGCGATTGCCAGTATAAGATTTGTAATCATCCCACTTTCCTTTCTTAATATTGATGAAAGTGCGGTTTTCAGTGGTGATGAAGTCGGCAGATCGCTCGAGCAAAAGGAGTATGGGTAGGTGGTCAGATGCCCATGTTACCATCGGTTGCGAGTTGACGCAGTTTACTAGTCCTGCGCTCACGATGAATAGATCTGGCGAACTGTGACTGCTTCCTACCATACGAGTGGGGGTGTCTCCGCTTATCGTGCTGAACGTCGTTTTTTCTATTTGGTCCGCCAACATCACCCCTGTTGTCCGCCTGTAGGTTGAAATGCCATAGATCGCAGTGGGCATTGAAATCGCCTAAAGTAATATCGCCAGTGAGTAGTGCGCTGATTTCAGAGCAGTATCCACTGGGGCAACAGGTGTACAGGTGACAGGAGGGGTTTAGATGTTGATGATTTCTAAATTTACATCGCCTGACCGGACAGATATGCCTTGACGTTCCAGGACACTGTCCCTGCGGCCAATGTCGGGATCAAATAGATTATATTACACTGAGTGGTGGGTGATAAATGCAAGACCGCCTCCATTTCCGCTCTCACGATCTTTTCTGTGGACGTTATACCCAGAGCAGTCTGCAAAGCATATCTTGCTGCGAGTTTGGTCTCTTTGATCGCTGCAATGCGGATGTTATGTCGCTTCATAAAATCAACTATCTCCGTGATATTCCCAGTTAACTCATTACAGTTTAACTGCAGTATTTTGAAGTGCAATGGGGGAGACGTCGTCACTGGGGGAATAAGTGACGGGTGCTGTTGAGGCCGTGCGACTGGACGTCCCTGGGTAAACATTGGGGTACCCGGTGTAGTTGGGTTTGCGGCCTGGCTGAAAACCGTCAGGCGTTGCCGTCGCTGAGGCCAGTACATCTAGGAAAGTGGCATCGTCCAAAACAGAAGCTGCATTGGGCAGATGTCACAAACATATATATTCTATCTTCCAAACTGTGCAAAAGGTGGTGATTTATAAAATTTACGAGGACGTCGTGTTTTGCGGTCTAACTCAGAATATCCTGTCCGATCAAATCATCCCTTGCACGTGACACACTAACAAGAGTGTGACCGTCCTAAAAAGATTATTTTCCGGCAAACGCAGCAAAATCATTTCTCTGGACGGTGGTCAGCTAAAGGCCCCGGATTGGGTTCGCTACCCTCCCTAAGCAGGAGAATATGGCACTGTCCCGCTGCAAGGATCTGCTGGGAGGATGACAATTTGTGGGTGGGACGCAACAAATTAAATGGGGTTACACTGAAATGACAGCCCTTGGTCGGGAAAAATCCCGAGTAGCTCCGGTTCATAGAACCAGCTGCCTTGGGAAGCGAGAAGGTTTGTAATTATTTTTTACATTGAAATCAACGCACTTTCACCAGCAATTAAAAAAATTTATAAGCAAGTAAGTACATAACCGTTTGTCAGAGTACTTCTAGTACTGTGAGCACATAGCTGTTTTCGATCACTTCTAAACCAAAAGAGATATAAAAAACAGCATATGCATAAATGTGGGCTCTATATAGTGATAATAAAATATGCAATAAAAAAATTAAAAAAATAAAACAAGTAAGGAAGGCTAAGTTCGGGTGTAACCGAACATTACATACTCAGCTGAGAGCTTTGGAGACAAAATAAGGGAAAATTACCATTTAGCAAAATGAACCTAGGGTAACCCTGGAATGTGTTTATATGACATGTGTATCAAATGAAAGGTGTTAATGATTATTTAAAACGTGGTAGGCCTTAGTTCTATAGGTGGACGCCTTTTCGAGATATCTCAATAAGGGTGGACCAGGGGTGACTCTAGAATATGTTTGTACGATATGGGTATCAAATTAAAAGTATTAATGAGGGTTTTAAAAGGGAGTATCCCTTAGTTGTATATGTGAAGGAGTTTTCGAGATATCGACCAAAATGTGGACCAGGGTGACCAGAACATCTTCTGTCGGGTACCGCTAATTTATTTATATATGTCATACCACGAACAGTATTCCTGCCAAGATTCCAAGGGCTTTTGATTTCGCCCTGCAGAACTTTTTCATTTTCTTCTACTTAATATGGTAGTTGTCACACCCATTTTACAAAGTTTTTTCTAAAGTTATATTTTGCGTCAATAAACCAATCCAATTACCATGTTTCATCTCTTTTTTCATATTTGGTACAGAGTTATGGCATTTTTTTCATTTTTCGTAATTTTTGATATCGGAAAAGTGGGCGTGGTCATAGTCGGATTTCGGCCATATTTTATACCAAGATAAAGTGACTTCAGATAAGTACGTGAACTAAGTTTAGTTAAGATATATAGTTTTTTGCCCAAGTTATCGTGTTAACGGCCGAGCGGAAGGACAGACGGTCGACTGTGTATAAAAACTGGGCGTGGCTTCAACCGATTTCACCCATTTTCACAGAAAACAGTTATCGTCATAGAATCTATGCACCTACCAAATTTCACAAGGAGTGGTAAATTTTTGTTCGACTTATGGCCTTAAAAGTATTCTAGACGAATTAAATGAAAAAGGGCGGTGCCACGCCCATTTTGAAATTTTGTTTTATTTTTGTATTTTGTTGCACCATATCATTACTTGAGTTGAATGTTTACATAATTTACTTATATACTGTAAAGATTTTAAATTTTTTGTTAAAATTTGGCTTTAAAAATTTTTTTTTTAAAAGAGGGCGTGTTCGTCATCCGATTTTGCTAATTTTTATTTAGCATACATATAGTAATAGGAGTAACGTGCCTGCCAAACTTCATCATAATGTCTTCAACGACTGCGAAATTACAGCTTGCAAAACTTTTAAATTACCTTATTACCTTATTGTCCAAAAGTTTACTAATTTTCTATTTTGCGTCATAAGGTCAACGCACCTACCAAGTTTTACCGCTTTATCCGTCTTTGGTAATGAATTATCGTACTTTTTCGGTTTTTCGAAATTTTCGATATCGAAAAAGTGGGCGTGGTTGTAGTCCGATTTCGTTCATTTTAAATAGCGATCTGAGATGAGCGCCCAGGAACCTACTTACCAAATTTCATCAAGATACCTCAAAATTTACTCAAGTTATCGTGTTTACAGACGGACGAAATGAATTTCTTTTTTCACCCATATCATTTTGATATATAGAAGTCTATATCTATCTCGATTAGTTTATGCCGTTACGAATTATGCGAACAAAGTTAATATACTCTGTGACCTCTGCTCAGCTGAGTATAAAAACACATAACTGTTTTCGTTAGGCAGCGACGATATCTACGTATATTTATATACCAAATTTCAGGCAAATGAAACCGTGAATAGAATATGTTCGAGTAGATCGTTCCCTGGCACACTTATCGGAATGAAACTTCACTTGCCTCGTTTTTAAACTAACCTGCAAATTTGAAAAAATCGGTGGAGTGGTTTTTTCGGAGTCAATAAGCTGCATACAAAAATATGTACCTATATATGGGGTATTCCATCCCATTTCGACCAATTTTGAACCCAACCCCTTTAGAATTGGCTGATAGTTTTTCTTCTTTTTCTAGCTTACGAAAGACGTTTTTCAGAAGTTTTTCAAATTTTTTCATCCAACTCAAAAAAAATTATGAATTTTAAAAAAACACCGTTTTTGTTTTCAAAATGCTATAACTTTTTCAAAAATTGACCGTTTGGGATTTTTTTTTTGAAATTTGTTTTTAAATGTACTTTTCGGAAAAATACAAAAAAATTTTTAAAGTTTTTTTTTTTAATTTTTCAGTTTTTCGAGATTTTTTGAATTTCGCCATTTTTTTTCTCATAAAAAAACTTCAATCAATTCTGCAATCATCCCCACTAATCCTGGAGTGGGTCGATTTTTTTTTAATTTTTTTTATTTAACTGAAAAAAAAAATTTCAAAAATAAAAAATTTTTTTTGATCAATTTTATTTAAATACCAAAAAATGTAAGAAAATGATTTTTAAGTATTCTTTTCTTTATATATTATGGTAATCTACGATTAAAATGACCCGCTTTCGCTGTCCATATCATTAATGTCATTAATCCTGGTTATTTTAATCGTAGATTACCATAATATATAAAAAAAAGAATA
Organism: Eurosta solidaginis; assembly: GCF_040869045.1. Classification (NCBI taxonomy): domain Eukaryota; kingdom Metazoa; phylum Arthropoda; class Insecta; order Diptera; family Tephritidae; genus Eurosta; species Eurosta solidaginis. The sequence goes on from NC_090320.1 coordinate 51,677,650, forward strand.
CTTAAAAATCATTTTCTTATATTTTTTTGTTATATAAATGGACCAAAAAATTGATCAAAAAAAATTTCATTTTTGAACATTTTTTTTCAATTAAATAAAAAAAATATAAAAAAAAAATCGGCCCACTCCGGGATTAGTGGGGATGATTGCAGAATTGATTGAAGTTTTTTATGAGAAAAAAAAATGGCGAAATTCGAAAAATCTCGAAAAACTGAAAAATTAAAAAAAAAACTTTAAAAATTTTTAGTATTCTTTCCGAAAAGTACATTTAAAAACAAATTAAAAAAAAAAGATCCCAAACGGTCAATTTTTTAAAAAGTTATAACATTTTGAAAACAAAAACGGTGTTTTTTTAAAAATTCATAACTTTTTTTGAGTTGGATGAAAAAATTTGAAAAAATTCTGAAAAACGTCTTTCGTAAGGTAGAAAAAGAAGAAAAACTTTCAGCCAATTCTAAAGGGGTCGGGTTCAAAATTGGTCGAAATGGGATGGAATACCCCATATATAGATAGATTAATTCTTCTTAGTGTACAAAAATTAGCATACATGTACATACATACAAACATACATAAAACTTTTGTGAGTATTTTTCAAGAGATGTATGCATTCCCTGCAAAAAAATGCGATTAGTCTGGGATGAGTCCGGGATGGGTCCCAAAGGAGTATGCGACTAATGCCAGTTTAATTTATTTATTTATTTATTAAGTCTATGAACACAAGTTCTTACAGACTACCAATAAAAAAATTATACAGAATACTATTACCACAATTTTTACAGGCTTCTAACAATTTCCATTCAATTAAAGAACATACTACAATTAAGAAACATAATGCAAAAAATTAACAAGTCTTTCTAATGAAAAACTAGCACTTACAGACTAATATAAAAGTATTGAAAAACTAAAAAGCACACTTTAATAAATTAATAAAAACATTCTTCCACAAAGAGAAATCAAGCTCGATAAAATATGAGATCTTATTAAATTCACTCATAGCGCGGGTAATTGGCACATTTTTTAAGTGTATACAGTAGACTGGGTCGATTTATTAACCGATATCGATTTTTCAATAGGATTTGGGCTCAGGAAAAAAAGTTCCACTACGCATACCCAAAATAATAATTTTCGAGCCTGCGAAATTTCATTTTTTTTACTTTTTTCGACTTTGATTTTTAAGGGTTTTTTCATGACCTACTAAAAAAATTTTCATTTAATTGTAAAATTTTCATATATACCCTGTCCGACCCAAAAATGTCCGCTAAAAACGTTTGCGGTAACAGTTTTTTGAAAAAAAAAAAAAAAAATATTATTAACGATAACGTTTTTAGTGGACCGTTTTGGGTCGGACAGGGTATACATGAAAACTTTACAATCAAATGAAAATTATTTAGTAGGTCCTGAAAAACCCTTAAAAATCAAAGTCGAAAAAAAGTTTTTTGAAAAAAAAATATATATTATTATCTACAACGTTTTTAGCGGACATTTTTGGGTCGGACAGGGTATACATATGAAAATTTTTTAGCAGATCATGAAAAAACCTTAAAAATCAAAGTCGAAAAAAAGTTAAAAAAAAATTTTAAGGACTACCTTTATATAAATGGACCAAAAAATAGAAGGCAATTTTTCCTTTAATATTTGACTAAAAAACTTTAACAAAAGCTCTTGTAAAAGAAGTTTGGGATTTAAAACTATAAAGGTGGAGCGCAATCTTTCAATTTAAGGCAAACCATGTACTTGGGATTAACTAATTGATTATTTAAAATTTAAACACCCGCTCTACCTTTATAATTTTAAATCCCAAAATTATTTTGCAAGAGCTTTTGTTAAAGTTTTTTAGTCAAAATTCAACAAGACTATGTCAGTATTAACTTCATGACCAATAGATGGTTCGGATCCAGTGGAGAATTTATTAAAAATATCGAACGATAATGTGATGAGTTTGAGTGAGTAAGACGTGTTTGTGCGGTGCTCTAAAGTTTTATCTATTTTTGCCTAAAACCAACATCTGAATTTCCTCAAATTGGTGATGCAATTGCATATTTGTATGTTTGTTTAAATCGCGTATTTTGTTTTGAGCGGTTTCATTTGATACGTGTGAAATTTTTACACAATGTCTCTCGAAAAATGCCGAAGAAATCCTCCGCGCAAACCTTCTACCCCGCCAAAAACCCCAAACACACCACTTGTTGGCGTAGAAGACAAATTACAACGCAAGATGGATGAGCAGAGAATGGCAATTGTTGATGAGTTGACAGCAGTAATGAAAAAGACAATAGCCGATTCCGAAGACAGGGTGATGCAGAAAATAGGTGAGTTGGCTGCTGAGACAGCAAACCTCATCACAACAATGGAAACAAGAGTGACTACATTAGAAAACTCTTATCGTGAGGTTGCAGCTCTGCGCAGTGAAAGTGTTGCTGTTCGGAGCCAGCTTAACGAGCTAGAAAGCAGCGCAGTCGCTACTGACATTATTATTAATGGTATCCCACTTGATTCCGAAGAGAGTTTGCCTGATATATTCGCCAACATATGCAAAGCTGTGAAACTCACCCCACCACCATTGAAAAAGCAAAACGCAAAACAACAGCAATAACATGAGGGTCATGCCTATTGTTGTAAAGCTGTGCTCTGCGCGCGAACGAAACCAGCTGTTTAAGTCTATTGCTGCATTTTGTAAACATAAACAGAGATCGCTTGTGCTGTCGGATATTAATATACCTGGCTATGGATCTGTTTATATACATGAGAGTTTGCCAAAGAGACTAAGAGAAGTTATGTCTTATACTACGAAGATGAAGAAAAAGAGGCTTTTAGCATCTGCGTTCTCAGTTCGTGGAAAAGTTTTTGTACGATTAAAGCCCAATGAAGAGCCTAAATTGATAGCTAGCAAAGAGGAAGTGGATTCTCTTTTCAGCACCGGAGATGGAAAAGGAGCAGCTGATTAATATGACCATATTTTTAGTTATATTTCTGTGTTTTTTTGCATTAGGAATATTTATTAATATGTTTAAGTTTGTATTTTATTCTTTAACCACTTTTCATATGTACTCTCCTGTTGATCCTTCTCTGTTATGCACTCTAGTATGTTGGCAATTTGAAACGCACACGTGTGGATTTATTTATGAAGGTAAATAGCTCAGCTGTTGGCTCTAATGAATGTAACAATAAGATAGTACTGAAGATTTTGAGTGATTGTCATCCTGGATTTCATGTTTGTCATTTTAACTCGAGAAGTTTGAATCAAACAAAACTTGATTACTTAAATCACGTTTTTAGCTCTGCGTGTATTGATGTCTTGTGTATTACTGAAACTTGGTTTCAGAATGATATGGCTGATTTTAATTACCAATTTCTTGATTACTGTATTGTAAGGAATGACAGACAGCAAGATAAGCGCGGTGTTGGTATCGCGATCTATTATAAAAAGGCATTGCAGGGAAGAGTAATTGACAGGTCAGATCAACTTGATCCTGTGGAGTTTTTGATGTTTGAGTTCTTCAATAATTCTGAGCGTTGCCTTGTTGTATGTGTATATAATCCGAAAAAGTCATATGATTTGGGTAACTTTTTTAAGAGTTTCGATAAATATAGTGCAATTTATGAACACATACTCTTGTGTGGAGACTTAAATATTGATTTGCTTGTGGAAAACGATCGGTCTAAACATTTTGTTGATAGCATATCAGGCGTAGGATTGGAAGTTGTAAATAAACTTGCTACTCGTTTCGGACCCCATTGCAAACCTAGTTTACTAGATGTATTTTGTGTGGCTGACATGGGCAATGTCTTACATTTTGATCAGCTTTCTCTGGGAGGTATTAGCGACCATGACTTAATTTTTTTGAGTTATAATGTAGTTTTGCAATCTACGAATACTATCTCCATTGGCAACCTGTACGTTCGTGATTTCAATAGAATCAATGTCAGAGCTTTAGCTGCTGAAGCATATTCACTTCCTTGGAATGACAGTTGGTTTGAAGCAGACATAAATAAAAAAGTTGAAAATTTTTCCAATTTGGTTAACTACCTATTTGATAAATATGTCCCACTTAAGAAAATTAGAGTGAACAAAAATAAGCAACCATGGTTCAGTCGAGATGTACTTCAGGCAATAAAAGCAAGAAATAAAAGCTATTCACTTTGGAGGAAATCTCCTTGTGAAGAAAACTGGCAGGCTTATAAGATATTGCGAAACAGAGCTACGAAAATTACTAGGGATGCCAAAAGGGGTTATTTCCGAAGCAAACTTGATGTATGCCTACCACCAAAGATTCTCTGGAATAATCTAAAACAACTTGGTATTAAGAATGATTTAAAATCGGAATGCTCGATTGAGGCTGATGTAATGAATGATTTTTTTGCTACCAAGTTACCGAATGAGAGTGAGTCAAATATTTCCAGCGACGATTCTTTGTTTGATTGGTGCAGTAAATTTAACTTTTCTAATATTACTGAATCTGAAACAATGCAATCCATATTTTCAATAAAATTAAATGCAACAGGGGAAGATAAAATAAGTCTAAGATTTATTAAATTTATATTACCATATGTGATCGCGCCTTTAACGCATATTTTAAATTTTGCTTTAACATTTCTAAGTTTTCCTGATGCTTGTAAGGTGGCTAATATTATACCTATTCCAAAAAAGGGTAATGCTTCCCAACCATGTGATTTTGGGCCAATCAGTATTCTTCCCTGTTTATCAAAACTTTGGAAAAGCTCTTATCGAACCAGATTAGGAAATATCTGACTGAAGAAAATCTGCTTTCGGAAAATCAATCAGGTTATCGCATTGGACATAGTTGCTCAACCGCTATGCTCAAGATTTTAGAAGACATACGACCAAAGTTTTACAATGGCGAACTCACAATTCTTACGTTATTGGATTTCTCTAAGGCATTCGACACGGTCTGCCACAGAATTCTCCTGCATAAGCTAAAAAAATATTTTGGATTCAGTAGCGATGCTGTGAAGCTGCTTGAGAGCTATTTGACAAACAGGTACCAACGGGTAATATGTGGGGATCGTGGATCCAGGTTATTGCCAGTAAAATCTGGGGTTCCACAGGGTTCTATTCTTGGTCCAATTTTATTTAGTTTGTACATTAATGACATAGAAAAATGCTGTCGTAAAGTATCCATTCATCTCTACGCGGATGATGCTCAGATATACCTTTCTGCCCCTCTTGGCTTAATAGAGGATTTAGTTTTCCGATTAAATGAAGATTTAGAAGCTATATTTCAATGGCCTAAAAAGAACAATGCATCCAAAACACAGGCGATCGCTATGTCACATTTTTCCTACAATCTGAATGGCATTTCTCCGATAGTTATAAATGGAAGTGTTGTGAAATATGAGAAGAATGTCAAAACTCTTGGATTTATCTTAAATAAGCATCTAACTTTTGTTGATCATGCGAATTCCTGAATTAGTAGGTTATATTATATGTTAAGGCATTTATGGAAAACGGCTTATTTTATTCGAGAAGATATAAAACTTAAACTTGTCAAAAGTCTATCTTACCATGAATTGATATACGGTATAATTGTGCCAGATATATCTATCTTAAAGGGAAATATGATCATATTTCGAACTTCTCAAAAACTATTCTTGAATGCAGTTTATCAGTTTCTTTGACCGTCGTTTACTAATATTTATACATAAGATTATCTTTTCTCGTACGCCGGAATGCCTTTTTGTAAAACTTACTTTCGCACAATCATCCCGTACTTGCAATCTAATTGTACCGCATTTTAAGTATTCAGTAACATCGAGAATGTTTTTCGTTAGGGCTGTGCAGTTGTGGAATGCTTTGCCTAATAAAGTAAAGTTAGAATCAAATCCTAAGCGCTTCAAATTAGCTGTACATCGCACCCTTTGTTCTTGAACATTCTTATGTGTTTTACTTTTTCTTTTTCTTTTTTACTTACCTCCATGGAACATATGCTGTATGGTGTATGGTTCTATTTTTGTTTCTAGCTTTTAAACTTACTTTGTACTAGTAATAAGAATAATAACAAATATGGCACTGTAAAAGATTATGTCTTATATGTGTATTTTAAATAAATAAATAAATAATTGGCTTCCTTCCACCATTCCGTCTTCGGCTTTTTTGAGATCTTCGAAAAATCGTAAACATCTAGTTTCACCACATGGTAGCGACGTTCGCCCGGCGATGTTATAGTATAAGTACTCCCTGGAATCCTTCTGGAGATAGACTGACAAATTGATCCAATGCTGGAGCGAGAATTGCCAGCTTGGAACGACTCCTCTAGCATATCTTCTATTGATTTGTTTACGCAATTGATTTGTAAAGGAACATCTACATGAGTTATTTGAGTAGGAACAATCATGGACGATGTGGATGTGGTTGCCGTGATGCGCGATGATGAGCATGGCCCCTGAAAATGTTCTGCATAATTGTTCGTTATCCAATTTGATGTTTCCATGCTCATCGTTTGTTCCATATATGTCGTGGACCAATCGCTGTTTAACAGGATGCTTACCAAACTCCTCATTGAACACTTTCCTTATTATAAAAATAAATCTATAAATATTAATATAACTACAATATTTTATTCTTACCTAATTCTTTCTTCTGGGCTAACAATGTTTTCTGCACAAATGCTAATGACTCCATTAGTGTATGAAGGTACCTCTTCGCCTCGTATTGCTTCTCCTTCAAGGAGAGTGAGATCAAAATCTCCAATGTCATAGTTATATCCAGCAAAAATTCTTTGGTCCAAATTACCAACAGAACCGATAGAAGCTAAATATTTATCGAGTCCTCCTTCAATGTTGATGCTCTTCGCATTTCCTCCTCTATGTTTATTTTCTTCTTCTTGTTCGTCGGTTCCTGATTGGCTTCCATGTTCCTTTTCCGTTTTTTCTCTTTCGTTACTGCCATCTCCACTAATTGAGTATTCGGAAATTGATTCTTCTGAGTAGTTGTAAGAGATTGATCTTCGTCTTTTTTCGACATCTCTTCTAATATCACTTCCTCTTCGTTTTCTGTCCGCACGGGCGAGACATCGTCTATCACCACCGGTTCCCGATTCATCTTCACTTGTTTCTTTAACATTATATTCGGGCGAAAAACTATAACTGCACACACTATTCTCACTGTCACTGTTACAAAACATTTAACATTAAAATAAAAATTTCAGCTCTTATATACGATTTTCATGTCTAAAAATATTTGTTCTACATCCGCACTATGCGCTGTAAAAATAATAAAACATTATAACGACGACGACGACGACAAGAACGACAAGAACGCTGGCAGAGGCGGAGACAACGCCGGCAGAGGAAACAATTTCCCCAGATCATGACATTAGCATCATGGCCTACGGCCGATGCTGTCGATCGGAAAATTGTTTCCTCTGCCGGCGTTGTCTCCGCCTCTGCCAGCGTTCTTGTCCTTCTTGTCGTCGTCTATTTTTTGGTCCATTTATATAAAGGTAGTCCTTAAAATTTTTTTATCATCTTTTTATTTAACTTTTTTTCGACTAAAAAATTTACATATGTATACCCTGTCCGACCCAAAAATGTCCGCTAAAAACATTTTAGATAATAATATATAATTTTTTTTCAAAAAACTTTTTTCCGACTTTGATTTTTAAGGGTTTTTTCATGACCTACTAAAAAATTTCTTAGTACTGCCTACAAAAAGGCAATTGCAACTTTGATCAGTAATTTAAGTAATTCCTAACGCCGTTCTTTGGCGTTGCTCGGACGTACCACGTCTATATTTATATTCGGCTTAGGTGACTGTAGAAAGATGTATGTGTGCTACATATAAATGGGTGAATTATTATAGCTGTTCGATGTTCTTGATATTGGTGGAGCGGGTGAGTTGAACAAAGAGGATGAATGTGGTGATTATTCTTGTTGGCGATTATCCTCATAATTGGCAAAGCCTGATAGTGCAATGCAATCGTTGTTGGTGAATATGATCACAATCGTTGACGAAGTAAGTTCAACACAATTGATGATGTGGCGAATTTTCATTGCTGGTGAATGGTGCATCATAAGAAGAGAATTCCACATCGTTTGTCAGCTACTTAATTTGCACAGCTGAAAATCGTGGTGAAATGCTTATATGCCTGAAAGTCTAAAAGAATCGTGGTGAAAGTCGTGTACGCCTAAAAGTATGCAAGGACGTGCATTGAGTTGGGCCCTCAAGGAGGTGAAATTGGACTTGTGCGCTATGTAGCTCAAATTTTTTGATCAAACATTGCACTGTCAACGAGTTTTAAACTATATTTCAGGTTTCACGTCTCTAGATATTCAGGAAGTTAGTTAAAAATCGATTGCAAGATTCCTAACTCAAAACTAGTTTTCTCATTATCCCGATCCATGCGCCACCTAGCGGAATTTGTTTGAACAAATATTGCATTGTCACTTGTTTGAAAAAATATTGCATTGTCACCGGGTTCTGATTTATGGCCCAAGTTTCATGTCTCTAGCTCACCGGGAAGTTACTCGAAAATCGATCGCAAGATTCCCCCAGTTTCTAAAGGATTTGCAGTTATCTTGATTAGCGCACCATCTAGCGTAAATTTGTTTTCTATAAATTGTGTTGTCACCAGGCCTCTAACTAAATGCCAAGTTTCAAGTCTCTAGGTCCCCGGGAAGTTAGTTAAAAGTGGATTGAAATATTCCCAAATTAAAATTAGTTTTTTTACTATCTCGATCCGCGTGCAACCTAGCAAATTTTTTTTGATCAAATCTTGCATTGTCACCGGGTTCTGACCCACGGCCCAAGCTTCGATTCTCTAGCTCACCGGCAAGTTACTCAAAAATCGATCGAAAGATACCCCTCGTTTTTCAGGGATTTGTAGTTATATCAATTAGCACGCCACCTAGTGGAACTTTGTTTTCTATAAATTGTATTGTCACTGGGTCTCGAACTATGTGCTAAGTTACATGTCTCTAGATAACCGGGAAGTTAGTTAAAAATGGATTGAAAAATTCCCAAATTAAAATTAATTTTCCTAATATCTCGATCCATGCGCCACCTAGCGGAATTTTTTTGATAAAGTATTGCATTGTCACCGAGTTCTCACTTACAGCTCAAGTTTCATATCTCCAGCTCATCGGGAAGTTACTCAAAAATTGATTGCATGATTCCCCTCGTTTTTCAAGAATTTGTAGTTATCTCACTTAGCGCGCCACCTAGCGGAATTTTGTTTGCTTTCAATTGTATTGTCACCAAGCCTCGAGCTGTGTGCCAAGTTTCAAGGCTCTAGGTCACCGGGAAGTTAGTTAAAAATGCATTGAAAGATTCCCAAATCAAAACTAATTTTCTTAATATCTGGATCCATGCGCCACCTAGCGAAATTTTTTTGATCAAATATTGGATTGTCAGGGGGTTCTGACTCACGGCCCAAGTTTCAAGTCTCTATATCAGGAAGTTACTTTAAAATCGATCGCAAGATTCCCTGCGTTTTTTCAGGGATTTTCGTTTATCTCGATTCGTCTGCCACCTGTCGGCATTTTGTTTTCCACGAATTGTAGTGCCATCGACTCGCACACTATGTGCTAAGATTCAAGTATATGGATCACCGAGAAGCTAGTTAAAAGTCGATCGCAAAATTTCCATTTTAAAATACATAAATGTTCTGTATATCTCGATCCGTGCGCCACCTAGCGGATTTTTTCACTTGCATTGTAATGTCTCCCAGATCTGAACTATGTTCTAAGTATCAAGTATCTAGCTCAACGGGAAGTTACCGATAAAGACTTTTCCGTGGGTCAAAAATTCGTATGGAAATGAGGGGAGAAACATGAAAGCGACTTAATATAAAGGTATAAAAATGAAATTTCGCTGGCTCGAAAATTATTTTTTTGGGTTTGCGTAGTGGAATTTTTTTTCTTGAGCCCAAGTCCTATCGAAAAATCGATGGTGCGATATCGGCTAACTTTACGCCGAAAAAAACCAAGATTTGGCTAAGATAAAGTTTACATGGCTGTTGAAGGAAAATTTGGTGTTATAAACCAAACCAAGGTCTTTGATTTTATCAACAGTCTGTAGTGGACTGTTATCAATGGTAGATATACGAACTATTAAATTTAAAGCGCAATTTAGAGTAGGTTACGTGAAAGCATTTACTAATGTTTAAAGGAAGGTGCGATCTAACGCACCAGGAATAGATACTATTAATTTCACACTGAAATTTGAACATATCACACGAATACTTTATAATGGAGAAAACTTTAAGATTATCAGCGTACAAGAGAAACCTAGCATACGAAAAGCTGGCACAGAATACTGCCTTGCGGAACACCAGAAGTCGGAAGGTATGGATCGGAAATCTGTTAACTAAATATGATTTTAGCCACTGCATAAAAATTGATTGAAAACCAAGACAGGAAAGTTTATGAATAAGGATCTCATGTGATACCTTATCAAAAGCTTTCGAGAAGTCAGTATATCCACCTGATATCCAGACGCAAAAGCAGATATACAATATTCACTAAATTCCACTAGATTGGTGACCGTCGAACGTCCCGCAGCAAAACCAACCTGCTTGACACAAATTAGGCTCTTCACTGACAAGTTTTGATCCCTTTGTATGCGTTGAACTATTCCCTTTTGTTTGAGCATGTTATATGAAGATAGAAATTGTACCCATTTATACTCGAACGGGACGACAGGACCCATAAGGGAACGAGTGAAGGCTAATCTCTTTTCTTATCAAAAAGTGATAGTTTTTGTATAGTACGAGGTTATGTGCATTTTAAATGCAATATTAAAACTTTTACATTGGCTACATAGATTTTAATCCCAACTGTACCTATCCAAAAGGGACTAGAGGTGATCAATTATGCCCCAAGTAGACAAAAGAGATCAATCGGAGCCCGCTCTCTTAAGGGATTAGTCCCACTATTTTTTGCAGGGTTCTTAGCCATTATCAATATTAACACGCATAAATATGTATGTATGAATTTCAAGCTAAGATGTGATTAAAATAGATATGTGTGGACATCCATACATACCTCAAAATGTACTCTTGAAGTTAAATAACGCTAGCGAATGCTGCGTTTTTTCGAATACATGTATACATATTGTTACGAATATTAGCAACACTAAGGGGTACTATCATCTCTAAGCCGATGCTAAGCAGTGACTTGATGCACATCAATAATTCAATCATTATGTCTACACATATGTACGTACACGCAGCGGAGAAGCAACGCACAAACACATGCATATATCTTATCTGAGGTGCTCAAAAGAGAGGGCAATAATTTGTGCAAGTATTACTCACGCGCATATGAGAAGCTAGAAACATAGTTGTGGCTGGTGATTTTGTAGCTGATAACTAACTAGTAAGTTCTGGAATGGAAAAGCCTAGAAGTATGCAAAGAGGAAACCAGACAGTATAAAAGGCGACAACAGTAGAGGCGCGAAAATCAGTTTGGTTTAAGCAAGCTATTGGTTGCAAAGTATATGTGTTATTGTGAAGTACTTTAATAAAGGCCGTTTTGCATTATTAAATATTGGAGTTATTTATTCAACAGTTTAGCGATACGAACGGTAGTAGAAGGTTGCGAATAAGAGGATTTGCACTAAATTCGTTACAATATGTACATCCATGTATGAACATAAATACATCCCACTCAAAGCAAGTTTGCTAGTACAATTCACAGCGAACATACACACGAAATGCATTTTCAGAAACTTTTGGTTGCATGCAACGAAAGTGTGATGCATGCAAATGCTTTAGGTAGTGAGAGCAAACTTAAATCATAACCTGGGCTCAGAAAAACTCCTCATTGGGCGTTTTCAGCGAACACAAGTGGTGATCAATCGTTGAGTGATGATTTTGTGAATGCACCGTTGAGTGTTTACGATCCACTCAACGGTTAGAATTTTACGTCAAATTACTGAGCAGACATCTTTTTCGCTATATTCGCTCGAGGTGTTTATTTGGCTGTTTGGCAGAAATATTTAATCTTCTTCTTCTTCTATATATGTTTGACGATTGTAGTTTAAATTTGCAGGATAGCTTCACAGCAACCCGGAGTGAAGTTTTTTTCTGGGAAGTGGACTAAGGACCGATATATTAGAACGAATTCTGTTCATGGTACGATTTGCCTGAAATTCGGTATATAGGTAGCCCTTTGCCTATATTGGTATTTACAACGCTTTTTCCGGGAAATCGCCCACGGACAGACTGGGAATGGAACATGGAATGGGGCTGGGACCTTAACTGGAACTAGACTTGAACTAAGACCAAGGGAAGAAGAAGAGTAAGAAGACTTAGAGAAAAGTGAAACGAGGGAAGAAGAAACAGACTGAGATAGAGTTAGACGAAGATAGAGAGAGAAGTGTAGATGTAGCGCAAAATGAAGGACGGAAAAGACGGAGAGAGAGAAAGAGAAGCGGGGGGATAAGTAAAAGGGGTGATAAGGGGAGGGAGAGTAAGAAGTAAAAACTTCTTAAAAATTTCCAAATTAGAACTAGTTGTTTATTGGCACGTTTTCGACATCGCCGAAACTAGGGTAATAATTTACAGTTTAGATAGGAAAGTGTGGTGGGCAAAAAGGCATTTTCATGGTCGAAGCTTATTAAAGCTGGTCGCTGTTTTTTGTTGGTTACCTACATATGTCTCAAACATATGTTAAATATGAAATATGAAATATAAAAATTCAAACTATCGATTTTATAACTGGAGAAAGTCTAGTTACCAACAATCTTGTACTTATTTGATGCTTTAGGACTAATCCCGAAACAGTTACTGATCAATAGTTACTGATTTCCCTTCAGACTATTCCTTGGATGTCCTGCACAATATTTTCACCATACCAAAATGAACCATTTTTTTTGTCTCACAATTATGTGTGTACCTTGCAGCGAATAGTTATGGAAGAAGTAACCCAAAGGCACAGTTTGGCACTAGAATTTTATTGACACTTTCTGAACTGGTTCTAATCGGATGCGGAGCGGTACAGCTATTAGATACACTTTAACCGAAAGCGGTTAAATCGCTATTTCAGAACTACGTTCAAAAGGTGTGCAAAGGGGGACTATTGCCATTTCATAGTACATCACAATATTAAAAGTGTCAGCTGAAAGCACTGCGAGGGGGCAGAATTGGAACTAGTATCGTCTCTTAATGCTATACATAGTTTTGCGTTAGTTCGGAACTAGTGCGCTACGTGGTAGGTACCATACGTACATGATGCATAGCAAGAGTCCATTGATTCTGGGTTGCAGAAACACGAAAGATAGCTTCAGAAACCGCTATGTGTTGTCACACGAATTGATTTTATCTAATCATGATCTAAATATTTTGAAACTTGGTTCTTATATATTTTTTTTAAATATTCATCAATTTCCTCATTTGTACGGAATTTAAACGGTATTGGTAATGTGTAATGGTAAACTGCAATGGTAGCGTGCTCCGCCAACCACACCAAAGATTCCGTGTTCGCTTCCGGGGCAAGGCAACATCAAAAATTAAGAAACACATTTTTTCACTAGTTATAAGCGTGGTCTTTCCTCGGCACTGATTTGGCAGACACTCTGAGTGTATTTCTGCCATGAAAAGCTTCTCAGATAAAACACATCTACCTTGCAGATGCCTTTCGGAGACGGCGCAGAACATATAAGTCCCGTTCCGCCAATTTGTAGGAAAAATTAAAAAGAGCTCGACGCAAATTGAAAGAGAAGCTCGGCCTAAAACCTCTTCGGATGTGATCGCGCCGTGCATTCATTTTTATGTACTTATTTATATGGTAAACAAACAAACAAACGAACAAAAAAAGTTAGAAATTTATCCACATATGGCAAACTTTTAAATGAACCAATCAACGGCTACAAAAAGCGGTACGGTTTTCGGTTCCGATCAAATATTTGTGAACGATTCAGTACGGTTACTGGTTTTGTTATTGAACTGAAAAAAGTGGTTTGCCGGTTAAAACACTCATCCACGTCTCTGAATTTAAATATATTCCTACACAAGATTCTAGCCGATTCAAATGAGTATGTACTTAAATTGAGCCAATCACGTCACTTAGCTATTGCCATCTGATCAAATATTAACCGCACTTGCCAAAATTAGGAACGGGGATAATCATTATAGGAGCATACTTTTCTCATAATGTTTGCTTATAAACGTCCTTGTTCTTCTGAAGGATTCGGAAACCCACCTTGCTGTCAGTAATCCCTTTTATATGCAATTAACTGATTAGTGTTCCAGGCTATGGAATTTGTCCCACTCTGTGTATTACTTTTTTTTTGTTCCAAATTAGTTTTATATTTTATCTTTTTTTATTATGGGGCTAAGAATATACCCGCGGCAGGTATGATTGTCGTAAGAGGTGACTAAAATACCCAAATGATTGAAGGTGTAGCAAGGAACTGTCAGCGCAATTTATAGCTTTTCCAACTCAATTGTCAACCTAACCTATCCGTGCGAATTCTATTTCTTTAGCAGTCGCGGCTGTGATGGGATGGCCTAGAAGGTTCAAAGTGATCATATTAAACCGTTCTCGAGGTGGTCGGGCTTGTACCTTTATGGTGCTTGTTACCATACCGGATCTATATCCGGAAAAGGGTCATCAACATTGACATCGCTCTCCGAAACCTTCGGGGAGTGTTTTTAGCGCTACACAACAAAACAAGAACAGTCTAAAATTTAACATTTTAGATTCTGCTCTATAATGCGTACTTATTTAATAATAATTGTAATTGGAGGGCGTGGGGGTCAAGAGCTAAATGTAAGCTGCAAGTTTAAGTTGGGTGATCACTGCACTGTCGTCTTGCTGTGATTAAAGATGCGGTGTATGAAATGATATCCAGTGCAATTGCGGCTGGGAACTTAACAAATACTCTCCTAACCAAGCGGCTACCAAGGCCTTGTGTTCAACTACAGTGCGATTGAGGGTAGTCTGGGAGTGCCTTATCTCGCTTTCGATTGCATCGAACTATTGTGTAATTAATATTATGTGGATCCCGGCTGTAGTAATAACCCGGGAAACTGTCAAGCGGATCTCTTAGCCCGCATCGGTACAATTGAACCACATGATCACCTGTAGTCGGCTCCTGTATATATGGACATCACCTCTTACAGGGGAGGCAGGAGGTTTGCCGAAATGATTGGGTTCACTAAGGCTCATATATCAATGGGCATTGGGGCACTGTCCAATGGGAATCCATGCGATATGTCCCAATATACTGGAAACCTGATCCTGTCACAGCTGTTTGGAGGATGTTGAGGTGGAATTATCGAGTGACTTTATGCTTAATTGCCAAGCTTATGCCAGAAGTAGGCGAAAGTATTTGGCTCGCGACTCACTTGGATACCCGGAGGATATATCCAAGGTTGAGATCGGTCCAATTAGAACAATATCGCTACAGCATCTTACCGTTATTTTATGTCATATCACAACGGACCTTTATACTGCTTTTGGTTGATACATTTAAATACATATTGCTTATACTTCGGCACTGAATATACCTAAGTGTAAGAATTGCAGCGAGTTGTCCCGCTATGCTTCCGATTAGCACCAGTTCGGTGTATTGCGTGACTGACTCCTGTTTTTATACCATTTATACATACTGCATTTTTGTTAAGTTTAAACCTGTGAGTTACTTTTTTTTTTTTTAAGTGGTCGTGGTCGTCAACCGGTTTGGATTAGATCTAGATATAAGTAATGCCGAGAACAATACTTCTGCCAAGTTGCAAAATGATATTCACGCCTTTTGATTTACGGCTTTCGAATCTTTTAGGTGACTTGTAATAGTGTCAATGGAACTAGCGTCAAATTACATTATTTCCAGATCCGAAATTTAGTGTACTGCTCCCGGCTCTGGTCTTGTGTCAGTATACTATAGAACATACATATTTAGGGCATTCCAATGAGACATACAGCTCGTGATCACAATCAAATCTCATTGATCCCTATCAGTACTCTGAGAGTTGGCAGCACTCAACTAATGTGTACACATAATAGGGTGCCTTTTATTTTCACACTTCGTTTCCCAAATCGCTCCAGATATTTTTTGTCAAACAGTTAAAACAAATTATCAAACTTATAACTGGTATAATAAGTTATTTAAACCATGCCACAAATGCGACATATTTTCCATATAAAAGGATCGGCAGTTAACACACGTCCAAAAATGTCGGGAGGAGTACCAAAAGAAGCATTTTGAACTAAATAACTATCGTCCCAAAGCTGATATTAAAAATTTTATTTCGGTCAGGAGCTTTGTGCGAAGAGCAATTGCACATTATGTTGTGGCTCTTGTATAAAAAAAAATTAATGTTTTTCTATCATGATTTAAAATGAATATAATGTAATTATTTTATGGCCTAAATAATTTGTTTACAGACTTAAAATAAAAATGTATGTGTTGTCGAGTTGAAACATTATTTTTAATATCGGATGCCCTATTGAATATGTCTGTAAATGCGGACGGAGGGGATGCCGTCACACATTTTTCACAAAAACCAAATCAACAGAGTCCGAAATTGATCCAGCTTGATATCAGGATTACAGCGTTGTTATTGCATTTACATGTTAAATGTTTATCGACATCTGGATCAGATTATATCGGAACGCAACCACCATCAATTTAGAAACAGATTGAACTAAAAAAGTAGACTGCGTACATTTCCTTATTCATTCATTAAAAATACAGACCTTGTACACAAACCACACAACATTTTCAAACTGAATACCACAATTAAACTGTGCAAATAAACAATTATAAGGAAATTTTCTTTTGATAAATAATGCAAATATCGGGCTCATTTCAATTCAATTCACAATTTACAATTCTTTATTATTCGGCAATACACAAACTGTCGTATGCAATGTATGTGCCATGGCGCAATAAAACTAGACAAGTGAAGTTATTAGTACAACAACAAATATTTATTTAATGGCATTCATAATCACGTGATGAATTTTAAAGTAGTTAGCAGGGAAAGTTTTTGCTAATATATTTTTTCCAACCAAACCAAACTCGATATATCGTCACATTAGAAACGGGAAAATTAAAGAAAAGAGAAAACAGAGGAAATGGGACGGAAAAGTAAAGGAAGTTGGAGGGAAGTCGGAAAAGTAAAGAGAACAAGAGAAAGATGGAAGGCAAGAGTAAAAGTAAGAATAAGTGTAATAGTTTGAGACAAAGTAGTAAAAAGAGGCTAACAGGTAGAATGAGAATAAGGCTATTATTAAGAGTAATAGTGAGAGATAGACTTGGCAGTAGCAAGAGCGGGAAGAGCGAGAAAAAGCATAACGATTTACGGAAGAATGAAAAAGATAAGGAAATTTATTGACCCGAATAAGGTAAACTAGAAAATGCAGAGGGGAGAGGAATTAAGAAAGGAAGAGGGTTAGACAGACGAGAGGCACCTGGATAGATAAAGAAAGCCAGAAGAATGTCTATCGGGTTAGGTTGTACGGCTGAGAGTATTTCATGTTTGTCTTAACGTTCCCAGGGATAGCCGGAGCGGTCTAAAACGAAATTCTGATCCGCAAGCGGCATTTTCCTGCACGTTACTTCATATTTCAGCAAGGCGTTCATGTGGTTTTTTATGATACTGAAAAAATCAGTATTGCAGCTAAGTCAAGAAGCAACACTTAAATTTATGAGGGCGAGCTTTTTCAAGTCCTACTCCATTTTGTAATATTGACTTTACTTGTCTTGTCTTGTCAGTTCGCTATGCGCAAAGCTTGAGAACGGTTGAACAGATTTCACTAACTCCTTTTTTAAAATATTCCTCGAAGTACGAAGATGGTTTTTAAGGAGAGAAAAAGGAGCAGGCGCCGACCAATTCTAAATAAATAGTGCATGGTGCGATTTGTTAGAAATTTGATACAAGGGTACTTCCCTGTTTAGCTCTTTATTTGAGAAACTTTTCCTTCCGGGAAGTGGACCAGTGACCGACCTATTCCAAAAATGTTTATTTATATTGCGATTCGATTGAAATTCGGTATAGGGGTACCTCTTTGACAAAGATAATATTTGAGAAACTTTGCTTGAAATGTATAGTTAAGGCAGACTTTCGAAAGAAGCAAATGAGAGATCGGAATGGGAGAGGGAAAGAAAGAGAACGAAGAAAGTGCGAGTAGAAAAGCGTGATAAAAAGAAGGAAGTGGGAGAAGGAAGTAGAAGAAGAAGTAGAAGAGAGAGAAATCGAGAATGTAAAGGTAGAAGATACGGAGGAGAGACGGGGTTCAAATATCGAGATAAAGGGGAAGAGCAATAAGTTATTTTTTTTGCAGAAACTATGAATAGAACAAATGCCTCTGTTTGCTGGCAGAGTAATAACATCGCAGCGAGGAATATTATCTGGCAGGAGAATTTGTCCATATTGTAACGAATTTGCTTGCAAATCCTCTTATTTGCAATCCTCTGCTAAGTTCGAATCACTAAACTGTTGAATAAATAACTCCAATTTGCAATAATGCAAAATGGCCTTTATTAAAGTACTTCACAATACACTCAAACTGTGCAACGATTAGCTTGCTTAATAACCACACTGATTGATAGCTCAATGAAACTCTACTATTCAAAATAATACTGCTATTGCTCGCTAGATATCGTCTTAATCGCAACTGCTTGACAACTCAAATCAAACTGAATTACTTCTTGCTCGCCTGCCCCGCTTTTATAGTTTACGCTGCATACTTCTAGGCCCTTCCATTTCCAGAACTTACCAACTATATTCGTTTGTGTATAGTTCTCATATAGTTCCTACTTGTTTACAAATGTCTACTTTTTAGCGCTTCTCAGATGTACATATGTGAGTTTGTAGTTTACAGTCTCCCGCACACACATAAGCGTATAAGTAAATTCATCTGTGTGTAACATCTCATCTCTCGCTGCCTTGTATGTAAATGTTGCTCGTCGGAATGTGTACATATGTGTAGACGCAATTATTGATTCGTTTATGTAGATACATAATGATTGAATTATTGATGTGAATTCACGTCACTGCTTAGCATCGGCCTGGAGATGGCAGCACTCCTTAGTTTTGCTAATATTCGTAACACTGCCCTCCACCTAAGTCTGATCGTCCCGATCAGACAAATCTCCCAATCTAAACGCCGCTAGCATCGCCATATGTACCACTCTTCTACTCCGTGGTTTCTCAATGCTTTGTATGCGGTAGATGGTATCACTGATCTTCTTCACAACCTTGTACGGGCCTTCCCAACTGCACCGAAATTTGGATGGAACATCTTTCCGCCGGTGAGGGTTATATAACAGTACCAAATTTCCCTCCCGGAAACCTTCCGAATTATTTTCCTTGTCGTACCTGTGTTTCATCTTATTACTCATTATCCTCGATCGTTCCCTCGCACTCTGTTGCTCGGCCAATGAAGAACTACTTCGCAGAGCTTGCGCTGGACGGATTTGCTTTGCATAATCAGTATCGTTCCGACGCTTCACAACAATAGTGTGCCTTGGCTTGAAACCACCCTTGCATTCTTTCTTCGTTTTAGTACGTCCGTTAGGGCTTTTCAATGCCAGTGTTTCTCTCACAGGTACCTCCGGGTTTGATTTGTTTGGCCCATTTGTTCCGTCAACCTTTACCTTTGAATTTCGAGCCTTCGTCGAGTCTTCTCAACCAGTACCCGATTACTGCTGAACCCTTTTTCCAAACTAAAGTTAAGTGGCACATCTTGGTTCTCATAACGCATCACCCTTCTCTGCATATCGATCTTGATGTCATGGTCAACCAAGAAATCCACTCCCAATATAACTTCATCAACAATCTCCGCCACAACAAATTTGTGTAGAACCATGACCTTCCCAATCAATACTTCACATATCACTTCTCCCTGAACTTGGTTATACTCGCCAGTGACCGTACGCAACTTTGCTCCAGGTAACGGTTTTACTCTCCTGTTGACCAAGTCAGATCGGATCAAGGAATGAGATGCGCCCGTATCTACAGTCAGTATTCGTTCGTTGCCATCCACATTCCCTCTGACGGTAAGACTGCTCGATTTTCTACCAATTTGCGACACAGATATCACAGGGCATTCAATAGCTGGATCTAGCTCTCTACCTCTTACTCGCTCTTGCTCATCTCCTCCAGCTTTGCGTTTACGCCCACCCACATTGTTGGAACTATTAAGGCCAAGATCGCAATGACGTGCAATGTGACCGGACTTCCCGCATTTGATAACTTTTTCACTCCGCTTTTGCGATCCTTTCAGCGCCTCCAATATTGCGTCTACCCACTCTGGCCTTTCTACTTCCACACGGCGTGCTTTGAAAACTGGCTTACACAGAAGCCACGCTGTTTCCTGAGTCAATGCATGCCATACCGTTTCAGAAAATGTTTGCTTTGGGTTCGCGTATGTGGCTCGCTTCGTTTCGACGTCCCTTATGCCATTTATAAAACTCTGGATTTTTACCCTCTCGGTGTATTCCACGGGTGCGTCTACATTTGCGAGATGAGCCAACCTTTCAACATCTGAAGCAAACTCCTGCAATGTCTCATTTGCTTTTTGGTAGCGGTTTTGCAACTCAATTTGGAATATCTGTTTTCTATGCACGCTTCCATAACGTCGTTCTACAGCAGCCATCAATGCTTCATAATTGTTCCGCTCTCCTTCGGGAATCGTCTGTAAGATTTCCGCTGCTGGCCCCTTCAATGCCGCGAACAATGCAGCAACTTTATCTTCCGCATTCCAGTTGTTCACTGCTGCGGTCTTCTCAAACTGAAGCTTGAAGACCTGGAAAGGAACAGAACCGTCAAAAGATGGAGTTTTTACCTTTGTATTACTCGCTGAAGCAGCCGGCCGATTAAGTTGCAATTCCTGTATACGACCTCTCAACGCATCTACCTCTGCCTCGAATTTTTCTTCAAACTGCATTATTTTTTCGTCCATGCGCGCTTCGAGTTTTGATGATATACGCGCCTCTTGTGCTTCTAGTTGTACTGTTATGCGTGTCTCTTGTTCTTTCAGTTGGGTTGCCATATATGTCTTTTGTTCTTCTAGCTATGATGACATATTTGTGGATATTTGTGATGACATTTCTGTTATACGTGCCTCTTGTGCTTCCATCTTGGATGTTAAAAGTGTCTCCTGCGATTTTAGTTGTGATGCCAGTTGAGATGACACTGTCGATGTTTGAGCAGATATTGCAGCTAAAATTATGTTCAAGTCTGTACTGGTAACCGTCTGCGATGTTTCGTTCTTCTCTTCAATTTTTGTTGTCTCCTCGCCATCAAGATGAAAGACATGCTCTTCCGCATCAATTCCTTCTGCTTCCATTGCTTCTCGTAGCCGTGCCTGAAGTTCGAGTTTAACGCCGCTTGTATTCAATCCACGGCTCTCCAACTCCTTCTTCAGTTGCGGGATCTTCAATTCACTTAACTTTGCCATGTCCTTGTTGTCCTCTAGAATTTATTCAACAATTCCTCTTCTGACATCAATTGTAACGAATTTGCTTGCAAATCCTCTTATTTGCAATCCTCTGCTAAGTTCGAATCACTAAACTGTTGAATAAATAACTCCAATTTGTAATAATGCAAAATGGCCTTTATTAAAGTACTTCACAATACACTCAAACTGTGCAACGATTAGCTTGCTTAATAACCACACTGATTGATAGCTCAATGAAACTCTACTATTCAAAATAATACTGCTATTGCTCGCTAGATATCGTCTTAATCGCAACTGCTTGACAACTCAAATCAAACTGAATTACTTCTTGCTCGCCTGCCCCGCTTTTATAGTTTACGCTGCATACTTCTAGGCCCTTCCATTTCCAGAACTTACCAACTATATTCATGTGTGTATAGTTCTCATATAGTTCCTACTTGTTTACAAATGTCTACTTTTTAGCGCTTCTCAGATGTACATATATGAGTTTGTAGTTTACAGTCTCCCGCACACACATAAGCGTATAAGTAAATTCATCTGTGTGTGACGTCTCATCTCTCGCTGCCTTGTATGTAAATGTTGCTCGTCGGAATGTGTACATATGTGTAGACGCAATTATTGATTCGTTTATGTAGATACATAATGATTGAATTATTGATGTGAATTCACGTCACTGCTTAGCATCGGCTTGGAGATGGCAGCACTCCTTAGTTTTGCTAATATTCGTAACAATATCTATCTTTATCTTATTTATAAAATTGAAAGCGAGTGTAAAAATTGCGTTAGTTTCATATAGTTTCGCAAAGGCTTACCCAAATATCGATCAATAATATTTGGTATAGAGATTCAATATTGAAGTGAGAAAGGGAGGTGGATTTGTATTGGGAGTGGGACTAGGACTAGAAGTGGAAACGGGAATGTAAAGTTTAGCGAAAGTAGGAGTGGGCGTGGGACTGGGAATGGTATTTGAAGTTGTGCTGGTATTGTGGGGGGGGGGGGGGACAAATGGAATAAGGGATGGACAAGAATTATAAGAAAAATTGAAGATAGAGTAGAAGAGAATGGAAATTATTATTTCTGTTTATTGGATTAGAAATTGAAAAGAAGAAAACAATTATCTGCACATTGCGATGGTAACATTTCGAAAACCGCCACGTCAGACAATGTTTTTTCCAACATGTTTTACCGATTATCGAACCACGTTGAAAGTCACAACGACCTAGCTATTAGCCTATTGTTTGTATTTGTTTTCTTTGGTAATTTCAGTTTCACCCTATTTCCACACTCTAGCACAAATTGATACATTCTGTCTTTACGTAAATTTGTACAAGGTGTGGCTTTTTTTGTTATTATTATTGTTAGTGATAAAATTATACGGGTTCCGAGTGATTAGTATCGATACTTTTCCAAAATATACTGGAGTATTTTGTACTCGATGCTTTTTATCAAGTACTGATTAAAGTATCGATACTTTACTTCGATGTTTTACCCGATACTTAACCAATTTCCAATAGTCTACATGTTAAAGTTCAACAAAGTATAGTATATTCACACCATAACTTGGTGCATAATTGAGATATCTTTCCCAAATCTGGTACTCAAGCTTATCTGAACTAAAGATATCGTCAACGATGCGGCAAAGGCTGCTACCTCCAGCTTTTACTCAAACCGAGTTTTTGATAATGGTTGATTGGGAAACGAATCACAAAAATTTTATAAAAACAAAACATGCTAACTCCAAAGAATTTCAATACATTTTAAACTATTGTACGTTGAGTGACATTTTCATTCAGTTGAATGTGAAATTTTGTTGGATGGAGCTTTTACAGCGTCGGCATGATATATTGGTATTGAAAATTGTTGAAATCAGATTAAAACCAAGCCCACTTTCTAATATTTCAAAAAATGTTAGAGAAGAACAATGTGTTAACAAATACTGATAATGTAAAAGTTGCAAAAACCTTATCCAAAAATTAATAAATTTTTTTTCTGTTTCCTACTTCTAATTCTCTTTACCAATTACATTTAAACAGCGTTTGGCCATCTGTTACAAATCACTGATAACGTTGAAATTTCGTTCACTGTCAATTACTTTTTGATATTTCCATGTGCTCTTGGTTTTTTGACAATTGTTTTTGTTTTTATGAAAACAATTGTCAAGTTTTTTTTGATATAGTTTTAAAGTTCTGAAAAAATCCACAAAAATCATCTACAAGGTTTTTATGTACATGCAAGGAAAAAAAACTAATTTTCGACGCCCTATATAAAATTATGGAACTCACTGCCAAATGACATTAAAAAGCGATAGCACAATGGCTACTTCGTGAAAATCAACGACAGCTCTTTTAGTTTGATTTCGATGGTCGTACGGTAAGAAAGTGTCGCACGCGCACTTAAAACAGAGTACCAAAGAGTGCGTGTGACACGTGTTCACCGTTCAAGCATTGAAATCAAACTAAATAAATAATTGATTTTGCTTTCGTGCTCGCTACGCGTTCGTGTTTACTAACACATTCTCAATTTGCTAACCTGCCCACCGCTGATTATGATAGAGATCCAATATTATGTATTTTGCCTGTTGCTAACACCGAACCTTTACGAACCTTTTCGAATCTTTTCGAGCCTTTTCGGATCTTTTTTGACAAATATCCGTTACGGTTTTTTTTGATTTAGTCGCCAAGCCCGCGATAAAATCTATGCAATAGCTTAAAAACGGTCCGCAGTGAAAACATGTTCAAAAATATCGGAAGACGTACCAAAACAAAGCGTTTTGAACTAAATAGTTATCGTACCAAGGCTGATGTTAAACATTTTACTTCTGTCAGGAGTTTTGTGCAAAAAGCAATTGCACATTATGTTGTGGTTCTTGTATTTATCAAACACAAAATGTATTGATATTCTATCATGATTTAAAATGTATACAATGTAATTATTTTATGGCTTTAATAATTTGTTTTCCGGTTTAAAGTTTAAAGTTATGGGTTGTCGATTGAAAAAAATATGTTAAATATCGGATGCCCTAGTGCATATATCTGTAAGTGCTACCAAGTACAGAGGGTATGCTGTAAAAAATTCTCCACAAAAAATAAGTCAACAGAATCACCCTGTTGAACCGAAATTTGTCCAGATAGATATCAGAATTACAGAGTTCTTATTGCATTTGCATATTAAATTTTATCGGTATCTGGATCAGGTTTCATTGGAACTCGGGGAATATGAACATGTTCGCCAACTTTGGTTGATTTTTTCGTATCGGAACATTAACATGAAAGTGACTTACATGCTTTTCTTCAATTTAAAACATACAATATCATTTAAAATGAAATGAAATTTGTTGAAATAATCTGGCAACTCGAATAGCTGTTATACGTCTTTGTTCTATCTCTTTATCATATAATTTTTTCCTATTGTAATGAGACAGTTTTCTAGTTAGTTGTTACGATCACTCAAGTCGATGAGACTTTAATAATAATAAACATCTTTGAATTTACTCCTACGAATACTTTTATTTCGCGGTTACGCCAAAAGGTAACGACCTCTAAATCTAACAAAAGGTTATGGGCCCAGGTGGACCTAAGACGCGAAGCCAAAGTAAAGTAGAAGAACAAGAGATAACTGAAGAATCAAATTCGACAGATGACGACGTGTTTGAAGACACTTTACTGCAACCAGAGTCGATAAAATCCGAACAAGTGTCACGTGAGCATATTATAAGTGAACTCCCAGATATGGCAAATGGGCTATACGCTATTGAAAAACTCGATGAGCATAATTATGACTCATGGTGCGTGCAAATGCGTGGAGTGCTAATTCATTCGGATCAGTGGAAAGTCGTGTCTGGTAAACTAGCACGGACTGATGACAATGCTGAAGAGTGGTATACGTTAGATGAGAAAGCGCTCGCTGCAATGGTTTTGTCAGTCAAACCAACACAACTGAACCACATTAAAAATTGCAAGCAATCCAAGGAAGCGTGGGAAAAATTGGAGTCCATCTATAAACCCAAAGGTCCTGCTAGAAAAGTTACCCTATATAAAAGTCTGTTGAATCTCCGTTTGTCGGATGACGGTAATATGCTACAATTTTTAAACTCATTTCAAGACATTGTTGAGAAATTGGCAGAGGTCGGAATTGCCATAAACAATGAGATGTTGGTCATCATACTTCTATCGAGTCTGCCAAACCATTTTGAAAGCTTCGTGATTGCCATGGAAACAAGAGATGAACTACCGGAATACAGCGTATTAAAAGTGAAACTTCTAGAAGAATACGAGCGAAGAAATAATCGAAACAATAAAGAAAGCATTCAGCATGCATTTTCTGCTCAGAACAACAACAATAATAGAGCTCAACATCGAATGGACAAAAATAAGAACCCTAATGATTCTACTTCCACTTTGCATGGAAACTGTAAGGCGAAAAATAATGTTAAATGCTACCATTGTCATAAACGCTGGCACTATGCTTACAACTGTAAATCGAAAAAATCAAAAGAACAAAAAGAATCGAAGGAAAGCTCATATTATGCACAAGCTAACACAGCAATCACAAATATCAACAACTACTACAATTGCGAAAACCGGTCTGAGTGGATTGTGGATAGTGGTGCCACATCACATATGTGTAACAACAAAGATTTTTTTTGTTTCAATGGAAAAAGTAGAGGAAATGGTGTCGATTCCTGGAAATCAAATCGTCACAGCAGTAGGAAAGGGAGATGTGAAATTGACAACGGCAAATGGCAAATTACTGCTCAAAAATGTCTTGTATGCTCCCACATTCCAACATAACTTTTTCTCAGTTATAAAGTGTGTTAAAAACGGCGCGAGGGTGACATTTTCAGACCAGGGTGTTGTTGTAAAAGATAAACATTGCAATGGTATAACCTTGAAAGCAAATATCAAAAATGATTTGTTTGTGTTTGAGAGTACAATGCAGTCGGCGTATTCGTGTGTATTGCAAGAAAATATGTGGCATTTGAGGCTTGGACATGTAAATTTCGGATGTTTGCATCAAATGAAAACAAAACAATTAGTGCGCGGATTAGAAAAAGCACATTTTAAGGAAAATAATTCGTGTGTTACATGCATGCGCAGCAAAATTCACACGCAACCGTTCCCACAACAATCTGAAAGTAAAGCTGACAATATATTGGGCTTGATACACACCGACGTATGTGGCCCCTTCAACGTTCAATCAATTGGTGGCTCACGATATTTTCTTAGCTTCATTGACGATAGGTCTAGAAAAATGTTTGTTTACTTCATAAAATCGAAGGAAGAAGTACTTGATAAGTTCAAAGCATTTAAAAACATGGTAGAGCGTCAAACAGGGAAGTTGATACGCTCTTTGAGAAGTGATAATGGAGGCGAATTTATTAACAATGCCTTTAATAAGTACCTGGAGGAAAATGGTATTACACGCCAATTGAGTACTCCTTATAGCCCACAACAGAACGGAGTATCGGAGAGAGCCAACCGTACATTGGTTGAAATGGCAAGGTCGATGTTAGTGCAAGCCAATCTCAGTGAGAAATTTTGGGCGGAGGCAGTAGCAACCGCGGTGTACCTTCGAAATCGCATATCATCTAAATCAATTGGTGATATAACTCCAAACGAAATATGGTATCGGAAAAAGCCTAATATACAACACCTCAGAGTGTTTGGGTGTTTAGCGATTGCGTTGGATAAATCGCGGTTGCTACTGCCTCCGCCCAAAATTTCTCACTGAGATTGGCTTGCACTAACATCGACCTTGCCATTTCAACCCCATTTGGTAGCATCTACGCCAATACCTGAATGTAATATAAATACTGCAAAACTTGGATTGATAGTAGATAAACCAAAACCAGGTTTCGGCAATACTAATGACGGCAACAATCTCAGTGAGAAATTTTGGGCGGAGGCAGTAGCAACCGCGGTGTACCTTCGAAATCGCATATCATCTAAATCAATTGGTGATATAACTCCAAACGAAATATGGTATCGGAAAAAGCCTAATATACAACACCTCAGAGTGTTCGGGTGTTTAGCGATTGCGTTGGATAAATCGGAAAATCGTAAATTCCGTGCTAAAGGAAGGAATTGTATTATGGTGGGCTACTCACAAGAGTCAAAAGCGTATCGGTTGTATGACATAGAAGCGAAGAAGATTATTATTAGAAGAGATGTCAAATTTCAAGAAGATATGCTAATGGGTAAATTTACGCCGGACGGTGAAATTTTAAGACAACTTGAATCGTACGAAAACCTTGATAATGAGGTGGCAGAAAATACCGTATCCACACATTTAACAGAAACAAATGTAGCAGAAAGAGATGAACAGAGTTTAAGCAGAAAGCCAAGTTCTGATGAAGTATGCCAACCAAAGCGTGGACGTCCGAAAATTATTCGCACAGGCAGGCCCGGTCGACCCCGAAAAATACCCAACAGCGTTAATTTTTTATCTAATAAAATCACCATACCCGAGAGCGTGAAAGATATTGACGGTAAAGAATATGAGCAAGAGTGGAAAGCAGCCATGAAACAAGAGATTGACTCGTTGATTATGAACAAAACTTGGTCACTAACTGAATTACCACCAAACCAAAAACCAATCGCATGTAAATGGGTATTTGATTTAAAATCAGATAAAAATGGAAACATCGACCGTTTTAAGGCCCGATTAGTGGCGAAAGGATGTAGCCAAAAATATGGGATTAATTATAAAGAAACATTCTCTCCAGTCATAAGATATGCAACAATAAGAATGTTGCTTGCGCTTGCAGCTGCAAATAAAATGCATCTTCACCAGTTGGATATCACAGCAGCCTACCTTAATAGTTCTCTAAATGAAGAGTGTTACATGCAACAACCTGAAGGTTTTGTAGATGAAAAATATCCAGATCGAATATTGCGGCTACACAAAGCAATCTACGGGCTCAAACAGTCAGGACGTGAGTGGAACTTCACGCTTGATGCCGTCCTCAATAAAATGGGGTTTTTGCCTAGCAAAAACGAGCAGTGTCTATACATACGCTACATTGGCGGAAATTTATGTGTCGTTGCAGTCTATGTAGACGATTTAATTGTAGGTAGCCAAAGTTTAGAAGACATAAACATGTTTAAAGCCGACCTCGCAAAAGAGTTTAAGCTCGTTGATAAGGGACCGATCTCATATTTCCTTGGTTGGGAGATCGACAGGTGTGGAAGTACTGGTGCGATAACAGTATGTCAGTCTAAATATATACGCAATCTATTAAAACAATACGATATGGTCAATTGCCGTCCTGTATCAACTCCTTTGGATCCAGGGTATAAGGTGGGTGATGTAGACGAATCTGACACACAGATCGAACAGAAATCATACCAGCAGTTGATTGGTGAGTTACTATATTTGGCAATATCTACACGCCCTGATATACAACATTCTGTAAGTAAATTGGCACAATGCAATTCAAACCCAACCCGTAAGCACGAAGTTGGCGCGAAACATATATTACGCTACCTGGCAAAAACTATCGATCTGAAGTTGAAATACGATGGCAATATAAAAGAAATAGAAGGCTACTCTGACGCAGATTGGGGTGGTGACATCAAAGATAGAAAATCGTACTCTGGATACGTGTTTTTAATGAGTGGTGGTGCAATTTCTTGGGAAAGTAAGAAGCGGAGTGCGGTAGCAGTAAGCACAACCGAAGCGGAATACTATGCACTGTCTACAGCAGTAAAAGAAGGAATTTACCTTAAACGCCTTTTAGAGGAAATTGGACAATATGCGGCAAATGAGCATATCTTAATAAAATGCGACAACTTAAGCACTCAACAGCTAGCGAAAAATCCAGTATACCGACCGCGTACTGAACACATAGACATACGCTTTCATCATGTACGTGATGAAATATCTAAGGGCACTGTCAAATTAGCTTACATAGCATCTGGTGACATGATTGCAGACGTACTCACTAAAAATCTATCAAAGGATAAACACATTAAATTTGTGAAGCTTATGGGTCTTTCATAATACATATGCACATTTGAATTTTATTTCGAATTCGCTAAAACAGATATTCGTGTTGAGAGGAAATGTTAAAATAATCTGGCAACTCGAATAGCTGTTATACGTCTTTGTTCTATCTCTTTATCATATAATTTTTTCCTATTGTAATGAGACAGTTTTCTAGTTAGTTGTTACGATCACTCAAGTCGATGAGACTTTAATAATAATAAACATCTTTGAATTTACTCCTACGAATACTTTTATTTCGCGGTTACGCCAAAAGGTAACGACCTCTAAATCTAACAAAATTGCTCTTCAAAAGTTAATTAAAAGCTATTTAGCCAACCGATACCAACTGGTAATTAGTGGGGCCGAAATGTCACGACTTAGTGCAATAGTCTGCGGTGTGCCTCAATGGTCAATTCTTGGGCCGTTGCTGTTTAGCTTATTTATCAATGACATTTTTACAGTCTGTAAATTTGTTACTATTTACGCTTATGCATACGATGTCCAGCTTTACCTTTCTAGCCGTATTTATGAGGTCGATGATCTCTGTTCTAAACTTAATGCTGACATCTCAGAAATTTTCCATTGGGCTAATAACAACGGGCTTCGTCTTAACGCAAATAAAACTTACGTCTTACCTATATCAAAGAGAAAGTTGGCTGAGACGGATATTCCACCGAATTGTATTGGTACCGACCAAATTAAAATGGTGAGTAAAATTACAAACCTCAGCTTTGTAGTTAACTCCAGTTTGACTTGTGTTGACCACGTTAACCAGGCTACAGGAAGGGTGTATGGCGCACTGCGAAATCTGAGGCTCTCGGCGATGTTTACTCCTCGTAACATATGCCATAAAGTGGCTGTCCAACTAATTTTACCTTATTTGACATATTCCAAGTTGATATATAATAAGCTAGATTCGCACTCGGCTCATCGGTTAGACGTGGCCTTTAACCATATAACACGCTATGTTTATGGAATTACGAGGTTCGACCACATATCCCGTTGGAAATCTTGCCTTCTGGAATGTCAAAAGTCCGACTGTTTCAAAGCCAGGAGCTGCATTTTCCTTTTCCGACTCATGCTCACTAAGACGCCCTTATATCTCTATAATAAGCTTTCTTTCACAAGATCCGCTCGTTCAAACGTCCTTATAGTACCCACATTTAAATCTGTTGCGTCGACTAGACTATTCTTCGTGAACACTATACGTACCTGGAATTCTATTCCCAATGCTATAAGAAATAGTATAAGCAGGAGCAACTATAAGAATGTTATCTATATCTATTTTTCTGATAATATTATGTAGACTGGCCGTGTATTTGTTCCCGATACTAGAATAAATTACAATTTAGCTTTTATGGATAGGCTTACAATATATATATCGGTTTATACCAGCATCATGTAACTGTTTATTTTCTCTTTGTACTACTACTGATAACTATCTTTCCTCTCATGTTGTACTATAAAATACCTCAATCTTATTTGTACTAATAATTTTCATCATTAAATAAATGAAATGAAATGAAAATATAAAAAGTCTCTGCACTTCTTTGGTACAGAGTCCAAAATACTCACTTGGACTGTGTATACTAGATACCTTTTACTGAGTATGAGTGCTCCGACTTGATCCGAGTAATTAAAATGAGTACTGGTATCGCTACTGTTTATAAAGTTCTACCACTAGTTATTGTACCACTCTTATTTACCCTTTTCCACAATAAACAAAAATAATAATTGAATAACAATTTTAATTTACTGGTGCTAAACTAATTAATTCTTAGAATTTTAAGCAAAATTGAACACACATGCTCTACTTTAGCATTTCAATTCCTGAAATTAAGAACCAATAGCTTTTGTTTATTTTTTATTCGCATATTCTAAAATGTATAAATAGCGCCAACAGAATTTAACTTGATTCAATTTTTACTTAAAAATTGGTGTGGAAATAGGCACAAAGTACTATGAATTTACGAAATTCGTTTGCGCTTCTGTTTGCTGTCCTTGGGTGCCTTTCGGGCTACCCGAATGCTCCATTTCGTATTGTTAGCGGCAAACCTTCGAAAATAGAGGATAGCCCATATGTGGTGGGAATATATAATAAAGGCGAATATTATTGCGTTGGGTCATTAGTAACTTTGCAATTGGTGGTTACACTTGCACGATGCGTGAGAAGCTATGAGGTGAAAGACTTAACTGTGTTGGCTGGTGTTACGAATTTACAAGAAAAAAACGGGCGACAAAGTCGCTATGTGCTAGATACATTTCATCAAAGTTCTTATAAATCCAAGACATTCCATCTGGATGTAGGTGCCATACAAGTGCTTACAGCCTTTATTCCGGATCCTAAAGTGAACACAATAGAACTTTGCGGTACTACATTACAAGAGGGCACAGAAATGCATGTTTTTGGATGGGATTCAACTGTTCCCGGAAAATTACCATTGAGCATAGCACTTCAAACTATTGTCGTGACTGTAGTATCAAAGCAGAATTGTGCAGATCGTTATAAAATAGCAAAGCAAAAATCAGTGATTTGTGCTGGAGATTGTGATAATGGTGAATCTCTGGGAGATGGTGGAGCACCGGCCGTTGTGAAAGGAAAACTGTGTGCGATGGTAATAGCTGGGGCGTATAAGGGTTTGCCGCAGCCTTATACAAATGTAACATATTCAGATGTTTTAGGCTTTATAAAGCAAAAGATGAAAAAATACAAATAAAATGAAAAAAGAAATTGAAGTGTATTATTAAGTATAAATCGACTGCTGACATATGTATATGTATGTACATATGTATGTAATACTTCTATATTGCTAATACAGGCAGTGTACACTCACAAATATCAGAGTGCCGTTTAAAATTTTTATTTTCGATAAATCATACATTTTTCTTGTCCCACTTATACTGTTATAGTCACAATTCTTTGGTTGTGCATTCAAAACTCATTGGGAACAAAATATTTTTAGCAATATAAGAGTATTACATACATATATGACTGCTGAGTGGAATATCATCCTATTTTCCTATCACCCCATTTCAGATATTACCAGCTCACATCAAATATTTTGAATCTATGCTGAGAAAGGGCGTTTTCGTAACGGTGGTATTCCACTCAGAAGTCAAAATGGCGATTGTTTGTTTTTGTATCATCTGCAAATAAATATTTTTGAATGAAATTCAATAAAAAAAGTGTGTGTGTACTTATATTTGCGCGTGAGAGGTTATACTTCTTTGGCATCATTAAACTATCAAAGGGATAGCTTCACAGCAACCCGGTTGTTGTTGTTGTGTTTGTTGGTGTTGTAGCGATAAGGACACTCTTTGAAGGCATTTGGGAAGATGTTGATGGTCTTTTGCCGGATGGAGATACGTTACGTTCCGGTAACAAGCACCATAAAGGTACTAGCCCGACCATCTCGGGAAAGATTTGGTATGACCACATGCAACCTTCTAGGCCATAAAGCCCTCCCACCCCCTAGAACCATCAGGAGTTCGGGGTCGCCAGAGCCTCGGCTGTAAGTGAAACAGGATTCGTCGCGGGTAGGTGAGGTTGACCATTGGGTTAGATAAGCTACGTATATATTGCGCTGGCAACTGCTTGAGAGGGTTGCGCTACACAACCCCTTGAATCAATTTGGTATTTTAGTCACCTCTTACGACAGGCATACCTACCGCGGGTATATTCTAATCCCCCCCAACCCACTGACCGACCCCACTGACCGACCCCGGAACGTGTTTATGTGAATTTTCTTTCAGGGATGTGGACCAGCGACCGATATATTCTAACAAATTATATTCATGGATCGATTTGCCTGAAATTCGGTATATAGGTAGCTAGGATAGTATTTCCAACATATTTTTTTCGACAAATGGGACAGGGACCGACTGGGACTGGGGCTTGGGCTGGGACCGTAACTGGGACTTGAAATGCGAATAAGGGATGAAGAAGAATAAGAGGAGCTAGAGAGAAGAGAAAAGGGGGAAGGGGAAATAGATAGAATTAGACCGAAGATATAAAGATAGTGATAGCTGGAGCGGAAAAGAAGTGAGGAAAGGGCCGAGAGGGAGAAAGAGACGCAGGGAAATAGAAAGGCAGAGAGACCATTGACTAAAAAGAAGAAGGAATAGGGGGAGAGGGTGGGAGGGAGAGTAACATGCCAACCTAATATAAACGCACGCAAGTCATTTTCTGTCAAAAATGTCTCATGCACAATAAACTTGTATGAGAACAACCCAAATTGAATTTGCTGCGTGAAAACCAAACTCGATTTCCAATTTTTGTTCTGCGTGACATTTAGATTTGACGTTTGCACACATGCTTTACTTTGTCGCAACGCATGCTTATTTGGGTTAGGGCAAAAATCGCCGGTTGTTTGCGTGCGCTAAAAAAACGCAGTGCGGTTTTATTAGGTTGGCATGTAAGACGTAAAAACGTATTAAAAGTTATGCAGATAGACCAAAGTTAGGGAGGAATAATGTATGCTGGTTCTTATACAAAGAAAAAAGAACTTTTGCTAAGTTGATTAATTTAGTAGTTGTTCGAGTTTAAATTTCAACCTCAAATTGTATGTGATTCCGCATTCGATTTGTATGGAAAAACTAAAGTCGCGATTTGGCAC
The DNA here is from genome assembly GCF_040869045.1 of Eurosta solidaginis. NCBI lineage: Eukaryota > Metazoa > Arthropoda > Insecta > Diptera > Tephritidae > Eurosta > Eurosta solidaginis. Next base: position 51,711,621 of record NC_090320.1, read on the forward strand.
CTCTAAGTATTCGCCCTGTAGGGAAACTCTCTAGTTTAAAACTTGTGCGCTTCTATTGCGTTCGCAACTACTACTATTTCGCCATCGATCTCACTTATATGCTTTCAACTGGCGATTTTAACATGACGATGTCCTAGGAAGTGGAAATTGTCCAAGCTGCATTCCCTTTTCTCTAGTTTAGAACGAAACACAAATTTCCAAATTAGAACTAGTTATTTATTGGCACGTTTTCGATAGCACCAAAACTAGTGTAAAGATTTAGAGTTTACATCTAGTTATTTCTACATGTTCCTTCTAGTACGATCTTAGACGTTTTTCCGATAGTTCCTCGCCGGTGAAAAAAGCATACTCATAAAGCATACTGTGGGAAAAAAGGCATACTCATAGTCGAAGCTTATTAAAGCTGGTAGCTGTTTTTTCTTTTTGTTAGTGAACTTTTGTCAAATATATGTTAAATATGAAATATAAAAATTCAAACTGCAGATTTTATTAAAAATTAGTACTTATTTGGCACTTTAGGACTAATCCCGACAGAAAAATTTGCATCACCAATTATTTTCACCATACCAAAAGGAAACTTTTTTTTTGCTCACCATTGTGTATGTACATACATATGTACCTTGCAGCGAATAGATATGGGAGAAGTAACCCAAAGGTACAGTTCCGCACTAGGATTTAAATGACACTTTCTGAACTGGATCTAATCGGATGCGGACCGGTACAGCTGTTAGCACACTTTTACCAATAGCGGTCAAGTCGCTATTTCAGAACTACCTTCAAAAGGTTTGCAAAGGGGGGCTATTGCCAATTGATAGTACATCATAGTATTAAAAGTGTCAGTTGAAAGCACAGCGAGGGGGCAGAATTGGAACTGGTATCGTCTCTAAATGCTAAAGTTCTGCGATAGTTCGGAGCTAGCTGCAGGTTACGTAAACGATACATAGTAGGAGTTCATTGATATTCTAGATTGCAGAAACACCAAAGATAGTTCAGAAACCGCTATGTACATATTATCAACCGAATTGATTTTATCAAATCATGATCTCAGTATTTTTAAACTTGGTCTCAGTCTTCCTTATTTTTTTAAATATTCATAAATATCCTCATTTGTACGGAATTTAAACGATATTGATTATGCGTAATGGTAAACGGCAATTGTAGCGTGCTCCGCTAACCACACCAAAGAGTCCGTGTTCGGCACATCAAAAATTAAGAAACAAGTTTTTTCAATTAGAAAAAGCCGTTATAAGTGAGGTCGTTCCTCTGCAGTGATTTGGCAAACACTCTGAATGTATTTCTGCCAGTAAAAGTTTGAAAAAACATCTGTCTTGCAGATGCCGTTCGGAGTCTAGGTCCCGTCCCGCCAATTTGTAGGAAAAATTAAAAAGAGCACGACGCAAATTAAAAGAGAAGCTCGGCCTTAAATTTCTTCGGATGTTATCGCGCCTTGCACTCATTTTTATTTATTTATTTAAATGGTAATAAAAAAAGGACGTGTGGCACTCGGGGACTAAAGCGGTAAAGCTATTGCATATTATCAACTTATGCAATTATAATATTCATGCAACATTTTGTTTTCTTTGATATTAATTCAAGTTTTGTCTTTGATATTAATTCAAGTTAACCTTTTTAAGCGTGGTGACCGACAAGAAAACAAATTTTTTACTTTAATATTAATATTTAACTTTCACTTTAACTTTAACTTTATTTTTAACTTTAACTTTAACTTTCACTTTAACTTTAACATTCACTTTAACTTTAACTTTATTTTTAACTTTAACTTTAATTTTAACATTCACTTTAACTTACTTTAACTTTAACTTTACCTTTAACTTTAACTTTAACTTTAGCTTTAGCTTTAACTTTAACTTTAACTGTAACTTTAATTTTAATTTAACTTTAACTTTAACACAGGTACGATGGTACGGTCAGTACGAAAAACAAAATCTGGTAACGTACTGATTGGAACGGCGCGCTGCAGTGACCAAACGGCCTTCAGAGCAGCTATAGGAAGTGCAGTAGGAGAGGTCGGTGAAACACAACAGCTTTCCAAGCGGATGAAGTTGGAAGTACTTGGCATGGACTGTCTCACAACTGAAACAGAAATCCAAGACGCAATAAGGAGGGAGGTCGGAAAAGAAGAAATCACGAGACCTCTCCGTGTCTCTGTGTTCGCAGCAAACCAAAGAGAACAGAAGATGGCGGTCGTCGAAGTGGACGAGAATATTGGCAACGCCCTAATCAAAAAAGGTAAAATTCCTATCGGATGGATACAGTGCCGAATCAGACAACGAGCAGAAGTACAACGCTGCTTTAGGTGTCTCGGCTACGGACACCGGAAGGCTGAATGCAAGGGTCCAGAGAGGAGTAACGCCTGCTGGAAGTGTGGGCAAAGCGGCCACAAAGCTTCGGCCTGTACCGCAGCTCCAAAATGTTACCTGTGTAATACGCAGAAGCTCGATCATGTCCCTGGATCTGGAGCATGCAGCATTTTCAGAGCGGCACTCGCTGTTTCAAAGGCCAAAGTCTCAATTCAATAGTGATTAGTTTTATCCAAGGCAACCTAAACCGGAGCAGACTTGCTGATGAGCTACTACAACAGTTGGTCTTAGACCATAAAGCTAACTGCGTTATCATCAGCGAACCCTATAGAGCCCGAAATGATTGGCATATAGACAACACCGGCACCGCCGCAATCTGGATGACAGATGCAAACGCCAATATTGTGAACCGTGTTGCCGGACAAGGCTACGTCCGCCTAACTACGAATAATACCACAATAGTAAGCTGCTACTTGTCTCCGAATGATCCCATTCAAACGTTCAGGGACAAGCTTGAACTTATTGAAGACGACCTGAGGGACTTAACTAGTAACCTGGTTGTGGCGGGAGACTTTAACGCAAGAGCCGTCGAATGGGGAATGCCGCAGACTAACACCCGTGGAAGGTTAGTCCTTGAGATGGCAGCCAGGCTCGGTTTGAACGTGCTTAACACTGGTACGAACCCTACATACCGACGGCCAGGCTTTGGATACTCGCTCCCCGATGTAACACTAGTGTCAGAAAGCCTGCTGCTGACCGCTGCTGGATGGAGAGTCATAGAGGATCTGACCGGCAGCGATCACAACTACATCACTTTCCACCTAAACGAATCCGGTCAGAGGCAGATTCCGAACGGGCCACGTAGAACCAAAGCATGGGACGCATCCAAGGTCGACTCTGCCACGTTCTCCGCATCAGTACTGGTGGATGCCCGACGGATAATCAACAACTCCAGTCCGACGGAAGAGACGGTTGAAAAGACAATAAGCTGTCTTCGCCACGCTTGCAACCACTCTATGCCACGGAGGGGAGTGTGGAGGGGTAAAAAGCAGGTATACTGGTGGAATAGCGAAATCGCGGAGCTGCGGAAGGCTAGCAACTCGCGCGCGCGGCAGGCCTGAGGCTCTAGAAAAGTCGGAAGCGTACAAAGGAGCGAAGAAAGCTCTTAGTGCTGCCATTAAGCAAAGCAAGCTTAAGTGCTGGAAAGCGCTTTGCGAGGAAGTGGATTGAGGCCCTTGGGCCAGGGATATAAGATAGTAATGAAGAAGTTCCGTCCGCCAAACCAGCTGATGGACGAGAACCAAATAAGGAACATTGTGGATGGCCTGTTTCCCACCCAACTGCCTAGGGAGGGTGGGTACGTTACCCATGAAGATCGCAACGTGGAACCATTCCAAGAAGAAGAGCTTAAAACTGCCGTGCGAACTATGAAACCTAGGAAAGCATCTGGGCCCGACGGAATACCCGCGGAGGCAATAAGACTAGCTGCAAATAACTGCCCAGAACTTATGTTGCACATGTACAACAAATGTCTCGAAGAAAGAACTTTGCCCACTATATGGAAGACAGCACGACTGGTTCTCATTCCAAAAGGGAAAGGTGATCCCAACTCTCCATCATCCTACCGTCCCCTATGTATGTTGGACACAGCAGGGAAATTGATGGAGAGTCTCCTGAAGCAACGCCTCACCAGAGTGTTACAGGACGCTGGAGGACTGTCGCCCAGACAGCATGGTTTTCGGAGGGGGCACTCCAAAATTGATGCCATAGCAGAAGTTATAGACGCAGTCAAGAAAGCCGAGACAGCGTGCCACAGAGCAAGACCTATAGTGTTGCTGGTCACGCTGGACGTCAAAAACGCTTTTAACTCAGCTAGGTGGCAGGACATGCTTGAGGCAATAGAAAGCACTTTCAAAGTACCGCAATATTTGTTAGAAATTTTAAGGGACTACCTAAGAGAGAGGTATCTAATATATGAAAGTAATCACGGTCAAAAAAGGTAAAAATAACAGGTGGAGCAGCCCAGGGTTCGGTACTAGGTCCCGATCTCTGGAATATAACTTACGACAGTCTTCTTCGATTAGACATGCCAGAAAGCACCTTCCTCGTTGCCTTTGCAGACGACGTGGCAGCTGTGATAACAGCACCAAGCTGCGAGCTGGCACAGCTAAAATTAAACCAGGTCATGCGTAATGTAAATAGGTGGATGGCTAAGCACGGTCTCCAGTTAGCAACAGCCAAAACGGAGATCGTCATCCTCACAAAGAGACGTATTCCCACTACCAGGAACATGATGGTTGGGGACCAGCCAGTAGAAACTCTCGCTTCAACGAAATATCTGGGAGTGAGGTTAAACAGCATACTCAACTTCTCGGATCACTTGCGAGGGGCCTGCGAAAGAGCTGCGCGCATAATAGCGCAGTTGAGTAGATTAATGGCAAACACAGGTGGCCCAAAGCCATGCACAAGGAAGTTGCTTGCATCAGCCTCGGATTCTATACTCTGATATGGTGCAGAAATCTGGGCGAACGCAATGAAATACCGGAAGAACCGAGTCGCCCTCACCTCGGTCCAACGCAGAGGGGCGCTGCGAATATCTTCGGGTTACCGCACGGTATCAGCTGAAGCTGTCCTGGTCGTTGCGGGAACCATACCGATATACATATCTTCTCGTTGAGGAAAGAATAACAATATAAAACTTTAACTTTAACTTTAAATTTAACTTTAACTTTAACTTTAACTTTAACTTTAACCTTAACTTTAACTTTAACTTTGACTTTAACGTGAACTTTCAATTTAACTTTAACTTTAACTTTATTTTTAACTTTAACTTTCAATTTAACTTTAACTTTAACTTTATTTTTAACTTTAACTTTAACTTTCTCTTTAACTTTAACAGTCACTTTAACTTTAACTTTAACTTTCACTTTAACTTTATTTTTAACTTTAACTTTCGCTTTAACTTTAACATTCACTTTAACTTTAATTTTAACTTTAACTTTAACTTTAAATTTAACTTTAACTTTAACCTTAACTTTAACTTTAACCTTAACTTTAACTTTAACTTTAACTTTAACTTTATTTTTAACTTTAACTTTCGCTTTAACTTTAACATTCACTTTAACTTTAACTTTATGATCCGGGGTGGGCGTGAGCTTAGCACCTGCTAACAAGCCAACCTAATATAAACGCACGCAAGTCATTTTCTGTCAAAGATGTCTCATGCACATACAACTTGTATGAGAGCAACTCAAATTGAATTTGCTGCGTGAAAACCTAACTCGATTTCCAATTTTTGTTCTGCGTGACATTTAGATTTGACGTTTGCACACATTCTTTACATTGTCGCAACGCATGCTTATTTGGGTTAGGCCAAAAAACGCCGGTTGTTTGCGTGAGCTAAAAAAACGCAGTGCGGTTTTATTAGGTTGGCTTGTAAGCGACCATATATGTATACGATAAGCGATAGCACAATGGCTACTTCGTGAAAATCAACGACAGCTCTTTTAGTTTGATTTCGATGGTCGTACGGTGAGGAAGTGTCGCACGCGCGCTTAAAACAGAGTACCAAAGAGTCGTGTGACACGTGTTCACCGTTCAAGCATTGAAATCAAACTAAATAAATAATTAATTTTGCTTTCGTGCTCGCTACGCGTTCGTGTTTACTAACACATTCTCAATTTGCTAACCTGCCCACCGCTGATTATGATAGAGATCCACTATTATGTATTTGGCCTGTTGCTAACACCCAACCTTTACGAACCTTTTCGAACCTTTTCGAGCCTTTTCGGATCTTTTCTGACAAATATCCGTTACGTTTTTTTTTGATTTAGTCGCCAAGCCCGCGATAAAATCTATGCAATAGCTTAAAAAAACTAACAAATATAATTAGAAATTTATATTATAGCGGAATGATTTTCGGTTCGGATCAAATATTTGTGGACGATTTCGATACGGTTATTGGTTTTGTTGTTGAACTGAAAAAATTGGTTTGCCGGTTCATACAATCATTCACGTCTCTGAATTTAAATATATTCCTACACAAGATTCTAGCCGATTCAAATGAGTATGTACTTAAATTGAGCCAATCACGTCACTTAGCTATTGCCATCTGTTCAAATATTAACCGCACTTGCCAAAATTAGGAACGTGGATAATCATTATAGGAGCATACTTTTCTCATAATGTTTGCTTATAAACGTCCCTGTAGGGAAAATATTTAGTTATGAGTTGGTGCGATTCTGAAGTATTCGGAGCCCCACTTAGCCGTCAGTAATCCCGTTTACATGCAATTAACTGATGAGTATTCCAGGCTATGTAACTTCTTCCATGCAGTATTACTGTTTTATAGTTTCAATATTTTTTAATTTAGTTTAATATTTTTTTCCTCAGCGGGTTAGGGGCTTTGTATATATCCGCAGCAGGTATGCCTGTCTTAAGAGGCAACCAAAATACACAAATGATTCAAGAGGTTGTGTAGCGCAGCACTTCCCAGGAGCTGCCAGCGCTATTTAAAGCTTCTCCAACCCAATTTTCAACCTCACATACCCGTGGCGAATGGAACTAGGGGGAATGGGCGGAATGGCCTAGAAGTTTCAAAGTGGTCATATTAATCCGATCTCGAGATGATCGTTCTTGTCCCTTAATCTTAGCTCGAAAATTAATCTACACATATATACATACTATTTAACTCTTTTTTTGTTCGTAAAAACCATAAAGTAGTTATTGAATATTAAACAACAAGAAGCTCATGGAAACATGAATGGGAGGTAGGTAGGTTGAACTGGCCGGTCCATGAGGACCTCACATAGACTGATTGAGTCCGTAGTGTTACCAGAAGTTTGTTTTAACGACCAAACTGAAAAACCCTATCAAAAACCAGGACCTATGTTATAAAATAACTCCGTCCTCTTGGAAAATACAAGAAGCTTCCTAGGACTTAAGCCACTTGCTGCTTCTAGATCTGACAGCTGTATCATTCCTAATAGCTGGAGTCTTAGCCTGGCAAGTGCAGGGCACGAGCACAGAACGTGCTCGATCATTTCCTCCTCCAACCCGCACTTCCTACATCTGCTATCACTGACCAAGCCTAGTTTAAACGCATGTGACGTCAGAAGGCAGTGTCCAGTCAGAATACCCGTCATGAGTCTACAGTCCTCTCTTTTTAATGATAGGAGCAACTGTGTTAGTCTAAGGATGTAAAACCTACACATAATCTTCGACACTTTACAGCCCCGCACTTGAACCCACGCGCCTTCGCTTAATCTCGCCCAATCTAATTGGGACATCTACGGAGCAAGCTTCAAGGGATGCGCCCTTTTTAGCTAGTTCGTCCGCTTTTTCATTCCTATCTATACCCATATGCCCTGGGACCCAATATAGATGTATGCTTCTCCCTGTCCCGATTCTCTCCAGAGACTGCTTACACTCTAACACGCATTTAGATGCTGTGCTATGCGAGATTATTGCCTTAATTGCTGCTTGACTGTCAATATAAAAGTTAACACGGTTGCAGCTTAAGCTATTCTCTTCCAGGGTTTCTACTGCTTTGGTTATGGCTAATATTTCCGCTTGGAAAACGCTACAGCAATCCGGCAGCCTGTAGGATCTGCTTATTTCCGGATCAGCTCAGTATACCGCAGACCCTACTCCTTCCACTACTTTGGAACCATCGGTGTACACATGTATCGCCTCGTACGCCATTTGCGCACCCTTGCGCCGACCGTTCACCTCTATTGTGGCCTTAAGATCTCCCTCGAAGCGCAGATAGGGAATCATGTAGTCTGTTCGTCTTGTGATTGATGACGCTATACTACTATGGCCATATGGTCGGCGCTCAAGCTGCCCCGAAGCACAGAGCCTGGTTGCGGTCGTTAACGCTTTGTTCTTTGCTACCAGGTCTACAGGTGGGATGTGCAAAATGGCATACAGTGCAGCCGTCGGGGTTGTTTTTAGGGCTCCCGTAATGCTAAGCATCGATAGTCTGCATACCCCCTCTAATTTTTTGAGGTATGTTGTTTTTTGTGTGGCTTTCCACCAAACAAGAACTCCATAGTATAGAATAGGGCTTACAATCGCTGTAAAAACCCAATGAGAAAGAGAGGGCGATAGGCCCCACGTATACCCTAGCATTCTTTTACATGCATAGAGTGCCGTTGAGGCCTTCTTGACCCTCTCCTCCACGTTGAGCTTCCATGACAGCTTATTGTTTAGGATGATTCCTCAATATTTTGTGCAAGGTTTCTCCTGTAAGGTCACCCCTCCTAACTTAGGCCTGGTCCAATTTGGGACCTTGTACCTCTTTGTAAACAAGACCATATCCGTCTTCTCCGCAGTGACTTTCAACCCGACATTAGATGCCCAGGTATGAATATCGCGAAGCGCCCGATCCATCAAAGAACTAATCGTTGGAAGCCACTTTCCACTTATGACAATTGCAACGTCATCTGCGTAAGCCGTAAGTTTTACGGGTCCCTCATCGAATTGCCTGAGCAGTTGGTTGATGACCAGCGTCTACAGCAGAAGTGATAGCACCCCTCCCTGCGGCGCGCCCCTGTCCACTGATTTCGTGGCCTCGTACAATCCCCATTGTGATGTAATCTTTCTGCAATTTAACATGCAGCCGATCCATCTGATTAAGGCAGGATGTACTTTAATGTAATTAAGACCATCCATAATCGCCCATTTTGCAACATTATTGAAAGCCCCGGCAATGTCCAAGAAGACTCCTAGAGCATACTCCTTATATTCCATGGATTTCTCTATGCTTATTACCACCCTAAGCAATGCGGTGTCTACCAACTTGCCTTTGGTGTACGCATGCTGTGTTGTGGAGAGCAGCTTTTCATCCACGTTGGACTTTATGTACACATCTATCAGCCTCTCAAAGGTTTTGAGCAGAAATGATGTTAAGCTAATGGGTCTATAGTTTTTGGAATACATGTGACCGATCTTCCCCGCCTTTGGTAGAAAAGCTGCACGAGCAGTTGTCCAAGAGTGCGGTACATGATTCAGTCGTATGCACCTATCAAATATTATTTTAAGCCATTCCACGACCGCCCTACTTGAGACTTGTAGCATGGCCAGGAATATACCATCTGGGCCCGGCGATTTAAACTTAGAAAACGTCTTCACTGCCCACTCGATCTTGGTATCGGTCACCAAGCCCGGCACTACTAGCTCCGTGATCGAAGTGTGAGTGATGTCTGCGGGCTCCTCTAAACCGTCTCGCGATGGGAAATGTGTATCGAGAAGCACCTCAAGGGATTCCTCACTATTACGTGACCATTCCCCGTTCTCTTTCTTTATTAGTCCCTGGACAATGTTTCCCTTTGCTAGGACTTTTTTCAACCGTGCTGTTTCGCTGGAGCACTCTATGTCCGTGCAGAAACTTTTCCATGAGTTTCTCTTCTCCCTGGCAATTTCACGCTTGTAGATCCTCAGTAGATCCCTGTACTCGTCCCGACACGCTTCGCTTTCCGCGGTCTTTGCGAGCTTAAACATTTTTTTTACCTGTCTTCTTAGAAGACTCAGCTCATTGCTCCACCATGGCGGCTTTGCTTTTCCTCTGAATCTTCTTAGAGGGCAAGCTTTGTTATACGCAGTCATAAGCGTCCTTGTTAGGAATTCATTCGACTCCTCCAGTTTCTCTACATTAGCAACCTCTTTGGGTTGTCCCAGTTTTGTTTCTATATGTTTCTGGAATTTAGTCCAGTTCATTGACCTAGGGTTTCTAAAGGTTCCTCCCTTCTCTACCCTCTTTAGGTGGATGTTGAAGCTGATATACGCATGGTCGGAGAAGGATGGTCTATCAAGAACCATCCAATCATACCTTGATATGTCACGCTCGGAGCTCAATGTAATATCCAGAACATTGCTAGATGTTGGACCAATGTATGTAGGGACATTTCCCCTGTTGGCTATCTGCAAATTGGTTTGCAGGATGTAACAAAACAGAGATTCGCCTCTCTCGTTCGTATCTGCTCTTCCCCACGCATTGTGGTGCGCATTTGCATCTGCGCCTATGACCAACCGCCCTTTGCGCCCTTCCTCCTGTACTAGCCTTTTGCACTACATCGGTGGGACCTCCGCAGCATGGGCCATTTAGCAGGACGCCAGGATAAATGCCTGCTTATTCTTTTTCTCAACGGCCACCGCTACGATATCCTCAGTGGTGTAATTAGGCAGCATATATGAATGCAGCTGTTTCCTTACCATTACTACAGCTTGCACCCGTCCTTCCGTTTGCGCGTAGTAAACGCCAAGCCCGCGCGCGCTTAGTCCAGAAACCTTTCCTCCCGATGAGAGCCACGGCTCCTGGATCAGCGCCACGTCAAACGAACCCTCCTCAAGGGTTAGGAGGAGTTCTCTCGACGCCACTTTACTGTGTTGGAGGTTTATCTGTAGGACTCGCAGCACTATTGGGCTATTTGTCCCCCTCCAGCACCTTCGTCTTGACGTCGCCGTCCTCCCCTTGCCCTTTTGGTTTAGAGTATTCGAGGCCCCTTCAGCCTCTCGTGACTGTTGTGCAGGGTGTTCCTCTGTGCGAGTCACAGCACCATTTAGCGGTTGGTCCTCTTCTAGCACGTTCGTGGTGACGTCGGGGACCTCCACCTGTCTTTTTTCCCTTAGGCTTTTGAGGTCCTTTTCGACTTCGCCCACCTCTAGCGTGTTAGGGTTTTTATCCTCGGGACTTCTTTTCCTGAGTCGCATGTAAATTTTGCCAGTGCCAAAGGACATTTTACCAAGCTGCGTGTAAAAAATATCCTCCGCCTGCTTGTTTATTTGGAAGATGTAGAACTGGCCATCCTCGGTAGGCCGAGATACAGTAAGTACCTTCCAATCCTGTGTCGGTATGTTCGAATTCTGATTCTGCAGAAGTCGCAGTGTATCCTCCGACTTCATCACGCATGGTATCCATACCTTAACTTTTGGTACCGTGGGGATTTGCGCTTTATCCACCACCTCAAACCGCGCGTTCGTGCCTTGCTTTTGGAGGTTTGGAACCACTTCCTCCAGCCACTGCAAGCTCGCGATGTTGTCGCACGCTATCATCTTCACACTGTTATACCATCCCCCCGAATCAAAGGTTGGAAGGGGCTTACTTGGTTGTTCCCGCATCATCTTAAGCATTAAGCTAATAAGCTCCCTTTCCACAGATCTCCACCTTTCAGTAGTCATTTGTCTGAAAGGACTGCTACGATCAAACAGCGCCACAGTCAGTGACTGCTTTGCCACATCACTCATCTTCTCGGGAAAAGCAGGAGTCTTAGTGTTATCTCCCTTTGGCACCTCCGAGAAAGCCGGAGTCTTAGCGTTAACTCCCTTTAGCGCCTCCGAGAAAGCCGGAGTCTTAGCGTTATCTCCCTTTGGCTTATCTCCTACTTCCTTAATTGGAACTTCCCTCTGACTCGCAGCTTTCGAGGTAGTTGCTACCTCGCTATTGGAGCCCATCTGTCTTACAGCTTTGGGCCTACTTGTCTTGTCTATGCGACTGCCCTGCCTCGCGCCTCTAGGACTGGGTCCTTTCTGCCTCTTGAAAGCAGGCTTGTCGCCTTCCGCCGAACGTTGCCTCTTCATTCTGCCATTCGACGCCTCTTCCTCCTCGTACCGGTTGCAGAACCGAGGATTTCTCGCAGCAAACCTTTTGAACTGCCTTCGACCTACTTCTACCGCTTCATGGGCCAATTCCAAGCACTCGATCTCCACTTATGTTGGGTCGACCACTGCTCCCAAGCGTTGAACAATTCTTAGTGCTGCACGGTACTGCGAGAGAGCTCTTTTACTTCCTCTGCTCCGTACCCTTCTCCACTCTTCTACTTCGTTTTCATTTGTGTGCTTCTCCAACACGGAGTTCATTGAATAAGCACTACTCTCGCTCCCCGAGTCCGACGCATCGCTTAATTCATATTTGTCGTCCTTGGATTTCGACTCAGTCCTCGTCTTTACATCGTCCTTATTACAGTCAGTTAATGAGTCGTTCATCTTGATCGTACGACCGTCTGCCCGACAAGGCGGGCTCAGCGGTCCAGTATTATATACGGGGAAAGAACCGTCCGCCACAGCAGCGCCCTTTGCTGTGGTAAGGCCATTAATACTTCCCGAGGTGGCCCGGTATCAGGAAGGCCAAGCCCCTAATCCAGGGTGTTATGCGGATCGTGCCTATTGGACGATTTGCAGCCAGGGGATAAATTCGGCTGCATTCGAACGGAGCCTTCCCGAACATGAATGGGAATTCGCAAAACTTTCATTCGGAGAGTTATTTATCCATTATGAATGGCGGAAATTCGTACTTCCGAGTCGTCTACAACGGATCATTAACTTTATCTGATGAAGTTGGAGTGAGGCGGCTGTGGTCGTAGGTTAGGCCTCGTGTTATTGGCTATGTGCTTTTTGACTTCGGGCACTCTGGCCTTCTTACCAGGTTCGCCATTATCCCCGACAGGACTGACTATTGTGTGCCGATAACTGTACCCTGTGCAATCTTCACCCAGTCATTCTCCCGAGAGTGGAATGGGGAAGGGGACTTATCTGGGGCAGTGGACCATCTAACAGTTTACTTGTTCAGGGGACGGAGGTGGACAGAAAGGTCGTTGGGAGAGGTCTTTTGTCAAGAGCTCAAGCAAGCGTTGAGCGGACATAACCTCTTGCTGGGTAGTAAGATCCTTATAACCTGAAATGGATGACAGGAGGTCTGCCGAAATTGTTGGGTTCTCTAAGGCTCATCTATCAAGGGTAATTCGGGTTTTGACAGACCACTGTCCTATGGGAATCCATGCGGGACGTCTCGATATACTGGACACCCCATCCTGCTGTAGCTGTATGGAGGATGATATGGTGGAATTATCGTGTCACCTAATGCTTAACTGCCCAGATTTTGCAAGAACTAGGCGAAAGTATTGCGGTCACGACTCACTTGGATATCCGGAGGATTTATGCCTCATTCCTGCTCATTAGAAACTATATCGCTATAGCTACGTCACCGTTATTTTATGTGGTATCACAACGGACCTTCATGCTGTAGAAGTGTGCTTCACCTACCAGGGCAGCCACCACCTTACCTAACTTAATCTAAGTAGGAGTAAGAGATCCACTTTCCCAACCTCTGCCAGGCTATCGAAAAACTGTGCGCAAAAAGGAAGGTATTGAAGCATATATGGGGAAATTTGAGTGTATCCTCTTAGCCTCGATTTGGCTCAAAGTGCTGACGGTAATCAACCATCGAAATCTGGTACTGCAAGCTAGAAATGTCACACTGGACGTGGAAACAGAAAATATACGTAGCCTGATTGATGAGTTGAAGAAGTTCAGTGATCAATGCTCGATCATACTTCAAGAATGTAAGATTCTGGCAGGGAGTATAGGAGTTTTGAATACCTTCGCAGAGAAAAGAAGGAAGATAAGAAAGCGCCAGTTCGATGAATTACCTGGCGAATCACCTAAGTGTGATTCCAAAACTCAATTCAAACAGCAAGTTTTTTACGTTCTTTTGGACTGCTTGATTGGTAACATGACAAGACATTTCGAAGCCGTAAATGACATTGCGATTAAATTTAGTATTTTGTGGAAGTATCAGGATCTGATGGAAGAAGATCTCAGAGAAAAAGCAGCGGCATTCTGCACGATTTATGGTATCGATATTTCTGCGGATCTAATAGATGAAATCATTCATCTCAAAGCCATCCACTTAGCACATTTGGGATGTGATTCGCTGCCACCATTTCAACTTCTGAAGAAATTTCATTACTTGAAGAAGGAAGTTTTATTTCCGAACATCTGCATAGCATTAGGAATATTTTGCACACTTCCAGTCAGTGTGGCTGAAGGGGAGCGTTCTTTTAGTCTATTGTTTTGCGTGAAAAATTTTTTACATTCTACTATGAGCCACAATCGCTTGACAAGCCTTGGAACATTGGAGTCCAGCCTTGCTCGCAGCATTAGTTTTGAATCGGTAATTTCCATATTCGCAGACCAAAAAGCACGGAAGGTTTTTCTTGGCTGATTCAAACTCTTAAAATGTACATATTTAGAAAAAGTTAATTTAAGCAAATCAAACAATGAAATCTAACATTTCATTTATGTAAGTGCTCCAGTAAATCTTATTTTATATGAAATAAAACTGACAATGTGAATTGAAAAATTTATGTATGTTATGTTATTTTTTTACTGAATTGAGTTTATTTTTCACATTATTATTGTCGAGGTCAATACGCGTCTTTTGACACCTCTCTCAATATTTTTGCTAGCGTATTAGCAGTCGACCCCTCAACTACACCCCTATAATTCAATCATTATGTCTACACATATGTACGTACACGCAGCGGAGATGAGATGCCCAAACACATGCAGACATCTTATTGAGATGCTCCTAAATGTAGGCAATTATAATTGTGGAAGTGTCGCTCACACATACAAGCGCATGGGGTGTGAGAGAAGCTATACAAATTATACATCTGTGGTCGTAGCTGAGAAACCAACTAGTAAGTTCTGGAATGGAAAAGAGTAGTATGCAACTAGGAAATCAAAGAGTATAAAAATGCGAGAACAGTAGAGGCGAGAATGCAGTTTCATTTGAGCTATCAATCAGTTTGGTTATTAAGCCAGCTAGTATAAGTGTTATTGTGAAGTACTTTAATAAAGGCCATTTTTTCATTGTTCAATATTGGAGTTATTTATTCAACAGTTTAGAGATTCGAACTTAGCAGAAGGGCAAATATGAGGATTTGCAGTAAAATCGTTACAATTATCTTGGATGTTATCTGTGTCGACATTTCTGACATACGCATTTCTTGTGCTTCAATCTTCGATGTTATTTCTGACGACATTTCTTTTACTGTCGATGTTTGTGCAGATATTGCAGCCAAAATCATGCTCAAGTCTGTGCTCGTAACTGTCTGCGATGTTTCGTTTTTCTCTTCAATTTTTGTTGTTGTCTCGTCCCCATCAAGATAAAAGACATACTCATCCACATCAGTTCCTTCTGCTTCCATTGCCTCTCGTAGCCGTGCCTGAAGTTCAAGTTTAACGACGCTTGTATTCAATCCACGGCTCTCCAAGTCCTTCTTCAGTTGCTGGATCTTCAATTCACTGAACATACTTGTAGGAAAAACTCTGGCTATGACAAACCAAGATGGACGTATTCCGGTAAGAGTACTCAATGAGTTCAAGTCACCATTCAATTTGACCAAAGGAGCTATTTTGGGAAGATGCCAAGAGGCCGAAATAGTTATTAACTGAGAACAGCTCCAGGAACACGTAATACTGATCTTTCAAATGACATCGCGGCATGGACACAGAGGCTAGAGGAAGCCTATCAGAGTAAGGCAAAACAACTGCTCCTAAAGTACGCGAACATATTTGACCAGGATTGTTCCAAACCAGGCCGCACCAATGTTGTGAAACATCAAATTGACACGGGAGATGCGAGGCCGATCCGTCAAGCTCCACGTAGTGTTCCACTGGCGAAGCGGGAAGTTGTGAGTGAAATCATACAAGAAATGAGCGACAGCGGCGTCATCGAACGATCAGCTAGTCCATTGAGCTCGCCAGTAGTACTTGTAAAGAAGAAGGATGGAAAAATGAGGTTTTGCGTGGACTACCGGAAGTTGAATGACGTAACGAAAAAGGATAGCTACCCATTGCCAAGAATTGACGACACTTTGGACTCGCTATCTGGTACGAAATGGTTTTCCACGCTGGACTTGAAAAGCGGCTACTGGCAAGTGGAGGTGAAGGAGGAAGATAAAGAGAAAACAGCCTTCAGTGTCGGTGATGGTCTTTGGCAATTTACAGTGATGCCTTTTGGACTTTGTAATGCACCAGCTACTTTTGAGAGACTCATGGACCAGGTACTGAAAGGACTACATTGGAAAACATGCTTGGTGTACCTGGACGACATCATCGTATTGGGCAAGAATTTTGATGAACATCTTAGGAACTTGGAGGAAGTTTTCCAAAGAATAGCTGGCGCTGATCTGAAGTTAAGTCCCAAAAAGTGTGCGCTGTTTAAAAAGGAAGTACATTATTTGGGTCACAAGGTAACGACAGAGGGCATCTGCACTGCGAACGAAAAAATAGGGGCTGTAAAGGATTGGCCAAGACCACAGAACCTACATGAATTGAGAAGTTTCCTTGGGCTGTGCACATATTACCGCCGATTTGTACCAAATTTTTCCAGCGTAACCCATAGCCTCCATGAGCTTATAAGAAAAAACAAAGCTTTTGGATGGAAGAAGGAGCAAGAAGTGGCTTTCCAAACATTGAAGGAGCGTTTCTGCACTGCCCCAATGTTAGCATATCCGATTCCAGGAGCAAAATTTATTCTAGATACAGATGCGAGTGGATATGCTATAGGAGGAATTTTATCACAACTGGTCGATGGACAGGAGAAGGTAGTTGCATATTACAGCCGTTCGATTGGAAAACCAGAGAGGAACTACTGTGTTACGCGGAGAGAGCTGTTGGCATTGGTAGAATGCATTAAATATTTTCACAAATGCCTCTACGGCCAGCGATTCCGTGTCAGGACAGATCACGCAGCGTTGAAATGGCTTCTGCAGTTCCGTAATCCGGAAGGACAATTGGCTCGGTGGATCGAGCGACTACAAAGCTATGACTTTTCCATTGAGCATCGAAAAGGTAGTACCCATGGAAATGCCGATGCAATGTCACGAAGACCATGTAGTTTGGAAGGCAAGCACTGTTCAAAGGCCGAGGCTAAAGAAGACATTATAGATGTCCGGCTAATGACTATAACGTGTACGGATGAATGGGACAAGAAACAACTAAGAAAGTGTCAGCTAGAAGATACAGATCTGTCACATGTTATGCAAGGGCTCGAACGAAACGAAAGACCAAGCAGAGAGGAGATATCAGCAGAGTCCCATTGCGAAGTCATATTGGGCACAGTGGAACAGTTTAGAATTGATATCCGGTTGCTTGCATCGAGTATGGAAGAGTGAGGATGGTCAATGCAAGAAGAAACTGATAGTTGTTCCCAGAAAGAGGATTTCTGACGTGCTCAGAGAGCTGCACAATGGTCCAAGTGGAGGTCATCTTGGAATCACGAATACACTCGAGAAAATTAAGCAGAGATTCTATTGGGTTGGTTGCCGTCAGTCGGTCACCGAGTGGATTGCCAACTGCGAGGTATGCAACA
This sequence comes from Eurosta solidaginis, assembly GCF_040869045.1. Classification (NCBI taxonomy): domain Eukaryota; kingdom Metazoa; phylum Arthropoda; class Insecta; order Diptera; family Tephritidae; genus Eurosta; species Eurosta solidaginis. The sequence goes on from NC_090320.1 coordinate 51,729,099, forward strand.
GAGCGAAAGGGCCCAAAACCCGAAGTCATGGCCAGATGAAGCAGTATATTTCAGGTGCACCATTTGAAAGGATCGCCATGGATGTCGCAGGTCCATTTCCTACTAGTTATGGATTATTTCAGTAAATGGCCAGAGGTATACCCAGTCCCAAACCAAGAAGCAGAAACAGTAGCAGAAGTGGTTAAAAGCGAATGGGTTGCAAGGTATGGTGTACCAATGGAGTTACATTCTGACCAAGGCAGGAATTTTGAATCAGCTGTGTTCCAAGAAATGTGCAAGAAGTTGGGCATTTGAAAAACACGGACAACTGCATTGCATCCTCAGTCCGATGGTATGGTGGAACGTTTCAATAGAACATTGGAGGAGCATTTAAGGAAAGTAGTAGACAAGTACCATAAGGACTGGGATACACACATATCATTATTCTTAATGGCCTACCGATCGGCCGTACATGACACAACGGGCCAAACTCCCGCAAAGGTAATTTTTGGCAATGACCTTCGACTGCCAGCTGATTTGAAGTATGGGATAGATGCCGATGCGGAGAGGAATGTCAAGAAATCCACTGGTGTCTTGGAAGAAGAGCTGAGAGAGATACACGATCTGGTAAGGCAACGAGCAAAGATTATGAGTGACAAGATGAAAGCGAGGTACGATAAAGCAATTAATTCGGAAGGGTTTCAGGAAGGAGATTTGGTGCTGCTATACAACCCACAATGAAAAAAAGGTTTGTCCCCGAAATTGTAGTGTAACTGGGAAGGCCCATACAAAGTTGTAAAACGGATCAACGATGTAGTGTACCGCATACAAACCATTGGCAAACCACGAACCAAAATGAAAGTGGTTCATTTGGAGAGGCTAGCAGCGGTTAGACCGAGAGATTTGTCTGATCGGGACGATCAGACTTAGGTGGAGGGCAGTGTTACGAATATTTGCAACACTAAGGGGTACTGCCACTCTAAGCCGATGCTAATCAGTGACTGTACGCACATCAATAATTCAATCATTATGTCTACACATATGTACGTACACGCAGCGGAGATGAGATGCCCAAACACATGCAGACATCTTATTGAGATGCTCCTAAATGTAGGCAATTATAATTGTGGAAGTGTCGCTCACACATACAAGCGCATGGGGTGTGAGAGAAGCTATACAAATTATACATCGGTGGTCGTAGCTGAGAAACCAACTAGTAAGTTCTGGAATGGAAAAGCTTAGAAGTATGCAACTAGGAAATCAAAGAGTATAAAAATGCGAGAACAGTAGAGGCGAGAATGCAGTTTCATTCGAGCTATCAATCAGTTTGGTTATTAAGCCAGCTAGTATAAGTGTTATTGTGAAGTACTTTAATAAAGGCCATTTTTCCATTATTCAATATTGGAGTTATTTATTCAACAGTTTAGTGATTCGAACTTAGCAGAAGGGCAAATAAGAGGATTTGTAGTAAAATCGTTACAATATTATTGAGCCGTCTGTGTAGATTGTAATGCCTCTATCACTCTTTACGCCTTCCCCAATTACTTTTAATGGTAAGTCAATTTCCGGTTATGGAGGAATGAAATTCTTATCAATATTGGACTGTTTTTATTTAGTTCTTTTTCAAAAGGAGATATTTACGTCATTAGTAAATGACTTTCCTTCAGTGGTGAAATACATATTTAAATAAGTGTTTCTTGCAGCTTATAAAGAGAGCGTTATGCGTGATTTATTTAAATTCGGTTTTAACATTCAGCTTGCGATTTTAAAAGAAATGCAGAAAAAGGCGATTTTCGTATTTTCGGTCTTTTGCCTTACGTTGCAGGTATGATAAACAAGAATTCGGTTATGAATTAATAGTAAATATATTTTTGTTTTCATATAACAGCTAGCATCTACAGCTTCCAACGTATCCATCTCTACAACCACGCCTTCATCTTCCAACGAAAATTATATTGGAAAACATGATGCAGGTGATAACATAATGAATTACTTTTCGGTGGAATACTTAAATTTGATAAAATCAGTTCGAAATAAATTAGAATTAGCAGCCGAAAATATTATTGAAAACGGAACGTTAAGCAATACTAACACCAAATCAATGAATGAACTTATAGAGCTTTGTTCAAAATTTTTAGAAGAGGATGCAGTATTTGTATTTAATGGTAAACTGGATGGTAATAAAATCGCAGAATATGTTAACACCACCAGGAATGTGGCAAAGAAACTTGCCAATACTTTGGCGACTTACCAACTCACCTATCCCAAAAAACAAGACAAAATTGTTAAAGAGATTCTTGAAAATTTAGACTTTTTTAACTTCTTGGACGCGTTGGAAAAACGTGCCGTATATTTATTTAAGTCGTTTGGTGAAAAAGTGCGCGATTATGCAAATAATACGACATCGCCACTGGATTATAATACCAAAATAAGATGGAATGTTTGGTATAAACAATACAATGGAATGACCCAACCAATAGCAAAATTGGAAGCATTTATGCTATTCGCAAAAACATGCACCGAAAATTTAATATCGACTCAAATTTAACTGTAAAATTGTGACTGCTTAGTATCGGCTTAGAGATGATAGTATCCCTTAGTGTTGCTAATATTCGTCACAATATTGTGTTTGAAGTGAGCACGTATAATTATTACACTAGCTGCCGACTGCTGATTGAAATAGGTGCTTCTGTTCATATAATATAATATTAGATGTAAGTTATCTCTGTTTCTATACCATTTGCAATATGTATTTGAATTTGCACTATAAAGCGAATATTAAAAAGCATTGTCGTCGTTTCTTTTTAAGTGTTGTTATTATTAAAAAAATAAAAATATTTCTCAAGGCATTTAGTATACAATGTTGGATATGTTGGGTGAAAGTATACACTAAAGTCTGCAGTGCGTGGCATCAAGCGCTTGCTGTAAGGGCAAGGATGTGATGTTGTTGCTGGTGTAGGAGTGCTTCGCGCCATCCCATGGGTGCGACCGATCACAAATTGTCATCAACATCCTCTAACGGGAGTCCAATGAAACTTGCTGTTTCAACAAGGGTGGACCATAACGAGAGGGGTGTTAGATGCATTGGTTCCACAATGCAGTTAAAGAGATGGTTGGTGTCATGTGGGGATACATTACAAGCAGGACATATGTTTTGTATGTCGGGGGTTGATTCTGGATAGGAAAGAGTTTAACCTGGTACAGTATGCAGATCGAAGTTGAGCTACAGTGACTCGCGTTTCCAGCTTTGAATTTACGTCTTGTAAAACTTCTGAAATTCCTTGTACTAGATGTAGGCGGTGACACGCCCATTTTCCAAATTTTACTCAACTCCTATTTATACTCAGCGTGGTTTGCACACAGAGTTTATTAGCTTTGATTGGATAACGGTTGGTTTACAGGTATAAAGGAATCAAGATAGATATATACTTATCAAAATCATAAGTATCGAAAAAAAATTTGATTGAGCCATGTCATCCGTCCATCTGTCCGTCCGTCTGCCCGTTAACACGACAACTTGAGTAAATATTGAGATATCTCCACCAAATTTGGTACATGAGCTTATCTGGACCCATATATTGGTATTGAAAATGAGCGAAATCGGATGATAACCACGCCCACCACTTTTTATATATATAACATTTTGGAAAACACAAAAAACCTGATTATTTAGTAAATAATACACCTAGAATGTTGAAATTTGACGTGTAGACTGATATTGAGACTCTTGACAAAAGGTTGAAAAATTTTTTTAAATGGGCGTGGCACCGCCCACTTGTGACAAAATCAAATTTACAAATATTATTAATCATAAATCAAAAATCGTTAAACCTATCGTAACAAAATTCGGCAGAGAGGTTGCCTTTACTATAAGGAATGCTTTGAAGAAAAATTAACGAAATCGGTTAAGGACCACGCCCAATTTTATAGAAAACATTTTTAAAAGGGTCGTAGACGAAAATAATAAGCTATATCTTAGCGAAAAAGAGTTTTGTATCAATAGGATTTTACTTTCTAAATTGAATTATAACATTAAATTGGAAAACACTAAAGTTTTTGAAAATGGGTGTGGCACCACCCCTTTTATGACTAAGCAATTTTCTATGTTTCGGGAGCCATAACTCGAAGAAAAATTATTGGATCGAAATAAAATTGGGTAGACAAATTTTCCTTATAGTAGAAAGTATTTCTAGTAAAAATGGACGGGATCGGTTAAAGACCACGGCAACTTAGATATAAAACATGTTTAAAAGGGTCGTAGACTAGAATAATAAGCTAAACCTTAGCAAAAAATAGTTTTGAATCAATGATATTTCACTTATTAAGTTTTATTGTAAGAGGAAATGGGGAGAAATTTTTTTTAAACGGGCGGTGCCACGTGTTATGTAGAAAAGTAATTTATCTGAAATGAAATGTACAATTAAAGTTCACGCTGAGTATATAATGTTCGGTTACACCCCAACTTAGACCCCTTTAATTGGAGAATTGGAATGGTCTCGAAATGATGGTAGCATACTGAAGATGATAACGCACGAATGAGGAGTAGAGTACTTTTAGGGTATACGGGTCAGAAAACTCCGAACTATTACGCCGAATGAAGATGTATGAATTTAGTGAAGATATTTAAATGTTTGGTCATCGTGTTAATGGACGGACAGAAGGGCTGGGTATGAACCGATTTCGCCACTGTTTACTTAAATGTATATATTTTTTCCTAAAGTAGTCGTGGTCGTAAACGGAATTCATCACTGTTTGCATGCTGTGGAATTTCAACATGATACCTACAGACGGCTAGCAAAAATTTAAAAATGTTCGTCCTCTAAATGTGAGCTATGCCACTCCCTTTTTCCAGGATTTTACCAAATTTGTTTTAAATGTCATAAAGTTAGCCCACGCGCCAAGTTTCATCATTTCATATGTCTTTGGGAATGAATTATCGCTTATATGTTATATTCGAAATTCTCGATATCAAAAAAGTGGGCGTGTTTGTCGTTTGTTTTCGCCCATTTTTAATACTACTTGTAACGTGTTAACGCATGGATGATCATGGCTCAATCAAAATCCTTTTTGATGCTGATTTGTTAAGATGAAGTCTATATCTATCCTGTTTCCCTTAGGCCATTGCGTTCTACCGTTAGCCAATCAATGTTTCAGAGGTCATCTTTCAATTCAATACCTATTAAGTTTCTTTTTTTAATTATAATATAGACGAGTCTGATTTTGTGGAAACTCCCGTACATTAATTACATATAAAGAAATTTCATTTATGGGTTGTTTGCATTTATTGCTGTCGCAGTAATATTGCCAAATTCGGGTTCAACAGGGTTATCGAAAGATGAGCGCAGAGAGCCTAATTCACAGATATCTGCAAAGAGGGAAACTTTTGAGGAATTCATGCCATATAAAGAGTACGTATGTATTATTAACAATATTCGATCATACGGTGCTCGTGACACTTAACCTGCCAAAAGAAACTTCAGCGGTTTAGGGAGCTCAGCATATACCCGCGACAGGTATGTATGTCCTAAGAGGCGATTAAAATACACAATTGTCAACCTCACCTATCGGTGGCGAGTCCTACTTCTTAAAGAGCCAAGGCTAGGACGGTCTCAAGTTCCTGATCACCATCAACATCGATAACACTCTCTTAAACCTTCGGAGAGAGTATTGCTACCACAACTACAAACAGACATAGAGGGAGCATCGATTACCTCTTTCTAAAGAGATGCACCTCAAGTAATGTAATAGTATACAGCCTTGTGTACAATACAAAAACAAAACGTCTTAACTTGGAAGGAATATAAAGAGGGTTCTACCGGTTGGTACTTTACCCAATATTTTATTCAATTTTATTTTATTCAATTCCCTGGTAGATTAAGCTCACTTGGACAGCATGAAGGTCAGTTGTGATACCACATACAACAACGGTGACGTAAGCTATAGCTATTTAGAGAGCCGTTGCATAGTAACGATAGAGTTTCAAATGAAACCGATCTCAAAGTGAATCGCGACCGAAATATTTTTACCTAGTTCTGGCAAATGCTGGGCACTCAAGCATAAAGTGCCTCAATAATACATCCTCCATACAGCTGCAGCAAGATGCGGTTTCCAGTATATTGAGACCGACTGCATGGATTCCCATTGAATAGTTTCCTGTCAAAACCCCCATGAGCATTGATAGATGAGCCTTAGTGAAACCAATCATTTCGGCAGACCTTCTCACATCCATTTCCGGACAAAAGGATCTTGCTATCTTGCAAAAGGTGGGATCCGCCCAATGCTTGCTGAGCTGACTCGATGACTATCTGTGCAGTAGCAGACTACAGTTGACCAGCGAAATATCGAAATCCCTACAGACAATTTCATCTGATTCAATTGTACCGATGCGGACTAAAAGATTCGCTTGATAGTTTCCGAGTATATCAATATAGACCGGTACCCAGATAATCTTAATCATAAAATAGCTAGATACAATCGCAACCGAGGTCAGGTACTCCAAGATCACTCTCGATAGCACTGTATTTGAACTTAAGGCCTTGATAGCCGCTTGGCTATTCAAGTAGATGTTAAACTCCCTAACCGTAGTAGGACTGGTCAGTCCTAGTTAGTTCGATCCAATCGCAGGCGAGGTCAGGTACTCCAAGACCACCCCCGATCGCACTGTAGTTGACCTTAAGGCCTAGATAGCCGCTAGGCTATCCAAGTAGATGTTAAACTCCCTAACCGTAGTAGGACTGGATAGCATTTTATGGAATCATCAAGTTCCTCTATTACCCAAGCAGACCAAAATGCTAATGTATATATATATATATGTATTCATGTGAATATAATTATTGATTTTATTTCTTCTGCATTATGGTTAATAATTCTTCTAATAGTCGAAAAGAATATAAATTGCTGAATGCAAAATTTTGCGCTCAGTACGTCCAGAAATTAAGAAGTGTTCGGTAAAATAGAACAATGCAAACGAAACCAATCGTTTTATTCTTTAGCGCTGTGCTACTAGTGGAAGTAAGTAAAGACCTAACTAAATCTTTATAAAGATTTTTTTAATTACACAGTACAAAAAACTTAAACCGCAGTTCGAACAGATCATCTGAGTTATTGTTTATACGCACTTAAAGGTTAAAGGGTAGCATGCACCATTTGGTTAGGTTTGGTCTGGAAGAGTTACAACTTTGGTGTACTAGAAAAGGGCAGGACTTAAAAGTTCATACCAGCACTTTTATTATCCACCATAAGTACTTGCATAGCTTTTTTACTAAAGAAGTGAAAGTGTACAGTAAATCTTAGCAACATGTTGCATCAACATGAGGCAACTATCTGGCGCCTTCAGGAAAAATGTGAAAAAGTGTTGGAAGGAGAAATGACGGAGTTTCCAAATATTAGTATGAAATGTTACTTATTTCGTAAGGACCAGTATTCCCTAAGAGCCAAATCTTTACACTTCATGATTATAAACTCATGGGCGAAGGACAACTAGTGAAAAATTCCTGTTGTACAGTGTTTTTATATTATTTTTAATCATTTATTAAATCTGATCTTACAGACACAAGCCATACCACGCATGCGACGTAAAGCAACCGAAGATGTAGCAGTCCAACGTAAACAAATAAACGCAATAGCTGACTCCTCAGAGGAATCTGGTGAAATCGAAAGGCAACAGCAAGAATTGATGACAATAATAAGAATCGACTTCTTTGGCTTCGTTAAAAATGTGACAGCAAAATATAAACCACTTTTAAAGAAAACTATTGAACAATTAGAAGCGCTCCCAAAAAAGAGTTCAGCGCTCCAGGCAAATATTACGCATATAGGGCATATCCTCGAAAATAATCCCAATGAAATAAATCCAACTGAAGATACTCTAGGAGTTATCTTACAAATTATAAATTTCATGGATTTTTTTAGTGTACTCACAGATGTACGCGATATGCCAGCGGAATTGGAACAAACACAAGCTCTTCAAAAGGCGTTTGCTGATAATTTCAATGAGAAATTTAGAGAGGATTTTAAGTCTGAATTAAAAGTACTGACAGACAAATTTGAAAAAGCGATTGAAAGATATTTGAGCAGTTTGAACGAGAAGCAAAAGGCGAGCCAAACCAGATTGGCCGATTGGTATACTAAACTTAGGAACGAGAAGGATGAGGAGAAAAAGCTAGACCTATATGCGCTGCTTTTCGATGAAGATGAATAAGGAAATTCAATACGAATGGATCCATATTTTCATATTGATGTATAAACTTGTATGTGTGTAATATGCAATGTGCGAAATAAATACATACAAATATTTGAACCAAATGCTATTTTCCGAGTTTTTTTATAATTCTAGAAGTTAACCCTTTGATCGGCTTCCAAAAACGATAGGAAGAATTTCTGGTACGAAAGTTTTTCACAGACTCGAATTTGTGTTCATCAATATTGACGTCACCATGTATGTCGCCTTGAAGTTTTTTAATGATAGCAAGGATTTCGGCTTGCCCTTGTTCAAAGCAAGACACACTTTTTGAATGATATCAATATTATAAGCAAACGCCAGCAATTGTACATCCTTTACTAGTTTCTTTTAATATATGTGCTAGAGTTATCTTCATCAGCAGCAGGTGGTGGTGGAAGCACACTATATCCCCAGAGGGTTAGGTTGAACTGGCCGGTCCATGAGGACCTCACATAGAGTGAATGATTCTGTAGTGTTCCCCGGAGGGTTAGGAGGCTTAGAATATACCCGCGGAAAGTATGTCTGTCGTAAGATACGACTAAAATACCCAAATTATTCGAGGAACTGTGTAGCGCAACCCATTCAAGGGGTTTCCAGCGCAATTTATAGCTTCTCCAACCCAATTGTCAATCTCACCTACCCATGGTGAATACTGCTTCTATAACAGCCGAGGCTCTGGCGACACCAATTTCCCCCTGGAACTAGGGGGTGGGAGAGGGAAGGCCTAGAAGGTGGTCATATTAAAACGCGCCCGAGATGAACGGGCTTTTGCCTTAATTGTGTTTGTTACCGGCACGTACCGGATCTATAACCGGCAAAGAACCACAACATCGTTAACACTGCTGAAAGTCTTCCGGAGTGTCTTTACCGCTACAACAACAACAAGAACAGGAAGTACACGATTAGGAGTTACCATGACTGAAGCATCGGTGAGTTCATTGCCATTTCTTACTAAGCTGATGGTGTTGCGCATCATAATTTGGAAAAGCCTTAAAAACCTTGCAGAAAAGTCAAATTCATCAGGGCGAAAAGTATGCTAAGGGTCGATTCTTTTATCGTGAGTCTTCTGCAGGATTTGACATATCGTGACAATCTGGTCGATAGCAGGATCTCCAGGTCTGAAGCCGTACTGTTAAAGTCCAATAATTTCGTTTGATGAGAGCTGTCTAGCGAAGAGCACACTCTGTGCGTCAGTTATCGAGTCGCCATTATAATTCTTGCACGAAACAGCGCCAGTCTTGAAACCTCTCGTCATCTACTTGATTTCTACTAATTAGCCAGCATCTCACACTCCTTCACGCTCCGCACCCATGCAGCTCTTTCTTCAAAGTAAACGTCTGTCTTTCCCGCTTGGCTAATGTGTGAGAAATGTGCTACCACTGCTCGACTGCGTCGTAAGGTCGAAGATTGCTCTCAGTGAGCAGGTACTAACAGGAACGTGACATAGGCTCGTTGGCATGTGTGCGTAATAACTTGATCAATTTATACAATATTTTAGTCGTGTTTTCGTTTCATTGGCTCCCCTAGTGAAAATTGACTGTAGTTTATATGTGCACTACAAAACAGAGCCTAAGAAGAACAAGGCGTTTATTTACATTTTCATGTATGGGATTTTATGGCAGACGTTGGTTTGCTCACACTTGTAAAGTGGACCTCCTTTCCCCCTATCACTCTCTACATGTTCCAATCGACTTTTCATTTCCGTTCTCCCCTTATTGCCCTTATCTGCTGCCCTTTCTGCTTTTCCGTCCACTCCCAAACCCATTTCCATTCCGAATCTAAATTACCCCACTATACACTATATCTAACACAATATCTCCAACGGCTTTTGATTTACGGCTTTAAAAACATTCAAATTTTCTTCTTTTAAGTGTTGGAAGTGGGTAGAAGGTGCCGCTTCCATTTTCCAAAATTCTTTATCTCGTAACAAAGTCAACTTACGTACTAAGTTTCGTTACTTTATTGGTCCTTGGTATTTTTTCCATTTTCCGAAATTAACGATATCGAAAAAGTGGGCGTGGTTATCTTTTGATTTCGCCTTTTTTCAACATTCAGTCAACTTACGTTGTTGTTGTTGTTGTTGTAACAGTGCTTCGCCCCATCCAATAAGTGTGACCGATCACAAATTGTCATCAATATCCTCTAACGGAAGTCCAAGGAAACTTGCTGTTTCAACAGGGGTGGACCATAATGATAGGGGTGGTAGAGGCGTTGGTTCCAAATTACAATGAAAGAGATGGTTGGGGTCATGTGGGGACACATTGCAAGCAGGGCATACATTTTGTGTGTCGGGGTTGATTCTGGATAGGTAAGAGTTTCGCCTGTTACAGTATCCAGATCGAAGTTGAGTTAGAGTGACTCGCGTTTCCCTAGGGAGTGTGCGTTTCTCTTCTGCAAGTTTAGGGTATTGTTCTTTGAGTACAGGATTCACCGGGCAATTCCTGATATACAGGTCCGACGCCTGTTTGTGGAGTTCACTAAGGACCTGCTTGTGTTTTTTGGCTTCATACGACTGTGTTCTGAGATGCCGTATTTCCTTTAGCCCTCAATCAGATGTCTGTTGGGATGCCCAGGTTTCTGGGTATTCAACAGGAACTGTTTGGTTAGCATTTCATTTCTCTCCCTGGTGGGGAGTATTCTCGCCTCATTATGTAGATGGTGCTCTGGGGACATAAGAAGACAGCCCGTGGCGGTTCTGAGGGCAGTATTTTGGCAGGCCTGTAGCTTCTTCCAGTGAGTTGTCTTTAAGCTTGGCTGGACAATTGCTTTGTAAGTGGTAATGAGCGTTTCTTTATCTTTTCTCCAAGTACTGCCAGCAAGAGATTTGAAGATTTTATTACTGCTCTGGATTTTCGGTACAATTGCGGCTGCATGCTCACCAAAATGTAGATCCTGATCGAAAGTCACAACCAAGATTTTGGGGTGCAAGACAGTCGGTAGCGTAGTGCCATTGACGTAGATGTTCAAAATGGTCGACACTTGGGACGTCCATGTTGTAAATAAGGTCGCCGATGATTTAGTCGGTGATAATGTCAGGTTTCGCCAGGTGAAGAAACTGGAGAGATCAGGGAGGTAGCCGTTTATTTTGTTACAAAGCTCATCAATCTGTGGGCCTGGGACTGTGGACATTATTGTGCAGTCATCGGCGTAGGAAACGATAGTAACTCCTTCTTTTGGCGAAGGTAGCTTTGATATGTAGAAGTTAAACAAAAGTGGGGATAGGACACCACCCTGTGGCACCCCTTGTTTATTTCTTCTTGATTTTGATGTTTCGTTTCTAAATTGCACCGATGCCTGCCGGCCACCCAGATAATTTACGGTCCACCTTTTAAGACATGGGGGAAGGGTAGACCCTTCCAGGTCTTGCAGTGACGTGCCATAATTGACCGTATCAAAAGCTTTTGATAGGTATAGCGCAACGAGTACTGTTCTATGGTTGGGGTTTTGATTTAAACCGTAATTTTTCTGGGTGCTAATGGCATTTAGCGCGGTGGTGATGCTATGAAGTTTTCTAAAGCCATGTTAATGACAGGCTATCTGCAAATTTGCTTTGAAGTAGGGGAGAAAAATGGCTTCGAGCGTCTTGGCTACCGGCGATAGGAGAGATATCGGGTGATATGACTCTCCTATGTTAGCTGGTTTCCCCAGCTTTAATAGCGGGACCACCTTGGCCATTTTCCATTTTTTGGGGATGACAAAGGTGGAGAGAGACAGGTTGAGGACATGTGCTAAATATTTGAAACCCCCTTTCCCTAGACTTTTAAGCATCGGCATGGCTATGCCGTCTGGGCCCACTGCTTTAGATGGTTTAGCTTGACTGATGGCATCCTCAACCTCTTTGGTGGGAATGTTAATTGGGGACGCGCTGAATTTATGTTTATGTGCGTGTCTCTTGGCCCTCGGTCTAACTATGTCAATCGTTGAATGTATTATATATTTGCGGCAGAAAGCGCTCGCGCATTTTTTCGCATCGGACAGCACTTTATCGCCAAAGGCGATGGAAGTTTTGTGATTGTGCCTGGACGGATTCGATAGGGACTTTACGATGGACCAAAGCTTACCCACACCGGCAGAGAGGTTACAACGACTTAGATGTTCTTCTCATTTCGCCCACTTGTGTTCATCCACAAGCAATCTGATGCGTTGGCTTATCCCTTATTTGGGGATCGCCGGGATCGAGCTGCCTTATAAGTTCACGTTCTCTCGCTAGAAAATGAGGCCGAATTTCGGGAATTTTTCCGGCGGGAATAAAGCGAGCCGAGGCGGATTCAATGACCTTGCGGAAAGCACGCTCCCCTTGGCGCGCATCAGTCGGGATAGGGAGGGCAGCAAAGCGGCTGTCTGTAAAGGATTTATACTCATCCCACTTTCCTTTTTTAAAATTTATGAAAGTGCGTTTTTCGGTGACGAAAGTTGGTGGTACGCTCGAGCGAAATATGTATTGGGAGGTGGTCGGATGCAAATGTTACCATCGGCTGCCAGATGACGCAGTTTACGAGTCGTGCGCTCACGATCGATATATCTGGCGAACTGTGACAGCTTCCTACCATATGAGTTGGGGCTTCTCCGTTTATTGTGCAGAACGTTATTTCTTCTATTTGATCCGCCAACATCTCACCCCTGCTGTCCGCCTGCAAGTTTGAATGCCATAGGCCGTGATGGGCATTGAAAACGGCTTAGATAATGCGATTATCGCCAGTAAGGTGCTAATATTAGGGCGGTATCCACTGGGGCAGCAGGTGGCAGGAGGGATGTAGATGTTGATAAAGTCTAGGTTTACATCGCCTGACTGGACAGATAAGCCGTGACGTTCTAGAACATTGTCCCTGCGGCCGATGTCGGGAGCAAATATATGATATTGCACTGAGTGGTGTATGAAAACTGAGTGGTGTATGATACACGCGAGTGGTGTGTGATAATAGCGAGTGTAACCCCATTTAATTTGTAACCCCTAGTCAACTTACGTACTAAGTTTCGTCATTTTATCGGCTTTGGTAAGGAATTATCGTATTTTTTCCATTTTTCGAAATTGTCGATATCGTGAAAATGGGCGTGGTTATCTTTCGATTTCGCCTTTTTTCAATATCAGTCTATTCGGGGTTTAGATAAGCTGGCATACCAAATCTCGTAAAAATGTCTCAATTTTTACTCAAGTCATATGTTAACTGGCAGACGTACAGACGGAAATGGCTCAATCAATTTTTTTCGATGCTGATTTGTCTATCTTGATTCTTTGAGCCACTATAAAAAAAAATGTAAGGTGCGATAATCTCCGAAGAGAGTTTAGGCCGAGCTTCTCTTCCAATTTGCGTCGTGCTCCTCTTGATTTTCCCTACAAATTGGCCGGATGGGACCTACATGTTTTATGCCGACTCCGAACGGCATCTGCAAGGCAGATGAGTTTTCACTGAGAGCTTTTCATGGCAGAAATACACTCGGAGCGCTTGCGAACAATCAGCTGCAGCTCGGGGCCATTTCTTTGAAACTAATTTGTTAGAGAATGAATGTGTCATATCTATTCATCTGTCATGTGGCAAAATGCTGCCCTTTCCTAGAGGGTGTGCTGCTTTCACTGAAAATATTTGTTTGTTAAATAATAAAAATTATATTTTAGTCGATTTCTTATCAGTTGCTTTCATTGTTGTCGCAATAATATTGCCAAAATAGGGATCAATAGGGTTATTAAGAGATAAGCGCTGAGAGCTTGTTTGCTGCGAGAAGGGCTAAATATGAGCAATATATTTCAGAGAATCCCGCATAGAGGCATAGTCAAGGTCGCAAGCTAAACTAAATAAGCATGAAAATAGAGTTTTTAAGAAAACAGGTTAGTGGGTCAATTGTAAACAGTTCCTTATTGGTTCCAGTGAAATTTCGAATGCAACTGCAACAACAACAATATCAAACCAAGCATGCTTCTTCATTCTTCAGACATAGTTGTAGGAGATGTATATTGGAATACAGAGGTCTAGCAATGCTCACACAGAAGAACACTTTTCTATGAATTGTGTTTAATAAAAATATTAATAAGTTAAATAAAGTACTGATAATAGTTCAACAACGTGCGCTGGGCTGTACATATGTGGCTACATCTCTATAAAAATATGAATAAAATAAAATTGTGCAATAGATAAGAATTCAACACATTGACACAGCTGATGAGCCTACGATGATGATCTGTCACTCTTATCTCAAGATTATTTAATTACAATTATATTTTAAATAATTAGAAATAGTTTGTAAGAATTGAGATATGCATGAAAAATAATTTCTGAAAATGTATAATATGTACGAGAATATGAATATAATTATGAAATATCTGTTGTTTTCTAATGGTCGAAGCGAATATAAATTGCTGAATGCAAAAATTAGCCCACAGTACATTCAGCAACTCAGAGACGTTCAGTAAATTTACAACAATGCAAACGAAGCTAATTATTTTATGCTTGAGCGCTTTGCTATTGGTGGAAGTAAGTAAAAAACTGAGCAAAATTACTTTGAAAACAATTTTTTAAATTTAGTATTTATTTATGTCATTTCCATTTTTATAGACACAAGCCATACCACGTATGCGTCTTGAAGCAGCCGAAGATGTCGCAGTTGAACGTAAACAAACAAATGCAGTAGCTGACTCCTCAGATTCTTCCTCATCAGAGTAATTTGCTTAGCTCAAGAAACCACGTCAAGTATTAATGACAACAACCCTGGTCGACTTAGTGGGCTTAGCTAAATATCTCACCGAAAAAGGACAACCACTTTTGAAGAAAACTCTTGAACAATTAGAAGCGCTCCCTGAAAAGAGTCCCGAACTTCAGGCAAATATTACGCGTATCGCTGATTTTCTTAAAAACAATCCCAACGGCATCGATGCTGTCGAAGAGGAAGGCATTATGTCACTTTTTGAATCAATGATTAATTTTACTGACATCATGAAAGATCTCGATGATATGGCACCAGAATTGGAACAAACACAAACTCTACAAAAGGCATTCGCTGATAATGGTGCTGAGAAATTTGAAGAGGATTTGATGTCAGTGCTGAAAGTGGTAACAAGCAAATTCGAAAAAGCAATCGATAGATATTTGGGCATTTTGAGTGAGAAGCAAAAGGCGCGCGAAACCAAATTGATCAATTGGTATACGAATTTTACCAATGAGAAGGATGAAGAGAAGAAGGCAGAGCATTATGCTAATTTTTTCGATACATTCAAACCAGGCAATTAAGTGTGAATGAAGAAGGAGATTTCGATCTTAAATATCGTATTAATTTGTGTACATTATAATATGAAAATGTGCGAAATAAAATTTTATACAGTTATTATTAATTATAGCAGAATAATGCATGCACTTTAAATTTGGATTTATTTTAGAATAACAATTGAAAATATTTCCGCTTGAATTCTGCAAACAACCAAGACAGCCTGTAAAAGCAACAAAATCTCTACCTTAGTTATATAATAAAAGCTTCATACCAAAATCGAGAGGAGCCAGTCATCTACACCCGAAAGACTGCATGCCTTTTAGTTAGACATTTTATTCTAGACAAAACCCTTGAGAGACTTATAGATGTACATACATACGTATTTATGAAGTGAAATATGAATGAAGCATTATTCTCTTCAATACAACATGCTGACATCCAAAGACAAATCAGTCGATACTGCATTGCATGGGATGATCATGAACATAGAGAAAGCCCTGGAACACCAGTAATATGACCGAGGTCTTTTCCTAGACATTATCGGGGCTTTCACCTCATGGATAGTCTCGCCTCGATTGCAATACATTCCACCTTAACAAATTGGATCAGCTGCATGCTAAGCTGCTGAATGTTCACTTCGCAATGGAGTATCTGCGAGGCCACAAAATCTGTAAACAGAGGAACGCCACAACGTGGCACATGTATCACCAACGCTGTGGACGCTGGTCATAAACCGATTGCTTAGGCGGTTCGACAAGAGACAAATCCAACTTAATGAAACGTTAAAACTACATGGGGAAGGGATCGAAGAAAGCCCTTGCGACTGTGCATGCATGCAATAGGATGATAAGGTGCACATGAGGCCTACCGTCAATTACATACAATTTTATTGCTCATCTAAGTTTAAACTGCCTCTCTAATTTGCTTTATATATACCAATAATTGAGTTATAACGAGTTAAAATTTATGTTTGACTCCTGCCTTTACTCTAATTTTTGCTCCTTCTGCCTCCGCCACCTAACTGATCTCATACACGCAATCTAGACACAAAATACCTTCCTAAAATATTCCCACTCCGACTCTCATTCCCACTTATACTCCCACTCACATATCCCCTGTTTCTACCTCTTTCAGCCAAAAGTGGTCAAATGGGGTATCCATAGATGCATATTTATGTCAGTATTAAGATTGCGAAGGTGTAAACTAAATATTTTTCCTGTACATTAGTTATCCGTCCAAATCCATTTCATCACAAGGCCGCCCAAGCAGAAAGATACTCTGCGCAGAAATTCCTTGGGTTATATAGCTGGTCGGTTGCTGGATCCATAGTATTTTTGCCCAGAGTCCTCTGGCTGGGTGCCACACCGGCTTCGCAATACAGTATTACCACGTAGAATAATTTTCCACATACATAGGTGTGCCTGTGTGTACAAAAAAACTATGAAAAATACAACTTTGGAATGAAAACATGAAACTGTTTTTTGCAAAGACAGTTTAAGATAATTAGTACCGAGGACAGCACGCTTCTTTCTATTTCTTGGAAACTAATTGAGATAGTTGATACTCCTAATAAAAAGGCAAGTTTCCGCTAGAAGTTAGCTTTGAAACCTTCTTCGGAAATAAAACATCAAAAAAGGTAGTCGACTATCAGAGTAAGGCGACTGATAAGGCACCTAAATAGGTATCGTTGATATGCAGACTGATGACAAACATCAGAGGACCAACAGAATGCTGCTGATGGACATAACTTTATCCAAGTCACTGAACGGCTCCGAACTTTGGGAAAAAAACCTTCACCTTCTTAAGAGTAATTGTTGTAAGCTTCTATCAGATGTACAGCGAACATAAGCTCTGAGCAGTCTCCGTTTATCGCACTGTATCAGGGCCTGTCGCACAAGTGATTAGCGGAAAACGCCCCATCGTCCTATGAGCGTTGGAAAGAAGGTTATGGGAAACTTAAATTCAGACGCATCAAGAGCGTATGAAAGTCGTTAGAGAAGAAACATTTAGGTTGCGGCAAGAAGGGTGGGAAAATGAACAAGAAGGCAGATGGACAGCGAAACTAAAAATTGCATGGAGCACCAGAAGCTTTGGCGAGGTAAATTACTACGTTACCCAAATGCTCTCCGGGCATGGCTACTTCAAAAAATATTTGCAAAAACTAACAAGTAAGAAAGTATTGGTTCGGCTGAAACCGAACATTACATACCCAGCTGTGCACTTGAAAAGCTGCTGTTGTTTGCTATGTGTGATTAATAGTGTTATTGGGCTGCGCAATAGTAAATATGGGGTATTCCATCCCTTTTTGACCAATTTTGAACGCGACCCCTTTAGAATTGGCTGAAAGTTTTTCTTCTTTTTCTAGCTTACGAAAGACGTTTTTCAGAATTTTTTCCAAATTTTTTCATCCAACTCAAAAAAAGTTATGAATTTAAAAAAAAAAAACACACACAAATGGGATGGAATACCCCATATATATACAGCCCAATTCTAAAAAAAAGCCATGCAGGTTTTTCCCTTCTCCCATTCCTCGTATTCTAAATAAAAATTCTTTGTGGGTTTTGACACTTCTCCCTTTCCTCCTATTCTGAACAGTGTTCGAAAAAGCGGAAACCGATTATGGGAGAAAAATAGGTATAATGAATGTGAGTGCGAGGAATATTTCTTCGGAGTTTTTTCACTTGTTCAACTAAAGGGAATGCATCAAAATAGTTAAAGGAAATTAACAATTTTTGTTGTTATATCGGCCTATTGATTTGAAAGATCGCGGGTTCGAATCGAGCTCAAGGCCTAACAATAATTATTTTATCATCATTATTGTTATGATAAATTTTTTCTTAATTGAAAAAATTTTTAAATTATAATAGAAGAAAGAAAAAATTTAGACAACTGCCAAAGCTCGTTGTATATATCCATTTCGGGAACTGCCAAATTCCTTCATAGGCAACGTTTAGGCGCCGCTGCTATAACCATTCAGCCATCACAGCAGTTTTTTGTTTGTCTTCATTAATCCTACTTCTATTCTGGTTCTTGCCAATTGATATTCACAACACTGCGACATCTGTTGCAGAATTTAAGAAATTAAATAATTATTGTTAGGCCTTGAGCTCGATTCGAATCCGCGATCTTACAAATCAGTAGGCCGATATAACAACATAAATTGTTAATACATCCCAGAGTACGGGGAAAAAGTGTCATAAAATATGACACTATAGCAGCATTGCCATCAAACATCAAACAAGTCCAATTTTCACATTCATTCTGCAACAGATGTCGCAGTGTTGTTAATATCAATTGGCAAGCACCAGAATAGAAGTAGGATTAATGAAGACAAACAAAAAACCGCTGTGATGGCTGAATGGTTATAGCAGCGGCGCCTAAACGTTGCCGATGAAGGAATTTAGCAGTTCCCGAAATGGATCCATACAACGAGCTTTGGCAGTTGGATAAATTTTTTCTTTCTTCTATTCTAATAAAAAAATTTTTTCAATTAAAAAAAATTTATCATAACAATAATAATGATAAAATAATTATTGTTAAAGGAAATTGGTTTTTTTTAAGAAAGAACACTTATTTGTACAAATTTGTGCTAAAATATGCACATTTTATCACAATATTTTTTATTTGAAATCGATAAGCAACGGAAAAGCTCTCGGTATATTTGATGGAGCCATCCAGAAATTGCGCAAGGATATTTTAAGAAGGCTTAAATAGATTTTGCCATATGATGAAAGGCGAATTCAACCCGACTTGGCCACCAGAAAATTGGTTTGCTGGAAGCAGGCAACTCCGGCGGATTTGTGTTATCCCGCCATCTTCTTAGTATGCTCCTCTGTTGATGTTGTTGTGACACATTTCAGTGAATACCACACGAAATGCAATACTGTGCATTGTTAATATTTATTTCTTAATTTCAAACAAATTCGTAACAATAATTAAACTTTTAAATTTTCTAAACAAAATAAGAAATACGTAACGAAATTTCAATTGACAAAACAGCTGACTTCGAAAATTCGAAATTCCCATTCCTCAATTATTGTTCTCCCTAGGAGAAAAGAATTGGAGGAATTTTTCCGCGAGAATAAAAAAATCCGCGAGAACGAAATTCCGAGGAAATATTCAGAATTGGGTTGATATTTTTCTGAAATCATTTTCGTTCGAAAGAAACAAAAATGAACTTGAGCGGTTAGAAATGCAGTTTAACAGTTGTAGCTATGAAAAAAATATTTATGCCAAATTTAGTTCGGATTGGGAGATTTTTGTTCGACTTATGGCAATAAAAGTATTTTTGAAAGAGTAAAAAAAAAGAGGCGTGGCACGCCCATTTTCAAAATTTGTTTACGTTTTGTTCTTAGCTCAGCCATACCAGTACTGAGGTAGTATATCAGTCAAATGTAATTAAATACCATAGAGTTATTGCAAACTTTGTTAAGGTTAGACCTTTAGGAAAAGTGGGCGTGGTCTAGCAAATATTGATTATCTTCACACAGTCTATACATCTTGAACGGCTTTGGATTTACGGCTAGTTAAACTTCCAAATTTTCTTCTTCTAAATGTTGGTGGGGCCACGCCTATATTCCAAAAAATTTTTAAATTTATGTTTTCCATTACAAAACCAATCCACCTACCAAATTCTATTAGCTTAGCGGTATTCGTTTTTGAATTATCTAAATTTTTCCATTTTTCTAAATTTTCGATATCGAAAAAGGGGGTGTGGCTATGGTCCGATTTCGCTTTTTTTCAATACCAATCTATTATGGGTCCAGATAAACCCGTATACCGAATTTGATGATTTGATTTTTTTTCGATATTGATGATTTTGATATATAGAAGTATTTGTCTGTCTCGATTCCTTGTTACCTGTATAACCAACTGTTATCCAATCAAAATTATTATACACAAAATAGCTGGGTATAAAAAAGTGGGCTGCAAAGGGTTAATCCATAGCCGTCAATGGGTTAAGAGGCTTCAGATTAGTTGCTGTGACGTCGATTGAGCGATTTTGATTTAAAAAAAATTTAATTCAGAATTTTGAACATCCCCAAATCATTGGGCGGCCCGGCCCACTGTGCGACGGCGGCGATTACGGGCTCTACGTATTTTACATCCCAACACGTAAAAAACAAAAAGAAAAAATGGGGGAGAATAAATGTTTCATATCTTTTCATGTAGTCGTGTGGCGAAATACTTCTCTTTCCTAGAGGGAATGCCGCTTTCACGGAAAATATTTGTTTGTTAAATAAGAACTAAAAAAAAAATTCTTTATCTAATGCTTTTTTTGTTGTCGCATTAATATTGCCAAAATAAGTATCAATAGGGTTATTAAGAGATAAGCGCTGAGAGCTTGCTTGTTGCGAGAAGGGCGAAATATAAGCAAATAATAGCTATCATCCGGTGGCAAAATCCTGAGCCAGATAAATAATTTTGCATGTTAATGCAACAACAACGATTTGAGCTAGATCAATCCAGATAGAAGTCTGGTTCAATTTGTGAGACAGATAATTTGTTAATTACTTCTTTTTAGGTTGGCAACGCGGCCTTTAATATACCTACTTTTTCAAAAATAGATGCCGCTGCTTAGCCTTTCGCCGTATGAGTTAAATGAAAAAGAGCGGCGACATCTGCCTATCACATTTCACGTGTGCGAAAATTTCACGACATCTGCTTCTCAATTCTCTCAATGATCCAGAGCATTCCCGTGAGAATTGAGCGTGAGCCGGAGCTGTAAAACTCACTGAAAGACGGCAAATATTTCAGAGAATCAAGCACAGAGGCAAAGTCAGTACGTATCAGCACCAGTGTTGCCATTTCAGCTTTTTTTCAAGCTAGATTTTGCTTTTTTTTCTCCGTTTAGCTTGAATAGTTGCGATTTAGCTTTAATTAAGCATTTTTTTTTAGAAACTTTTTAGCTCTTTTCAGCTTTTTTTTAGAAAATTTACATAAACAGTTTTATGTAGATTTAATTTTAAGAACATTGAATAAATTTGGGCTAGATTTAAAATCTTTAAGGGGCTAAGGAATATATAATTTTGGCATTATAGTAGGCAGAAATCGACGCGTAGTAACTTTATTAAGGCAACATCAACCTAATATCATTTTCATTCCGTGTGTTTGCCACTCGATCCTATGACTATGCATCTGCTTCGAAACCGCCTCCGAGCGAAATTGAATTTTTGATTTCAGAAACATTTAACTGGGTTTCAAAGTCCACATGTAGACAAAAGACCTATGCTATATGATATATATATGCTGCGTAAAACGACGGACTCGTCCCGTTGAAAATCGCATCCACACGATTGGGATAACTCCTTGTTTTTTCTGTACTTATGTCAACAGGAATAATATTTATATGAAAGGTACAATTGTGTGTAAGGTTTATAGCTCATATAAAGTAAAACTTACATAAGGAATTATTATAAGCCATAAGGTAGAATATAACAACTTTATTATAAGGCTTATGGACCAACAGAAATAAAGCTTACTTACATACTTGCTGTTTTTTATATAAGGCTTACATATAGCCCTAGGGTGCCTTTCATGGGGGTGTTTGCGCCTTGTACTCACCGGCGTCACCCCAAACCGTCGACTCGTAGGTGTTTTTGCACCCTCCCTCCCCCATGTAGGGGCGGAGCCTCCTCGTGGTGGCACCTGGTAACGCTTCGGCGGCTAATTTGAGCGGCGACCTCTCTTCCCACTCCCCTCAACCCTATTTTCCCTTCTTCTTCCTTTTCCTTTTTCTCTCCCCTTCTCCTTAATGGGCTAGATCAAGGTTTTATACGACCCGTGCCGAGGATCAGCCTGGCTGGGGGCCCATAAATAGCCCAGTCGTTAACGGAGTGCATCGAATACCGGGCGACCTTCGATGCTATTAAGCCTTACCTGGAAATCGCGGATCTCTGTCCGGGTGGACCTTTCCCCTTCTCCGCTACTCGTGGAATTTTAAGTATGGAGGAAAAATTTTCAAAAATTGGTAAGGAGGGCGACTCTCCAAATAAGAAGTCATTAGGAGCTTGCTCCGCAAAGGCTACGGCTCAGCCGGGCCTAAAATTAGCTGAGAGAACTCCTCAGAGGTTCGCTGCTGCAGCGGCAAATAGGCAGAAAAGGGCCGAGAGTTTATTGGGTTCGAGCAGTCCGATGGGCAGTACCACTCATGGAGGGGGTAATGACCGGGAGGCCATCAGTGCCACTACCGCCCCTCCCTTGGGCCCCACCAGCAAACCCTTGGGCCCCACCAGCAAACCCTCCAACCAGCGACAAGCGTCTGGTGGGTCAACTGGCCAATTGACCTTATCACCACTTTGAATGGCGATAAGTTTGATTGCATCTTTGCACACCTATCAAGGCTCGATGACAATGCATTAATGTGATGATGTGGTGACATAAGGTCAACGGCCATAAGGTCAATTGGCCTTATTACCACATAGCCATTTAGCTGATTTTTTCATGTAAAGTGCAAAACCGGCGATTTTTTGAAATGTTTGTATGGTGAACCCACAGGGGGGTTCCAGAGGGTATGCCACTGGCATCGGTGGGTCGGGCCTCCAAAGTTAGTGGGGGTCGGTCATACATTTGGACTCGATTGGAGCACTCAAAATGGGTCAAAGTGGGATTTTTCAAAATTTGCCCCTACCCAAAAATTCGACCCAAATTGGGGGACATCAGAATTCGTTTTAGAGGTATGGTTCCTTCGGCAAAGTTTCTTATTTTGATCCCTGGAATACGATTTTCACAGCGCAATGAGCGATTTTTAAATCGACTCGCCCTAATATGTATATACCAACCTTCATATCAAAAGGCATTCAGCTGATGCCTATATCAACTCACGTGTCAACTGATTTGACTCTAGTTCATAGACTGAGTATGCTAAAGGATATGGTGGTCTTGCAAAAACCAACTAGGGTGTCCTTTGGTACAACTCTGATGTATATAGTTGCTGATGCAGAGACTGGCAACTGATATTTCGTAGGACCTCGCGGTTTTAAAAATATCAGTTGCTAATATGGAAAAGAGACAGAACTCGAAACAGTTCGGCATTCTTGCAAATTAGTATTCATCTAGTATGCAAATAATAGGTTTGAATGCAGGGTAGATATTTATTGACAAAAATATTTCAAGGTTGTAGGCCAAACTAAATAAGCTGGAATATGGTGTTTTTGAGAACACAGGTTAGGGGGTCATTTGTAAACAGTTCAAATAGGTTCCAGTGAAATTTCGAATGCAACTGCAACAACAATAATATCAAGGAAGGTATGCTTCTTGATTCTTCAGACATATAGAGGATGTATATTAGAATATAGAGGACTAGCAATGATCACACGAAAGAACCCTTTTCAATGAATTTTGTTTAATAAATACAACAGGCATGCTTAACCAACGAACCGATATCATTTCGTTACGATAATTAACGTTAATAAACGAAACAAAGTCATTTCGTTTGGTTTATTAATGTTAAAAACGTCAAATTAACGAAATGATTTTGTTTCGTTTTCTGCCATATCAAAACGAAATCAAATCGTTTATGATGATTATTAATTTCAAACTATGCTGGCAAAGCTGATTGATGGCGGAGTCATTAAAGGTGAAAGCATTCGCCAAGCTGATTGCAACTTTTCTCATGAATTTTGACAGTACGAACATTTCTCACAGTATTTTTGACATTACCACCAACGAATTACACAAACAAATTCTATGGAGTTTGTGTGTGTATGTCCGCTCGCTGTTACCACCTTACGGCTTAACCATGGCTATAGCATTGCCAGCACAGTTCAAACATAAAGTATCACGTTTTTGTTAACGTTTTTAACGTTAACGAAGGCTTTTCGTTTCGGTGAAAAACGAGATACAATTTATCTTGATAATTTCTTTATCGATAATATTTCGAAGTGTTTCAACGGAAACGGTGGAAATTTTTTGATAAACGATTAGCTTAACGTTAAGGTGCATCCCTGAAATACAATAATAAGTTAAAGAAAGTACTGATAATAGTTCAACAGCGAGCGCTTGGCTGTATATATATGACTACATCTCTATAAAAATATAAATAAAATATATTTGTGCAATAGATAAGAATTCAACACATTGAAGCTCGTGAGCCTACGATGATGATCGTGTCACTATTATCTCAAGATTATTTAATTACAATTATATTTTTTAAATAATTAGAAGTAGTGTGTATGAATTCATATGCATGAAAAATAATTTCTGAAAATGTATAATATGTACGAGTATATGAATATAATTACGAAATATCTGTTCTTTTCTAATGCTCGAAGGGAATATAAATTGCTGAGTGCAAAAATTAGCCCTCAGTACATTCAGCAACTCAGAGACGTTCAGTAAATTTACAACAATGCAAACGAAGCTAATTATTTTATGCTTGAGCGCTTTGCTATTGGTGCAAGTAAGTAAAAAACTGAGCAAAATCACTTTGAAAACAATTTTTTAAATTTAGTATTTATTTATGTCATTTCCATTTTTATAGACACAAGCCATACCACGTATGCGTCGTGAAGCAGCAGAAGATGTCGCAGTTGAACGTAAACAAACAAATGCAGTAGCTGACTCCTCAGATTCTTCCTCATCAGAGGAATCTGCTGAACTCAAGAAACCACGTCAAGTATTAATGACAACAACCCTGGTCGACTTAGTGGGCTTAGCTAAATATGTCACCGAAAAAGGACAACCACTTTTGAAGAAAACTCTTGAACAATTAGAAGCGCTCCCTGAAAAGAGTCCCGAACTTCAGGCAAATATTACGCGTATCGCTGATTTTCTTAAAAAAAATCCCAACGACATCGATGCAATCGACGAGGAAGGCATTATGTCACTTTTTGAATCAATGATTAATTTTACTGACATCATGAAAGATCTCGATGATATGCCACCAGAATTGGAACAAACACAAACTCTACAAAAGGCATTCGCTGATAATGGTGCTGAGAAATTCGAAGAGGATTTGATGTCAGAGCTGAAAGTGGTGACAGGCAAATTCGAAAAAACAATCGATAAATATTTGGGCATTTTGAGTGAGAAGCAAAAGGCGCGCGAAACCAAGTTGATCAATTGGTATACGAATTTTACCAATGAGAAGGATGAAGAGAAGAAGGCAGAGCATTATGCTAACTTTTTCGATACATTCAAACCAGGCAATTAAGTGTGAAGGAAGAAAGAGATTTCGATATGGGTATCGTATTAATTTGTGTGCATTATAGTATTCAAATGTGCGAAATAAATTTTTTATACAGTTATTATTAATTATAGAAGAAAAATGCGTTTTGAATTTTGACATGTTTTCAAATAGGGGCTGTAGGAACTTGCTAAAGCGTTTTCCTTTTAATGTATGTATCGTTGGTTTAATGTGAAAATGTGCTAAGTCACTTTTTATGAAATTTACTGAAGGCGAAAAAAGAAATTAATAATTTTTGAAATAGCCTTTGAATGAAGATACCTTAGTTGCAATACGTTTGAGTGTAGAAGCTTTGAAAAAGATAAATAAGAACCATGTATGCTAAGCCAGCAGCTATTTTATGACTTAGCACAATTTCCGCACTCAAAACAAATTTTTTCTCCTGACTTGGCACTTTTTACTCAATATGTTTCGCCATCACTCCTCCCCTTTAATTATTGAAATATAACACTAAAACTATATATTTCACAAAAAATACTATTTATTTGTCAAACTATTTCTAACGGTTATGATCTGGACTCTTCGCCGGATGGTGCGCAGACAATAATTTATTTTTAAATTCAAAAAAATGCTGTGTTGTGTCTTAATCCATAAAGACAACTGCCAGATACTTTATCTACAAACTAAATGCTAAATCTCTTAATCGTTGTCAAGAGAGTAAGGACTTGTGTGTAATTTATGACTCCAAACTCTCTTTTTCTAGTCACATAGACTTCATTGTTTCAAAATTTGTTGCAATGGTTGGGTTCAGTAGACGTAACACCAGTGACTTTAAGAACCCTATGACGTTGAAGGCACTTTATATATCCTTGGTCAGAAGTGGTGTTGAATATTGCTCAATAATATGGAGTCCTTTCTATGAATCTAACTCCTATAAAGGTGAGAAAGTTCAAAAATTTTTACAAAAATTGCTTTACGTATGCTTCACTGGCCAGACGGCCTCCCATCATATACCAGCAGGCACAAATTGCTTTGTCTTTAGGATTTGAATGGCATAAGAACTTTTATCTCACTCAGGCTTGCCTATAATGTAATAAACTTTAGCACGAATTGCTCTGATTTATCTAAGTTGTTCATTCCATATATTCCACTCGTGATTTTCGGCATAATAGATTATTTATCGAAATAACTCATAAAACGAATTATGCTATGAATGAACCTATAACTATGACTATACATCTAGCAAATCGATTCAGTAGTGTTATTAATTTTAATAACAGCTTATGTAAGTTTAAGCTTGAATTGTTTTCTAGTTTTAACTAGTCTGTACGAAAGCATGTAGTTATGGACATGAAATAATTGAAGTGGATTATGGCCAGTGCAAAGTATTTATCAAACACCAAAGGCATGTCTCAATTGGGTGAATCCAATTTCAAGGGATTGTCTTCGAAACCCTTTCAAGGGGTTGCCAGCGCAATATATAGCTTCTCCAACCCAATTGTCAACCTCTCCTAATCGTGGCGAATCCTGTTTCATTGACAGCCGAGGCTCTAGCGACCCCCAGTTCCTCATGGAACTAGGGGGTGGGGAGGGCGGGATGGCCTAGAAGGTTTAATGTGGAACGTACCGTATCTATATGCGGCAAAGGACCATTAACATCGGTAGCACTCCCCAAATCCTTTGGGGAGTGTCTTTATCGTTAATACAACAACAACAACAACAAAGCACGTACTTTTAGACTGAATGAATTAAAAAATAAATAAAATGCGCTCACAAATAAATGACTAGCAATTTCTTTTCTTTGTGCGCGCATTTTATTTATTTATTTAATTCATTCAGTCTAAAAGTCAAGCAATGACTAGTAATTCAGTCCCCACATGACACCAACCATCTCTTCAATTGTAATGTGGAACCAACGCCTTTAACACACCTCTCATTACGGTCCACCCCTGTTGAAGCAGCAAGTTTCCTTGGACTCCCGTTAGAAGATATTGATGACAATTAGTGATCGGTCACACCTATTGGATGGGGCGAAGCACTGCTACAACAACAACAACTAGTAATTCAGATTGATATTATTGACAGGTCGACTTAGCACAGCCTGAGGACTTGGCACATTTACACATCATTGCTCACAGCACGTAAAAATGAAAAATGAAAAATTTTTTTTTTTGTGGTCGATTTATTTTGAATTCAGTTTTCAAACTGCATTAAAATAAAATTAAAGAAAAAGAGACTTAGCAAATGTTCACATTAAGCTAACGATATGTACTTTAACAGTTGTCACTTCTGCTGTAAACCCTGGTTATTAACCAACTGCTCAGACAATTCCATGTGGCACCCGTCAACTTTAGGTCAAATGAAGATGAAGTTGGAGCTGTCATAAAGGCCGAGACACAATGAAAGTTTTTCATATAGATACGTTCAACGCAAACTTATGCGTGCTAGTAACATCGCCGTAATCACGCAAGATATTGCTTTTGTAAATATAAAGGAACTTCAGACTTGACAATTGAAGTTTATTTCGCCTTGCCCATTTAC
This sequence comes from Eurosta solidaginis, assembly GCF_040869045.1. Lineage (NCBI taxonomy): Eukaryota > Metazoa > Arthropoda > Insecta > Diptera > Tephritidae > Eurosta > Eurosta solidaginis. The sequence goes on from NC_090320.1 coordinate 51,757,163, forward strand.
ATACAAAATTTTACGAATCACTGTTATTAGGACTCTAAATATACAAGGAATATACTTGCTAACATATTTTATGTTCTATTCATTTGTTAAATTGCAGTTTTTAACTGTGAAAAATGTTATAAAAATAACCAACCAGTGTGAAAATAATTTCGCTTGCAAAGTTTGAAAGCAACCTTAGCCAAAGCAAATGTCGAATTCTTCTTCTTATGCTTTGCTTGCAACAAAAGTTGGGAGTTGACTACTTTTTCATGTCAGATGGCGCCAGTGACGCTCAATCTGCCGTTCTCCATAAAAATACGTCCAATCTACTCATAATGCATACGATTGAGTTAAACGCATCTATATGAAAAACTGCTTATGTGACGGGGCTCTCAGGAGAGTGCCTTCCAACAATTTTCTCTTTGATGGATCGCGCGTTTCGGGATATACATAACTGGGCATCTAACGTCGGGTTGGGCGCCAATGCGGAGAATACTGATATTGTTTTGTCTACTTTGACGTATAAGTTTCCGAACTGATGTAGGTCTAACCTAGGAAGTGTGACGCTGCATGGTAAACCATGTACCAAATGTCTAGGAATCGCTCTTGAAAGCAAGTTGTCGTGGATGGGAGAATGAATGTTAAAGAATGGTGGAGTGTACGTGAGGTCTATCGCCCTCGCTCGGTTATTGAGTATCTACAGCTATTTTAAAGCCTATCCTGAATGAAGGAGCCCTTGTTTGGTCGACGGCCACCAAAAACAGAGCGTACCACAAAAAATTATAGGGGGTATGTAGGCTACCAATGCTTAGCATAACGAGAAGGCTGAAAACAACCCCTACGGCTGTACTGTTTCCTATTCTGCACATTCCACCTGTAGATCTGGTGGCAAAGAACAAAGTGTTAACAACTGCAACGAGAGTAGAAGCCTCGGGGCAGCTTGAGCGTGGACCCTACGGCCGTAGTAGTATAGCGGCACCAATGTTGGACGGACAGATAACGTAATTCCATACCTGCGCTTCGATAGCTCTCTTAGAGCCACACTAGAGGTGGAATGTTGTCGCGAGGGCGCTCGAAAGGCAGGGGAGGCGATACACGTGTATACTGATGGAAAGAAATGAAAGGAATAGATAACTGTAGTGTTTTTCAGGTGGAAGTAGTAGCCGTAGCAAGGTATGATAACCTCCGAGGACATTTTGGGCCGCGCTTCTCTACCAATTTACGTCGTGCTCCTTTTTTCCTACAAATCGGCGGGACGTGACCCACATGTTGTATGCCGACTCCGACCAGCATCTGCAAGGCAGATGAGTTTTCACTGAGAGCTTTTCATGGCAGAAATACACTCGGAGTGTTTGCCAGATCACTGACAAGCGGCGACCTCGCTAAAAAAAGCTTTCTTCTTCTAATTGTAAAAACTTCGTATGCTCATGATGGTTATTCTGACAGGACACTGCCTTCTGACGTCAGATACCATTAAATTAGGCCTTGTCAGTGATAGCAGATGTTTGAAGCTTGGGTTGGAGGGGGAAACGATCGAGCATGTTTTGTGATCATACACTAGCTAAGACTCCAGATATTAGGAGTGACACAACTATCAGTTTTTGAGTAAGAAACTTCCAAGGGTCCTAGAAAGCTGCTAGTAATTTCCAAGACGGAGTAATAGTATAACATTGGTGCTGGTTTTTGAAAGGAGTTCTTCAACTTGATCGTTAAACAAACGTCTGGTAACACTATGGAGTCAATCAGTCTATGTGAGGTTCTCATGTACCAGCCAGTTCAACCTAACCTAAGGTAGGGGAGCACTTATGCGAATAATACCTACCCAAAAATACATCTGCGACCCAAGCGAAGCCAACCGTCGGCTATTGTTCGACGTAACAAGCTCAATGCAGTGTGGCAGCGATCTAAACCCACCCAACAAAAAGATATACTGGTAGCCCCTCGACTTTTTACACTGCAGTAGATCTCATAGCTTTGGTTTCAATAGCAAGTTAAATGGCCGATCTAAACGAAGACGCCGATAAAGGCGCAAGGTCACAAACAATAGTCAAGTGGCAAGAACAGAATAAAACGAAATGATTAGCGGAAGCACTTCAAACTAAACTACTACCTCAGACAAATATTGAATGGTACTGGCAGTTTCCAGGAATATTTATACCAGCGTAGAATAGTGGAGGATCCTTTCTGTGCACACTGTTCCACCGAACTGGAAAATGCCGAGTACGAAATGGCTAGTGACGGTGCTACGGCGTGTGGACACATGAACCGGATAAGCCTGGTTTCATTGGGCCACTTGCGCTGTCACAACGTCCATGAAGAATGAGGATCTACCACTTCAGTTTTGGAAGTCCGAAAACTTACTAAAATTCAATATACAATGTATACATGAAAAGCACTTTGTAAATTTGTAAGTAATCTTTGTACGCACTAGATATATCTAGTACACTTTTAATTGATAAGAATGAAGCAATCACATTATATAAGCATGTTTTGGACTAAATGCAACAACAACAAAATACCACAACTTCTTGCTTTTACGTCTTTCAATTGCAATCAAATTTATTTATAAATACTTTGCATGTGATTCTTAAGCGTTTAGTAAGACACAGTTCTTGAAGAAGTATTCAATCTTATTCGTACTTCCTGAACAAGAAAATATTTGTATTAGCACAGCGGAATAATGAAGGATATATTTGCTTTTTTGATGATTGCCACGGTATTATTGCTACTAAAGGTTCGTTGAAAGCTTTTTACATATAAAAATTTAACTTTTTTTCCAAAAAGCACATTTTTTTGCAATTTTACATAGTACAGTGCATGCCTTCCAAAGCCAGAAAATGACGAGGTTACTAATATGAGTCTACAAGAGCCAGCCACACCACATACGATGACGACGACGACGACTCCAACGTCTGAAGAAAGCACCGAAAGCACACAATCGAATGGTCGTAAACGTTTTGTAGCCATAGTTTATAAAACTTATTCAGATTTGTTAAATTTTCAACTACAAAGAACCAATCAAATAGCCAAAGATGTGCTCGCCGATTCAGCAATGAGCAGCATTGGCAGCCGTGCTATGGAAAATGAAAGAACCGTACTTGAGAAATATGTGAAAAATTCCAAAGATGCTTTAATAGCTGTTATACCCGCCAAACAAAATGATCAACAAAATCGATTTTTTTTTGTTGTTGGTAAAGATTTTTTACTTGAAGATTTTAATAGTTTTACGCGTAAGCGTGGTTCGACAAAAGAATTATTAACGCCAGAAAAACAAATCTCTTGGGATATTTTGAAAAAGCATGGCTATTTTGAGTATGTTAGTGATTTAGAGAATCGCACGAAAGAGTTTACAAGCGCTTTGGTTGATGAATTTGAAAATTATATCAAATCATTTCGACCAATTGAGCAAGAGAGGGAAAAGGGATTGGTGAATCTATGGGCGATGTATGCGAAGAATGAGTTGGGCGTGAATAAGGCTGAATTTGGTAAACATTTGTTTTCAGTATTCTTTCAATATGAACCAAAGTATTAAATGTGTACTAAATTAAAAAAAAAGGTTTTTAAGGAATTTAGAATAAAATTTAAATAAACTAGGTACTTTCTTATTTACTTAAAGGAAAAACTTGCGATGGTCTCATGTAATTTTTATTTTCATTTATTTTTTTGGAGATAATGAACTCAACTTGAAAGACTTGTCCATTTAACTAGAGTATTCCGCAGACTTTGTTTTGCCCAAAAATTGGTTCGCCTACATTTACAAATTGAGCCTTGCTTTCCGTCTTCATTATATATTCCATTCGTTTCTACTCTATCTTACATTTACCTTATAATTCTTGTCCATTCCTTGATTCATTTGTCTGCCACCTACTTCCCAATATCAATCCCATTCCCATACCCACTCTTACTTCCGCAAAATTTTACACTCCCATTTCCACTTCCAGTCCTAGTACCACTTCCACTACAACTCCCTCTCCCATGCCGTCTACCTCTCTCACCATAACTCATATATGGAATCTCTGTACTATATGGATTAATTTCTTTGTTTGCATAAACCCTTACGAAACTATATGAAACTGACGCAATTTTTTTTAATTTTATAAATAAGATAATGGACAAATTCTCCTGCCCGATAATATTCCTGGCTGCGATGTTCTTACTCTACAACTAAACAGGGGGATTTTGTTATATTTTAGCTTCTGAAAAAAAAAAAAAAAAAAAAATGGCGCCTTGGTGTGGTGTGCTCTGCCTACCACACCGAAGATCCTGGATTCACGCACCGGGCAAAGCAACAACTATATTTTAGAAACACGTTTTTTCAATGGGAAGAAAGTTTTTCTAAGCGGGGTAGCCCCTCGGCAGTGATTTGGCAAACACTGCCAGTGTATTTCTGCCATGAAAAGCTTCTTAGTGAAAACGCATCTGCCTTACAGATGCCGTTCGGAGTCGGCATAAAACATGTAATTAGATACAGTCCCGCCAATTTGTAGAAAAAATTTAAAGAGAAGCTCGGCCTAAAATCTCTTCGAAGGTTATTGCGCCTTACATTTATTCCTAAACGGTTTTATTATTATTATTATTATTTATTTATTTAGCTTGACTTGACAGGCCGGCCGGCTGTTGTGAACGAATTTTGTATTTAAAATGTAAGTAACTTCCCGATAAGCTACAAACTTGAAGCTTGGAATATAGTTCAGAACACGATGACAATGAAATAACAAGTAAGTAAAGCTAAGTTCGGGTGTAACCGTACATCACATACTCAGCTGAGAGCTTTGAAGACAAAATAAGGGAAAATAACCATGTAGGAAAATGAACCCAGGGTAACCCTGGAGTGTGTTTGTATGACATGGGAATCAAATGGAAGGTATTAAAGAGTATTTTAAAATGGAGCAGGCCATATTTCTATAGGTGGATGCTTTTTCGAGATATCGCCATAAAGGTGGACCAGAGGTTAATAGAATATGTTTGTACGATATGGGTATCAAATTAAAGGTGTTAATGAGTATTTTAAAAGGGAGTATCCCTAACTTATATAAGTGAAGGCGTTTTCGAGATATCGACCAAACTGTGGACCAGGGTGACCCAGAACATCATCTGTCGGGTACCGCTAATTTATTTATACACTGCGTTTCACTTGCATAGCACACTCGTTTGTTTTTATTCCTGTTTGCTTATCTATCAATATTCTTAACTTTGCTGAGCTTGTTGTTGTTGTTTTATTTTCGTCAAATTGTTATTGTTTTTTTTCGTCAAATTTGGTTTGCTGGAAAAATGCCGTTATTTGTTGCTGTTGCTTTGATTAAAAAATTTGTTCTGAAATGCAGTGCATTTTTTGTTTCACTTGAATAGCACATTGCAGTTTCAGTTTGATGTACAAGTGAACAGATTGGCCCCGAGGTAAAAAAATTATTATACTCAGTTGAGCAGAGCTCACAGAGTATATTAAGTTTGATTGGATAACGGTTGGTTGTACATATATAAAGGAATCGAGATAGATATAGACTTCCATATATCAAAATAATCAGGATCGAAAAAAAATTTGATTGAGCCATGTCCGTCCGTCCGCCCGTCCGTCCGTTAACACGATAACTTGAGTAAATTTTGAGGTATCTTGATGAAATTTGGTATATAGGTTCCTGAGCACTCATCTCAGATCGCTATTTAAAATGAACAAAATCGGACTATAACCACGCCCACTTTTTCGATATCGAAAATTTCGAAAAACCGAAAAAGTGCGATAATTCATTACAAAAGACGGATAAAGCGACGAAACTTGGTAGATGAGTTGAACTTATGACGCAAAATAGAAAATTAGTAAAATTTTGGACAATGGGCGTGGCACCGCCCACTTTTAAAAGAAGGTAATTTTAAATTTTGCAAGCTGTAATTTGGCAGTCGTTGAAGATATCATGATGAAATTTGGCAGGAACGTTACTCTTATTACTATATGCACGCTTAATAAAAATTAGCAAAATCGGAGAAGGACCACGCCCACTTTTTAAAAAAAATTTTTTTTAAATTCAAATTTTAAAAGAAAAGTTAATATCTTTTCAGTATATAAGTAAATTATGTCAACATTCAACTCCAGTAATGATATGGTGCAACAAAATACAAAAATAAAAGAAAATTTAAAAATGGGCGTGGCTCCGCCCTTTTTCATTTAATTTGTCTAGGATACTTTTAACGCCATAAGTCGAACAAAAATTAACCAATCCTTTTGAAATTTGGTAGGGGCATAGATTTTATGGCATTAACTGTTTTCTGTGAAAATGGGCGAAATCGGTTGATGTCACGCCCAATTTCTATACACAGTCGTCCGTCTGTCCTTCCGCATGGCCGTTAACACGATAACTTGAGCAAAAATCGATATATCTTTACTAAACTCAGTTCACGTACTTATATGAACTCACTTCATCTTGGTATGAAAAATAAACGAAATCCGACTATGACCACGCCCACTTTTTCGATATCGAAAATTACGAAAAATGAAAAAAATGCCATAATTCTATACCAAATACGAAAAAACGGATGAAATATGTTAAGGTAATTGGATTGTTTTATTGACGCGAAATATAACTTTAGAAAAAACTTTATAAAATGGTTGTGACATCTACCATATTAAGTAGAAGAAAATGAAAAAGTTCTGCAGGGCGAAATAAAAAACCCTTAAAATCTTGGCAGGTATTACATATATAAATAAATTAGCGGTATCCAACAGATGATGTTCTTGGTCACCCTGGTTCACATTTTGGTCGATATCTGGAAAACGCCTTCACATATACAACTACCACCACTCCCTTTTAAAACTCTCATTAATACCTTTAATTTGATACCCATATCGTACAAACTCATTCTAGAGTCACCCCTGGTCCACCTTTATGGCGATATTTCGAAAAGGCGAACACCTATAGAACGAAGGCCCACTCCCTTTTAAAAATACTCATTAACACCTTTCATTTGATACCCATATCGTACAAACAAAGTCTAGAGTCACCCCTGGTCCAGAAAGGCCCACTCCCTCTTAAAATACTCATTAACTCCTTTCGTTTGATACCCATATTGCACAAACGAATTCTAGAGTCACCCCTGGCCCACTTTTATGGCGATATCTCGAAACGGCGTCCACCTATGGAACTAAGGATTACTCTCTTTTAAAATACTTATTAAGACCTTTCATTTGATACCCATATCGTACAAACGAATTCTAGAGTCACCCCTGGTCCACCTTTATGGCGATATCTCGAAAAGGGGTCCACCTATAGAACTAAGTCCCACGCCCTTTTAAAATAATCATTAACACCTTTCATTTGATACCCATATCATACAAACAAATTCTAAAGTCACCCCTGGTCCACCTTTATGGCGATATCTCGAAAAGGCGAACACCTATAAAACGAAGGCCCACTCCCTTTTAAAAATACTCATTAACACCTTTCATTTGATACCCATATCGTACAAACAAAGTCTAGAGTCACCCCTGGTCCACCTTTATTGCGATACCCCGAAAATGCGTCCACCTATAGGACTAAGGCCCACTCCCTCTTAAAATACTCATTAACTCCTTTCGGTTGATACCCATATTGCACAAACGAATTCTAGAGTCACCCCTGGCCCACCTTTATGGCGATATCTCGAAACGGCGTCCACCTATGGAACTAAGGATTACTCCCTTTTAAAATGCTCATTAACACCTTTCATTTGATACCCATATCGTACAAACGCATTCTAGAGTCACCCCTGGTCCATCTTTACGGCGATATCTCGAAAAGGCGTCCATCTATAGAACTTAGGTTCACGCCCTTTTAAAATACTCATTAATACCTTTCATTTGATACCCATATCGTACAAACGCATTCTAGAGTCAACCCTGATCCACCTTTATGGCTATATCCCTAAATGGCGTCCACCTATAGAACTATGGCCCACTCCCTCATAAAATACTCTTTAATGCCTTTCATTTGATACACATGTCATACAAACACATTCCAGGGTTTCCCTCGGTTCATTTTCCTACATGGTTATTTCCCCTTATGTTGTCACCATAGCTCTCAACTGAGTATGTAATGTTCAGTTACACCCGAACTTAACCTTCCTTACTTGTTTTTTTAAATATTTCAAACAAATTGATTTCATTTACCATAACAGCGGGCCGCGGTAAAGCTTTAACCAACGAAGAACAAATAAAAATCAAAACAAAGATTTTTTGTTACGCTCTTTTGACCATTTGGCGTTTGGTGCAAATAAAACAACTTATTTCACCTTTTCAACGACGTTAGAAAGCAAAACATTTAGATATTGTGGGATTTCTGTGACTGAAATATCTAAAATAATTGCTAAAAGCAGAAAGGTAATATCTAATTTTATTCAAAATGAGACGCACTATGGAAAAAAAAAATGAAAGGCCGTGTAAGTAGTGTGCTGTCTGATGCAGATAAGAGGGCTATATTGAGAGAAGCTTCAAATTCGCATGATTCTGTGGACAAAATTAGGGCTAAAGTAGGTACCCATGCTAGCAAGACTACTGTATGGCGTGTTATTTCAGGAGCAAATCATCTAAAACGACTAAAATTAAAAAAAAAAAAACAAGTAAGAAAGGTTAATTTCGGGTGTAACCGAACATTACATACTCAGTTGAGAGCTATGGTGACAACATAAGGGGAAATAACCATGTAGGAAAATGAACCGAGGGAAACCCTGGAATGTGTTTGTATGACATGTCTATCAAATGAAAGGCACTAAAGAGTATTTTATGAGGGAGTGGGTCATAGTTCTATAGGTGGACGCCATTTAGGGATATCGCCATAAAGGTGGATCAGGGTTGACTCTAGAATTTTTTTGCACGATATGGGTATCAAGTGAAAGGTGTTAATGAGTATTTTAAAAGGGAGTAATCCTTAGTTCCATAGGTGGACGCCGTTTCGAGATATCGCCATAAAGGTGGACCAGGGGTGACCCTATCATATGGGTATCAAATTAAAGGTATTAATAAGGGTTTTAAAAGGGAGTGGTGGTAGTTGTATAGGTGGTCGCCTTTTCAGAGATATCGCCATAAAGGTGGACCAGGGGTGACTCTGGAATGTGTTTGTACGATATGGGTATACAATTAAAGGAATTAATGAGGGTTTTAAAATGGAGTGGTGGTAGTTGTATAGGTGGTCGCCTTTTCGAGATATCGCCATAAAGGTCGACCAGGGGTGACTCTAGAATGCGTTTGTACAATATGGGTATCAAATGAAAGGTGTTAATGAGTATTTTTAAAACGGAGTAGGTCTTCGTTCTATAGGTGGTCGCTTTTTCGAGATATCGCCATAAAGGTGGACCAGGGGTGACTTTAGAATATGTTTGTACGATATGGGTATCAAATGAAAGGTGTTAATGAGTATTTTAAAAGGGAGTGGGTCTTAGTTCCATAGGTGGAAGCCGTTGCGAAATATCGCCATAAAGGTGGACCAGGGGTGACTCTAGAATGTGTTTGTACGATATGGGTATAAAATTAAAGGTATTAATGAGGGTTTTAAAAGGGAGTGGTGGTAGTTGTATAGGTGGTCGCCTTTTCGAGATATCGCCATAAAGGTGGACCAGGGGTGACTATAGAATGCGTTTGTACAATATGGGTATCAAACGAAAGGTGTTAATGAGTATTTTAAAAGGGAGTGGGCCTCAGTTCTATAGGTGGAAGCCGTTGCGAAATATCGCCATAAAGGTGGACCAGGGGTGAGTCTAGAATCTGTTTGTACGATATGGGTATAAAATTAAAGGTATTAATGAGGGTTTTAAAAGGGAGTGGTGTTAGTTGTATAGGTGGTCGCCTTTTTGAGATATCGCCATAAAGGTGGACCAGGGGTGACTCTAGAATGCGTTTGTACAATATGGGTATCAAACGAAAGGTGCTAATGAGTATTTTAAAAGGGAGTGGGCCTTGGTTCTATAGGTGGAAGCCGTTGCGAAACATCGCCATAAAGGTGGACCAGGGGTGACTCTAGAATGTGTTTGTACGATATGGGTATAAAATTAAAGGTATTAATGAGGGTTTTAAAAGGGAGTGGTGGTAGTTGTATACACTCAGAGACAAAATCGTTCTAAAACGAACGAAACAAGTTCAAAATTAAGAACATTCGTTGACAAAAGTCTGTTAAGTACGTTTTTTCTTAACTCGTGACCGATGGGCTTGTTTTAAGAACAGTTTTTCCAAGCACACCGTTCGTATTTTATGACCACTTTGGTATTGATGTGTGAATCTTCTGTGCTCATTTCAAGCACTTCTTGGGCTTGATTTAAGAATTTTCGTTCTCACGCTTCGAGAACGATTTGTGGTCGATTTAACATTTTTCGGTCTCAATTAAAGAAAGGTTTGTTCTTGATCTTTGGTGGACGGGAGGGGGGGGGGGGGGTGGTTTGGGAAAGTGATTTTCCCAATTAGTACCCATTTAATTATTTATTTTTATTAATAATAATTTTTTTGTAATTAATAAAAAAGTTATTATTAAAGACCAAAAGATGAAAAAACGCATAACATGCATTTTTTCATGTCTTTCTCTTATTGAGAATTTTTTCTTTTTATTGATGCAATCTGAATATATACTTGAAATATTTCATAACAAGTTTGAGAATTAGCTGTGCATATATGAGTGGAACTGAACGAAAAATAAGAGTTAAAAAAATATAGTATAAAAAAATTGTTTTAAAAAACTTCAGAGTTTGACGGTGATCGAACTCGCGCCACACGATCGCAACCGCAGCATCGTAGCCGCTGGGCCACTACAACTGCTTGATAGCTTGTGTCAAATGTTGTATTTAACATTTTGGTGCACACGAATTATACCGTTTCTTTTTTCTTGAATTTAATTTAAGAACATTGTTCTTACTTTATTAAAATTTTTCTCATTAATAGAACATTTGTTCATATTTTAAGACCAGCCGTTCTCTTTTCAAGAACATGGTTGTCAGTTCAATAACAAGGTTGTTGTTTTGAGAACAGGTCGTTCGTTTTTCAAGAACAAAAAAGTAACAACATGAAGAGCTTGAATTGACGCCGGTGGTGCTGGATTTTAGAACGGCGTTTTTCTCTGAGTGTAGGTGGTCGCCTTTTCGAGATATCGCCATAAAGGTGGACCAGGGGTGACTCTAGAATGCGTTTGTACAACATGGGTATCAAACGAAGGGTGTTAATGAGTATTTTAAAAGGGAGTGGGCCTTAGTTCTATAGGTGGAAGCCGTTGCGAAATATCGCCATAAAGGTGGACCAGGGGTGACTCTAGAATGTGTTTGTACGATATGGGTATAAAATTAAAGGTATTAATGTGGGTTTTAAAAGGGAGTGGTGGTAGTTGTATAGGTGGAAGCCGTTGCGAAATATCGCCATAAAGGTGGACCAGGGGTGACTCTAGAATGTGTTTGTACGATATGGGTATAAAATTAAAGGTATTAATGAGGGGTTTAAAAGGGAATGGTGGTAGTTGTATAGGTGGTCGCCTTTTCGAGATATCGCCATAAAGGTGGACCAGGGGTGACTCTAGAATGCGTTTGTACAATATGGGTATCAAACGAAAGGTGTTAATGAGTATTTTAAAAGGGAGTGGGCCTTAGTTCTATAGGTGGAAGCCGTTGCGAAATAACGCCATAAAGGTGGACCAGGGGTGACTCTAGAATGTGTTTGTACGATATGGGTATAAAATTAAAGGTATTAATGAGGGTTTTAAAAGGGAGTGGTGGTCGCCTTTTCGAGATATCGCCATAAAGGTGGACCAGGGGTGACTCTAGAATGCGTTTGTATAATATGGGTATCAAACGAAAGGTGTTAATGAGTATTTTAAAAGGGAGTGGGCCTTAGTTCTATAGGTGGAAGCCGTTGCGAAATATCGCCATAGAGGTGGACCAGGGGTGACTCTAGAATGTGTTTGTACGATATGGGTATCAAACGAAAGGTGTTAATGAGTATTTTAAAAGGGGGTGGGCCTTAGTTCTATAGGTGGACGCCTTTTCGAGGTATCGCAACTTAGAATTTGTTTGTACGATATGGGTATCAAATGAAAGGTGTTAATGAGTATTTTTAAAAGGGAGTGGGTCTTCGTTCTATAGGTGGTCGCTTTTTCGAGATATCGCCATAAAGGTGGACCAGGGGTGACTCTAGAATATGTTTGTACGATATGTGTATCAAACGAAAGGTGTTAATGAGTATTTTAAAAGGGGGTGGGCCTTAGTTCTATAGGTGGACGCCTTTTCGAGGTATCGCAACTTAGAATTTGTTTGTACGATATGGGTATCAAATGAAAGGTGTTAATGAGTATTTTTAAAAGGGAGTGGGTCTTCGTTCTATAGGTGGTCGCTTTTTCGAGATATCGCCATAAAGGTGGACCAGGGGTGACTCTAGAATATGTTTGTACGATATGGGTATCAAATGAAAGGTGTTAATGAGTATTTTAAAAGGGGGTGGGCCTTAGTTCTATAGGTGGACGCCTTTTCGAGGTATCGCAACTTAGAATTTGTTTGTACGATATGGGTATCAAATGAAAGATGTTAATGAGTATTTTTAAAAGGGAGTGGGTCTTCGTTCTATAGGTGGTCGCTTTTTCGAGATATCGCCATAAAGGTGGACCAGGGGTGACTCTAGAATATGTTTGTACGATATATGTATCAAACGAAAGGTGTTAATGAGTATTTTAAAAGGGGGTGGGCCTTAGTTCTATAGGTGGACGCCTTTTCGAGGTATCGCAACTTAGAATTTGTTTGTACGATATGGGTATCAAATGAAAGGTGTTAATGAGTATTTTTAAAAGGGAGTGGGTCTTCGTTCTATAGGTGGTCGCTTTTTCGAGATATCGCCATAAAGGTGGACCAGGGGTGACTCTAGAATATGTTTGTACGATATGTGTATCAAACGAAAGGTGTTAATGAGTATTTTAAAAGGGGGTGGGCCTTAGTTCTATAGGTGGACGCCTTTTCGAGGTATCGCAACTTAGAATTTGTTTGTACGATATGGGTATCAAATGAAAGGTGTTAATGAGTATTTTTAAAAGGGAGTGGGTCTTCGTTCTATAGGTGGTCGCTTTTTCGAGATATCGCCATAAAGGTGGACCAGGGGTGACTCTAGAATATGTTTGTACGATATGGGTATCAAATGAAAGGTGTTAATGAGTATTTTAAAAGGGGGTGGGCCTTAGTTCTATAGGTGGACGCCTTTTCGAGGTATCGCAACTTAGAATTTGTTTGTACGATATGGGTATCAAATTAAAGGTGTTAATGAGTATTTTTAAAAGGGAGTGGGTCTTCGTTCTATAGGTGGTCGCTTTTTCGAGATATCGCCATAAAGGTGGACCAGGGGTGACTCTAGAATATGTTTGTACGATATGTGTATCAAACGAAAGGTGTTAATGAGTATTTTAAAAGGGGGTGGGCCTTAGTTCTATAGGTGGACGCCTTTTCGAGGTATCGCAATTTAGAATTTGTTTGTACGATATGGGTATCAAATGAAAGATGTTAATGAGTATTTTTAAAAGGGAGTGGGCCTTCGTTCTATAGGTGGTCGCTTTTTCGAGATATCGCCATAAAGGTGGACCAGGGGTGACTCTAGAATATGTTTGTACGATATGGGTATCAAATGAAAGGTGTTAATGAGTATTTTAAAATGGAGTGGGCCTTAGTTCTATAGGTGGAAGCCGTTGCGAAATATCGCCATAAAGGTGGACCAGAGGTGACTCTAGAATGTGTTTGTACGATATGTGTATAAAATTAAAGGTATTAATGAGGGTTTTAAAAGGGAGTGGCCGTAGTTGTATAGGTGGTCGTCTTTTCGAGATATCGTCATAAAGGTGGACCAGGGGTGACTCTAGAATGCGTTTGTACAATATGGGTATCAAAAGAAAGGTGTTACTGAGTATTTTAAAGGGAGCGGGCCTTAGTTCTATAGGTGGAAGCCGCTGCAAAATATCGCCATAAAGGTGGACCAGGGGTGACCCTAGAATATATTTGTACGATATGGGTATCAAATGAAAGGTGTTAATGAGTATTTTAAAAGGGAATGGGCCTTAGTTCTATAGGTGGAAGCCGTTGCGAGATATCGCCATAAAGGTGGACCAGGGGTGACTCTAGAATGCGTTTGTACGATATGTGTATAAAATTAAAGGTATTAATGAGGGGTTTAAAAGGGAGTGGCGGTAGTTGTATAGGTGGTCGCCTTTTCGAGATATCGCCATAAAGGTGGACCAGGGGTGACTCTAGAATGTGTTTGTACAATATGGGTATCAAAAGAAAGGTGTTACTGAGTATTTTAAAGGGAGTGGACCTTAGTTCTATAGGTGGAAGCCGTGTCAAAATTTCGCCATAAAGGTGGACAAGGGGTGACCTTAGAATTTGTTTGTACGATATGGGAATCAAATTAAAGGTATTAATGAGGGTTTTAAAAGGGAGTGGCCGTAGTTGTATAGGTGGTCGTCTTTTCGAGATATCGCCAAAAAGGTGGACCAGGGGTGACCCTAGAATGGGTTTGTACAATATGGGTATCAAACGAAAGGTGTTACTGAGTATTTTAAAGGGAGTGGACCTTAGTTCTATAGGTGGAAGCCGTGTCAAAATTTCGCCATAAAGGTGGACAAGGGGTGACCCTAGAATTTGTTTGTACGATATGGGAATCAAATTAAAGGTATTAATGAGGGTTTTAAAAGGGAGTGGCCGTAGTTGTATAGGTGGTCGTCTTTTCGAGATATCGCCAAAAAGGTGGACCAGGGGTGACCCTAGAATGGGTTTGTACAATATGGGTATCAAACGAAAGGTGTTACTGAGTATTTTAAAAGGGAGTGGGCCTTAGTTCTATAGGTGGAAGCCGTTGCGAAATATCGCCATATAGGTGGACCAGGGGTGACTCTAGAATGTGTTTGTACGATATGGGTATAAAATTAAAGGTATTAATGAGGGTTTTAAAAGGGAATGGTGGTAGTTGTATAGGTGGTCGCCTTTTCGAGATATCGCCATAAAGGTGGACCAGGGGTGACTCTAGAATGCGTTTGTACAATATGGGTATCAAACGAAAAGTGTTAATGAGTATTTTAAAAGGGAGTGGGCCTTAGTTCTATAGGTGGAAGCCGTTGCGAAATACCGCCATAAAGGTGGACCAGGGGTGACTCTAGAATGTGTTTGAACGATATGGGTATAAAATTGAAGGTATTAATGAGGGTTTTAAAGGGGAGTGGTGGTAGTTGTATAGGTGGACGCCTTTTCGAGATATCGCCATAAAGGTGGACCAGGGGTGACTCTAGAATGTGTTTGTACAATATGGGTATCAAAAGAAAGGTGTTACTGAGTATTTTAAAGGGAGTGGACCTTAGTTCTATAGGTGGAAGCCGTGTCAAAATTTCGCCATAAAGGTGGACAAGGGGTGACCCTAGAATTTGTTTGTACGATATGGGAATCAAATTAAAGGTATTAATGAGGGTTTTAAAAGGGAGTGGTGGTAGTTGTATAGGTGGTCGCCTTTTCAGAGATATCGCCATAAAGGTGGACCAGGGGTGACTCTAGAATGCGTTTGTACAATATTGGTATCAAACGAAAGGTGTTAATGAGTATTTTAAAAGGGCGTGGGACTTAGTTCTATAGGTGGACGCCTTTTCGAGATACCGCCATAAAGGTGGACCAGGGGTGACTCTAGAATGTGTTTGTAAGATATTGGTATCAAATTAAAGGTATTAATGAGAGTTTTAAAAGGGAGTGGTGGTAGTTGTATATGTGAAGGCGTTTTCCAGATATCGACCAAAATGTGGACCAGGGTGATCTAGAACATCATCTGTTGGATACCGCTAATTTATTTATATATGTAATACCTGCCAAAAAAACCTAGAATTTTTATTTCGCACTGCAGAACTTTTTCATTTTCTTCTACTTAATATGGTAGGTGTCACACCCATTTTACAAAGTTTTTTCCAAAGTTATATTTCGCGTCAATAAACCAATCCAATTACCATGTTTCATCCCTTTTTTCGTATTTGGTATAGAATTATGGCATTTTTTTTAATTTTTCGTAATTTTCGATATCGAAAAAGTGGGCGTGGTCATAGTCCGATTTCGTTCATTTTTTATACCAAGATAAAGTGAGTTCAGGTAAATACGTGAACTAAGTTCAGTAAAGATATGTCGATTTTTGTTCAAGTTATCGTGTTAACGGCCGAGCGGAAGGACAGACGGACGACTGTGTATAAAAACTGAGCGTGGCTTCAACCGATTTCGCCCATTTTCACAGAAAACAGTTAACGTCATCAAATATATGCCCCTACCATATCAAAAGCATTGGTAAATTTTTGTTCGACTTATGGCATTAAAAGTATCCTAGACAAATTAAATGAAAAAGGGCGGAGCCACGCCCATTTTGAAATTTTCTTTTAAGTTTGTATTTTGTGCAACATATCATTACTGGAGTTGAATGTTGACATAATTTACTTATATACTGAAAAGATATTAACTTTTCTTTTAAAATTTGAATTTAAAAAAAATTTTTTTTAAAAAGTGGGCGTGGTCGTTCTCCGATTTTCCTAATTTTTATTAAGCAGACATATAGTAATAAGAGTAACGTTCCTGCCAAATTTCATCATGATATCTTCAACGACTGCCAAATTACAGCTTGCAAAACTTCTAAATTACCTTCTTTTAAAAGTGGGCGGTGCCACGCCCATTGTCCAAAATTTTACTAGTTTTCTATTCTGTGTCATAAGTTCAACTCACCTGCCAAGTTGCATCGCTTAATCCGTATTTGGTAATGAATTATCGCACTTTTTCGATTTTTCGAAATTTTCGATATCGAAAAAGTGGGCGTGGTTATTGTCCGATATCGTTCATTTTAAATAGCGATCTGAGATGAGTGCACAGGAACATACATACCAAATTTCATCAAGATACCTCAAAATTTACTCAAGTTATCGTGTTAACGGACAGACGGACGGACGGACATTGCTCAATCGAATTTTTTTTCGATACTGATGATCTTTATATATGGAAGTCTATATCTATCTCTATTCCTTTATACCTGTACAACCAGCCGTTATCCAATCAAAGTTAATATACTCTGTGAGCTCTGCTCAACTGAGTATAAAAAAAAACACCACTTAACTCTGCACGGACAGAAATGAGGTTGAAATTTAAAAGTTTAATTTGTAGAGCCCTGATGGCTACAATTATTATTTTCACTCTTTGAGGAATGAGACTCACCAGTTGGATCGATTAGACAGTCGAGTCGGCGGAGTTATGGTATGGGGTGCTATTTCCTATTATGGCACCTGTGAGTTCCAGTTTTTAAGTTTCTCTATGAACGGTAAAACATATCAGGGTATTTTAGAAAAGACCTTTCCATCTTTTGAAAATCTGTTTGGTTCATTGCCGTGGACTTTCCAACACGACAACGCCCCAATACATACTGCCCGTTAGTGGATAGTGTCCAAAAATGTCTCAGTTTTGAATTGCCCACCATACTCGCAGGACCTGAATATAATAGAGAATGTTTGGGGAAGGCTGTCCAGAAAAGTTTACGAGTCTGGAAAACAATTTTCAACAAAAGCCGAACTTATTGAGGCTATTCAACGAGCGTGGGCTTTAATTTCTCTCAATTATTTGAAAAGTTTGTACGACTCAATGCCTAATGGGATATACGAGGTTATCCTGAATAAGGGAGGCTCAACCCATTATTAGAAACCATAGATAAATTTTAATTTTCTTCTAATCCACATTTATTAAAATATTTGCCATTCTAGTGAAACAGAATTTGTTCGTTATTTTTTGAGTATTTTTATTTTTTAAGTTGTATTTAAGAAATCGTTTAATTTATCGAAATGTTTTTTATTTTTTATTAAAAACTATAAATAGCAATACAAATTTTTTATTTCCTACAAAGATATAGGGGGGAGAATTTCAATGTGTACGGTGTGCTATTCAAGAGAAGCGCAGTGTATATGTAATACCACGAACGGTATTCCTGCCATGATTCTAAGGGCTTTTGATATTGCCCTGTATAACTTTTTCATTTTCTTCTACTTAATATGGTAGGTATAAGACCCGTTTTATAAAGTTTTTTCTAAAGTTATATTTTGCGTCAAAAAACCAATCCGATCACCATTTTTCATCCCTTTTTCGTATTTGGTATAGAATTATGGCATTTTCTTCATTTTTCGAAATTTTCGATATCGAAAAAGTGGGCGTGGTCATAGTCGGATTTCGCCCATTTTTAATACCAAGATAAAGTGCGTTAGATAAGTACTTGAACTAAGTTTAGTAAGATATATCGATTTTTGCTCAAGTTATCGTGTTAACGGCCGAGCGGAAGGACAGACAGTCGACTGTGTATAAAAACTGGGCGTGGCTTCAACCCATTTCGCCCTTTTTCACAGAAATAAATTATCGTCCTAGAATCTAAGCCCCTACCAAATTTCAGAAGCATTGGTAAACTTTTGTTCGACTTATGGCATTAAAAGTATTCTAGACAAATTAAATGAAAAAAAGCGGAGCCACGCACATTTTGAATTTTTTTTTTATTTTTGTATTTTGTTGCACCATATCATTACTGAATATCAATGTTGACATAATTTACTTACATATATACTGTGAAGATATTCATCTTTTTGTTAAAATTTGACTTTTAAAACATTTTTTTTAAGTAGGTGTGTTCGTCATCCGATTTTTAAAATTTTTATTTAGCACATATATAGTAATAGGAGTGACGCTCCTGCCAAATTACAGCTTGCAAAACTTTTAAATTACCCTCTTTTAAAAGTGGGCGGTTCCACGCCCATTGTCCAAAATTTTACAAATTTTCTATTTCGTGTCATAAGGTCAACCCACCTACCGACTTTCTTCGCTTTATCCGTCTTTGGTAATGAATTATCACAATTTTTCGGGTTTTCGAAATTTTCGATATCGAAAAAGTGGGCGTGGTTATAGTCCGATTTCGTTCATTTTAAATAGCGATCTGAGATGAGAGCCCAGGAACCTAGATACCATATTTCATTTAGATACCTCAAAATTTACTCAAGTTATCGTGTTTACGGACAGACGGACGGACGGACATGGCTAAATGAATTTCTTTTTTCACCCAGATCATTTTGATATATAGAAGTCTATATCTATCTCGATTAGTTTATGCCGTTACGGGGTACCGTTATGCGAACAAAGTTAATATACTCTGTGAGCTCTGCCCAGCTGAGTATAATAAGAAAAAAATTCCGATAGGCGGCGCATGGATCGAAATATTATAAAAATCGTATTTGTGGTCCGATTTGGCTCATATTTGGAACACATAATACATACATGAATAGAAAGCGACTTATGAAAAAAATCGCCGCTAGCTGGCGCAAGGATCGAGATATTAAAAAAATGGTATTTTTGGTCCCACTTGGCTCATATTTGGAACACATAATACATGCATGAATAGAAAGCGACCTATGAAATAAAATAAATTTAAAAAAAAATTTAAGTTAACGGTGAAAACAATACTTACATTCAGTAATAATAATACTAAAAGCTAGAAAATAATTATTTCATCACACTCCTCATCAATCTAGGGCGTTGATCAGAAAAATAAATAAAAGCGTGGGCCGCGTCAAATTTCTATTGATATTCAACCGTTTACATCTTCATAAATAATATTTTCATATATGCGTAAGTAGGAGCCACTGAACCTTAATTAGGTTATGCTACGCCTCACATTTTTAGAAATTTAACGCGCCCAACGCTTTTAATTATTTTTCTGATCAACGCCCTAGATTGACGAGGAGTGTATTGACTAGTACCTAAGACCTACCTAATTATTTTCTATCTTTTAGTATTATTATTACTGAATGTAAGTATTGTTTTCAATAAAACCGTTTAACTTAAATCTTTTTTTTTTTTAATTTTTTGTCTATAAGTAGTATATATAAGCTTTATATTATTTAATGTTTATTGGTTATAAAACGTTTCGCCCGAACTTAGACTTCCTCACCCGCTTCCTTGTTTCTAGGAATCTTCACTCCATAGCAGAACTGTGCTCTCATTTCGTATGTTTTGAGGTAATCACTTACAATTTTTGGACACCCATGTCCTTAAGTAATAATATGGAGGTATTGCGTTTAGTACTAACTATCTATCATGATTTTTAATCAATATTGTAACGAGTTTTAGGAAATTATAGATAATTTTGCAGCTTCCGTTAACCTTCGAATCTCTAAACTGTCGAATAAATAACTCTAATATTCAGTATAGCAAAATGTTCTTTATTTACGTCTTTAATGTAGTAGCACTGCACACTGTTTCTCCTGGGGTCTAGACATTTCGCCAGCAACTTTCCCGAACATCTGCTTATTTATTTCTTCTTTATGGATCTGGTGTTCACTCTTGTCTTTTAGTTATATGAACGTGTATGTGTGAGTTATAACTTCTGTTCTTAGGTGATAACTACATGCGTGTATGTGAAATAATCTCTTAGCTCTTAAAACCCCGTCACATAACCAGTTTTTCACATAGATTCATTTAACACAATCTTATGCATTACAACGGCAGATCGAGCGATACTAGTGCCATCTGACATGAAAAGGTAGCCATCTTCCAACTTATTTTGCAAGCAAGGCATAAGAAGAATTTGACATTTGCTTTGGCTAAGGGTGCTTTCACACTTTGCAAGTGAAATTTATTTTTCCACTCGTTGGTAACTTTTCTAACATTTTTCACAGTTAAAAACTGCAATTTAACTAATAATTAGAACACAAACTATGTTAGCAAGTATTTTTCTTGTATAGTAGGAATGTTTATAACAGTCCTTCGCAAAATTTTGTATGTGAATGTGTAAGGCGAAATAAACTTCAATTGCTAAGTCTGAAATTCCTTTATATTTACAAACTCAACATCTTGGTTGATTGTGGCGATGGTACTGGCATGCATACGATTGCGTTGAACCTATCTATATGAAAAAATTCATTGTGTGTCGGCCAAAAGCTTCGCTGTTTGCTGTGGTTGTGATCAGTGATGTAAAGAACTGCTAATATTCGCCATAATATATAACACATCTGGCATAAAATCATCCGATAAAAATAAGCACATGTATTTAGATAAGCGTGTGTACATTTCAACCGATCACCGAATTGTTCTCGGCCTTTGTCGTTATTCACTGCCGATAAATTCCCGCGTGTTCAATTTCATCGGCAGAGAAATTGCGTGCATTTACTGTGAAAAATTTATCATTTATGCGATGGACTGTAAAATTGATTAATTATGTGCAAAACAGGCGCCCTCTATTGGATAAGCACATAAAAGCATAAACGTAAGCGTATTTTTGCGAAAAAGTAAAATGTAAGATAAAAAGCTGCCGGTCGGTAATCGGTTGCAATTTTAACATCAGCCCGCCCGATTTCGTCAGCTGATTGCAATTTTTCGGTTTATCGGTGGCTGTGTAAGCGTACCCTATGACAATAATTTTCTTTGAGGCAGTCCAGTGTGGTACAGCAAAATAACATTAGCCGTGTTTTTTTACACGTATATGCGTCTACGCTTGCGGGTAAAAAAAACGCTTATCCTCACTTAGATAATGTTTAGGTGACCCATCTAGCGGCAAATAGCTACAGAACATGTTGTACAGAAAAGCGGAGAGACACACATCTGTTGGCGGCGATATCGTATAACCTATAACCGAATCGGTTGCGGTGAATAGTGGACACACACCCTTTGTAGAGGTAATACATAGAGGTGAAACATAGGCACATATTTCGGTTGCATCTGAGTATAATTCGTATTGAAATTTAGGAGTATTAATTTTCTGCGCAGCAATTTCAGAATAGTAGATAAACTTTAACGCTTAGCAGTCCATATAAAGTTTAAGCGTATATGTACCTTACGGTCATAAAAAAAGCCGACGACAGTGTGTTCCCCGTTATATCGTTTCTACGGTCATTACAGCTATGTAACGAAACTTTTTAGTTATTGTGATTAACATCGACAATTCCTGAACTCATTAGGTGGCATCGTAAGGCGAGAAAGCTAGAAAGCTCCTAACAGTTTGCGTAAAATCAAAAATATTTCATAAAAGTAATAGTTTTATCCTTGAAGAAGAAAATTAATATAATTGTTTACGAAGGACAAATCGCGCAAAATATGGAAATAGTAGGCGGAGTACATTACAATAAATTATTCTTAAAACAATTATGGACGAAACATATTAAATAGGTGACTTTATCCTCTCATTATCGAAGTGGACGACCACGAAAGGCCAATGTAGCCCTTGATAGGAATATCGTCATCATGGCTCTTCTGAATACATTTAAAACTGCTCCAAAAACTTGCGCGGATTTGAAGGATAATATCAACATGACAACTACGATAGCAACGACAGAAAAACGAATTTGATGGCCCATGGCTAAAAAAAACCACTTTCCACCAGAAAAAAGCGATCTTGCACGCTAACTGGTATTATAAAAACATAAATTGGACAGAGAACGGTTGGCCATGATTCATATTCTTTTATGAGTGCATAATAAGTTTTAATCAGTTAAGGTTCGCGATGCGTAGTAAGTCCCAAAAATCAGGAAGATTGAGTCAAAACTGCGTTAAGGCAACAGTGAAGGATTCTCCGTATATAATGGTGTGGGACGCACTAAAAACCGTGAGAGTCGGTTACATTGACAGCATTCAAGACGGAATCTCACCAAGAATTGGGGGATAATTGAGCACAGTAATCTGAACGCAGCTGCGAATCCATATTTTGGTATTTTTGGGGCTAACCACGCATTACAAAACTGAATTGAATTTATTCAGTTTGCGCTATTCTGAGAATATGACTCGTCGTTAGTCGCTCCGAGGCCAGTCTCTTTTTATACTCAGTTGAACAGAGCTCACAGAGTATATTAAGTTTGATTGGATAACGGTTGGTTGTACATATATAAAGGAATCGAGATAGATATATACTTCCATATATCAAAATAATCAGGATCGAAAAAAAATTTGATTGAGCCATGTCCGTCCGTCCGTCCGTCCGTCCGTTCACACGATAACTTGAGTAAATTTTGAGGCATCTTGATGAAATTTGGTATGTAGGTTCCTGAGCACTCATCCCAGATCGCTATTTAAAATGAACGATATCGGACTATAACCACGCCCAATTTTTCGATATCGAAAATTTCGAAAAACAGAAAAAGTGCGATAATTCATTACAAAAGACAGATAAAGTGACGAAACTTGGTAGATGAGTTGAACTTATCACGCAGAATAGAAAATAAGTAAAATTTTGGACCATGGGCGTAGCACCGCCCACTTTTAAAAGAAGGTAATTTAAAATTTTGCAAGCTGTAATTTGGCAGTCGTTGAAGATATCATGATGAAATTGGGCAGGAACGTTAGTCCTATTACTATATGTACGCTTAATAAAAATTAGCAAAATCGGAGAAGGACCACGCCCACGTTAAAAAAAAAATTTTTTTTTAAGTAAAATTTTAACAAAAAATTTAATATCTTTACAGTATATAAGTAAATTATGTCAACATTCAACTCCAGTAATGATATGGTGCAACAAAATACAAAAATAAAGAAAATTTCAAAATGGGCGTGGCTCCGCCCTTTTTCATTTAATTTGTCTAGGATACTTTTAACGCCATAAGTCGAACAAAAATTAACCAATCCTTTTGAAATTTGGTAGGGGCATAGATTTTATGACGCTAACTGTTTTCTGTGAAAAAGGGCGAAATCGGTTGATGTCACGCCCAGTTTTTATACACAGTCGTCCGCCTGTCCTTCCGCATGGCCGTTAACATGATAACTTGAGCAAAAATCGACATATCTTTAATGAACTTAGTTCACGTGCTTACTTGAACTCACTTTATCTTGGTATGAAAAATGAACGAAATCCGGCTATGACCACGCCCAATTTTTCGATATCGAAAATTACGAAAAATGAAAAAAATGCCATAATTCTATACCAAATACGAAAAAAGGGATGAAACATGGTAAGGTAATTGGATTGTTTTATTGACGCGAAATATAACTTTAGAAAAAACTTTATAAAATGGTTGTGACACCTACCATATTAAGTAGAAGAAAATGAAAAAGTTCTGCAGGGCGAAATAAAAAACCCTTAAAATCTTGGCAGGTATTACATATATAAATAAATTAGCGGTATCCAACAGATGACGTTCTGGGTCACCCTGGTCCACATTTTGGTCGATATCTGAAAACCCCTTCACATATACAACTACCACCACTCCCTTTTAAAACTCTCATTAATACCTTTAATTTGATACCCATATCTTACAAACTCATTCTAGAGTCACCCCTGGTCCACCTTTATGGCGATATCTCGAAAAGGCGTCCACCTATAGAACTAAGCCCCACGCCCTTTTAAAATACTCATTAACACCTTTCATTTGATACCCATATCGTACAAACATATTCTAAAGTCACCCCTGGTCCACCTTTATGGCGATATCTCGAAAAGGGGAACACCTATAGAACGAAGGCCCACTCCCTTTTAAAAATACTCATTAACACCTTTCATTTGATACCCATATCGTACAAACAAAGTCTAGAGTCACCCCTGGTCCACCTTTATTGCGATACCTCGAAAAGGCGTCCACCTATAGAACTAAGGCCCACTCCCTTTTAAAACACTCATTAACTCCTTTCGTTTGACACCCATATTACACAAACGAATTCTAGAGTCACCCCTGGCCCACCTTTGTGGCGATATCTCGAAACGGCGTCCACCTATGGAACTAAGGATTACTCCCTTTTAAAATACTCATTAACACCTTTCTTTTGATACCCATATTGTACAAACAAATTCTAGGATCATCCCTGCTCCACCTTTATGGCGATATCTCGAAACGGCGTCCGCCTATGGAACTAAGGATTACTCCTTTTTAAAATACTCATTAACATCTTTCTTTTGATACCCATATTGTACAAACAAATTCTAGGGTCATCCCTGGTCCACCTTTATGCAAGATCTCGAGAAGACGCCCCCCTTTAGAACTAAGGCCCACTCCCTTTTAAAATACTCATTAACAACTTTCGTTTGATACCCATATTGTACAAACAAATTCTAGAGTCACCCCTAGTCCACATTTATGGCGATATCTCGAAAAGGCGTCCACCTATAGAACTATGGCCCAATCCCTCTTAAAATACTCTTTAGTACCTTCCATTTGATACACATGTCATACAAACACATTCCAGGGTTACCCTCGGTTCATTTTCCTAAATGGTGATTTTCCCTTATAATGTCTCCATAGCTCTCAACTGAGTATGTAATGTTCGGTTACACCCGAACTAAGCCTTGCTTACTTGTTATACCTTTCATGAAAATGAAATGGTATATTAATTTCGTCACGAAACCGAAAATTGTAAGTCCTTAAAGGAAAATAGATAGACCCACCATTAAGTATACCGAAATAATCAGGTTGAAGAGCTGAGTTGTTTTAGCCATGTCCGTCTGTCCGTCTGTCCGTCTGTCCGTCTGTCCGTCTGTCTGTTTGTATGCAAACTAGTCCCTCAATTTTTGAGATATCTTGATAAAATTTGGTGAGCAGGTGTATTTGGGTGTCCGATTAGACATTTGTCGGAACCGACCGGATCGGACCACTATAGCATATATCCTCCATACAACCGATTTTTCAGAAAAAAAGGATTTTTGTAATATCTTACCCAATTTAACAGATTGAAGCTTCAAACTTCACCATATACTTTCGTATATTGAACATATTGTTGCCTGAAAAAATTTATGAGATCGGTCGTATATATAGTATATATCCCCCACAACCGATTGTTCAGATAAGGAACTTTTCGTAATTACTGCCCTATTTTAAGAGCTAGAGGCTTCAAATTTCAGCGAATGCTTACGTATATAGCATATATTGTTGTCTGAAAAAATCATAAAGATCGGTGGTATATATAGTATATATATGGTGGTATATATAGTATATATATATAGTATATATATATATATTTTCGCAAATTTTAGCCCCATTTTAACAGCTAGAAGCTTCAAATTTCACCGAATATTTACTTATATAGCATATATTGTTGTCTGAAAAAATCATAGAGATCGGTTGTATATATAGTATATATCTCATACAACCGATTGTTCAGATAAGAAACTTTTCGCAATTTCTACCCCATTTTAACAGCTATAAGCTTCAAATTTCACCGATTGCTTACGTATATAGCATATATTGTTGTCTGAAAAAATCATAGAGATCGGTTGTATATATAGTATATATCTCATACAACGGATTGTTCAGATAAGAAACTTTTCGCAATTTCTACCCCATTTTAACAGCTATAAGCTTCAAATTTCACTGATTGCTTACGTATATAGCATATATTGTTGTCTGAAAAAATCATAGAGATCAGTTCTATATATAGTATATATCTCATACAACCGATTGTTCAGATAAGAAACTTTTCGCAATTTCTACCCCATTTCAACAGCTAGAAGCTTCAAATTTCACCAACTGCTTACGTGTATAGCATATATTGATGTCTGAAAAAATCATTGAGATCGGTGATATACATAGTATATATCTCATACAACCGATTGTTCAGATAAGAAACTTTGCGCAATTTCTGCCCCGTTTTAACAGTTAGAAGCTTCAAATTTCACAAAATGCTTTCGTATATAGCATATATTGTTGTCTGAAAAAATCATAGAGATCGGTGGTATATATATTATATACTTCATATAAACTGTCATATTGACCCCTTTTTTACGGCTAGAAGCTTCAAGATTCATCAAATTTCATCAAAAAGTTACGTTTACGTCATATATTTTTGAAATACGTGATTCGTAGCCATAGTTTTTACATGCAGACCACAAAAAACGTGAAGCTTTGCATCCTCACACAGATTACCTACCTATTTTTTATTTTATATTTATCTTAAAAATCGTTTAGATATGTTCAAATTTCACCAAATGCTTACGTGTATAGCATATATTGTTGTCTGAGAAAATCATAGATACCGGTGGTATATATAGTATATATCCCATACAACCGATTGTTCAGATAAGAAACTTTGCGCAATTTCTTCCCCATTTTAACAGTTATAAGCTTCAAATTTCACCGATTGCTTACGTATATAGTATGTATTGTTGTGTCAAAAAATCATAGAGATCGGTGATATATATAATATATATATGATGGTATATATAGTATATATATATAGTATATATATATTTTTTTTACGATTTCGGCCCCATTTTAACAGCTAGAAGCTTCAAATTTCACCAACTGCTTACGTGTACAGCATATATTGATGTTTAAAAAATCATTGAGATCGGTGGTACACATAATATATATCTCATACAACCGATTGTTCAGATAAGAAACTTTGCGCAATTTCTGCCCCGTTTTAACAGTTAG
The DNA here is from genome assembly GCF_040869045.1 of Eurosta solidaginis. NCBI lineage: Eukaryota > Metazoa > Arthropoda > Insecta > Diptera > Tephritidae > Eurosta > Eurosta solidaginis. The sequence goes on from NC_090320.1 coordinate 51,784,489, forward strand.
AAGCTTCAAATTTCACAAAATGCTTACGTATATAGCATATATTGTTGTCTGAAAAACTCATAGAGATCGGTCGTATATATATTATATACTTCATATAAACTGTCATTTTGACCCCTTTTTTACGGCTAGAATCTTCAAAATTCATCAGATTTCATCAAATAGTTACGTTTTCGTCATATATTTTTGAAATACGTGATTCGTAGTCATAGTTTTTACACGCAGACCACAAAAAACCTGAAACTTTGCATCCTCACACAAAGTACCTACCCGTTTTTTATTTTATATTTATCTTAAAAATCGTTAAGGTATGTAGATCTGTTCACTATATATTTCTTATCTTATACATCCGATTATTCGGAGATTACGAACGGGATAAGGTTATTGTTCAGCCCCATTCATGAAAGGTATGAAGTCTTCGGCACAGCCGAAAACAGTCCCGTTCTTACTTGTTTTTCGTTAAGTTTGTTACAATCGGCGACAATATACGATACAGGGCAGGCATCTAATGACTCTGTAAATTTTTTAACCACTACCTGCGAAAGGGTTTGAAAAAAGGGGTTTTCAAAAAAACTTCATATGCTATGGGAAATGGCCTGTGCAGGCTGGGATGTTCAGTAGGTAGGTATAACAGTTTCTATGACGGAGTGATAATTTGATTTTTTTGTTTTTATAATTTAAGCATTCTAAGAACATCGCAAGAAATTCCTCAAGGAAAAAGTTGTATATATTTGATAACAAATATATATGGCCATACTTCTTTCTTACGAAAACCCGCGTTGGCGACTTAAATTTTCCATACAGTATGAGGCATTTTTTCTTATGATCTGCGTTTTGCCTTAAGAAAAATTGACGGGGAAAAATTCTTGAGTGTCATTATGGAGTTTTCTCATTTCTGGCGATGCCCGTAGTAAGCTTGAAAAAGACAAAGTTGCGCCAAATGTCACACTTAAATAATTTGTTTGCCAAAAACAATAATAGGCTTGATATGCAAAATTTTCGCTAAATTGGGTATTTTCACTTTATTGTCAATAAAACCAACATTTATTCATGTATTTTCACGAAATAAGGTTTCAATTATTTATAATGCTTACAGTTTTAAGACCGTGAAATAAAAATGGTAAGTTTTTTAAAACCTTCGATTTTTTATGAATTTTTGAAAAATAAAAAAATGTTCGATTTTGCAAAAAAAAAATTTTTTTTTAATTTTTATGTGAATAACTCCACAACCGTCGATCATATAAAAAATTTTCTTATCAAGACTTGAAGAAAATTTTGCAGTGAATTCACTGGCGTTTCTCTCAACGAATTTAGATAAGTAATTTCCAAGATATGATAAAATAAATGGAAAGACCTCTGTGAAAATTCGTATTTTAGAAAAAGAAAAAACGAAAAAAAATCGTATCCATAGAATTTTAAATTTTGGGTGTTTTTGTACTTAGGGGCCATAATACATCGAAATTAAATAGTTAGACTTCAAAGTAATTTATCTTTTTGACTAGTATTATAAGGATGCCTTAAAATCGTTTAAGAAATTTATCCAGAAGGGCAAAAGGGACTCCTGGAAGAACTTCACCACTGACATTGAAGAAGTCTCAGAGGCCAATCGCCAACGAAAGTTCCTCTCCAAAAACCCCATACCTCCCAGTTGTATTCGCACAGCGAATGGAGAATGAGCCACTTCTAGTACGGAACTTCTAGAGACCCTGGTCAGCACTCACTTTCCAAGCTGCACCTCTCAACCACTCCTCTCAAACACGCAATCTAACCCAGTGCCGTTTCGACCCCTGGATCACATTTTAAGCGAAAAAGGAGTTATCTGGGCTATTAAGTCCTTTAAACCCTTCAAATCTCCGGGAATGGATGGAAAATTCGCCGCTGAATTACAAGCTGCAAGCGATCTTATAAGCCCGCTGCTAGCTAAAATCTACAGGACTTGCTTCAACCTGGTCTATATCCCCACGCAATGGACCAAGGCAAAGGTTGTCTTCAACCCAAAGGAGACAGGATATCGTGCAACAGTCCTAAGGATTTCAGACCAATTAATCTGACCTCCTTTCTCCTAAAAGTTCTAGAACGATTGCTGGACGCCTATATTAGACGATCGGCAAATCAAGAACTAATCTCCAACAACCAACACGCCTACTCTAAGGGGAAATCCGTAGAGAAAGCCCTACATGCTATCACTACTAAAATAAAGAAGGGGCTTGCCTTTAAAGAATTCACGCTGGGTATCTTTGCGTGCATTTACTGTGAAAAATTAATCATTTGTGCGATGGACTGAAAAATTGATTAATTATGTACAAAACAGGCGCCCTCTATGGGATAAGCACATAAAAGCATAAACGCAAGCGTATTTTTGGGAAAACGTAAAATGTAAGATAAAAAACTGCCGGCCGGTAATCGGTTGCAATTTTAACACCAGCGCGGCCGATTTCATAAGCTGGTTGCAATTTTTCGGTTTATCGGTGGCTGTGTAAGCCTACCCTATGACAATAATTTTCTTGGAGGCAGTCCAGTGTGATACAACAAAATAACATTAGCCTTGTTTTTTTACACGTATATACGTCTACGCTTGCGGGTAAAAAAAAACGCTTATCCTCACTTAGATAATGTTTAGGTGACCCATCTAGCGGCAAATAGCTACAGAACATGTTGTACAGAAAAGCGGAGAGACACACCTCTGTTGGCGGCGATATCGTATAACCTATAACCGATTCGGTTGCGGTGAATAGTGAACACACACCCTTTGTAGAGGTAATACATAGAGGTGAAATATAGACACATATTTCAGTTGCATCTGAGTATAATTCGTATTGAAATTTAGGACTACTAATTTTCTGCGCAGCAATTTCAGAAGAGTAGATAAAGTTTAACGCTTAGCAGTCCATATAAAGTTTAAGCGTATATGTACCTTACGGTCATAAAAAAAGCCGACGACAGTGTGTTCCCTGTTATATCGTTTCTACGGTCATTACAGCTATGTAACGAAACTTTTTAGTTATTGTGATTAACATCGACAATTCCTGAACTCATTAGGTGGCATCGTAAGGTGAGAAAGCTAGAAAGCTCCTAACAGTTTGCGTAAAATCAAAAATGTTTCATAAAAGTAATAGTTTTATCCTTGAAGAAGAAAATATGATTGTTTACGAAGGACAAATCATGCAAAATATGGAAATAGTAGGCGGAGTACATTACAATAAATTACTCTTAAAAAGATTATGGACGAAATATATTAAATAGGTGACTTTATCCTCTCATTTTCGAAGTGGACGACCACGAAAGGCCAATGTAGGTGTTGATAGGAATATCGTCATCATGGTTCTTCTGAATACATTTAAAACTGCTCTAGAAACTTCCGCGGATTTGAAGGATAATATAAATATGAGAACTACGATAGCAACGGTACTTTTTCTCTTGAGAAAAACGAATTTGATGGCCCATGACTAAAAAAAAACCACTTTCCACCACAAAAAAGCGATCCCACACGCTAACTGGTATTATAAAAACATAAATTGGACAGGGAACGGTTGGCCATGATTCATGTAAGTCCCGAAAATAATGCGTAGTAAGTCCCAAAAATCAGGAAGATTGAGTCAAACCTGCGTTAAGGCAACAGTGAAGGATTCTCCGCATATAATGGTGTTGGACGCACTAAAGACGTTGAGAGTCGCTTAGATTTTGTTAATGGGGAGTTAAACTTACTCCGCCGCCTACATTGACAGCATTCAAGACGGCATCTCACCAAGAATTGGGGGCTAATCGAGCACAGTAATCTGAACGCAGCTGCGAATCCATATTTTGGTATTTTTGGGGCTAACCACGCATTACAAAACTCAATTGAATTTATTTATTTTGCGCTATTCCGAGAATATGACTCGTCGTTAGTCGCTCCGACGCCAGTTTCTTTTTTCGTAGAACCAGTTTAGTAGGGGGGAAGGATTTATGTACTAAGAAGTTGGTTTTATTCTAGCCAGAGAACATCTAGTTGTTGTACCTCAGGTGACGGCGGACCAAAAATATTATATTGTTTGGTTGATTTTCCGACAGGGTGGATAAATGATGTATATTGGAACGATTTTCCGTCATCCCTTGTCAAATTTGGTTTTGAGACAAACCGGTTTCGGCGTTGTGCCATCATCAGTGTCGATTTTCGTTCTGATCTGTTGTTGTCATTTGTCCTGTATTTATAGTTTGTAGGTATATGAGCAGGTATTGTCAAATTGATGCTTGTGTATATTTAGTTATGTGTATGTGCTGTGTGTTCGTTCAGAACCGAGGGTGGTTTACTAATCGATTTGTGTGGCTGACTGGGGTAGGTAGAAATCTGTGATTTTAGTCTTTTGACCTTCTTTGTCGGTTTTTTGTTTTGGTGTGTTAATTGTTTTGTGTTTATTTGTTGTTGTGCGTTTGTCTGTTGTACCTGTGTGATTAAGTTGTTTCCTGTAAACAAGTTTTAAAGGCTCGAATATTGTGTCAGAAATGGTGTTTATCTGTTCGTTTATTATTCTACCGTCGAATGTTTTCTGTTTGTAGATTTCCATATTTTCGAGTACGTTGAGACGTCGGCCCTTTTCTTGTATGTGAAGAACCCTAACTGTTTTATTGATGTTTGCTGGGGAACATTCATTCTCGACCATGTGATTCGCGAAGTTAGACTCGGGTATAATGTTTGGATTCCGTATTTTTTTGTTGTAATCTCTAATATGTTCTCTGAACCTCGTTCTTATTTGCCGTCCTGTTTGTCCTATGTAACTATGCTGGCATCCGCAGGTAAGCTTGTATACGCCGTGGCTGCTAAACGGATCCTCTGAGTTAATGTTAGTTCTTAGTTTTCGCCCTAGATTGTTCGATGTTTTGAATGCTGTGTTAATGTTGTATTTTTTAAAGAAATTTGCCAATTTATATGTTGCTTTTCCAGTATATGTCATAGTCGTCCAGCTATTATTTTCTTTTTCATTATTTCTTTTTGGTTCTCCATTTGTCCTTCTGAGCTTATCTACTAGTGCTTTTTTATATCCGTTGTTTGCAGCGATATTATATATGACTTCAAGTTCTCTCTTATATGCCTCTTGTGTAAGAGGTGTTCTTTCAAGTCTATGTACCAAGTGCCTTAATGCTGCATTTTTATGATGTTGAGGGTGATTTGAGGTATTGTGTATTATTGTGTCGGTAGCCGTTGACTTTCTATATATGTCATAGTTAAATCTTTTGGCTTCTTTATCAATATTTATCGTGAGGTCTAGATAGTTGATTCCTCCGTCTTTTTCGGTTTCCATTGTAAATTTTATATTGCCGTGCTGTTTGTTGAGGTACTCCAGTACGAGCTCTTCGTTATTAGTAGTTAAAACGCATATTATGTCATCCACGTATCTAGCATAAAATGACACGCCTAATTTGGACTTCAGCTCCTGTATGTACTTTTCTTCCAGATTTTGCATGAACACTTCCATAAGAATTGCTGATGTGGGGTTTCCCATTCCAAGACCGTTTGTTTGTCTATATATTTTATTGTTGAATTTAAAATAGTTTTGACGTAAAGTGGTTCTTAGCATATTTGTGATTTGCATACTTTTTACTTTGTTTTTTGTGTTATGAACTATTGTTGAGCTAACTATGTCCAAAGTCTCCGATAGTGGTATAGATGGGTATAGATCTTTTATGTCAAAAGATACCAATTTGCTGTTTCTTGTTAGCTCTACGGTCTCGAGTCTCTCTATTAGTTCTGTTGTGTTAGCTATTGCATATTCGTTCCTTAGCTCCAGAGTGTCTATCAATATCGTTTTTAAATATTTGGACAGTTTGTAACATGGTGCCGATTTAAAATTAATGATGGGCCTCATTGGCGTGTCTGGCTTGTGGATTTTTGGTAGCGCAACCAGTGGAGGAGCCGAAGGGTTCATTTGGACCAATCTATGTGCCATGTTAGAATCTACTATATTTGTTGCATTTTTTATAGCAACTTTGATTTGTTTTTGGTATTCATCTGTGGGATCCTCTCTCATTCTACGACATTTCATTTCCTCTATGAGATCCTCGGTTTTGGATATATATTTCTCTTTTTCGATTAGCACAGTGGTGTTTCCTTTGTCCGCTTTCGTTGTGACAATATTGTTTTTCCTTAGTTTATGCCGTAGATTCTTTATTGTTTTCTCCTCTGTATTCGGTTTTTGTCCTTCCTGTGCTTTCGCCTCCTTTCTTATGATTTCCCTGCACATGTGTCTTGCGTGCTCCTGTTCTTCCTGTGGTATCAATGATATTGCGATCTCCGCATCTACAATCGCTTGCTCCGTTTTTCTTACTGTATTCTGGTCCATGATATTGTGCTTCAGACCCTTTTCGAGAAGTTGTGCCTCTTCCTTGGTAATGGCCACTTAAATCGGCACCATGTTACAAACTGTCCAAATATTTAAAAACGATATTGATAGACACTCTGGAGCTAAGGAACGAATATGCAAAAGCTAACACAACAGAACTAATAGAGAGACTCGAGACCGTAGAGCTAACAAGAAACAGCAAATTGGTATCTTTTGACATAAAAGATCTATACCCATCTATACCACTATCGGAGACTTTGGACATAGTTAGCTCAACAATAGTTCATAACACAAAAAACAAAGTAAAAAGTATGCAAATCACAAATATGCTAAGAACCACTTTACGTCAAAACTATTTTAAATTCAACAATAAAATATATAGACAAACAAACGGTCTTGGAATGGGAAGCCCCACATCAGCAATTCTTATGGAAGTGTTCATGCAAAATCTGGAAGAAAAGTACATACAGGAGCTGAAGTCCAAATTAGGCGTGTCATTTTATGCTAGATACGTGGATGACATAATATGCGTTTTAACTACTAATAACGAAGAGCTCGTACTGGAGTACCTCAACAAACAGCACGGCAATATAAAATTTACAATGGAAACCGAAAAAGACGGAGGAATCAACTATCTAGACCTCACGATAAATATTGATAAAGAAGCCAAAAGATTTAACTATGACATATATAGAAAGTCAACGGCTACCGACACAATAATACACAATACCTCAAATCACCCTCAACATCATAAAAATGCAGCATTAAGGCACTTGGTACATAGACTTGAAAGAACACCTCTTACACAAGAGGCATATAAGAGAGAACTTGAAGTCATATATAATATCGCTGCAAACAACGGATATAAAAAAGCACTAGTAGATAAGCTCAGAAGGACAAATGGAGAACCAAAAAGAAATAATGAAAAAGAAAATAATAGCTGGACGACTATGACATATACTGGAAAAGCAACATATAAATTGGCAAATTTCTTTAAAAAATACAACATTAACACAGCATTCAAAACATCGAACAATCTAGGGCGAAAACTAAGAACTAACATTAACTCAGAGGATCCGTTTAGCAGCCACGGCGTATACAAGCTTACCTGCGGATGCCAGCATAGTTACATAGGACAAACAGGACGGCAAATAAGAACGAGGTTCAGAGAACATATTAGAGATTACAACAAAAAAATACGGAATCCAAACATTATACCCGAGTCTAACTTCGCGAATCACATGGTCGAGAATGAATGTTCCCCAGCAAACATCAATAAAACAGTTAGGGTTCTTCACATACAAGAAAAGGGCCGACGTCTCAACGTACTCGAAAATATGGAAATCTACAAACAGAAAACATTCGACGGTAGAATAATAAACGAACAGATAAACACCATTTCTGACACAATATTCGAGCCTTTAAAACTTGTTTACAGGAAACAACTTAATCACACAGGTACAACAGACAAACGCACAACAACAAATAAACACAAAACAATTAACACACCAAAACAAAAAACCGACAAAGAAGGTCAAAAGACTAAAATCACAGATTTCTACCTACCCCAGTCAGCCACACAAATCGATTAGTAAACCACCCTCGGTTCTGAACGAACACACAGCACATACACATAACTAAATATACACAAGCATCAATTTGACAATACCTGCTCATATACCTACAAACTATAAATACAGGACAAATGACAACAACAGATCAGAACGAAAATCGACACTGATGATGGCACAACGCCGAAACCGGTTTGTCTCAAAACCAAATTTGACAAGGGATGACGGAAAATCGTTCCAATATACATCAAAAATATTATAGTATTCATGTTTATACTATCCTTCAATTCCTCGAAAGTTTCTGGAACAATTTTAAATGTATTCAGAGGAGCTATCCACTTTGATAACGTGTGAACAAAGTCCCCTATTCAATATATTTCGTCCAGAATCTCCTTAGGGATAATTCATTATAATGTTCTCCTCTGACGCTTTCCATATTTTGCGTGATTTGTTCTTTTTAGAAAATTATATTATTTTTTTCTTCAAGGATAAAATTATTACTTACTCTATGAAATATAGTTGATTTTACGAAAGCTGCTAGGGACTTTCTAATTTTCTCGCATTAAAATACCACATAATGGGTTAAGGAATTATCGATTTTAATCACAAAAAAAAAAAGTTTCGTTACTCAGCTTTATTGACTGTAGAAACGCCGTAACAGGGAAAACAGTTTACTCGGCATTTTTTTACCGTAATTGTATATAGATGTAAAAAAAACACAGCTACTATTACAATTTCATATACATATGTATACTGAGTTTAAATTCGATTAATTAGTTTAATTTGTTGGTGCTAGTTTTATATATATTTGACCCTATAAATGAGCGTTTTTACCCTACCGTTTGGAATGCGGTACACAAGTGCAAGTGATGAGCAGCTATGTGTACTAATTACAATTTTCTTAAATACTGACAAGTTTACAATCATGCTACTTAGTCTATTTAATAGCTTTAACGAAAGAGTCTAAAAATATTCACGATTTCTGTAGAGGAGCACAAAATGACTCAAACGATTTTGCTTTGTATTCTAGGAGCATTCTTGCAGGTTTGAGTGAAGTAAATAAATCTTTATCACTTTCTAACCCTGATAAACTATTCTACTATTCTTAATAGTTAGCAATATCTTCACCTAGCACACTGCCACCAACTTGTTCCAAGATGGGCACTGCAGCAGAATATAATGCAATTTCGCAAGGCCTTGACTCAGATACGCCTACAACAACTAAATTTCCAGAAACGAGCGCTATATCACAAGGCCGCAAGAAACTCTCAGCAACGATACGCCAAGGAACATACAAACATTTGAATTTTTTACTTCAACGAACTCAAAGAATAGCCAGAGAACTGCTTACAGATCCAGTTATAAGTAATATAGACACAGAAAATATGCGTAAGGATAAATCGGTACTTGAGCAATATGTAAAGGATGCCAATGAAGGATTAAACTCAGCTTTTGCTAATTGTAAAGAGCAAATTTTAAAGAATTTTTTTACATTCTCAAATCGTTATTCGACGAAAGTTGCGGATCTTACAAATGAACAGAAAACTGTTTGGAATGCTTTACAAGCACATGGTTATGAACAATTTGAAAGTGAGGAAAATAAATTACTGAATGATATTGGGAATCATTATGCTGATGAATTTGAGCATTATTTAGATGCACTTTCCCCGGCTGATAAAGAGACAGAGAAGGATTTGGTGTATGTATATGAAACATATCAAGAAAATCAAGATATTATGGATAGAGCCAACTATGGATTTCGATTTGGGAATTTTTTTTCAAAATGACGATACAAATGATATGAACTAAATATGTATAAATTACGAAATAAAACAATGTAAATTACTCATTTACTTGAATGGTGCTTAACCCTTAAAACTTAACTTATCTACTTACTTAATTGGCGCCTAAAATAAATGAGAACTTAGGCCGAGCTTCTCTTCCAATAGAAAATAAAATCATCTTATTACTTTGAATGAGTAAAAATTGTTTGTATATACGGAAATATCTCGGAAAGGGCCTAACCGATTTGAATAAAATTTGGTACATGGATAGTGTGTTAGATTTTAAGACTTCTCACCTAGGTATTGTCACTGAGGACTGCGGCTTGACCAATTTGAGTAAAATTTCCTAGATAGGTTTGAAATTCAGATACAAAAAGTAATTGACAAAGGTTTGTATTGATTTTGAACTATTCAAAAATGAATAATGCTATTATGCGACTAGGTTATCAAAGCAATGGGTAGGTGAAATAATACTAAGTTCTACATACACATATTCTATTGAAACTTTTAAAAAGTACATTAAAGCTAAAATCCCCAAGACAAGGTTGTATCTTACCCTGTAAATTTTTTGTTTCAAGTTCTTTCTGCGGTTAGGGATTGATACGTTTTTGAAATCTGTTTTAAAAAAACTAAACGGTAAGTAAAAAATATATGTATAAACAAGTAAAGGTGTCTAAGTTCGGGTGTAACCGAACATTATATACTCAGCGTGAGCTTCAATTGTACATTTCATTTCAGATAAATTACTTTTCTACATAACACGTGGCACCGCCCGATTAAAAGAAAAATGTCTCCCCCATTTCCTCTTACAGTAAAACTTTATAAATGAAATGTCATTGATTCAAAACTATTTTTTGCTAAGTTATAGATTATTATTCTAGTCTACGACCCTTCTAAATATGTTTAGTATCTAAGCTGCCGTGGCCTTTAACCGACCCCGTCTATTTTTACTAGAAATATTTTCTGCTATAAGGAAAATATATGTACAAAGTTTCATTACGATATGTTAATTTTTCTTCGAGTAATTGCTCCCGAAACATAGAGAATTGCTTAGTCATAAAAGGGGCGGTGCCACGCCCATTTTTTTAAATTTAAAGATTTTCCTATTTTTGTTATAAATCTACTTGGGGAATGAAATACCATTGATATAAAGCTATTTCTTGCAAAGATATATCTTATTTTATTCGCCCACGACCCTTTTAAAAATCTTTTATATAAAATGGAACGTGGTCCTTAACCGATTTCGTTAATTTTTCCTCGAAGAAATCCTTACAGTAAAGACAACTTCTCTGCCGAATCTTGTTTAATGAGTTTTCATTTATGATTAGTAATATTTGTAAAATTGATTTTATCACAAGTGGGCGGGGCCACGACCATTTTAAAAATTTTTTTCAAATTTTTATCAAGACTCTCAATATCAGTCCACACGTCAAATTTCAATATTCTAGGTGTATTATTTACTAAATAATCAGGTGTTTTGTATTTTCCAAAATGTTATATATATAAAAAGTGGGCGTGGTTATCATCCGATTTCGCTCATTTTCAATACCAACCTATTCTGGGTCCAGATAAGCTCGTTTACCAAATTTGGTGAAGAAATCTAAATATTTACTCAAGTTATCGTGTTAACGGGCAGACGGACGGACGGACGGACATGGCTCAATCAATTTTTTTTTCAATACTGATGATTTTGATATATGGAAGTCTATATCTATATCGATTCCTGTACAACCAACCGTTATCCAATCAAAGTTATAATACCCTGTGTACAAGTACAGTGGGTATACAAATTTATTTCGCAGATTTTCATATTACAATGCACACAAATTAATACGATATTCATTATCGAAATCTCTTTCTTCATTCACACTTAATTGCCTGGTTTGGATGTATCGAAAAAGTTAGCATAATGCTTTGCCTTTTTCACCTCATTATTCTCATTGGTAAAATTCGTATACCAATCGATCAATTTAGTTTCGCGAGCCTTTTGCTTCTCACTCAAAATGCCCAAATATCTTTCGATCGATTTTTCGAATTTGCCTATCACCACTTTCTGCTCTGACATAAAATCCTCTAAAAATTTCTCAGCGCCGTTATCAGCGAATGCTTTATGTAGAGTTTGTGTTTGTTCCAATTCTGATGGCATATCATCGAGATCTTTCATGATGTCAGTAAAACCAATCATTGATTTTAAAAGTGACATAATGCCTTCCTCTTCGATATCGATGTCGTTGGAATTTTTTTTAAGAAAATCAGCGATACGCGTCATATTTGCTTGAAGTTCGGGACTCTTTTCAGGAAGCGCTTCTAATTGTTCAAGACTTTTCTTCAAAAGCGGTTGTCCTCTTTCGGTGAGATATTTAGCTAAGCCCACTAAGTCGACCAGGGTTTCTGTCATCAATATTTGACGTGCTTTCTTCAGTTCACCAGATTCCTCTGATGAGGAAGAATCTGATGAGTCCGCTACTGTGTTTGTTTGTTTACGTTCTACTGCGACATCTTCGGCTGCTTCACGTCGCATGCGTGGTATGGCTTGAGTCTATAGAAATGAAAATAGTATAAAAAATAATAAATTTAAAAAAAATGTTTTCAAGGAGATTTTGTCCTTTTTTTACTTACTTGCACTAATAGCAAAGCGCTTAAGAATAAAATAATTAGCTTCGTTTGCATTGTTGTAAATTTACTGAACGTCTCTGAGTTGCTGAATGTACTGAGGCCTAATTTTTGCATTCATAAATTTATATTTAATTCGGGCATTAGTAAACAACAGATATTTCATAATTATATTCATATTCTCGTACATATTATACACTTTCAAAAATTATTTTTCATGCAAATCAATGCTTGCAAACTATTTCTAATTGTTAAAAAAAAATATAATTTCAATTAAATTATATTGAGATAATAGTGACACCATCAACATTTTAGGCTCAATGTGTGGAATTCTTATCTATTGCAGAAATATATTTTATTTATATTTTATAGAGATGTAGTCATATATATACAGCCCAGCGCACATTGTTAAACTATTATCAGTACTTTCTTTAACTTATTATTATTTCTATTAAACAATAAAAATAAAATAAACAAATTTTAAGCACTTCCTTTAAAGAGATATTCTTGCTAAGCTTTAATTTTTAAATTTTGACATAGAAATTGCAAAAATATTTATGAGAATTAAAAATATAAAAGTGAGCGCACATTACTTGGATTGGAAAGTTGGTAGGAAAGGAGATATTATTAGTCAAATAATTGCGCATCACCTTTATATGTTTACTCCTCATAAATATTTTTGCAATTTCTTTGTCAAAATTTAAAAATTATAAATAAAGTTTAGCAAGAATATATCTTTATAAAAGGAGCCATTTTTCGCTGATTTTTGTCCATTTATATAAAGCAAGTGCTTAAGATTTTTTTATTTTCTCGTTTTCTTACATTTTCTCGGTGTCTTAACTTATCTGTTAAGTCTTAGAGTTGTAGCTCAATGAGAACTTACATAAAAATCAATCCCAAAATTCCCTGCCTTCCGTTAGATTTTTCTAAATATCTCAGTCCGTGCGCCCCCTAGCGAAACCTTTTGTATTGTGTCATCGGCTGTCATCGACCTCTGAATTAAGCTCTAAATTTTTAGCATCTAGCTCATCGAGAAGTTACTTAAAACCCGGTTTCAAATTTCCAAATAATTGTATAATTTTTTCGATCCGTGCGACACCTAACGGAATTTGTTTCTCCTTTTGTTCCTTTATCATGGTGTCTTAACCTGTCTCTGAGGTTTAATGTTGGAGCTCAATGAGAACTTACTTTAAAATCGATCTCAAAACACCAAATTTTCAAATTATTATCTAAATATTTCGATCCTTGCGCCACCTCACGGAATTTTTCTCCTTTTTTTAAATTTTCTCGGCATCTTATCTGTGAAGTTTTAGGGATGTAGTTCAATGAGAACTTACATAAAAATCAATCCCAAAATTCCCTCCGTTTCGTACGATTTTTCTAAATATCCCATTCCGTGCGCCCCTAGCGAATCTTTTTGTATCTGAATTAAGTTTGAAATTTCAAGTCTCTAGCTCATCGAGAAGTTACTTAAAAACTGGTTGGAAAATTTTCAAATTCTGCCTAACGGATTGTTTTCCTTTTGTTGCATTGTCACGGTGTTTAGAATCAGATCTTGTATTCTAATAAAAAAAACTCTAGTATTTATTCTATTATTTTTTTTAGCGACGAAGACTTTACCTGCATTAGCCCCGAGCTGCAGGATCGACCACTCTTGCTGATGTCCGATTATCTTGCGCACGATCGCCCAATTTCTGTGCAGAACCGGCTCTGCAAGGCGGTACGGGAGGCCCACAGAAAGGGTTCCCGATAATAATCGGGGTCGATGCCAATGCACATCACACCGCTTGGGGCTCTACCGATATTAACGCAAGGGGTGAGTCTCATTTTATACTCAGTTGAGCAGAGCTCACAGAGTATATTAAGTTTGATTGGATAACGGTTGGTTGTACATATATAAAGGAATCGAGGTAGATATAGACTTCAATATATCAAAATAATCAGGATCGAAAAAAAATTTGATTGAGCCATGTCCGTCCGTCCGTCCGTCCGTTAACACGATAACTTGAGTAAATTTTGAGGTATCGTGATGAAATTTGGTATGTAGGGTCATGAGCGCTCATCTCAGATCGCTATTTAAAATGAACGATATCGGACTATAACCACGCCCACTTTTTCGATATCGAAAATTTCGAAAAACCGAAAAAGTGCGATAATTAATTACAAAAGACAGATAAAGCGACGAAACTAGGTAGATGAGTTGAACTTATCACGCAGAATAGAAAATAAGTAAAATTTTGCACCATGGGCGTGGCACCGCCCACTTTTAAAAGAAGGTAATTTAAAATTTTGCAAGCTGTAATTTGGCAGTCGTTGAAGATATCATGATGGAATTTGGCAGGAACGTTACTCCTATTACTATATGTACGCTTAATAAAAATTAGCAAAATCGGAGAAGGACCACGCCCACTAAAAAAAAAAAATTTTTTTTAAGTAAAATTTTAACAACTAATTTAATATCTTTACAGTATATAAGTAAATTATGTTAACATTCAACTCCAGTAATGATATGGTGCAACAAAATACAAAAATAAAAGAAAATTTCAAAATGGGCGTGGCTCCGCCCTTTTTCATTTAATTTGTCTAGGATACTTTTAACGCCATAAGTCGAACAAAAATTAACCAATCCTTTTGAAATTTGGTAGGGGCATAGATTTTATGACGCTAACTGTTTTCTGTGAAAAAGGGCGAAATCGGTTGATGTCACGCCCAGTTTTTATACACAGTCGTCCGTCTGTCCTTCCGCATGGCCGTTAACATGATAACTTGAGCAAAAATCGACATATCTTTAATGAACTTAGTTCACGTGCTTACTTGAACTCACTTTATCTTGGTATGAAAAATGAACGAAATCCGGCTATGACCACGCCCAATTTTTCGATATCGAAAATTACGAAAAATGAAAAAAATGCCATAATTCTATACCAAATACGAAAAAAGGGATAAAACATGGTAAGGTAATTGGATTGTTTTATTGACGCGAAATATAACTTTAGAAAAAACTTTATAAAATGGTTGTGACACCTACCATATTAAGTAGAAGAAAATGAAAAAGTTCTGCAGGGCGAAATAAAAAACCCTTAAAATCTTGGCAGGTATTACATATATAAATAAATTAGCGGTATCCAACAGATGACGTTCTGGGTCACCCTGGTCCACATTTTGGTCGATATCTGAAAACCCCTTCACATATACAACTACCACCACTCCCTTTTAAAACTCTCATTAATACCTTTAATTTGATACCCATATCTTACAAACTCATTATAGAGTCACCCCTGGTCCACCTTTATGGCGATATCTCGAAAAGGCGTCCACCTATAGAACTAAGCCCCACACCCTTTTAAAATACTCATTAACACCTTTCATTTGATACCCATATTGTACAAACATATTCTAAAGTCACCCCTGGTCCACCTTTATGGCGATATCTCGAAAAGGCGAACACCTATAGAACGAAGGCCTACTCCCTTTTAAAAATACTCATTAACACCTTTCATTTGATACCCATATCGTACAAACAAAGTCTTGAGTCACCCCTGGTCCACCTTTAATGCGATACCTCGAAAAGGCGTCCACCTATAGAACTTAGGCCCACTCCCTTTTAAAACACTCATTAACTCCTTTCGTTTGATACCCATATTAAAAAAAAAAAATAAAAAAAAAAAAAAAATAAATGTAAGGCGCGATAACCTCCGAAGAGATCTAAGGCCGAGCTTCTCTTCCAATTTGCGTCGTGCTCCTCTTGATTTTCCCTACAAATTGGCCGGACGGGACCTACATGTTTTATGCCGACTCCGAACGGCATCTGCAAAGCAGATGAGTTTTCACTGAGAGCTTTTCATGGCAGAAATACACCCGGAGTGCTTGCCAAACACTGCCGAGGGGCGACCCCGCTTAGAAAAATTTTCTTCTAATTGAAAAATCTTATTTCTAAAATTTTTGATGTTGCTTTGCCCGGGAGTTGAACCCAGGGCATACGGTGTGATAGGCGGAGCACGCTACCATCACACCACCATATTGCACAAACGAATTCTAGAGTCACCCCTGGCCCACCTTTGTGGCGATATCTCGAAACGGCGTCCACCTATGGAACTAAGGATTACTCCCTTTTAAAATACTCATTAACACCTTTCTTTTGATACCCATATTGTACAAACAAATTCTAGGATCATTCCTGCTCCACCTTTGTGGCGATATCTCGAAACGGCGTCCACCTATGGAACTAAGGATTACTCCCTAATTCTAGGGTCACCCCTGGTCCACCTTTATGGCGATATCTCGAAAATGCGACCACCTATACAACAACCCCCACTCCCTTTTAAAACCCTCATTAAAACCTTTAATTTGATACCCATATCGTACAAACACATTCTAGAGTCGCCCCTGGTCCACCTTTATGGCGATATTTCGAAACGGCATCCACCTATAGAACTAAGGCCCACTCCTTTTTAAAATACTCATTAACACCATTCGTTTGATGCCCATATTGTACAAACAAATTCTAGGGTGGCGATATCTCGAAACGGCGTCAACCTATGGAACTAAGGATTACTCCCTTTTAAAATACTCATTAACATCTTTCATTTGATACCCATATCGCACAAACGCATTCTAGAGTCAACTCTGATCCACCTTTATGGCTATATCCCTAAATAGCGTCCACCTATAGAAATATGGCCCACTCCCTCATAAAATACTCTTTAATGCCTTTCATTTGATACACATGTCATACAAACACATTCCAGGGTTTTCCTCGGTTCATTTTCCTACATGGTTATTTTCCCTTATGTTGTCACCATAGCTCTCAACTGAGTATGTAATGTTCGGTTACACCCGAACTTAACCTTCCTTACTTGTTGATTCTATTATTAACTACAATCTATGTATATGCAACCCTGGGGACAAACCAACTTTTGTCACCTCAAACAGGAAGGAGGTTCTAGATATTACTCTAATTTCAGGGCCATTCTCTGACCTTGTCAAAAATTGGAGAGTTTCCAACGAAAACTCCTACTCTGATTATATGTATATCACTTTTACTCTGCTTTTGCGAACACCGCCTAGGGTGGCTTACAGGAATAGGAGACGTACGGAATGGGCCCTTTATAAAAAAGTCCTATGCTCTACTCTCCCTAAAAATGCTTCTCTTTGTAGGTCGGGCCTACCGCTAAGAACTGATGAAGTGCCTTTTTATACCTTTCATGAAAATGAAATGGTATATTAATTTCGTCACGAAACCGAAAATTGTAAGTCCTTAAAGGAAAATAGATAGACCCACCATTAAGTATACCGAAATAATCAGGTTGAAGAGCTGAGTTGATTTAGCCATGTCCGTCTGTCCGTCTGTGCGTCTGTCTGTTTGTATGCAAACTAGTCCCTCAATTTTTGAGATATCTTGATAAAATTTGGTGAGCAGGTGTATTTGGGTGTCCGATTAGACATTTGTCGGAACCGACCGGATCGGACCACTATAGCATATATCCTCCATACAACCGATTTTTCAGAAAAAGAGGATTTTTGTAATATCTTACCCAATTTAACAGATTGAAGCTTCAAACTTCAGCATATACTTTCGTATATTGCACATATTGTTGCCTGAAAAAATTTATGAGATCGGTCGTATATATAGTATATATCCCCCACAACCGATTGTTCAGATAAGGAACTTTTCGTAATTACTGCCCTATTTTAAGAGCTAGAGGCTTCAAATTTCAGCGAATGCTTACGCATATAGCATATATTGTTGTCTGAAAAAATCATAAAGATCGGTGGTATATATAGTATATATATGGTGGTATATATAGTATATATATATATAATTTCGCAAATTTTAGCCCCATTTTAACAGCTAGAAGCTTCAAATTTCACCGAATATTTACTTATATAGCATATATTGTTGTCTGAAAAAATTATAGAGATCGGTTGTATATATATTATATATCTCATACAACCGATTGTTCAGATAAGAAACTTTTCGCAATTTCTACCCCATTTTAACAGCTATAAGCTTCAAATTTCACCGATTGGTTATGTATATAGCATATATTGTTGTCTGAAAAAATCATAGAGATCGGTTGTATATATAGTATATATCTCATACAACCGATTGTTCAGATAAGAAACTTTTCGCAATTTCTACCCCATTTTAACAGCTATAAGCTTCAAATTTCACTGATTGCTTACGTATATAACATATATTGTCGTCTGAAAAAATCATAGAGATCGGTTGTATATATAGTATATATCTCATACAACCGATTGTTCAGATAAGAAACTTTTCGCAATTTCTACCCCATTTTAACAGTTAGAAGCTTCAAATTTCACCAATTGCTTACGTATATAGTATGTATTGTTGTGTCAAAAAATCATGGAGATCGGTGATATATATAATATATATATGATGGTATATATAGTATATATATATAGTATATATATTTTTTTTTACGATTTCGGCCCCATTTTAACAGCTAGAAGCTTCAAATTTCACCAACTGCTTACGTGTATAGCATATATTGATGTCTGAAAAAATCGTTGAGATCGGTGGTATACATAGTATATATCTCATACAACCGATTGTTCAGATAAGAAACTTTGCGCAATTTCTGCCCCGTTTTAACAGTTAGAAGCTTCAAATTTCACAAAATGCTTTCGTATATAGCATATATTGTTGTCTGAAAAAATCATAGAGATCGGTGGTATATATATTATATACTTCATATAAACTGTCATATTGGACCCTTTTTTACGGCTAGAAGCTTCAAGATTCATCAAATTTCATCAAATAGTTACGTTTACGTCATATATTTTTGGAATACGTGATTCGTAGCCATAGTTTTTACATGCAGACCACAAAAAACGTGAAGCTTTGCATCCTCACACAGATTACCTACCTATTTTTTATTTTATATTTATCTTAAAAATCGTTTAGATATGTTCAAATTTGACCAAATGCTTACGTGTATAGCATATATTGTTGTCTGAGAAAATCATAGATACCGGTGGTATATATAGTATATATCCCATACAACCGATTGTTCAGATAAGAAACTTTGCGCAATTTCTTCCCCATTTTAACAGTTATAAGCTTCAAATTTCACCAATTGCTTACGTATATAGTATGTATTGTTGTGTCAAAAAATCATGGAGATCGGTGATATATATAATATATATATGATGGTATATATAGTATATATATATAGTATATATATATTTTTTTACGATTTCGGCCCCATTTTAACAGCTAGAAGCTTCAAATTTCACCAACTGCTTACGTGTATAGCATATATTGATGTCTGAAAAAATCATTGAGATCGGTGGTACACATAGTATATATCTCATACAACCGATTGTTCAGATAAGAAACTTTACGCAATTTCTGCCCCGTTTTAACAGTTAGAAGCTTCAAATTTCACAAAATGCTTACGTATATAGCATATATTGTTGTCTGAAAAAATCATAGAGATCGGTCGTATATATATTATATACTTCATATAAACTGTCATTTTGACCCCTTTTTTACGGCTAGAATCTTCAAAATTCATCAAATTTCATCAAATAGTTACGTTTTCGTCATATATTTTTGAAATACGTGATTCGTAGTCATAGTTTTTACACGCAGACCACAAAAAACCTGAAACTTTGCATCCTCACACGAATTACCTACCTGTTTTTTATTTTATATTTATCTTAAAAATCGTTAAGGTATGTAGATCTGTTCACTATATATTTCTTATCTTATACATCCGATTATTCGGAGATTACGAACGGGATAAGATTATTGTTCAGCCCCATTCATGAAAGGTATGAAGTCTTCGGCACAGCCGAAGACAGTCCCGTTCTTACTTGTTTAAACACAACATTTGCTGCTCTCGGTGAGCTGGACTCATCGTCAGAAATAGAAGAAGCAGTAGATCTTATAACCAAATCCTGCAACGGTGCTTTCACAGTAGCCTGCCCGGAGATTAAGGTAAGGGGTAAAAAGAAACCCTATTGGTGGAACCAAGAAATCTCCGAGCAGAGGAAAAATAGCAGAAAACTTTTTAACAAGGCTAAAATCACTGGAATCTGGTCCCATTACACTGCTCTACAAAATTAAACTTTTTGCCTTTCCTGGATCACCACTATTTTTTTTTTATTTCTTATTGTCCCCTAATTATAAAAATGGTCGAAACTTAAAATTCTATGAATACGTTTTTGTTTTTGTTTTCTAAAACTTGTTTTGTTTGAAAAGGGAGATCCATTCGTTTTATCATATCTCTGGAACGGGTGGTCCGGTTTTGTTGGAGGTAACAGCATATTGTTACGAATATTAGCAAAACTAAGGGGTGCTGCTATCTCTAAGCCGATGCTAAGCAGTGACGTGAATTCACATCAATAATTCAATCATTATGTATCTACATAAACGAAACAATAATTGAGTTTACACATGTATACCATGTACGTATACGAGCAGCGGAGAGTCAATGCACAAACACATTAGGCCGGGTCGATTTGTGGGGAGGCAAAAAAATCGCACATTGCTCTGTGAAAATCATATTCTAGGGATCAAAATAAGAAACTTTGCCGAAGGAACCATACCTCTAAAACGAATTCTGATGTCCCCCCCTTTGGGTCGTAGGGGCAAATTTTGAAAAATCCCACTTTGAAATGCCTATGTTTTTTCTTTTTGGAGTCTATTTTTCTCTTTAGAAATTAATTTAGTCAGAACATATGTAAATGAAAAAATTAATTTAACTTAGTAATAGAAAAGAAATTAAAAAAAAAAAAAATTTAAATTAGCGTTTTTGCAACCCCCTTTTAAAACCAAGGCATCACTGTGATGCATTTGCATGTCGTAAACATAGTTGTGTGGGTTTTTTATTCAACCGTTTTAAAAAATTAAAGAATCACTGCGACACAATTGCAGATCGTAAAATTGCTTGTGTTGTTTTTTTTAAGCCACCACAAGACACAGTAGGTAGAATTGAAATTGCCCCTACCCAAAAGTTCGACCCAAAGGGGGGGACATCAGAATTCGTTTTAGAGGTATGGTTCCTTCGGCAAAGTTTCTTATTTTGATCCCTAGAATACGATTTTCACAGAGCAATGAGCGATTTTTAAATCGACCCGCCCCAAACCACATGCATATATCTGAGATACTCCTGAAAGTATGCAATGAGAGAAGCTATAAAATCGTGCAATTGTAGTTACAGCTGAGAAGTTTGAGAGCTGATGGCAACTAATAGATTCTGGAAGCGCCTAGAAGATGCGAACGTTGAAATCAGAGAGTATAAAAGGCAGCAAATGTAGAGGCGCTGGAATTCAGTTTGATTTGAGCTATCAAGCAGTTTCGATTAAGACGCTATCTAGCGAGCCATAGCATTATTATTTTGAAAGTCAGTTTCATTTGAGCTATCAATCAGTTTGGTGTTAAGCAAGCTAGTTGCAAAGTATAAGTGTTATTATGAAGTACTTTAATAAAGGCCATTTTTCCATTATTCAATATTGGAGTTATTTATTCAACAGTTTAGTGATTCGAACTTAGCAGAAGGGCAAATAAGAGGATTTACAAGTAAATTTGTTACAATTGGTGTCAGAAGAGGAATTGTTGAATAAATTCCAGAGGACAACAAGGACATGGCAAAGTTCAGTGAATTGAAGATCCAGCAACTAAAGAAGGAGTTGGAGAGCCGTGGATTGAATACAAGCGGCGTTAAACTTGAACTTCAGGAACGGCTACGAGAGGCAATGGAAGCAGAATTAATTGATGTGGAAGAGTATGACTTTCATCTTGATGGCGAGGAAATAACAAAAATGGAAGAAACACCGCAGACAATGGCGAACACAGACCTGAACATGATATTGGTTGCAATATCGGTACAAATGTCCGAAATGTCATCACAAATATCCACCAACATGTCATCTCAACTGGAAGAGGAGAAGACATATATGGCATCCCGGCTGGAATCACATGAGACACGTATTTCAGAAATGTCGACACAGATTACATCAAATATGGAAAAACAACTGAAAGAGCAAGAGGCGCGTATATCATCAAAACTCGAAGCGCGTATGGACGAGAAAATAACGAAGTTTGAAGAAAAATTCGAGGCAGAGGTGGATGCTTTGAGAGGTCGTATACAGGAGTTGCAACTAATTCGCCCAGTTATTTCAGCAAGCATTACGAAGGTAAAAACTCCATCTTTTGACGGCTCTGTTCCTTTCCAAGTCTTCAAGCTACAGTTTGAGAAAACCGCAGTAGTGAACAACTGGAATGCTGAAGATAAAGTTGCTGCACTGTTCATGGCGTTGAAAGGGCCTCCAACTGAGATTTTACAAACCATTCCAGAGGGTGAACGGAACTGTTATGAAGCATTGATGGGCGCTCTAGAGAGACGATACGGAACTGAGCATAGGAGACAGATATACCAAATGGAGTTGCTGAACCGCTTCCAGAGGCCTGGTGAAACATTGCAAGAGTTTGCGTCGGATATTGAAAGGCTAGCACATTTAGCAAATGCGGACGCACCCGTGGAATACACTGAAAGGGTAAAGATTCAGATCTTTATAAATGGCATACGGGACGTCGAAACAAAGCGAGCTACATACGCAAACCCAAAGTCAACATTCGCAGAAACGGTGTCACAAGCTCTGATTCAGGAAACAGCGTCGCTTCTGTGTAAGCCAGTTTTCAAAGCACGCCGTGTGGAAGAAGAAAGGCCAGAGTGGGTAGACGCAATATTGGAGGCGCTGAAAGGATCGCAAAAGCGGAGTGAAAAATTTATCAAATGTTTCAAATGCGGGAAGCCCGGTCACATTGCACGTCATTGCGATCTTGGTCGTAATAGTTCCAACAATGTGGGCTGCCGTAAACGCAAAGCTGGAGGAGATGAGCAAGAGCGTGCCAGATGGAAAAATCGAGAGCTAGCTCCAGCTATTGAATGTTCTGTAATATCTATGTCACAAATTGGAAGGAAATCAAGCAGTCTTACCGTCAGAGGGAATGTGGATGGCAAGGAGCGTGTACTGACTGTAGATACGGGCGCATCTCATTCCTTGATTTGATCTGATTTAGTCAACAGGAGAGTAAAACCGTTACCTGGAGCAAGGTTGCGTACGGTCACAGGCGAGTATAACCAAGTTCAGGGAGAAGTGACATGTGAAGTCCTAATTGGGAAGGTCATTGTTTTACACAAATACGTTGTGGCGGAAATCGTTGATGAAGTCATATTGGGAGTGGACTTCTTGGTTGACCATGACATCAAGATCGACATGCAGAAAAGGGTGATGCGTTATAAGAACCAGGATATACCACTTAACTTCAGTTTGCAGAAAGGATTCAGTAGTAATCGAGTACTGGTGGAGAAGACTCGACAAAAACTACAGAAGTCAAAGGCAAAGGTTAATAGGTCGAATAGGCCAAATAAAGCAAAATCAAAAGTACCTGCGAGAGAAACACTGGCATTGACAAAACCTAAAAGACGCAGGAAAACGAAGCAACGAATTTCCGAGAAAGAATGCGAGGGTAGTTTCAAGCCGGAGCGAACTACTGTTGTGAAACGTGGGAACGATACTGATTATGCGAAGCAAATCCGTCAAGCGCAAGCTCTACGAAGTAGTTCATTGGCCAAGCAACAGGGTGCGAGGGAGCGATACAGGATAATGAGTAGTAAGATGAAACACAGGTACGACAAGGAAAATAATTCGGAAGGTTTCTTGGAAGGAGATTTGGTACTGTTATACAACCCTCACCGGCGGAAAGGTGTTCCATCCAAGATTCGGTGCAGTTGGGAAGGCCCGTACAAAGTTGTGAAGAAGATCAGTGATACCATCTACCGCATACAAACCACGGAGTAGAAAAGTGGTACATATGGAGATGCTAGCGGCGTTTAGATCGGAAGATTTGTCTGATCGGGACGATCAGACTTAGGTGGAGGGCAGCGTTACGAATATTAGCAAAACTAAGGGGTGCTGCTATCTCTAAGCCGATGCTAAGCAGTGACGTGAATTCACATCAATAATTCAATCATCATGTATCTACATAAACTTAACAATAATTGCGTCTACACATATGTACCATGTACGTATACGAGCAGCGGAGAGTCAATGCACAAACACATGCATATATC
Organism: Eurosta solidaginis; assembly: GCF_040869045.1. Taxonomy (NCBI): domain Eukaryota; kingdom Metazoa; phylum Arthropoda; class Insecta; order Diptera; family Tephritidae; genus Eurosta; species Eurosta solidaginis. Next base: position 51,808,881 of record NC_090320.1, read on the forward strand.
TGAGATTATCCTGAAAGTATGCAATGAGAGAAGCTATAAAATCGTGCAATTGTAGTTACAGCTGAGAAGTTTGAGAGCTGATGGCATCTAGTAGATTCTGGAAATGGAAGCGCCTAGAAGATGCGAACGTTGAAATCAGAGAATATAAAAGGCAGCAAATGTAGAGGCCCTGTAATTCAGTTTGATTTGAGCTATCAAGCAGTTTCGATTAAGACGCTATCTAGCGAGCCATAGCAGTATTATTTTGAAAGTCAGTTTCATTTGAGCTATCAATCAGTTTGGTGTTAAGCAAGCTAGTTGCAAAGCATAAGTGTTATTGTGAAGTACTTTAATAAAGGCCATTTTTCCATTATTCAATATTGGAGTTATTTATTCAACAGTTTAGTGATTCGAACTTAGCAGATGGGCAAATAAGAGGATTTGCAAGTAAATTCGTTACAATATAATAGCAAATGAAATTACCTTAAAATTGTTTAAATACCATTTTTATACTCAGTTGAGCAGAGCTCACAGAGTATATTAACTTTGATTGGATAACGGTTGGTTGTACAGGTATAAAGTAATCGAGATAGATATAGACTTCCATATATCAAAATCATCAGTATCGAAAAAAAATTTGATTGAGCCATGTCCGTCCGTCCGTCCGTCTGTCCGTTAACACGATAACTTGAGTAAATTTTGAGGTATCTTGATGAAATTTGGTATGTAGATTCCTGGGCACTCATCTCAGATCGCTATTTAAAATGAACGATATCGGACTATAACCACGCCCACTTTTTCGATATCGAAAATTTCGAAAAACCGAAAAAATGCGATAATTCATTGCCAAAGGCGGTTAAAGCGATGAAACTCGGTAGATGGGTTGGCGTTATGAGGCAGAATAGAAAATTAGTAAGATTTTGGACAATGGGCGTGGCACCGCCCACTTTTACAAGAAGGTAATTTAAAAGTTTTGCAAGCTGTAATTTGACAGTCGTTAAAGATATCATGATGAAATTTGGCAGGAACGTTACTACTATTACTATATATGTGCTAAATAAAAATTAGCAAAATTGGACGAAGAACACGCCCACTTTTTAAAAAATTTTTTTTTATACTCAGTTGAGCAGAGCTCACAGAGTATATTAAGTTTGATTGGATAACGGTTGGTTGTACATATATAAAGGAATCGAGATAGATATAGACTTCCATATATCAAAATAATCAGGACCGAAAAAAAATTTGATTGAGCCATGTCCGTCCGTCCGTCCGTCCGTCCGTTAACACGATAACTAGAGTAAATTTTGAGGTATCTTGATGAAATTTGGTATGTAGGTTCCTGAGCACTCATCTCAGACCGCTATTTAAAATGAACGATATCGGACTATAACCACGCCCACTTTTTCGATATCGAAAATTTCGAAAAACCGAAAAAGTGCGATAATTCATTACAAAAGACAGCTAAAGCGACGAAACTTGGTAAATGAGTTGAACTTATGACGCAGAATAGAAAATTAGTAAAATTTTGGACAATGGGCGTGGCACCGACCACTTTTAAAAGAAGGTAATTTAGAAGTTCTGCAAGCTCTAATTTGGCAGTCGTTGAAGATATCATGATGAAATTTGGCAGGAACGTTACACCTATTACTATATGTACGCTTAATAAAAATTAGCAAAATCGGAGAAGGACCACGCGCACTTTTAAAAAAAATTTTTTTGAAAGTAAAATTTTAACAAAAAATTTAATATCTTTACAGTATATAAGTAAATTATGTCAACATTCAACTCCAGTAATGATATGGTGCAACAAAATACAAAAATAAAAGAAATTTTCAAAATGGGCGTCGCTCCGCCCTTTTTCATTTAATTTGTCTAGGATACTTTTAACGCCATAAGTCGAACAAAAATTAACCAATCCTTTTGAAATTTGGTAGGGGCATAGATTTTATGACGTTAACTGTTTTCTGTGAAAATGGACGAAATCGGTTAATGCCACGCCCAGTTTTTATACACAGTCGTCCGTCTGTCCTTCCGCATGGCCGTTAACACGATAACTTGAGCAAAAATCGACATATCTTTAATGAACTTAGTTCACGTGCTTACTTGAACTCACTTTACCGCTTACCACGCCCACTTTTTCGATATCGAAAATTACGAAAGATGAAAAAATGCCATAATTCTATACCAAATACGAAAAAAGGGATAAAATATGGTAAGGTAATTTTATTGTTTTATTGACGCGAAATATAACTTTAGAAAAAACTTTATAAAATCGTTGTAACACCTACCATATTAAGTAGAAGAAAATGAAAAAGTTCTGCAGGGCGAAATAAAAGACCCTTAAAATCTTGGCAGGTATTACATATATAAATAAATTAGCGGTATCCAGCAGATGATGTTCTGGGTCACCCTGGTCCACATTTTGGTCGATTTCTGGAAAACGCCTTCACACCACTCCCTTTTAAAACTCTCATTAATACCTTTAATTTGATACCCATATCGTACAAACTCATTCTAGAGTCACCCCTGGTCCACCTTTATGGCGATATCTCGAAAAGGCGGCCACCTACAGAACTAAGCCCCACGCCCTTTTAAAATACTCATTAACACCTTTCATTTGATACCCATATCGTACAATCATATTCTAAAGTCACCCCTGGTCCACCTTTATGGCGATATCTCGAAACGGCGTCCACCTATGGAACTAAGGATTACTCCCTTTTAAAATACTCATTAACACCTTTCTTTTGATACCCATATTATACAAACAAATTCTAGGGTCACCCCTGGTCCACCTTTATGGCGATATCTCGAAAATGCGACCACCTATACAACAACCACCACCCCCTTTTAAAACCCTCATTAATACTTTTAATTTGATACCCATATTGTACAAACAAATTCTAGGGTCACCCCTGGTCCACCTTTATGGCGATATCTCGAAACGGCGTCCACCTATGGAACTAAGGATTACTCACTTTTAAAATACTCATTAACACCTTTCTTTTGATACCCATATTGTACAAAGAAATTCTAGGGTCACCCCTGGTCCACCTTTATGGCGATATCTGGAAACGGCGTCCACCTATGGAACTAAGGATTACTCCCTTTTAAAATACCCATTAACACCTTTCATTTGATACCCATATCGTACAAACGCATTCTAGAGTCACCCCTGGCCCACCTTTATGGCGATATCTCGAAAAGGCGACCACCTATACAACAACCACCACTCCCTTTTAAAACCCTCATTAATACCTTTAATTTGATACACAAACACATTCTAGAGTCACCACTGGTCCACCTTTATGGCGATATTTCGAAACGGCATCCACCTATAGAACTAAGGCCCACTCCCTTTTAAAATACTCATTAACACCATTCGTTTGATGCCCATATTGTACAAACAAATTCTAGGGTCACCCCTGGTCCACCTTTGTGGCGATATCTCGAAACGGTGTCCACCTATGGAACTAAGGATTACTCCCTTTTAAAATACTCATTAACACCTTTCATTTGATACCCATATTGCACAAACGCATTCTAGAGTCAACCCTGATCCACCTTTATGGCTATATCCCTAAATGGCGTCCACCTATAGAACTATGGCCCACTCCCTCACAAAATACTCTTTAATGCCTTTCATTTGATAAACATGTCATACAAACACATTCCAGGGTTTCCCTCGGTTCATTTTCCTACATGGTTATTTTCCCTTATGTTGTCACCATAGCTCTCAACTGAGTATGTAATGTTCGGTTACACCCGAACTTAACCTTCCTTACTTGTTAAAATTCAAATTTTAACAAAAAATTTAATATCTTTACTGTATATAAGAAAATTAAGTCAAAATTCAACTCCAGTAATGATATGATGCAACAAAATACAAAAATAAAAGAAAATTTCAAAATGGGCGTGGCTCCGCCCATTTTCATTTAGTTTGTCTAGAATACTTTTAATGCCATAAGTCGGACAAAAATTTACCAATCCTTCTCAAATTTGGTAGGGGCATAGATTCTATGACGGTAACTGTTCTCTGTGAAAATGGGCGAAATCGGTGGAAGCCACGCCCAGTTTTTATACACAGTCCACCGTCTGTCCTTCCGCTCGGCCGTTAACACAATAACTTGAGCAAAAATAGATATATCTTTACTAAACTTAGCCCACGTACTTACCTGAACTCATTTTATCTTGGTATAAAAAATGGCCGAAATCCGACCATAACCACGCCCACTTTATCGATATCGAAAATTACGAAAAATGAAAAAATGCCATAATTCTATACCAAATACGAAAAAAGGGATGAAACATGGTAACTGGATTGGTTTATTGACACAAAATATAACTTTGGAAAAAACTTTGTAAAATGGGTGTGACACCTACCATATTAAGTAGAGGAAAATGAAAAAGTTCTACAAGGCGAAATCAACAGCCCTTGGAATCTTGGCAGGAATACTGTTAGTGTTATTACATATATAAATAAATTAACGGTACCCGACAGATGATGTTCTGGGTCACCCTGGTCCACATTTTGGTCGATATCTCGAAAACGCCTTCACATATACAACTACCAGCACTCCCTTTTAAAACCTTCACCTTTATGGCGATATCTCGAAAAGGCGTCCACCTATAGACCTAATGCCCACTCCCTCTTAAAATACTCATTACCATCTTTCATTTGATACCCATATCATACAAACACATTCTAGAGTCACCCCTGGCCCACCCTAATGGCGACATTTCGAAAAGGCGTCCACATATAGACCTAATGCCCACTCCCTCTTAAAATGCTCAGTAACACTTTTCGTTTGATACCCATATCGTACAAACACATTCTAGAGTCACCCCTAGCCCACCCTAATGGCGATATCTCGAAAAGGCGTCCACCTATGGACCTAATGACCACTCCCTCTTAAAATGCTCAATAACACCTTTCGTTTGATACCCATATCGTACAAACATTCTAGAGTCACCCCTGGCCCACCCTAATGGCGATATCTCGAAAAGGCGTCCACATATAGACCTAATGCCCACTCCCTCTTAAAATGCTCAGTAACACCTTTCGTTTGATACCCATATCGTACAAACACATTCTAGAGTCACCCCTGGCCCACCCTAATGACGATATCTCGAAAAGGCGTCCACCTATAGACCTCATGCCCACTCCCTCTTAAAATGCTCAATAACACCTTTCGTTTGATACCCATATCGTACAAACATTCTAGAGTCACCCTTGGTCCACCTTTATGGCGATATCTCGAAAAGGCGTCCACCTATAGAACTAAGGATTACTCCCTTTTAAAATACTCATTACCATCTTTCATTTGATACCCATATCATACAAACACATTCTAGAGTCACCCCTAGCCCACCCTAATGGCGATATCTCGAAAAGGCGTCCACCTATAGACCTAATGCCCACTCCCTCTTAAAATGCTCAGTAACACTTTTCGTTTGATACCCATATCGTACAAACATTCTAGAGTCACCCCTGGCCCACCGTAATGGCGATATCTCGAAAAGGCGTCCACCTATAGACCTAATGCCCACTCCCTCTTAAAATGCTCAGTAACACTTTTCGTTTGATACCCATATCGTACAAACATTCTAGAGTCACCCCTGGCCCACCCTAATGGCGATATCTCGAAAAGGCGTCCACCTATAGACCTAATGCCCACTCCCTCTTAAAATGCTCAGTAACACCTTTTATTTGATTCCCATATCGTACAAACACATTCTAGAGACACCCCTGGTCCACCTTTATGGCGATATCTCGAAACGGCGTCCACCTATGGAACTAAGGATCACTCCTTTTCAAAATACTCATTAACAGCTTTCATTTGATACCCATATCGTACAAACATATTCTAGAGTCACCCCTGGTCCACCTTTATGGCGATTTCTCGAAAAGGCGTTCACCTATAGAACTAAAGCCCACTCCCTTTTAAAATACTCATTACCACCTTTCATTTGATACCCATATCGTACAAACACATTCTAGAGTCACCACTGGTCCACCTCAATGGCGATATCTCGAAAAGGCGTCCACCGATAGACCTAAGGCCCACTCCCTCTTAAAATGCTCAGTAACACCTTTCATTTGATACCCATATCGTACAAACAAATTCTAGAGTCAGCCCTGGTCCACCTTTATGGCGATATCCCTAAATGGCGTCCATCCATAGAACTATGGCCTACTCTCTCTTAAAATACTCTTTAATACCTTCCATTTGATACACATGTCATACAACCACATTCCAGGGTTACCCTAGGTTCATTTTCCTACATGGTGATTTTCCTTATTTTGTCTCCATAGCTCTCAACGGAGTATGTAATGTTCGGTTACACCCGAACTTAGCCTTCCTTACTTGTTTTAAATACTTATTGGTTTCAGAGTTATTTGCATCGCATTATAAAAAATCGATTTTTTGTATTAAAAATTTCCATTGTTTTCTTCTTTAATTCGTAAAAATCGAAAGCGACAAAAACTTAAAACTTTTATTAGATGATCGTAAAACTGTGAACATTCGAAATAAGGCAAGCTTTATTTCCTGAAAATCCATGGATAAACGGTAATATTATTAACAATTAAGTGAATGAAGGGAAAATACGTATTTTTAATATTTTTGTATATTTAGCTATTTAAGATACCTTTATTAAAGAAATTCTACAAAATTTAGTACTTGAAATATTTAAAAATTTTTTCTACTTTTTGCTTGTCTACTGTAATTTTCTGAATTTGATTCTCGTTTAAGAAACCAATTATAATCCCACATCATATTTTCGTTCCAGAATCCTTGATAACGCTCCTCCATTGACTTAAGTTGTTGGTGAAATCGTTCTCCATGCTCGTCACTGACATCACCAAGATTTGAAGGGAAAAAATCTAAATGGGAGTGTAAAATATGCATTTTTAGAGACATGTTTGCACTTGAAATTATATGTATATGTAATTTAGAGGTTACAATTATGATGAATATACAAAAATCATATCATATTCCTACTTACCGGTTTTCGAATAGTTTGTTAGTAAATCAGAAATGATTTCCTTATAATTTGGACCTCGATCATTTGCTCAAAAGTTTGAAACAATCGAAGAAAAAAGTTTGAAACAAGACGAAGAAACAGGCGATGGAGGAACTTCAGTATACGTATTATGTTGATTTTCAGGACACGGAACTCCATCTGAATCTAGCACGGAAAGAGTAAAACCACCAGCTGAAATCGTGGGATAAAACCAAATCATATGTTTTCCAAATTCTTTTTTTTACTTAAACAAAAGTAACAGTTAGTATCATGATCACATGTTTCTCTCCACATCATAGGTTTTTCAATTTGCATGTTTTCTCTATGAAAAATGAGTATCATAAATATTTTTAATAAATAAATGTAATTGTTACTTACTGAGGGTAGGATTTCCATTTCTTTAAAATATATATATAGCTATCACAAATTGAATTTGGCGTCCAATATTGGCTCAAATTCTCAACATCTATTTTAAAATAATCCTTATATGAATTTTGTAGTGAAATAGTGAAATGTCTCCGCCCTTTTGCTGTAGTGTAAAGACCACATACATAACAAATATATTCGGGTCATTTTTGCAGACAAACTTTCTACTGTTATTATTCATTTTTTTTAAATTCACTAACCAATTAATGGTTTTTGCTGTTGTTGACAACTTGACTTTTCGCGATCAGGAATGCTAGTTAAATAACATTGAATAAACTAACTGAATTACTTTAAATAGTCGCAGGCCACTTCGATTTTCAAAAGTATGTATCTTTTTATACTCAGTTGAGCAGAGCTGACAGATTATATTAACTTTGATTGGATAACGGTTGGTTGTACAGGTATAAAGGAATCGAGATAGATATAGACTTCCATATATCAAAATCATCAGTATCGAAAAAAAATTCGATTGAGCCATGTCCGTCCGTCCGTCCGTCTGTTCGTTAACACGATAACTTGAGTAAATTTTGAGGTATCTTGATGAAATTTGGTATGTTGGTTGCTGGGCACTCATCTCAGATCGCTATTTAAAATGAACGATATCGGACTATAACCACGCCCACTTTTTCGATATCGAAAATTTCGAAAAATCGAAAAAGTGCCATAATTCATTACCAAAGACGGATAAAGGGATGAAATTTGGTAGGTGAGTTGAACATATGACGCAGAATAGAAAATTAGTAAAATTTTGGACAATGGGCGTGGCACCGCACCCTTTTAAAAGAAGGCAATTTAGAAGTTTTGCAAGCTGTGATTTGGTAGTCGTTGAAGATATCATGATGAAATTTGGCAGGAATGTTACTACTATTACTATATGTACGCTTAATAAAAAATTAGCAAAATCGGAAAACTACCACGCCGAATTAAAAAAAAAATATTTTAAGTCAAATTAAAAAAAAAGTTAATATTTTTACAGTATATAAGCAAATTATGTCAACATTCAACTCCAGTTATGATATGATGCAACAAAATAAAAAAATAAAAAAAAATTTTAAAATGGGCGTGGCTCTGCTCTTTTTCATTTAATTTGTCTAGAATACTTTTAATGCCATAAGTCGAACAAAAATTTACCAATCCTTGTGAAATATGGTAGGGGCATAGATTCTATGACGATAACGGTTTTTTGTGAAAATGGGCGAAATCTGCTGAAGCCACTCCCAGTTTTAATACACAGTCCACCGTCTGTCCTTCTGCTCGGCCGTTAACACGATAACATGAGCAAAAATCGATACATCTTTACTAAACTCAGTTCACGTAATTATCTGAACCCACTTTGTATTGGTGTAAAAAATGGCCGAAATCCGACTATGACCACGTCCACTTTTTCGATATCGAAAATTACGAAAAATGAAAAATTGCAATAATTCTATACCAAATACGAAAAAAAGGATGAAACATGGTAATTGGATTGGTTTATTGACGCAAAATAAAACTTTAGAAAAAAACTTTGTAAAATGGGTGTGAGGCCAACCATATCAAGTAGAAGAAAATGAAAAAGTACTGCAGGGAGAAATCAAAAGCCCTTGGAATCTTGGCAGGAATACTGTTCGTGGTATTACATATATAAATAAATTAGCGGTACCCGACAGATGATGTTCTGGGTCACCCTGGTCCACATTTTGGTCGATATCTCGAAAACACCTTCACATATACAACTACCAGCACTCCCTTTTAAAACCTTCACCTTTATGGCGATATCTCGAAAAGGCGTCCACCTATAGAACTACGGACCACTCCCTTTTAAAATACTCATTAACACTTTTCATTTGATACCCATATCATACAAACAAATTCTAGAGTCAGCTCTGGTTCACCTTTATGGCGGTATCCCTAAATGGTGTCCACCTATAGAACTATGGCCCAATCGCTCTTAAAATACTCTTTAGTACCTTCCATTTGATACACATGTCATACAAACACATTCCAGGGTTACCCTCGGTTCATTTTCCTACATGGTGATTTTCCCTTATAATGTCTCCATAGCTCTCAACTGAGTATGTTATGTTCGGTTACACCCGAACTTAGCCTTGCTTACTTATTTTTCGTTAAGTTTGTTACAATCGGCGACAATATACGATACAGGGCAGGCATCTAATGAGTCTGTAAATTTTTTAACCACTACCTGCGAAAGGGTTTGAAAAAAAGGGGTTTTCAAAAAAACTTCATATTCTATGGGAAATGGCCTGTGCAGGCTGGGATGTTCAGTAGGTAGGTATAACAGTTTCTATGACGGAGTGATAATTTGATTTTTTTGTTTTTATAATTTAAGCATTCTAAGAACATCGCAAGAAATTCCTCAAGGAAAAAGTTGTATATATTTGATAACAAATATATATGGCCATACTTCTTTCTTACGAAAACCCGCGTTGGCGACTTAAATTTTCCATACAGTATGAGGCATTTTTTCTTATGATCTGCGTTTTGCCTTAAGAAAAATTGACGGGGAAAAAATTCTTGAGTGTCATTATGGAGTTTTCTCATTTCTGGCGATGCCCGTAGTAAGCTTGAAAAAGACAAAGTTGCGCAAAATGTCACACTTAAATAATTTGTTTGTCAAAAACAATAATAGGCTTGATATGCAAAATTTTCGCTAAATTGGGTATTTTCACTTTATTGTCAATAAAACCAACATTTATTCATGTATTTTCACGAAATAAGGTTTCAATTATTTATAATGTTTACAGTTTTAAGACCGTGAAATAAAAATGGTAAGTTTTTTAAAACCTTCGATTTTTATGAATTTTTGAAAAATAAAAAAAATTTCGATTTTGCAAAAAAAAAAATTTGTTTACCTTTTTTTGTGAATAACTCCACAACCGTCGATCATATAAAAAATTTTCTTATCAAGACTTGAAGAAAATTTGGCAGTGAATCCACTGGCGTTTCTCTCAACGAATTTAGATAAGTAATTTCCAAGATATGATAAAATAAATGGAAAGACCTCTGTGAAAATTCGTGATTTTAGAAAAAGAAAAAACGAAAAAAAATCGTATCCATAGAATTTTAAATTTTGGGTGCTTTTGTACTTAGGGGGCTATAATACATCGAAATTAAATAGTTAGACTTCAAAGTAATTTATCTTGTTGACTAGTATTATAAGGACGCCTTAAAATCTTTTAAGAAATCCATCCAGAAGGGCAAAAGGGACTCCTGGAAGAACTTCACCAATGACATTGAAGAAGTCTCAGAGGCCAATCGCCAACGAAAGTTCCTCTCCAAAAACCCCATACCTCCCAGCTGTATTCGCACAGCGAATGGAGAATGGGCCACTTCTATTACGGAACTTCTAGAGACCCTGGTCAGCACTCACTTTCCAGGCTGCACCTCTCAACCACTCCTCTCAAACACGCAATCTAACCCAGGGCCGTTTCGACCCCTGGATCACATTTTAAGCGAAAAAGGAGTTATCTGGGCTATTAAGTCCTTTAAACCCTTCAAATCTCCGAGAATGGATGGAAAATTCGCCTCTGAATTACAAGCTGCAAGCGATCTTATAAGCCCGCTGCTAGCTAAAATCTACAGGGCTTGCCCCAACCTGGTCTATATCCCCACGCAATGGAAAAAGGGAAAGGTTGTCTTCATACCCAAAGGAGACAGGATATCGTGCAACAGTCCTAAGGATTTCAGACCAATTAGTCTGACCTCCTTCCTCCTAAAAGTTCTAAAACGATTGCTGGACGCCTATATTAGACGATCGGCAAATCAAGAACTAATCTCCAACAACCAACACGCCTACTCTAAGGGCAAATCCGTAGAGAAAGCTCTACATGCTATCACTACTAAAATAAAGAAAGGGCTTGCCTTTAAAGAATTTACGCTGGGTATCTTTGCGTGCATTTACTGTGAAAAATTAATCATTTGTGCGATGGACTGAAAAATTGATTAATTATGTACAAAACAGGCGCCCTCTATGGGATAAGCACATAAAAGCATAAACGCAGCGTATTTTTGGGAAAACGTAAAATGTAAGATAAAAACTGGCGGCCGGTAATCGGTTGCAATTTTAACACCAGCGCGGCCGATTTCATAAGCTGATTGCAATTTTTCGGTTTATCGGTGGCTGTGTAAGCCTACCCTATGACAATAATTTTCTTGGAGGCAGTCCAGTGTGATACAGCAAAATAACATTAGCCTTGTTTTTTTACACGTATATACGTCTACGCTTGCGGGTAAAAAAAAAACGCTTATCCTCACTTAGATAATGTTTAGGAGACCCATCTAGCGGCAATTAGCTACAGAACATGTTGTACAGAAAAGCGGAGAGACACACCTCTGTTGGCGGCGATATCGTATAACCTATAACCGATTCGGTTGCGGTGAATAGTGAACACACACCCTTTGTAGAGGTAATACATAGAGGTGAAATATAGACACATATTTCAGTTGCATCTGAGTATAATTCGTATTGAAATTTAGGACTACTAATTTTCTGCGCAGCAATTTCAGAAGAGTAGATAAAGTTTAACGCTTAGCAGTCCATATAAAGTTTAAGCGTATATGTACCTTACGGTCATAAAAAAAGCCGACGACAGTGTGTTCCCTGTTATATCGTTTCTACGGTCATTACAGCTATGTAACGAAACTTTTTAGTTATTGTGATTAACATCGACAATTCCGGAACTCATTAGGTGGCATCGTAAGGTGAGAAAGCTAGAAAGCTCCTAACAGTTTGCGTAAAATCAAAAATGTTTCATAAAAGTAATAGTTTTATCCTTGAAGAAGAAAATATGATTGTTTACGAAGGACAAATCATACGAAATATGGAAATAGTAGGCGGAGTACATTACAATAAATTACTCTTAAAAAGATTATGGACGAAATACATTAAATAGGTGACTTTATCCCCTCATTTTCGAAGTGGACGACCACGAAAGGCCAATTTAGGTGTTGATAGGAATATCTTCATCATGGTTCTTCTGAATACATTTAAAACTGCTCTAGAAACTTCCGCGGATTTGAAGGATAATATAAATATGAGAACTACGATAGCAACGGTACTTTTTCTCTTGAGAAAAACGAATTTGATGGCCCATGGATAAAAAAAAAACCACTTTCCACCACAAAAAAGCGATCCCGCACGCTAACTGGTATTATAAAAACATAAATTGGACAGGGAACGGTTGGCCATGATTCATGTAAGTCCCGAAAATAATGCGTAGTAAGTCCCAAAAATCAGGAAGATTGAGTCAAAACTGCGTTAAGGCAACAGTGAAGGATTCTCCGCATATAATGGTGTGGGACGCACTAAAGACCTTGAGAGTCGCTTAGATTTTGTTAATGGGGAGTTAAACTAACTCCGCCGCCTACATTGACAGCATTTAAGACGGCATCTCACCAAGAATTGGGGGCTAATAGAGCACAGTAATCTGAACGCAGCTGCGAATCCATATTTTGGTATTTTTGGGGCTAACCACGCATTACAAAACTCAATTGAATTTATTTATTTTGCGCTATTCTGAGAATATGACTCGTCGTTAGTCGCTCCGACGCCAGCTTCTTTTTTCGTAGAACCAGTTTAGTAGGGGGGAAGGATTTTTGTACTAAGAAGTTGGTTTTATTCTAGCCAGAGAACATCTAATTGTTGTACCTCAGGTGACATCGGACCAAAAATATTATAGTATTCATGTTTATACTATCCTTCAATTCCGCAAAAGTTTCTGGAACAATTTTAAATGTATTCAGAGGAGCTATCCTGGCGATATTCCTATTAACGCGTTCAGTGGCCTTTCGTGGTCGTCCACTTTGATAACGTGTGAACAAAGTCCCCTATTCAATATATTTCGTCCAGAATCTCCTTAGGGATAATTCATTATAATGATCTCCGCTGACGCTTTCCACATTTTGCGTGATTTGTTCTTTTTAGACAATTATATTATTTTTTTCTTCAAGGATAAATTTATTACTTACTATATGAAATATAGTTGATTTTACGAAAGCTGCTAGGGACTTTCTAATTTTCTCGCCTTAAAATACCACATAATGGGTTAAGGAATTATCGATATTAATCACAAAAAAACAAGTAAGGAAGGCTAAGCTCGGGTGTAACCGAACATTACATACTCAGTTGAGAGCTGTGGAGACAAAGTAAGGGAAAATTACCATGTTGTAAAAAGAACCTAGGGTAACCCTGGAATGTGTTTGTATGGCATGTGTATCAAATGGAAGGTATTAAAGAGTATATTAAGAGGAAGTGGACCATAGTTCTATAGATGGACGCCATTTAGGGATATCGCCATAAAGGTGGACCAGGACTGACTCTAGAATTTGTTTGTACGATATGGGTATCAAATGAAATGTGTTAATGATAATTTTAAAAGGGAGTGGGCCTAAGTTCTATAGGTGGACGCCTTTTCGAGATATCGCCATAAAGGTGGACCAGGGGTGACTCTAGAATTTGTTTGTACTATATGGGTATCAAATGAAAGGGAGTGGGCCTTAGTTCTATAGGAGGACGCCTTTTCGGAATATCGTTATAAAAGTGGACCAGGGTTGACTTTAGAATGCGTTTGTACAATATGGGTATCAAATGAAAGGTGTTAATGTGTATTTTAAAAGGGCGTGGGCCTTAGTTCTATAGGTGGACGCCTTTTCGAGATATCGCCATAAAGGTGGACCAGGGGTGAGTCTAGAATTTGTTTGTACGATATGGGTATCAAATGAAAGGTGTTAATGAGTATTTTAAAAGGGCGTGGGCTTTAGTTCTATAGGTGGACGCCTTTTCGGAATATCGTTATAAAAGTGGACCAGGGGTGACTCTAGAATGCGTTTGTACAATATGGGTATCAAATGAAAGATGTTAATGTGTATTTTAAAAGGGCGTGGGCCTTAGTTCCATAGGTGGACGCCTTTTCGAGATATCGCCATAAAGGTGGACCAGGGGTGAGTCTAGAATTTGTGTGTACGATATGGGTATCAAATGAAAGTTGTTAATGAGTATTTTAAAAGGGCGTGGGCCTTAGTTCTATAGGTGGACGCCTTTTCGAGATATCGCTATAAAGGTGGACCAGGGGTGATTGTAGAATTTGTTTTTACGATATGGGTATCAAATGAAAGGTGGTAATGAGTATTTTAAAAGGGAATGGGCTTTAGTTCTATAGTTGAACGCCTTTTCGAGAAATCGTCATAAAGGTGAACCAGGGGTGACTCTAGAATATGTTTGTACGATATGGGTATCAATAGAAAGGTGGTAATGAGTACTTTAAAAGGGAGTAATCCTTAGTTCTATAGGTGAACGCCTTTTCGAGAAATCGTCATAAAGGTGAACCAGGGGTGACTCTAGAATATGTTTGTACGATATGGATATCAAATGAAAGGTGTTAATGAGTATTTTCAAAGGGAGTGATCCTTAGTTCCATAGGTGGACGCCGTTTCTTGATATCGCCGTAAAGGTGGACCAGGGGTGACTCTAGAATGTGTTTGTACGTTATGCGTATCAAATGAAAGGTGGTAATGAGTATTTTAAAAGGGAGTAATCCTTAGTTCTATAGGTGGAAGCCTTTTCGAGATATCGCCATAAAGGTGGACCAAGGGTGACTCTAGAATGTTTGTACTATATGGGTATCAAACGAAAGGTGTTACTGAGCATTTTAAGAGGGAGTGGGCATTAGGTCTATAGGTGGCCGCCTTTTTGAGATATCGCCATTAGGCTGAGCCAGGGGTGACTCTAGAATGTGTTTGTAATATATGGGTATCAAACGAAAGGTGTTACTGAGCATTTTAAGAGGGTGGGCATTAGGTCTATAGGTGGACGCCTTTTCGAGATATCGCCATTAGGGTGGACCAGGGGTGACTCTAGAATGTTTGTACGATATGGGTATCAAACGAAAGGTGTTACTGAGCATTTTAAGAGGGAGAGGGCATTAGGTCTATAGGTGGACGCCTTTTCGAGATATCGCCATTAGAGTGGGCAGGGGTGACTCTAGAATGTGTTTGTGCGATATGGGTATCAAATGAAAGGTGGTAATGAGTACTTTAAAAGGGAGTAATCCTTAGTTCTATAGGTGGACGCCTTTTCGAGATATCGCCATAAAGGTGAACCAAGGGTGACTCTAGAATGTTTGTACGATATGGGTATCAAACGAGAGGTGTTACTGAGCATTTTAAGAGGGAGTGGGCATTAGGTCTATAGGTGGACGCCTTTTCGAGATATCGCCATTAGGGTGGGCCAGGGGTGACTCTAGAATGTTTGTACGATATGGGTATCAAACGAAAGGTGTTACTGAGCATTTTAAGAGGGAGTGGGCATTAGGTCTATAGGTGGACGCCTTTTCGAGATATCGCCATTAGGGTGGGCCAGGGGTGACTCTAGAATGTTTGTACGATATGGGTATCAAACGAAAGGTGTTGCTGAGCATTTTAAGAGGGTGGGCATTAGGTCTATAGGTGGACGCCTTTTCGAGATATCGCCATTAGGGTGGGCCAGGGGTGACTCTAGAATGTTTGTACGATATAGGTATCAAACGAAAGGTGTTACTGAGCATTTTAAGAGTGAGTGGGCATTAGGTCTATGGGTGGACGCCTTTTCGAGAAATCGTCATAAAGGTGAACCAGGGGTGACTCTAGAATATGTTTGTACGATATGGGTATCAATAGAAAGGTGGTAATGAGTACTTTAAAAGGGAGTAATCCTTAGTTCTATAGGTGAACGCCTTTTCGAGAAATCGTCATAAAGGTGAACCAGGGGTGACTCTAGAATATGTTTGTGCGATATGGGTATCAAATGAAAGGTAGTACTGAGTATTTTAAAAGGGAGTAATCCTTAGTTCTATAGGTGGACGCCTTTTCGAGATATCGCCATAAAGGTGGATCAAGGGTGACTCTAGAATGTTTGTACGATATGGGTATCAAACGAAAGGTGTTACTGAGCATTTTAAGAGGGAGTGGGCATTAAAATTTTTTTTTCGATACTGATGATTTTGATATATGGAATTCTATATCTATCTCGATTCCTTTACACCTGTACAACCAACCGTTATCCAATCAAATAATACCCTGTGTACAAGTACAGCGGGTATAAAAATTTATTTCGCACATTTTCATATTACAATGCACACAAATTAATACGATATTCATTATCGAAATCTCTTTCTTCATTCACACTTAATTGCCTGGTTTGAATGTATCAAAAAAGTTAGCATAATGCTTTGCCTTTTCCACCTCATCCTTCTCATTGGTAAAATTCGTATACCAGTTGATCAATTTAGTTTCGCGAGCCTTTTGCTTCTCACTCAAAATACCCAAATATCTTTCGATCGATTTTTCGAATTTGCCTATCACCACTTTCCGCTCTGATATAAAATCCTCTAAAAATTTCTCAGCGCCGCTATCAGCGAATGCCTTTAGTATAATGTGTGTTTCTGCCAAATCTAGTGGCATATCATCGAGATCTTTCATGATGTCAGTAAAATCAATCATTGATTTTAAAAGTGACATAATGCCTTCCCCTTCGACTGTATCGATGTCGTTGGGATTTTTTTTAAGAAAATCAGCGATACGCGTCATATTTGCTTGAAGTTCGGGACTCTTTTCAGGAAGCGCTTCTAATTGTTCAAGACTTTTCTTCAAAAGCGGTTGTCCTCTTTCGGTGAGATATTTAGCTAAGCCCACTAAGTCGACCAGGGTTTCTGTCATCAATATTTGACGTGCTTTCTTCAGTTCACCAGATTCCTCTGATGAGGAAGAATCTGATGAGTCCGCTACTGTGTTTGTTTGTTTACGTTCTACTGCGACATCTTCGGCTGCTTCACGTCGCATGCGTGGTATGGCTCGAGTCTATAGAAATGAAAATAGTATAAAAAATAATAAATTTAAAAAAATGTTTTCAAGGAGATTTTGTCCTTTTTTTACTTACTTGCACTAATAGCAAAGCGCTTAAGAATAAAAGAATTAGCTTCGTTTGCATTGTTGTAAATTTACTGAACGTCTCTGAGTTGCTGAATGTACTGACGCCTAATTTTTGCATTCAGCAATTTATATTTAATTCGGGCATTAGTAAACAACAGATATTTCATAATTATATATATATACTTGTACATATTATACATTTTCAAAAATTATTTTTCATGCATATCAATTCTAATTAGAAAAAAAAATTCAATTTCGATTAAATTATATTGAGATAATAGTGACACCATCATCATCGAAGGCTCATCAGTTTCAATGTGTGGAATTCTTGTCTATTGCAGAAATATATTTTTTTTTATATTTTATAGAGATGTAGCCATATATGTACAGCCCAGCGCACATTGTTAAACTTTTATCAGTACTTTCTTTAAGTTATTATTATTTCTATTAAACAATAAAAATAAAATAAAAAAATTTTAAGCACTTCCTTTAAAGACATATTCTTGCTAAACTTTTATTTTTAAATTTTGACATAGAAATAGCAAAAATATTTATGAGAATTAAAAATAGAAAAGTGAGCGCACATTATTTGGATAGGAAAGTTGGTAGGAAAGGAGATATTATTAGTCAAATAATTGCGCACCACCTTTTTATTTTTACTTCTCATAAATATTTTTTTTCAATTTCTATGTCAAAATTTAAAAATCAAAGTTTAGCAAAAATATGTCTTTATATAAGGAGCCATTTTTCGCTGATTTTTGTCCATTTATATAAAGGAAGTGCTTCAGATTTTTTTATTTTCTCATTTTCTTACATTTTCTCGGTGTCTTAACTTATCTGTTAAGTCTTAGAGTTGTAGCTCAATGAGAACTTACATAAAAATCAATCCCAAAATTCCCTGCCTTCCGTTAGATTTTTCTAAATATCTCAGTCCGTGCGCCCCCTAGCGAAACTTTTTGTATTATGTCATCGGCTGTCATCGATCTCTGAATTAAGCTCTAAATTTTTAGCCTCTAGCTCATCGAGAAGTTACTTAAAACCCGGTTTCAAATTTCCAAATAATTGTCTAATTTTTTCGATCCGTGCGCCACCTAACGGAATTTGTTTCTCCTTTTGTTCCTTTATCACGGTGTCTTAACCTGTCTCTGAGGTTTCATGTTTGTAGCTCAATGAGAACTTACTTTAAAATCGATCTCAAAACACCAAATTTTCAAATTATTATCTAAATATTTCGATCCGTGTGCCACCTAACGGAATTTTTCTCCTTTTCTTAAATTTTCTCGGCGTCTTATCCTATCTGTGAAGTCTAAGAGTTGTAGTTCAATGAGAACTTACATAAAAATCAATCCCAAAATTCCCTCCGTTTTGAAGGATTTTTCGAAATATCTCATCCCGTGCACCCCTAGCGAATCTTTTTGTATCGTGTCATCGGCTGTCATCGACCTCTGAATTCAGTTCGAAATTTCAAGTCTCTAGCTGATCGAGAAGTTACTTAAAAGCTGGTTTGAAAATTTTCAAATTCTTATCTGATTATTTCGATCCGTGCGCTGCCTAACGGATATTTTTCCGATCGCCCAATTTCTGTACAGGACCGGCTCTACAAAGCGGTACGGGAGGTCCACAGTAAAGGGTTACCGATAATAATCGGGGCCGATGCCAATGCACACCACACCGCTTGGGGCTCTACCGACATTAACGCAAGGGGTGAATCTCTTTTTGTTTCTATTATTAACTACAATCTAAGTATATACAACTCTGGGGGCAAACCAACTTTTATCACATCAAACAGGAAGGAGGTTCTAGATGTTACTCTAGTTTCAGGGCCAGTCTCTGACCTTGTCAAAAGTTGGAGAGTTTCCAACGAAAACTCCTACTCTGATCATATGTACTCTGCTTTTGCGAACACCACGAACATAGCCTGCCCGGAGATTAAGGTAAGGGGTAAAAAGAAACCCTATTGGTGGAACCAAGAAATCTCCGGGCAGAGGAAAAATAGCAGAAAACTTTTTAACCAGCTAAATGCACTGGAATCTGGTCCCATTATAAGGACGCCTTAAAATCTTTTAAGAAGTCAATCCAGAAGGCCAAAAGGGACTCCTGGAAGAACTTCACTAATGACATCTAAGAAGTCTCAGAGGCCAATCGCCTTCGAAAGGTCCTCTCCAAAAACCCCATACCTCCCAGCTTCATTCGCACAGCGAATGGAGAATGGGCCACTTCTAGTACGGAACTTCTAGAAACCCTGGTCAGCACTCACTTTCCAGGCTGCACCTCTCAACCACACCTTTCAAACACGCAATCTAACCCAGGGCCGTTTAGACCCCTGGATCACATTGTAAGCTAAAAAGGAGTTATCTGGGCTATCAAGTTCTTTAAACCCTTCAAATCTCTAGGAATGGATAGAAAATTTCCCGCTGAATTACAAGCTGTAAGCGATCTTATAAGCCCGCTGCTAGCTAAAATCTACAGGGCTTGCCTCAACCTGGTCTATATCCCCACGGAATGGACCAAGGCAAAGGTTGTCTTCATACCCAAAGGAGGCAGGTTATCGTGCAACAGTCTCAAGGATTTCAGACCAATTAGTCTGACCGCCTTCATCCTTAAAGTTCTAGAACGATTGCTGGACGCCTATATTAGACGATCGGCAAATCAAGAACTAATCTGCAACAACCAACACGCCTACTCTAAGGGCAAATCCGTAGAGAAACTCTACATGCTATCACTACTAAAATATAGACGGGGATTGCCTTTAAAGAATTCACGCTGGGTAACTTTGTCGACATAGGAGGAGCCTTCAGCACCGTTCTGCCAGCAGGGGTCACAAAATCTCTACGTTCACTAGGGGTGGAAGAGCCTCTGGTGGAATTCGTCGAGCTCCTTCTAAACAAGAGAAGCATTATCTCTGAGCTGAGTAACTCATCGTTAATAAGGTATACCAACAGTGGAACACACCAGGGGGGCGTTCTTTCTCCTCTACTATGGAACCTGACGGTGAGCGCGCTGTTATCTATACTACAGCCCAACGGATGCCAAGTCATTGCATATGCCGATGACATAGCCTTGACAGCTACTGGCAAATACCTTCCGGTGCTTGGCGAACTCTTGCAAAATGCTCATAATCTAACAAACACTTGGTCTTGGGAATGCGGACTCAGCATCAGCAGTGAAAAAACTGAGATGGTGCTTTTTACCCGCAAACGCATTATACCGGAATCCCCCCCCCCCCCCCCCCCCCCGTTCCTAAATGGGAGGGAAATCGAACTCTCTACCGAGGTAAAATATCTAGGAGTTATTCTAGACAAGAAGCTACACTGCAAGCGAAATGTGGAGGAACGATCCAGGAAAGCCACAATGGGTCTCTACGCTTGTATGTCGGCAATAGGAAAAAGGTGGAGTCTCCAGCCCCTCATCATCCATTGGATCTACACGGCAGTGGTGAGACCCATACTCTTGTACGCTGTATGGTGGACGGCACTCGATATCGAATCTAATAAGAGCAAAGTAACGAGAGTGCAGAGGATGGCGGCCATGCTTACTAGCGGTGCTCTGCCCTCCACTCCCACCAAAGTTCTTGAAAGCATACTATTCTTTCTCCTCACTGATCTATATGGTAAATACTGTGCCTCCTGCAACGCGACATTGCGCAACACTATCGAACCATGGAGGGACTGCAGGTTTGGTCCCACCCGGATCCTGAAGCAGGTCCCCGAAACATTCTTGAAGTTGGACCATACAACACCGTCCCCTTGCTGGGACAACAAATTTTCCACAAGAATCCCAGAGAGGAACGAGTGGGCAAACGGCAGGGAGCCGGGATCTCACGAAATCTCCGTTTTTACAGACGGCTTTAAATTAAACAACAGAGTCGGCAGCGGAATATTCTCGGAGAAGCTCAATATAAGCGCAAGCTTTCGCTTACCCGAACAGTGCAGTGTTTTTCAGGCTGACCTTATAGCTATCAGAAAAGCAGCCCTCTATCTTGCTAACCTGCAGGTGACCAATTCTATTTCAATTTTCTGGGATAGCCAAGCTGCCATAAAATCCCTGCAATGCAGTAACACCTCGTCACTAGTGGCATTGAAGTGCAGAGGACCCTCAACAAAAAAGCTGAAAATTGCAACCTAAGCATAATATGGATTCCTGGCCACTGTGACATCTCAGGAAACTGCCTGAGGATGAGCTAGCTAGAGAAGGCACCAACCCGCAAACAATAACCTCCGCTGGATGGGCCAGCCCTCCTCTAAACACGGATCAAGAAAACGCCAGATGGACCACGGAACATACATGTAGTATATCCAAGCAAATCTGGCCTAAGCTGGATGAAAAGAGATCGCAATCGGTAATATTGTTAAGCCGTATCTCTATAAGCCCACTAGTGGGTCTTCTTACTTCAATTGTCTCATGGGCACTTACGGTGCCTATATGGGCATTCAGACAAATGACTTGTTCCGCAGCTATAGGGACGAATAGGAGATAGAAAGCGTAGGGCACTATCTGTGTCACTGTCCCGCACTGTCGAAAACCAGGTACAGATACCTCCACAGACACTCCCTTGGGTGCCTTGCGGAGCTTGAATCTACAAACACAAACGACATCTTGCATTTCATCAGACAAACGCGCTGGTTTAGCCTCACTGGGGTCTAAACATTCTTCTTCGGAAGTACGGAAATAGGTAATAGGGGCCCCGCGTGGTAACACAACGGGCCATAACGGCCTACGTGAGTCTCCGCTTGGACAGCGGAGGCAGCCACTTCAACCTAACCTAACCATTGTCGCGGTGTTCTAACCTATGTGTAAAGTTTCACGTTTGTAGCTCAATGATAAGTTACTTAAAAATCGATTGCAATATTTGTATGAAAAGTGGACAAACATTCAACCGACCTAATATAAAGGATGTAAAAATAGGTAGGTACCTTGTGTGAGGATGCAAAATTTCACGTCTTTTGTGGTTTGCGTGTAAAAATTATGACTACGAATCACTTATTACAACAATATATGGTAAGCGTAAGTATGACAGAGAGAGTGATGAAATTTGAAGCTTAAAAAGGGGCAGAAATAACAGTTTATATTGTAACGAATGTTAGCAGCACTAAGCGATGCTATCGTCTCTAAGCCGATGCTAAGCAGTGACGTGAATTCACATCCATAGATCAATCATTATGTATCTACATAAACGAAACAATAATTGCGTCTACACATACATATGTACCATGTACGTATACGAGCAGCGGAGAGTCAATGGACAAACACATGCATATATCTGAGATACTCCTATAAGTATGCAATGAGAAAAACTATAAAATTGTGCAATTGTAGTTACAGCTGAGAAGTTTGAGAGCTGCTGGACTAGTAGATTCCGGAAGCGCCTAGAAGATGAGAAGGTTGAAATCAAAGAGTATATAAGGCGGCAATTGTAGAGGCGCTGGAATTCAGTTTGATTTGAGTTGTCAAACAGTTTCGACTAAGACGCTATCTAGCGAGCAAGAGCAGTATTATTTTGAATAGTAGAGTTTCATTTGAGCTATCAATCAGTTTGGTTATTAAGCAAGCTATTCGTTGCACAGTTTGAGTGTTATTGTGAAGTACTTTAATAAAGGCCATTTTTCATTATTCAATATTGGAGTTATTTATTCAACAGTTTAGTGATTCGAACTTAGCAGAAGGGCAAATAAGAGGATTTGCAAGTAAATCGTTACAATATGATTTTTTCTCTATGATTTTTTCAGACAACAATATATGCTATATACGTCAGCATTTGGTAAATTTGAAGCTTCTAGCTGCTAAAATGGTGTAGAAATTGCGAAAAGTTTCTAATCTGAACAATCGGTTGTATACGACCGATCTTTTCGAAATTTTATCTGAACAGTCGGTTGTATGGGATATATACTATATATATACCACCGATCTATACAATTTTTTCACACAACAATGAATGCTCTATACGTAAGAATTCAGTGAAATGTTAAGCCTCTAGCTGTAAAAATGGGGCAGTAATTGCGAAAAGCTTCATATCTGAACGGTTGTGGGGGCTATATGCTATATGTACGACCGATCTCATCTGTGTTTTAAGACAACAATGACTGCCTTATACGTAAGCATTTGGTGAAAGTTGAAGGCTCTAGCTGTTAAAATGGGGCAGTTATTACGAAAAGCTTCATATCTGAACAATTGGTTGTGAGGGCTATGTGCTATATATATGATCCCATTCATTTTTTCAGACAACAATATGTACAATATACGAAAGCATATGGTGAAGTTTGAAGTTTCAATCTGATAAATTTAGGAAGTTATGACAAAAATCCTCTTTTCTGAAAAAACTGTTGAATGGGGGATATATGCTATAGTGGTCCGATCCGGGCAGTTCCGACAAATGTCTTATTGGACACCTTAATATACCAGCTCACCAAATTTTATCAAGATATCTCAAAAATTAAGGGTCTAGTTTGCTTACAAACAGACATACGAACAGACGGACATGGCTAAATCATATCAGCTCTTCATCGTGATTATTTCGGTATACATATTGGTGGGTCTATCTCTTTTCCTTTAGGGACTTACAGTTTTGAGATTCGTGACAAAATTAACATACCATTTCATTTTCATGAAAGGTATACAAATGCGTATGTAAACAAGTACCTTACTTACTTATTTAATTGGCGCTTAACCGTCTAAACGGTTATGGCCGTCCAACAAGGCGCGCCAGTCGCTCCGCCAACCGGCGCCAATTGGTCACACCAAGGGAGTTTAAATCGTTTTCCACCTGGTCCTTCCAACGGAGTGGGGGCCACCCTCTACCTCTGCGTCCATAGGCGGGTTCCGATAGAAACCCTTTCTTGGCCGGAGCATCATCTTTCATTCGCATAACATGGCCTAGCCAGCGCATCCGCTGCGTTTTAATTCGCTGGACTATGTTGATGTCTGCGTACAGCTCGTACTGCTCATCATTAAATCTTCTTCGGTATTCGCCATCGCCAACGCGTAGAGGTCCTCAAATCTTTCGAAGAACTTTTCTCTCGAACACTCCCAAAGCCGCTTCATCTGCTGTTGTCATGGTCCATGCTTCTGCCCCATATAGCAGGACGGGTACGATAAGTGATTTGTAGAGTATGATTTTCGTTCGCCGAGAGAGGACTTTACTTTTCAATTGCCTACCTAGTCCAAAGTAGCATTTATTGGCAAGATTGATTCTTCGCTGGATTTCAGTGCTGATGTTGTTGCTAGTATTGATGCTGGTTCCCAAATAAACGAAGTCTTTTACTATTTCGAAATTATAGCTGCCAACAGTAGCGCGGTTGCCAAGGCGCATATGTGCTGACTCTTTGCTCGATGACAGCAGGTACTTCGTTTTGTTCTCATTCTCCATCAAACCCATATTTACCGCTTCTTTTTCCAGTTTGGAGTAAGCAAAACTAACAGCGCGGGTGTTTAGGCCGATGATATCAATGTCATCAGCATATGCCAGTAATTGAACGCTTTTATAGTATATTGTTCCAGTGCGGTTAAGTTCTGCAGCTAGTATAATTTAATATAATTTTAATTTAATAAACAAGTACCTGCCTCGGTAAATTCACAAACGGTGAGTAACTTAAGGGCTTATCTAAAATGTCAGTCGGAGACATTCACACATCTGTCTAACAAAAAATAGATAACATAAACAATTTAATCCAATTATTTCGCTTAACTTTATGAATGTCTTCACTATTTTTAGTTGAATGTGAAAGCTTAATGAGTTAACAGTTTAAAACGAATTGCTTTCAATTTTTGTAACGTAAACGTGGAAAAAAGTAGTACAATATTACAAAACGTAATTGAAAACAAAAACAAATATGAGAAGAACTTCCGCCCTTTTTCTTAATTCGTTAGTGCTAATTACGATTTGTGGAAGTCGAGTTTTTTGCATTAATAAATAAATTGATATGCCATTTTACGTTATTTATAATATTAATTTATATTTTAAGGTCAAATTAACAGCGTCTAAACCGACATCAGTCTCAATTGGGCCTGTATTTGATAGTAAAATAACAACCACATTATTTCAATTAATATCTTTTTCAATATCTACACTATTCATTAGAAGAAAGTAGTTAATTATTTCAAGCTGTCTTACAAGGTGAAACGATCTTGCAAATTAATATCACAGAACATAATAAATCAATATTAATGGATTACATAATGGCAGCTACAGAATGTAATAAGCCATTACCAACTTATATAGTTCCACGGGATGGTTTTATATATATGCTACGACAAATACACACCATTAATGA
The DNA here is from genome assembly GCF_040869045.1 of Eurosta solidaginis. Lineage (NCBI taxonomy): Eukaryota > Metazoa > Arthropoda > Insecta > Diptera > Tephritidae > Eurosta > Eurosta solidaginis. The sequence continues at coordinate 51,834,482 of NC_090320.1, forward strand.
ATTTGAACAAATTGTTAGTGATTTCAATACAAGTCTTAGGGAAACAGCCTCCAGCGAGAATAAACTCATTGAAGCTGCGATCAAACGAAATGGTTTGGAGATGCTGATTAAAAATTTCAAAAATGTCAAAGCTGAGTTTTTGAATGAGTTTTTGGAAAAAATGAAAGTCTATAAAGAAAATTTGACAGACGAAGAGCGACGAAAGGCCAGTAAGTTGGTAGATTGGTATGAAAAGCATTCAGAGGAAACGGATGAGGAAAAACAAAACGATGTTTTCACAGAGTTTGTGCAAATGTTTGTCAAGAGTTAAAAATAATAAAAGTGAAAATTATTTATAGCGACTCTTTTTAAACTTGATTCCATTTTTCATGCAAATCTTTCAATATCTAAGAAAAGCTGCATATAAGATTAAGTAGACACGCATAAATCGCGAGTTACGGGTAAAAACCGACTTTTCGTACCTTAAGACACTTATGAACCTATCACTTTGTTAGTTTTAACCGATATTCAGATTTTGACCAATCCAACGATATATAATCAACTAAACCACGGCACAACTGTGAAATTTCTCCAACGAACAAATTTGTTCGCCTTTTTTGCGGATTGCGTCAACCTTGGTGCTGGGTTAAACTTTTAGAAGCGTATCAGAGCTTTCAAATGGTGGAACTCTTTTTAGCAGGGACGGAAAATAATAATTATTTTTTTTTTCGGAGTCGAAAAAGTCCTGGTCAAAAAATTGTCCTAGGAGAAAATGTCTGAGTTCCCAGGTATCCCTATAGCAACATCATGCATCATGCAGCGTCATGCATCCTTTTTATTTTTCGAACTTTTTCCATAAAAGTTCACATATAAAAGTAAAATCTGTATTTTTACTTTTTGAGTCCGATAGAACTAGTTAAACTCGGACTTTTAAAAATAAAAGTCGGTAAATAAAAGTTAATTCCGGACTTTTATTTACTAAGGCCCAAATAAAAGTCCGGCTTGATAACAAATAAACGGCTTATTCGAAATAAAATTTTTTTTTTTAAGTCCGAGTTTAACTAGTTCTATCGGACTCAGGTAATAAAAATCCGGAAATAATTTTTATCTTGATCCAAATATATTGAAGTCTAAAATTAATAGTTTTGCAAGGAATTATAAAAGGAATAACAGTTTCCGCCCCTGCTTTTTAGGTTTAAAGATTTGTTTGTTGACATAAATAAACAAAATACAACAAAAGGGTTAATCCAGAGGAATTGACACTCCGTGTAAAAAAATGACTATCTTTTAAGAGGTGAAAAAAGTGAAGCAGTTATACTTTACATTAAGGAAATTTCATTGTGATATATGTATGTAGAATTTATCTCCATATGCAAATCGCGGTCGCCATGGTATGGTGGTAGCGTGCTCAGCCTACCATACCGAAGATCCTGAGTTCAAGCCCCGGTCAACGCAGCATCAAAAATTTAGAAACAAGTTTTTTTAAGTAGAAAAAAACATTTTTTCCGAGCGTGGTCGCCCCCTGGCAGTGATTTGGCAAACACTCCGAGTATATTTCTGGCATGAAAAGCTTCTCATTGAAAACTCTTATGCCTTGCAGGTGCCGTCCGGTGTCAGCGTAAAACATGTAGGCTTTATCCCGCTAATTTGTAGGAATTGTTTTTTTTTTTTAACATACAAATCGTCATAACCTTGCCATAAAATTACTAAACAATATTGTTTCTAGCCAAATTCTCCTCAGCGAAGTGAACTATAACATTCCCTTCCGGCCATCAAGATATATCAAATCTTCTTTTCTGAAGCAGTGTCCAAATTATTTTGAATTAAATGAGCCTTTCTGCTGTTTGTGTCACAATGATAACTCTCACTACGTTCTGTTCCTTCCTCCCTCAATAACTAGTAGCTTTTCGTTGTCAAAACTACTGCCAATTTCGTTCTACTTAGCTGTCCTATACTTAAAAAAATGTTTAATCTTCATTTTAAAATCCATTACACTATATCCATGAAATCTTAGCTGATGTGTTTTCTTCTGTAGCTGAGCAGTTTTATATCTCCACGCTTAACGAACCCCTGCCTTTCAACGAATCGGCAAACGAAAATAATATATGCTATATATATGTTGGTTGGACAGTCTTTGGTGGTTTATTATTATTATTTTAAGATTTTTTTTATTTTCTTAAAGATACAATTAAAATCGAAGCTTACTTTTGAAATTTTATCACACATTATCTGCTTTTAATGTAACTTGTCCCATTAGTCACGAGTTAAAGTCAGGTTTTATATTTTAACACATGGCACCACCAATTTTGAAAAGGTTGTTATAGTTTGTCTGCAAAAACAAAATAAAGCCAGTGATTTGATAGTGTGAATTATACACCTAAATTTTATATTATTTTCTCATGTTTCGTATCAAGCCAAAACTTCCTTTTAGTGATAAAATTTAATACCTCTCGAACTACTAAAAAAATAAAAAAATATTTAAAATTTGAGCAAAGGTCGCGTCAAAATGCCCCACCCGCCACTTTGGAATACACCAACCGCATACTTCCGAATGCTTATCAATCACAGCCGACATCTTGAATGGAAATTTTTAGCATTTGTTTATTTAAAAAATGTTTTATAATTGCAAAACAATTATTTAATTAGAAGCAAAAATACAAATATATATGTATATAAGCAAAACATTTAAGTATGTATGAATGACATAAATTGCATATACTAGAAACTGAAGTGTAGAAAAAAATACCTGCAATGTTGTACCTCATCTGATTGGATTTATGCATAATCTGCTACTAGGGTTTTAGCATTTTTTCATATTAAATATCTAACGGGATACTATGTATACATAAAACCACTTTCAAAACCTCTGGAATATAACACCGCCTCAAACCAAAAAAATTGGATCTGCAACATGCTTTTTCACGCGTTGAATTCGAGTCCGGTACCAGAATTGACGTAACGGGTCGTTATTCGGCCCTAAACTCAAAAATCGTATACGAAATCACTGGCGACTGACCGTTTTGGTATAAATGTGTCGCAATATCAGATACGGCAATTTGGTTTTTTTTGTTGTTGCGGTGTAATTATTGCCAAGTCTTAAAGTAAGTCTGGTAAGATAAAATAAGTTAACGATTTTGAAAAGTGCTTGACTCTCTACAAATATTTATACATCAAAATATTTTCTGTATAGTTAGCCGTTAAATAGATTTAAAAATATGAAGATGTGAAACCAAGTTTTCAGGTGCAATTAGTGTGGAAAAATTAATTGTAAGATGCGGACAACTCTAATATTAATATAACAGGTTGTCCCCTCCTCAATCTTTATAGGTCTTTCCCCCTCGTGTATAACTATAATCAATTTTGTTTTCTTATAATTTTCTTTCCAATTTTCTGTCACTTATAACTACGTTATTCTATCTCTGCGTATCTTTCGCTTCCAATTTCTCTCTTTTCGCCAGTGAAAACTAATTATCGGCACTGACATGTGCGGATCATGCCTCGTATAGGTGTGACCCATGATTCAATTACTAGAGGTTTGTCCTTCAATGATGACAGATATTTGACGCTCCCAAATTGAAAAATATGGACGGGTTGCTTTTACGAAGTAAGGAAAACGGGTAATAATTCAATCCCCTTCAGTGAAATTGTAGTAAACAATTATCTTTGGTAGTATATTAGTAGTGATAATAAATTTGTAAATGCCAAAAGTTTTTGGGGAAATAATTCATTTTCTACTAAATATTTCGTGAATTGATAAAATTATGTTGATTTGGTCATTCTTTCAGAAATTGTTTGAAAAATGCCGTACTAGGGTGGCCACAAGAAATCAACTTTAGATTTTCCACTGGGGCACCCCCATAAAATATGCCAATAGATTAGAAAATGATACATACAAATTTTCAGGCCAATCCGATAATGTTAACGCGTGCCTCATATAGGTCAAAGTTAGGAAAAACAGCGATTTTTGGGAAAACATTCTTTGTGATTCGTCAGTAAAAGTGAAACCATTTATGCCAGGAACTTCGTACGTAACTTTGCAATAATCATATTCTGATCTATTGGCGTATTGTGCCCCGAAAGATAAAACAAAAATTAAAATTCACCATATACCTTGTAACCACCCTAATGCCGTACGTTCGAATTTTATTCAAAAATGCACTATCTCAAAATTTGTTTCCAAAACTCCCTACATGAGCATAAGTTCAATGCATTTTGTCATAAGAGGGAGTTAATGAAAATCATTCTGAGATGAAGCGTTCTTCAATCTAACTCTAATATAGGGCGGTTTTGCGCCAACCCTGAATTGGGAAATTTTTAAAAATATTTTGAGATAGCATGATATTGAACAGGCAGCCGACATGGGGTGATACGCTACTCAGCAGCCGCAATGAACTGACAAAAACAAAAATAAAATAAAATGGCTTATTGTCTTAGAACTTTATATTCCTACCTTGACTTTGACAGAAGATTTAAGCTTTTGTGCGGTCCTGCTACACAGGTAGTATTCACCTTTTTTTTCTGAAATTTCGGAAAGCCCTTTTCCGTTAAGTATTCATGGAAACTTTCCGGATAAACCGTGTATAATATTCCAAATATAAACCGATTCTCCAAATTCTTAAATGGAGACGAATACTCCGAACATACGGAATTAATAGAACAGAAGGTCGACTTTTAATGCGCGCCCGAAAATAAAGTGTCAAAAGACCCGTATTGACCTCGATAACAATAATTCGAAGGCGAAAATAAAAATTTTAACTTGTTCAAAATATATTGACGAAAACCCGAAAAATAACCCCGGGTTGCGTTGGCGACCTTCAGCCGAGCTTATAAAAAATTATCCTGGCCGGTCCACCAATGAGGTGAGATCAAAATTAAATGCGTGCATAAAATGCCTTTGTACACAAAATCTTTTTCAGTGCACAAAAACATTACAACAACCACATGAAAATTGCCAACTTCAACTGCAAATATCTCCGGACAGAGATACAATTTTTTTCTTCCGCCTTAGGATTATTGTTGTCGAGGTCACCTATCTCGATATTTGTGGACGCGTATTAGCAGTAGACTCCTGTTCTAAACTTCTACCTGAATAAGTTAACATGCCCAATGAGTACATTTCGTTAGGGCATCTCCATTATTTACTAATGACGTTTTTACGTGAATCGATTTAATAGTCGAGGTTTTGACGTTGAACAATGAATTTTGAATTGGTTTAGGTTTCGTATGTTCATAGGTTGACGAAAGTGCACGATTTCTTGGTGTCCACACTTTTCATAAAGTTGCCCATGTTCAGTCACACTAATTGATCATGGCATGGTTAATAAATATATCATAAAATTAAAATAAATGTTCTAAGGAATTATGCAGTTAAGTAAATATCGGGTATTTGTAAACTGATTGCTTCCTATTTCTACTACTAATATTTTCCGAAAATTCGCAAAGAAACAACTCAGTTAACGGATGTCAATTCGATTTGGGAGCAAAATGGCTGCAATTGTCAAAAAATGTGTCTGTCGAGCAAACCTCTTGTGAATGAATCATGGGTGTGACCATGGTTCAACTATACATGGTTGGTTCATCTGTAAAGCAACAAAATATGTCTGTTCAAATTGTCAAAATCTGTGTATTGGTATTAGGCGAATGTAATAGAAACGTCAATTGTTGTGTCAAGCATTGCAACATTGTAGTCAACAAACATGAATTTATACTAAAGTTTATTTAATATTAGAAACTTTAAGATTGATGTGCAACTTATTTATGAATCAAAAACCATCACCACGCCATTAAATAAAAGAACCCTGAAGGTGCATCCACAATCTTTTTACCACCAAAGACGTGGCAAGGCGGTAGATGAACGTTGAGTTTTATTTTTATTTATTTATCCGATGACGGTCAATGGAATATGTATGTAAGCTAATTTAAGAACCAAGGCCAAAGAAATGCTCTCCCGATACTATAGTTTTGAGGGGAGCATGCCCATGAATGCCATATTAAAAGGAAAGCTTCGTGAATACGAGAAAAATCGCCCACCGAGGAAGAGGTTTCACATAAGATTGAAGAAATGATGGGAAGTTTTATAAAGTAGTTGGCATCTATTTGAGTATTCTATAAGTCCATTTTACCAGTGAGTATTATGATAAAACCAGGTTTTGTCTAGGTAATGACCCACGCCCCTTTAGTCCTTGACCAAACGTATACAGTCGATTTTCTTGGCAACGATGTGAGTAGCCGCCAAGTACTATACAATAATCAACGCGCCGAGAAATTATTACAGCTTGTAGCAGCAAGCTTAAAAGCTGGTGAAGCCGTTTGGTGTGGTTGTGAAGTTAGCAAACCCTTTGTATCAAAGCAGTGCTTTAGAAGGTTTGAATGTTCATGTAAATTCAAGTCAACATGGAATACACTCAAACACTTTTATCGAAAGCGGATAGACTTATATTTGGAGAATCAGCAATGACACGCGCTACATTATCCAATTCTGTATCGGTTGATGAAAATGGTGACGTGAAAAAGCTGCGCGTAGAAAATTCATGATGCGAAGATTGTGGTGAAAAATTCGCAATCATAATACATACATATATATAAAATAGTTTGTGTACGATTTTCAAGTTTTGCGAAATAAATTACTGCAATTTTATTCTATTCTATAAATGTTTATTCACGTAGAGGACATCTTTATTGGGTGATTTCATATGATATCATGATAGATAGATAATTTATTGAGGATTCCACTGCGACCGTTTTTGTATTGTGCCCTTATTTCCTACACAGTACCTGCGTCACATTCCAGGATAATATGGTCCGCCGTCTCCGCTGACCGACCGCAAATCGGAATGTGTTATTCGATAGTATGTCCAGTTACTGCATGTGGCTGTTCAGTCTACAATGTCCTGTAAGAATAGCTGTTAGGATTCTTAGGCTATATTTCGATAGACCCATTATTGCCCTATAGCGAGTTATGTTATAACCTCCCAACAGCAACTTAGGTTGTCGCAAACCTGGCATATTGCGCAGGTGTTCTTCTCTCTTTTCCCTCTCTTTCCTAATAAGATGGACCGATGGGTCGTGCCGTGGCTGCCTCTCTGGCCAGGTTGTCCGCCTGCTCATCACCCTCAACTCCCCTATGACCTGGAACTCAGGCCAACAGTACTACGTTGTGTGTTCCTAATTGGTTTAGCTTTTCGAAGCACTCAAGGACCAGTGCGGACTTTATTTCGAACGCCGAGATTGCCTTGAGTGCGGCCTGACTGTCATTGAGTATGGCGATTGTTTCACGATATTTTGGATGTGTTTAGGAGTGCCATGCTGTCGTATAGAATTACCCTTTATTGGAAAGGCAAATTCAGTTTCCGCGTGGGGCTAGATATTGTACGTGAGAGTTTTGAAATGTACATTTTGTGTAAATTGTATGAGTTTTTTATGAAAATTGTATTTAAAAACTCTCGGTTACTGAATCTAGCCCAGCACATTCTTTCTTTTACTTATGTACATACATATGTTTGTTGTTTTATTTATTAACATAAAGTTTATATATATTCCCATATACCAATTACACGCTTAATATTGCCTAAAATTAAAATATTGGGTATGCCTTAGCCTGCTTCGTAATCCGTGACGACTTTTTGTTTCTCGCAGATTTTAGTGGCGAAATCCTTTCACTGAGTCCCTTTGCTTGGCGACGTTGTATAACTATTTTGCCAACTTCAATTGAAATCTCATCATGCTTTAGTTCGTCAGTCTCACGATTCAATTTTGTAATAATATTTGTGGTTATATGCTGCTTATTAATACCAACACCATAATTTTTATTCCCTTGAGCTGCCGCTTACGTAGCACGGTAACTATGTCCCAAACAAACATTTTTCTTATTATTTCTTCAACTGCTAACCACGTTTTGCTGGGTTCCATACTTCGCGGCGTTTAAAATCTTTATTTATATTACAATTGCTAAGTTGCAAACATTAAAATTGTAAATGAATTTATTAAATTTCCAAAACACAGCCACGTCAAAAACTTAAATGAAAACAACAGCTTTTTGGTTGTTTTTGTAACCTTTGTTTACGTTTTGAATTCTCTTATTTCCTCTTGACAATCCCTTCGACCATGCAATGACATAAATAAAATCAGCTGATGAGATGAGCCAACCATGTAATTGAACCATGGGTGTGACTGAGCCATAAATATTTAATTCTATCATTATTTTTCAGGAATCAAAAAACAAGTTATACTTTTATTATGCAAAATCTTTCAGTTTTAATTGTCATATCTTTATAAGCTTATCACAAACTGTGATATCAATTTCTAAGTGGAATATCATCCTACCGCGGCTGACGTTTCGAAAACGTCCTATCTTGGAAAGCCTTTGAATAACGCCCCACTTCAGAATTTGTATCGCAAAATTTGTCACAAAAACTCCCGACCTGAGGTAGGGCATTTATGAAAAAAATTCTGAGACAGGGCGTACATCAACCGAATTTTGAGATGGATCGTTTTTGAAACAAATTCCTAAAATGGGTTTACTTTAAAATATTCTCATATAGGATGTTTTCGCACTGGCAACCGAGATAGCGTGAAATATGATGTAAACTGAATTGATATTTGAGCGATGAAATTGAGAAATATTAACGGAAATTAGCAAAAAGTCGGTGTATGCAGAAATTTGTGTCAGAACTTTATTCAAGCCAACAATTTAATGAACGATTTTTTTGATTTAGTACCAATTATTAGAGAAAAATTACAAAAGTTGCACACAGCGATGGTTACTAGGACATCTTTCTGAATTTCACGCCTTCATGAGGTAGCGTTTCGAATGCTGAGTTTTGAATAGGAAATCTCCATAATACATACTGGTGTAAAGGCAGATAGATGTCTTTATCCAATCAGCCATATATATTACTAGCTGCAGGCTTTTTTACTTTTTCTACGTTTTGCCGTTTGTTGCCATTCCTTTAAATAAAATTGTGCGGAATATATTAAGGCTCGTTCAAGAGAACAACCTGATTACTGGCATTGGATTTTCTAGCAATGCATTATTAGCAATTCTTCCTACAGAATAATTGTTCAAAAAAAAACTCAGATTTCACAATTTATATAGAAATATATTGACCAAAAAAACAACTAATGGCGTTTTCTTTTCTGAAAATAATATAACCCTGCTGGCTTTTCTTTCTTTCTCGTAAGTTCGTGTGTTCGTTTCACAAAATTTGTCGCTTAGAATGAAGGGGGGATACAAATTGAGCCATTTTGCAGGTCGCTAGGTGATATGTGTAGCTCAAAAAATTTAATTTAAGAATGTATCATGAGGGAAGCAATTTTTCCAGAAAAGAAAACGCCATAATTTATTGATTAACGTCATTGTATAAAAAACAATCAAAGTTTGCGGGACTACATATCATAATTATATCACAAAAGCTTGGCAAACTTATTTAAAGAATGTCCAAAACTCTTCCAACAAATTAAATTTCTTTTCATTATCGTTTTCCGTTTTAAAGCGTCTATACCATTCCAATAATTGAGTTTCATTCTGTTGCTCCGCATCAATCAGCGTTTGCTTAAATGTTTCAAATAATTTTGGAAATTCATTTAATGTAGCTTGTAAGGAATTGTTTAAACGTTGTTCTAAACTTTCGGAGCCAACTTTTTCGAATAAGTTTTCCAAATTGACAACATCACTTTGTGGATCTGTACTTTCTGGCATACCATAAAATTCATCATAGACTTTACCAAGCTCATCAACAGCAGAGAACATTTCATCAACTAATGGAGGATTAGCATCTAAATCGATGGCATCGATTTTATGTAATACTTCATCCAAACGTGTAATATTGCGCTCGATTGCTGCACTCTTATTGGGTAATGCTTTCATTTCATTGATAAGATGCTTCAAGAATGTGCGCGATTCAACAAGTATCGATTTTGATTGTTTAGTGAGTAGAGTCAATGTACCGAAAAGCAATTGTTTGCGTGGTGCACTCAATTCATTCTCAAATGAGTTTTCTGCAGAGTTCGCAGCTTGTTGTTGTTGTTGTACGCCATCAGTGGGGTTTGCTTGCTCTCGTTGAGGAAATGTGGTGGCCAGCTGTAAATGTTTTTTGTTTATTGTTATTTTTGCGTTATTAATTAATTTCATTATAGTTGTACGTAAGCATTAACTGCTTTTACATGACTCACCTGTAGCACCATAAATAAGCTTAAAAGCAAAATACTCCAGCTTTTCAACATTACGGATCACTGCAATGCACTTTGTCTACTAAAACTACGTTCGTTGTAAAACTACAAAATGTAACTAAATCGGCGCGCAATCCGTGCTAATCTTTTATATATTTTTTTTTTTTACATTTATACATACCTAGGTGGGTAGGTACTTTGTTAGGTAGATATGTAAAGAGATTGAACGTGCTGGTTTATATGCATGAATGAATGAGCACCTTCCTAACAATTTTCTCGTATTTATGTATGTACGCCATTTGATCAGTTGAAAATAGTTTACATATAAATATAGGTATGGCTGTAATCGAATTTACATACAGAGTATGACACTGTCAATCGGGTGTAATGGCAATGCACTTCATATATATAAACTTGTATTTATATTGCAATACATAACAAGTTTCTTCCGTCAGTTTATGTTCTGTTTTGATTTTTTTAAGTCTATCATAGTCTGACGTACGAACATAGACCGACGTTCATAGATTTTGCTACACCAAAAATGCGCTTTCATACATACATATTTACATAATCTGCAGTAAAACTTCGAAGTAGTCTGCAAACATTCTAGTTCATGGATTGGAAGTTTGTGTGGATGTTCATACTAGTCAGCTTTGGAATAGTTAATTGACTATTCTTATGTGTGGCAATTCATACTAGTTAGTTTTGGAATAGTGCATTGACTGTAGTTTTTTGTGGCTATTCACACTAATCAGCTTTAGAATAGTAAATTGACAATAATTTTGTGGTACTACTCATACTAGTCAGTTTTGGAATAGTTCATTGACAAGAACTTTGTTTGCCGATACGAGCAAATACGCGTACGATTTCTGTTGGCAATTTGCAAAGCATACTTCAATTAGCAAGGCAAGATTATTCAATATGCCTTACGTGAGTACCCGAAAATGGAAGACTCAACCACACGGTGTTAAAGCCGGATATGATAAATGACCAAACTATCGGCTCCATGTGCGGCCAACCTCAACATTTCGTAGCCGACTCATTGGTATCAAATTAACTTGTAATCGGGCGTTTCAATCACATAGTCTTATCTTGGCATGATATGGAGTCTACCTAAGCTCCCACCATTTTAAGGATAATGGCACCGGGTTGCAAGGCAACTCAACCTTGAGTTCCATTAATATTCTATTCCAAGCACAAATATTGTGCTGTAACATCTTCTAATGTTAGGGCTCATCAGATACATGATACAAATCTACAGTTTTAATACAAGTATTAGGGGATGTGAACAGCCCATTCTGAGCAATCAAGATGGTCGGGCTAGTACATATATGTTGCTTGTTAGCGGAACGGCAAAGGACCATCAACATCGATAACACTCCCGAAGGCATTCGGAGAGCGTCATATTCAGTTGCAAAGACTGGCAATTGATATTTCGTAGGTCATCGCCCTATTAAAAATATCAATTGCTAATATGGAGAAAATACAAAGCTCGAACTAGTTGGAACCTTTGGCAAACTAGTATTCTTCTAGTATACAAATAGGTTTGATTGATGGGAGGGTCCACACTGATTAAAATAGTTTTAGAGGTATTCCAAAAAAATTTATTTCTGCAAAATATACACACACGTATAGATCGTGAAGTTATGTACGTTATAAAAGTGTTAAAATTCATTTGAGCAGAATAAACAAAGATTTTTTATACCTAGCTGTACTTGCGCACAGGGTACTATACTTTGATTAGATAACGGTTGGTTGTATAGGTGTAAAGAAATCGAGATAGATTTAAACTTCCATATATAAAAATCATCAGTATCAAAAAAAATTTAATTAAGCGATGTCCGTCCGTCCATGCTATACACCTCTCATATTCAATATCAGTCACAGCAAGGGATGCCGCTAATTTAAATTTTTTATAATTAGAATATTCCGAAAAAGTAACCAAAGGTGGAAAATGGTAACCAAACCGAAAAAGCTTGCGTTTTTGCTGGCAGCATTGATATTTATTTTACTTTAGCGTACGTATAACAGTTAGAAAACAAATCAAGAATTAATTTTTTTTTACGTAAAATTTGATAAAACAAAAACATAAAATTAAGTCATTACATATGCTGTGTGTATGAGTTTACAAACGATTTTTTTTTTATATTAGAAGTAATTACATACCTAAATGTGTAATGAGGTCAAAAGTAAATGCAATTACAAATAATAATAAATACATTCGATTAAAAATAATTTTTAGCCGACCATACGTAATTCTTTTCATTTCCTTTTGGACACAACTCTTTTGATAGCATTACGCTGGTTATAGTTTTAAAATCTAGATTGTTTCTTAGCTTCATTTTAATTAAAGCTTAGTCGGAACACTTTCTTTCTGCCGCCGGTGAACTATGTGACAATGAAAATAACTTCATTACAAATCGCGTAAGATTCTTAAAACAGGTCTGTCTCAATCCCATTCTTTTAACATGCAAATTTTTCCCAAACAAACCGATAATAACCAGCGATGACAAGAATTTAGCAAAGATCGATACTTAGATTTGCGATAACGAATATCTATAGATGGCAGTGTCCCAGCTTTACATAGAGGCTACACCATCGAATTTTAAATCAAGTTTCCCATAATATATCAAAATCACTCTACATGTTACTTGTTGCAAACTAAAGCTCGCAAATATAATGTTACGAATATTAGCAACACTAAGAGTATTGAAATCTCTAAGCCGATGCTAAACAGTGATTTGTAGGCACATCAATAATTCAATCATTATGTCTACGCAAATGTCCATACGAGCAGCGGAGAAGCAACGCACAAACACATGCATATATCTTATCTAAGGAGCTCACAAGAGAGGGCAATAATTTGTGCAAGTATTATGAGAAGCAATAAACATAGTTGTGGCTGGTGATTTTGTAGCTGATGATTAACTAGTAAGTTCTGGAATGGAAAAGCCTAGAAGTATGCAACGAGGAAATCAGACAGTACAAAAAGGTGACAGTAGCGGCGCGAGAGTTAGTTTCATTTAAGCTATCAGTCGGTTTGGTTATTAAGCAAGCTAGTTGCAAAGTATAAGTGTCATTGTGAAGTATTTTAATAAAGGCCTTTTTTGCATTATTAAATATTGGAGTTATTTATTCAACAGTTTAGCGATACGAACGTTAGCAGAAGATTGCAAATAAGGGGAATTGCAGTAAATTCGTTACAATAATTTGAACGGTAACCAAAATAGGCAAGCGGTAACCACGTAACCAAACGAAATTTCGGTAACCAAATTTGGTTTCAAGTAACCAAATATGGCAACACTGGTCACAGCATTAAAAATGTATATATAATTCCGGCCTGCGCTCAAGAGTTCAATCAGAAAAAGTTTGTTTGTCGATATTATACCATCAATATGAAGAAAATTTTGAGTAATTTTAGGTACAATGATGACGAATATATACAAATATTGGATATTTAAAAAATGTCAGTTAACATAATTTAGAATACTAAGCATTTTTAACCCAAGGAATATTTTTATTGGAAGTAAGGCGATAACTTTACAAATGCTCAACGGAGATCGGATTTAACCGCTTTGTGACATTATTTTCGTACCTAGACAAATCTGATCAAAATTTCAATACTAAACAGTTGACACTTTTAAGACTTCTCAATGGTTAATTTGAGGACTGTGGCTATATTCAATAAATGTGAGAAATCTACATTTCCCTCGAATACGAATTCTATGGAAATAAAGAGGTGTTAAAAAAAATTTTAAGGACTACCTTCATATAAATGGACCAAAAAATAGAAGGTAATTTTTTCTATAATACAGACTTAGTCTTGTTGAATTTTGGTTGGGCCTTCAACGAGGTGGAATTCTACAACGCCTGCAACACTCAGGAGGCTAGCCATGAAGATATGGTCCAATCTCCTAAATAGTTCGACTTTTGCGTTACGTAGCTCAAATTTGTTGTTCGAACATTGCACTGTCACCGAGTTTTAAACTATATTTCAGGTTTCAAGTCTCTAGATATCCAGGAAGTTAGTTAAAAATCGGGTGCAAGATTCCCAATTTAAAACTAGTTTTCTCAATATCTCGATCCATGCGCCACCCAGCGGAATTTTTTTGATAAAATATTGCATTGTCATCGGGTTCTGACTTACGGCCCACATTTCATGTATCCAGCTCATCGGGAAGTTACTCGAAAATCGACGCAAGATTCCCCCGTTTTTAAAGGATTTGCAGTTATCTTGACCAGCGCGCCACCTAGCGGGACTTTGTTTTCTATAAGTTGTATTGTCACCAGGGCTCTAACCAAGTGCCAAGTTTCTTGTCTCTAGATAACCAGGAAGTTAGTTAAAAATGGATTGAAATATTCCCAAATTAAAATTAATTTTCCTAATATCTCGTTTCATGCGCCACCAACTACATTTTTTGATCCAATATTGCATTGTCACCGGGTTCTAACCCACGGCCCAAGTTTCAAGTCTCTACTTCACCGGCAAGTTACTCAAAAATCGATCGCAAGATTCCCTTCGTTTTTCAGGGATTTGTAGTTCTCAATTAGCATGCCACCTAGCGGAACTTCGTTTTCTATAAATTGCATTGTCATCGGGTCTCGAACTATGTGCTAAGTTACAAGTATCTAGGTAACCGGGAAGTTTGTTAAAAATGGATTGAAATATTTCCAAATTAAAATTAATTTTCCTAATATCTCGATCCATGCGCCACCTAGCGGAATGTTTTTGATAAAACATTGCATTGTCACCGGGTTCTGGCTTACGGCGCAATTTTCATATTTCCAGCTCACCGGGAAGTTACTCAAAAATCAATTGCAAGATTCCCTGCGTTTTTTCAGGGATTTTCAGGGATTTTCGTTTATCTCAATTCGTTTGCCACCCGGTGGCATTTTGTTTTCCACAAATTGTAGTGCTATCGACTCGCAAACTATGTGCTAAGTGTCAAGTCTCTGGATCACCGAGAAGTCAGTTAGAAGTCGATCGCAAAATTTCTATTTTAAAATAAATTTTCTGTATATCTCGATCCGTGCGCCAACTAGCGGATTTTTTTCACTTGCATGTAAGGTCTCTTAGAACTGTACTATGTTCTAAGTATCAAGTGTCTAGCTCAACGGGAAGTTACCGAAAAAGACTTTTACTTGGGTCAAAAATTCGTATGGAATTGAGGGGGCAAACATGAAAGCGACTTAATATAAAGGTAAACGAAAAAAGTGTATATTTTCAAACTCGCACTTACTGAATCTAGGCCATAGATGGGAAAACTGAAGCGCGAGGGTGCATTGGTAAACGGAAGATTGAAGAACTAAATTAAAAAAAAGTGGAACACCCAGCTATTGGACAATTTTTTTTTCTCAACTTATAGGACTGAATTCATGATAAATTGATACAACCGAGCTTTGGAGAAATTTATTTTAAAAATAATAGGGAATACAAAAATTTTATCCATTTCTTTTAGATTTGGTCCTTTTTTCGATGAATTTTGGTCCCAAATGAAAACATGATATGGCAACCGTGGTATACAGGACGAGAAATATTTTTACTAAGCCGTGTTTCTCACCGGAATTTCTCATGATCACAAAGGTGCACTCACCAAATAATTGAGCGCACCCACCATAGCTACGGCTGCTTTAACCACAGCTGATTGTGGTTGGTACAAGCAAAGAGGATAAAAAAATTTTAAGATCTTTGTTACAAGCATACAGGTTTATAAGGATTTAAAAATAACATTAGCACTTTTGTATACACAATTTCTTACACGTTTTTACTTTTTTTTTTTTTTTTTTTTTTTTTTTTTTTTTAATGGACGTTGTGGCAGCTCGCCCTCAAGTGGCCCAATGAAACCAGGCTAATCCTGTTCACGCGATCGATTTATATATATATATAATAACTTTTTTTTTTTTTTTTTATTTTGCCAAGTCTTTGATGGGCAGCGGTTTGTCAAGCGTCACGATCTCAGACTGCTCAGCTACAGAAGAAATTTCATCAGCCAAGCGTAATACTTAAAGAGAACAGAAGCAAACGTATTATAGATTAATTTAGAGAGGTGAGAACAATCTTTTTTATAGAAAAAAGGGAGTCCGAGCTATCAAATGTGTTCGAGTGAGGGTTATAATCTTGGCATAAACGCCGAAAAGGTTCATTTTGTTCGAAGTTCGTTCTACATTGTTTCAGCAGAGAGGTTTGAAGTGTCTCGATGTCCGAGAGGGAACGCAAAAGTTCACTTCATTCAGAAGGAATGGGCTCGAAATTGATCCATTTAAAAGTTTTGTCATAAATATCGCACCAAGCATTTCCCTTCGACTAGCAAGAGTTGGAAGATTGATAAGCTTTAATCGATTAGTATAAGGTGGAAGATTAGTTAAAGAGTTCCATTGGAAATTTCTTAAGGCAAATAGTAAAAATTGTTTTTGTATTGATTCGAGACTGTCTGCATGGACTTGATAACGCGGATTCCAAATTATCGAGCCGTATTCTAATATTGGCCTAACTAATGTTGTAAAAAGTGCTTTAGTTATGTAAGGGTCGTTAAATTCTTTTGACCACCGTTTAACAAATGCAAAAACACCTTTGCCTTTATTCACTGTAGCATTAATATGAAGATTGAAACTAAGTTTGGAATCCATCATGACTCCCAAGTCAATAAAATTATTTACAGTTTCTAGACTATAGTTGTTAATTGTATATGAAGCTGGTGGCGAAACTCTCCGAGAAAAACACATGAATTTACATTTTTTGAGATTGAGCGGCATATAATTTACATTGCACCAGGTAACCAAGTGATTTAAATCCATTTGAAGCAAGGAATGTTCCTCAACCGAGGCACATGATTTGAAAAGTTTTACATCGTCTGCGTACATCAAGATTTTTGAGTATTTAATTGTACCAGATATATCGTTTATGAACAACAAGAACAGAATCGGACCAAGATGGCTGCCCTGAGGAACACCAGAAGAAACATTGATGACCCCAGAAAGTGTATTTTTAAAGATTACTTTTTGCGTACGATAACCAAGATACGAAGAAATCCAACATATAAGACGGGGTTGAAAACCGAGTTGACTGAGCTTATGAATAAGTAATGGGTGTGATACTTTGTCGAAAGCTTTACTGAAATCGGTGTAAATTACATCAGTGTGAAGGCCTTTTCTAAATCCATTAGAAACGTGGGTGGTAAATTCTAGTAAATTGGTGATAGGTGATTTGCCCTTACAGAACCCATGCTGCGAGCTTGCAATTATGGGGGAAATAGAGAATGTTAGGTGGTGGGTAACAATAGCCTCAAATAACTTTGGGATAGCGGATAACTTTGCTATGCCCCGGTAGTTTCCTATTGAAGACCTGCTTCCATTTTTATGAAGCGGAATAAGAAAAGATTCCTTCCATATTGTTGGGAAAACGCCATAAACTAAAGATAAATTAAATAAATCTGTTAGCGGCTGATAGATGTTTGCGGCACATTTTTTAAGAAAGTGTGTCGGGATCCTGTCGGGGCCGTATGAATATGATACTTTTAAAGTTTTTAAATAAGATAATACATCTTCTGAAGATATAAATGGAGCTCTGATTGAATAACATGAATCAATATGGTATGGGTATTCATTAGGTGAAACGTTGGTCTCAATAGAGTAATTTGATTTGAAAAATTCCGCAAAGAAGTCGGCGATCTCTTGATCATCGCTGGAAATATTATCTTGGAATTTCATGGATGATGAAAACCCTTTCACCCTGCGTTTAGAGTTTACGAATGCGTAAAATGCCTTCGGGTTGCAAGTTATATTTCTTTTCATTTTACAAAGATAAGCTTTGTAACACTTTTTGTTCAATTGAAAATACTTGCAGCGTAGAATCGAGTACTGTAAGTAATGGTTATGTAAACCCGTCTTTTTGAACAACTTGAAAGATCGAGACTTTTTATTCTTTAAAATTTTCAGCTCTTTAGTGAACCATACTTGGCTTGTATCGGAATGTACACAAATCCGCTTAGGTACGTATTTTTCAAAAAGACAGTAAATGGTATTGTAAAAGTGAGAAACGCTTTGCTCCACATCAGCATTAAATATTGGCCACACTATTCGAGATAGATCACGATTTAATTTTTTAAAATTGGCCTTCGCAAAGTCGAAGCGATAACTGGAGTCGTATCGTTTATTTCCGCTGTTACAAGCATAATTTACAACTTCGTAAACTATTTTGAGGGAAGGGTGGTAAGCATCTTCAGGTTCAATAATGGGTTCGCATCGACTAATGGAATATTTAGATTCATCATCCACAAAGGCTAAATCTAACACTCTTCCGAATTTATTCGATTGGATGTTGATTTGTTGAAGGCACAGCTCAGACATTCCGTCTAGAAATTCATTGTTGGAAGACTTTGACGAAACTGGTACGATATTAAAGTCAGAGATGCACCATGATATGTGTGGCATATTGAAGTCACCCAAGACAATATTATCCTCTATTGCTAAGATTGCCGCTTGCAACGGTAGCGGTTGGGTTCAGAATAGCGTCGTAAAAATGAAGATAAAAGGTATATTAAAATAGTTTATATACTCACACGCACTTGTCGAAAGTTTTCTTTCAGCGCTTGCTTGCTTAACTATCGCGGCCCCTTCACTTCATACACACAATAATTTTGTACACACTTTACAATAATTGAACTTAATACACCTTTCACAATAATATTAGATACATTTAAATGCACTCACTATATTTTATAAATAAAACGCGTAGAAAACTTTTTCTTAAGCGCACGTGTTTTAGGTTTCGCGGCGTATACGGTACTGGCAATTGCCTGTGGTGAGATGAATGCGTGAGACATACATACATATAACTAACGGTAGTTTTTGACTTCGAAATATATGGATGTGTTTGTGTAGTAAATCACTTTGAAATATATTTATCTACAAATTGGAGAATAAAAAAAATCAATGTTGCCGCAATAAAAAGCCTAGCCCAAAGGCGGTCTTAAACTGAGACTGGGAAACTGCTCAGTAGTTTAACTGGAGTTTAAATTTGACTAAAGTTTAAGCAAACTTAGTTTAAGCTTAGCTTAACCAACTACTGAAAAACCGGGCCTAAATAGTGATATTTGCAAGCGGTATGATGGTTAATCATACATAGCGGGTATGTAGAGTACTTCTTCGGAGCATTCACTTTCGTTAGATTCTTGTGTTTGCGTACTTTTTGTTGTTGTTGTGCTTAAATCGGTGCTGTTGTTGAGATCGTACTTAGTAGTTGCTGCTACTGCAGCTTTATCGACATCAATGTTTGAAGAATGTGTGGAGTTATCATATGGCGAAGGTGTTACATCTTTGTTCTCAACAATGGCTGCCTCCTCGGGCAGTGAGTTAGCCAACTAAGATCATGAAATTCAGTAATTACGATTACATAAAATATTGTTAGAAGTTACATTTCTTACCTGCAAAGTCAGACAAGCTCCAAACAATACGGTAAACACGTACTTCTTCATTATATTGTTAGTTTACTTCTGTAGGCCAAGAAAGAACAAATCTAAGTGATAAGTGCTTTTTGAATTTCCGTTGCTATTAAACGTTTTTGAAAAGTTGTTTATGTTGTTATTCACGTTGTTAACAGCGGGGTTTGCAGCTTGCAATTAAGCCTTTACAACTCATGTGAAAAACTTTTTTATCCACCCACAAGTATTAAAAGCGATTACTTGTTTTTAGTAGCTGGAATAAAACTTCGATTAAGTAGTTTTCTACTTAAACAAGCGTGATTTTAGTTTTATTGGAAGTAATTAATTTTAATGTTCTAGCGATTATCGATTCGAGCGAATAAACACCAAATCAGTTGCCTTGATAATTCTTAAGAACCGGGTCTTTTAAAAGTGGCGCTAAAATGGCCTGGGTATGTAGTTTAACAAACAATAATATGCCCTTTTTTGAAAATTGTTCATTATTTAAATATTGTCAGTTCCGAAGAGCTCATCTTAATCTATAATTGGCCCGTAACCGCCTAAGACGTTCCATAACAAGTCACGCCAGCTATGTTTCACGATAACTTATAAAGAGATGTGCTCATGAGCTACGCGTCACCAGTTTGGTCGCCTAGTGACTGTACGCACTTAAATTCCGATCTGGATGCATACGCTCATCCGAACATGCTCTTTACTAACTTTTCGCCTCCGTATTTGTACAACTCGGCGGTTAGCCCATCATCACCTGGCGCCTTATGATTTTTTATCCTGAATATTGCCATTCTCACTTCGTTTTAGTCGGGTACCGGAACGTGTTTTCCATCATCGGCGATTAGGGTATAGGTTTCGTCTTCTCCCTCGCTAGGTAGCAATAAGAACAAGTGTTCCCTCCACAACTTAAGCACACTCTATATTCAGTTACCAGGCCAGCATTATCATTCTTGCAGGAATCTAACCCGGTGTTGAAACCTTCAAAATATTTACGTAGCAGATCCCAATACTAGCGCAAAACCCAGAAACAGGGTTTGGATTTCAAGTTCACTTTATATAAGAGAAATTGTGTTTTCCTTTTGATGTGTCATTCAGGCTGCCGCTGTGGTTGGTTATAGTGTGCTTTGCCTAACACAGCGAAAGTCCTGGGCTCAACACCCGGGTAAAGCTATATCAAAAATAAAAAAATAAAAATTGTTTCAGTTACAAAAAAAAAAAAAAGAAAAAAATTTAGCGGGGTTGCCCTCAGCACTCGTTTGGCCTGTACTCTGAGTGTACTTTTGCCTTGAAAAGTTTCTCTTTGGAAGTTCGTCAACTTGCCGATACATCGGAGTCGTAATAGGTTCCGTCCCTCCTATTACTAGGGAAAATTATAAGGGATCACGCCGCGGATTGCAAAAAGAACTCGGCTATGTCGACCCCGCGAATTAGAGAAAATTGCGGAAGGAATAATGAAGGAAGTGGTCCTGTTACTATCTTGAGCACCAAAGCCCTGTTTCAGTACTGTCTGCAACATTATCGCTAAGAATTATACAGTGTGCGTTCCCACACGATACGAATAGACAAAGAAGCAACATGCTACTTAGGGAGCCATTAACATAATTACTTATGGCTTCAATCTTGACGGGAAGGGGTGGGAGTGGTATCTTTTCACCGGACGTGGAACTAGACATCACCTTCCGTCCTCCCGACCTTTGTAACATTAATCAAGCGGAAATGTTAGCAAACGCAAATGGGCAAATGCCCTGGGGCCCGGAAGGCTTTTGGGGGCCCGGCAAGGCAAATCAGTATTGGCAGTACTCTAAATAGAATTTAATAGATACATACATATTTTGTTGCTCTTCAGGTTATTCTAAAGAAAAAGGTTGGAAAAGGTTACACGACAGAATTCCTGAACATGAAAATAGTCAAAATCACAAAACTTGCTATAGAGAGTGACGCCAATATGAAATGAGAATTCGAAATGCAAGTTCAGTGGATTTTCTCTTAGCGGAAACCCCTAAAAATGAAGCAGCTCGCTGGAGAGAGATAATTCGCAGAATTCTTGATGTTGTTTTATTTCTTGGAGAAAGAGGATTGGCATTTAGAGGGGATAGTTCATTGATCGGAAATCCAAAAAATGGAAATTTTCTTGGTTTTTTTTTTAACTGATCAGCAATTATGACCCCTATTGCATGAACATTTGGAGAAGGTGCGGGAATCTCAAACAAAAAAGAATCGTCTCCAGGCACATTATTTGTCTGATGGAATACAAAATGAGTTCATAGAAATCTGTGCAAGTCAAGTAATTAGAGAGATAGAAGGCGAGATAAAGTCCGTCAAGTATTACACAGTAATAGTGGATGCAATCCCTGATTCGGCGCATATTGAGCAGACTGTTTTTATATTGCGTTATGTTTTATTAGACAGGGACTCCGGAAAATGAAAAATGCAAGAACGCTTCTTGGAGTTTGTCGATTGTAACACAAAAACAAGAGAATCTATCGCTGAGCTGGTTCGCAGCACTCTAAAAAAGCACAATATTTCACTGGATGACTGCCGTGGGACTGAGTTCAGAAACAGTAACGGATTTGAAAGGTATTGAAGCATATATGGAGAAATTTGAGTGTATCTTCTTAGCCTCCATTTGGCTCAAAGTGATGACGGTAATCAACCATCGAAATGTGGTAGTGCAATCTACAAATGCCACACTGGACGTGGACACAGAAAATATACGTAGCCTGATTGATGAGTTGAAGAAGTTCAGGAATCAATGGTCGATCATACTTCAAGAATGTAAGGTTCTGGCAGGTAGTATAGGAGTTGTGAATACCTTCGCAGAGAAAAGAAGGAACATAAGAAAGCGCCATTTCGATGAATTACCTGGCGAATCACCTGAATGTGATTCCGAAACTCAATTCAAACAGCAAGTTTTTTACGTTCTTTTGGACTGCTTGATTGGTAACATGACAAGACGTTTCGAAGCCGTAAATGGCATTACGATTAAATTTAGTTTTTTGTGGAAGTATCAGGATCTGACGGAAGAAGAGCTCAGAGAAAAGGCAGCGGCATTCTGCATGATTTATGGCATCGATATTGTTACCTGCTCCATATGACCATATATATGTGTACCTTTCACGCATTCCACAGTTTGCTTTTATGTTCACTGGTCGAGGCGTGTGAACTGGCTCATGTCCGGAGCTTCAGTTTCGTGGGATCTTTTTAACGACCAATGAACCAAACTGCGAAAATATGACCTGAGCAGATAAAAAGTATATTTACTTGCACACTAGAAAATAACCTCTCCAAATCTATACCCTCTTATAAGCCAACTTACTGCTATTATCACAGCCACTTAACCTAGCAGCATTATAGTCGATGTTATCAGCTGCTCTTATCCCGCCCTTCCATGGCTTTTTCGCTGTTATAAATCCCCTTTTTGTATTACCTACCTCCCCTCAGATATCAGACCAAATTAGCAACGAAAATTAAGATTCCATATTGATTACAATATTTATTTATAACATTTCAATCCATTTTGATAAAAGAAAAGTGAATAAAAATTTAATTTCCCTATATAAATTTATATATATGCAAACTACAAAAATATCTTATGCAGTTAATAACAAAACGAATCACCCTACTGTTTCTACATAGCAAAATCTTGACCTATCCTAACTTTAAATAGTGCAAGGAATCCTTGACCTATATTTTTAAGAAAACTATATGTATATACAAATATATGTACAGGTAGGTATACGCATTTAAAGCAAAAGAAAATTACTTATTTGTATATATATATATATATATATATGTAAATACGTAGCACATGCCCATTGAAGAATTAAAAAAAAAGGTATAGTAGAAAACTCAACAGCAATAAAAAGCAAGATTAACCAAACCAACATACATATGTACGTATATAATATTGTATGAACATGTAGTGATCTTAATGCGAGTAGGTATGTGCGTACATATGTATATATGTTTGTCAGTCTATGCATACGAAAATATAAAAATTTATCAAAATGAAAAAAAAATTTTATTAAACTTATTATTGATTCCACTTACATTGGTGATTCATTATAGTGATTTGCGCCGGATCAAAGATTTATCCAAATCCGCATATTTATACATATCTCGACGCGTCGAAGGCCTCCTCGCTCGATGATATTATCTGCATCACTCTATAACTATGATGAAAGATATGCTTTCGCACAATTAACTAAAGGTTTTAGGTGCTATCTTGCATTGGATCAAAAAAAAATAATATTATTATTCAGCAACGTGCTAAGTAGAAACAAAATTGATTTATTTAACTTTAAATACACAAACATATATATATATATATGTATAATTTAAATTTAAATTAAAAATACATTTTTTTTCTAGTTAAACTTTGATAATATTTTATGATATTCTATGGGGTAGATCAAATTCTAAAAAGTTGAGGTTCCCATAAAGTTGAGTTATGTTAGGCAAAGAGAGCCATGTGGATTTACCAAATTATTATTACCATGACATTAATATAAGTATATATGCAAATATGTTTCTACTTATCTATGAAAATTTCCCTTCTTTTCTTTTTGATTTACTTTAGGTGCTTCAGCTATATAAGTTTAAGCTAAGATTTATTTCATAATTCAAATATAGTGTATCATTGATTCGCCAATATTAATATTTTAAAACTAGTATTTATTGTTTGCCATCCTAAGGAAAATTTTAATTAATGGAATCCGAATTATTATATTTTAATTAAGCGATAATCCACGTTATTATGAATATATATATTTTTTCCTAAGTCTTCTTTCTTTTTTTTTTGATTGAGTCATCGCTTTATGACTTCATATATATATATATATATCCATCTATACCTACGTTTATATGAAAGCTTGCATTGGCAATGCTGATTTAATGTTAAATGGTAATTAGGAATTTTAAAGCATTAAATTATTTAAAAATATTATTTAACCAAATCGAGATTTTTGGAAATATTCACGTGGTTGACTCGCATGATCTTTTGTCTATTGTTTCCGTATATGTGTGTGGGTGTTGGATTAATTGGCTTGTGGCATGGAGAGCTGCAGGGCATCTCCCAGCCACGTGGTAAAAATTTATGGAACTCTTGTTTTCCTTAGTTTTTCCCCGAATTTGAAAATGTCTCTTATTTTCTTTGTTTTTGAATGCAACCCGACTCTAGGAAATTTAAAAAAGAACTTTATTAACACACTTTATTTCACTGTGCACATGAAGGTGCACATATGTATATGCATATAAACGCAAAAAACTATACAAAAAAGGTATTTTCTTACCAAAGTTATAAGCTGCAATGGAGATGCTTATGTACGGCTGGAACGTATGGTGATTGTAAAAAAAAAAACAGAAGACTTTATGTTTTTTTTTTATAAAGAGACTTTGTACTTTATATTTTGAACAATTTTAATTAAAACTATTATATTTTCTTTTCACTGATTAAATGTTCACTTGTCGGCTGCTGATGTAGGAAAGAAAGAAGTATTTTTTTTGGCGGATATTAGCTTAGGCCGGAGCAATCATATGGGAAGCTTCGATATATATCGTTCTGCCTTCTTTTCTTTTATCGGAAAACATCTGCTTGTGTACTAAGCCATGGGGATATGAATCAGGTGTGTTTATTTGTATTGCGGACAGTGGTGGCAGAAAAAAATATGCAAAAGATTTTAAGGAGTAGTTTAAAAAAAAATATTTATATAGGTACGTAAGTAGAATTGAGGGAAAGGACATCTGAATATATGTTGAGCCATGTACCACAGTACAATATTTCTACGGATCTAATAGATGACATCATTCATCTCAAAGCCACAAATTTGGGATGTGATTCGCTGCCACCATTTCAACTTCTGAACCAATTTCATGACTTGAAGATGGAAGTATTATTTCCCAACATCTGCATAAGGGGAGCATTCTTTTAGTCTATTGGCTCGCGTGAAACATTTTTTATATTCTATTAGGAGCCAAAATCGCTTGACATGCCTTGGAACATTGGCGTTGGAGTACAGTCTTGCTCGCAGCATTAGTTTTGAATCAGTCATTTCCATATTCGCAGACCGAAAAGCTCGGAAGGTTTTCCTTGGCTGATTCAAGCTCTTAAAATGTACATATTTAGAAAAAATTAATGTAAGCAAATCAAACAATGAAATCTAACATTTAATTTATGTAAGTGCTCCAGTAAATCTTAGTTTATATGATATAAAACTGACAATGTGAATTGAGAAATTTATGTATGTTATGATATTTTTTTTACTGGATTGAGTTAATTTTTTTAGGGGGGCCCGTAAACGCAAACTGTCCCAGGGACCCGTCTCGGATCTCTGCGGTCCTGCCTTCCCGAAAATTACCATGGTGGTTATTCCTATCTCCTCTTTTAAATTCAATGCGAGCCCGAACACTATAAGTAAGGTATATACGCTCTAGTCAGTGATTCCTACATGCGAGGAATTAAGGTTGGGTTGGCCTTACAATCATAAGGGGTGCACTAACTTTCTTTTTGGACGTGAATAAGTTAGAGCTTTCGTCCCTGGTAAGGCTCCTTACTGATCACTGTTTGAAAGGTATTTACGGATTGGCATCGAATTTTACGAATACCACCGCTGTTGCACAGATATAAAGGAGGAGGAGCGTGTGCAGCTTATTCTCTGCCACTATCTGGGACTAAGTGTGAGAGGGCAGCTGCTCTCGGTCAACCCATTTTAAATGATCTCGTGGAGGTTTCTAAGCTCGAAATTTGGGCGATAGTTATTGATTCCACGAAGTGATTAGATCCACTGTAGCTCGAACAATAAGGCTTACTTAACGTTTAGGGCATCCAGTCGATCCATTGAAGGCCAAAATGACGGCATGCAATTTCTCGGTTTAGTCCTTTAAACCTAACATAACCTATAGGGGAATAGGGCTTTTCCATAATACGTACGAGAATTTCTTCTACTTATGATGAAGAAAACCGACTATTAATTTATATTAAATAAATAAAATACTTTTATTTTTAATAGTTTATTAATCTTAAAACTCAAATAAATCAAAGAATTTGCTAAAGTATTTATATTTTTCGTCAAGGATTGTCGCCGCATAAAAACCTACAGACCAATTATGTAAGCCGAACAATCGTGGCTTCCCTACTTCACTCAATGAATTCCAAAATATATTAAAAACTAATGAAAATTTATAAATTATTTCTTGCTTTGATTCAGCCAACTGCTCTTTTTTTAAATCTATTTTAGAAAAAATTTTGTTAGAAAGAGCTGCAATTTCTTCGCCAGCTTCTCGTTCGCCGGCTAGAATATCTATATCAGCCAGCCGTTGGATTGTATCTGTGATAAGCGCAGATTTCTCAACCAATATTTCTGAGTTGTCCGTTTCCAAATCAATGTTTTCTATGCGTTGTAATAAATGTTGGAAACGTGTGACATTTAAGTGCAAGCTTTCACTTTTCTCTGAAAGCTCATGTAGTTTACTAAGTGCTTTTCTGAAAAAGTTGCGTGATTCACGTATATGACGACCATGTTGTTCTACAAGAATCGTGGTATAGATTAAAAGTGAATATACTTCTGGCGGAATACCTTGTTGAGGAGATTTACGGAGTTCCGAGTTTTGAGCTGCGAGTTCTTTTTCTGTGAAAGTTGAGCTTAGTGTTTGATATGATTCTGAGTTTACAGACTGGAATAAAACACAAGATTTTATATATCTAAATATGTGTGCATTCATATACATATGTCGCACCCTAAACAAAAAGAGGCGGAACTCACAAAAATTGTACATGGTTTTTTTGGCAGCAGTAATAATCCGAGTTCAGGATTCGTATGCAAATGCATATGTGTGTTTGTGGTCGTAGAGAACTGTGTTACAAACTCGTTATGTGTCAGAAAGGTCAATACCTGGGTTTTTTTTCATGTTTATACATATGCACTTAAATTTTATATGGACTGGCAAGTGCATAGCTTTATCTAGATTTATGAAATTGTTGCATAGAAAATTATTGGCGCTATATTTCAGTATGCATAATACTCTTACTTACTTACTTAATTGGCGCTTAACCGTCTAAATGGTTATGGCCGTCCAACAAGGCGCGCCAGTCGCTCCTTCGCTCCACCAACCGGCGCCAATTGGTCACACTAAGGGAGTTTAAATCGTTTTCCACCTGGTCCTTCCAACGCAGTGGGGGCCGCCCTCTACCTCTGCTTCCATAGGCGGGTTCCGATAGAAACACTTTCTTGGCCGGAGCATCGTCTTTCATTCGCATAACATGGCCTAGCCAGCGCATCTCCTGCGTTTTAATTCGCTGGACTATGTTGATGTCTGCGTATAGCTCGTACAGCTCATCATTAAATCATCTTCGGTACTCGCCATCGCTAACGCGTAGAGGTCCATAAATCTTTCGAAAAACTTTTCTCTCGAACACTCCCAAAGCCGCTTCATCTGCTGTTGTCACGGTCCATGTTTCTGCCCCATATAGCAGGACGGGTACGATAAGTGACTTGTAGAGTATCTCGCTTCCCTTTTCAACTCACGATAGCGTTCACACACTCCTCTTGTCGCGCCCGGTTTTAACGTAGCCCTGTAGGCAGCGTCTTTTCTTTCGGTTGCAACGCGGCATTCTTCTTCGTACCTGTTGTTTTTTCGTGGCCGCCGGTAACCGATTTTTTCCTCGCCGGCAGTACGAAGTACTTTGAAGATATGCTCCCACTGCTCCTGTATTCCTTCAGGATGAGTTATGCTCTCAGAGAGCAGGTGTGAGAGTCGAGTTGCGAAATCATTGGCAGTCGGTTGTGATTGAAGGTTTCCGACGTCTAGCTTTCCTTGTGTTTTTTGTTCCTTGGTTTTAGCCGCGTTGAAGCGGGTGCGTATTTTGGCTTCAACGAGATAATGGTCCGAGTCGATGTTAGGCCCCCGGATCGTGCGCAAATCTAAAACACTGGATGCATGCCGTCTGTTGGCAACCCATTAATAAGTGTCAAAAATGCATTGAATATGCAACCCTGAATTTAGATGACAAGAGAGAAATGACTTGCAATCGGGGATTCGGAGGAACATCAGCATTATACTTTTGTCTGCTTCTTTACGCGTGTAAATTTGTAATTAATTTTCTTTATTGTATTTGATTTCTTGAAATAAATGATATATGATTGTATCGCAATCATAATAGTGGCGACGAGGACTTAGAACCTGTGATTTTGAAAAATTTCCACAATGAATGCAGACGATGTTCGCACTTTATTCACGCAAATGCAAGAACAGCATGAACGTGATAACCAAGCTATGCAGAACCTGGTAAAGACACTTCTTTCCAGCCAACTTCAGCATAACGCATCGTCAACAAAGAATGATAAGGTGCAGAGTTCATAATTGAAGCACTTGCGTCTAGCATCAGTGAGTTCTGCCACGAGCCAGAAAATAACCTCACTTTCGACATGTGGTTCGTGCGTTATGAGGATCTTTTCGAGGTCGATGCTGCCAAACTAGACGACCCAGCCAAAGTCAGGCTTTTGTTGCGTAAACTAAATACAATTGTCCACAGCAAATACATAAATTACATTTTGCCAAAGCACCCCCGAGATTTTACTTTCGCCGAGACAGTAGAGAAGCTCAAACAACTGTTCGGCCTCCAAACATCACTTTTCAACATCAGGTATAATTGCTTGCAACTCACAAAAGAACCAATGTCAGATTTCATCACATACGCAGGCATGGTGAACAGGCATTGCGAAAATTTCAAGCTGAATAACTTGAAGCTTGACCAATTCAAGTGTTTAATTTTTATAATGGGGCTTAAAGGCTCCATTACTGATACTTAGCATAGACTTGACTTGGCTTGCGAACTGTCACTTACAGTTCTGTTAAATTAACATTGCATGTTTCTGATTACTCAAGACTTTACTTGACTTAGAAGTCTGTTGAATTTTTGTTTTCTATGTAAGTTCTAAGTGACGTTTACATTTTGAGATGCCATTTGTTTGTTTCCATTTCATTTTGACATTTTGTCATACAAATTGACATTTATTTAAAAATAAATTTCAACGCTGATTATGATGCCAGATTTTATGCGCCAAGTGGAGTATAATCGTGGCTAAGTTGCCAAGTTTACGCCAAGTCAAGTCAAGTCTATGCTAAGTATCAGTAATGGAGCCTTAAGTCGCAATCAGATTTCGACATCAGAACAAAACTGTTGAGTAAATTAGACACCGCAGCCGAAACACTCACACTCGATGCGCTGTCAAAAGAATGCCAACGTCTCGTAAATCTAAAAGTTGATACGAAACTTGTTGAAAATTAGAAGAGCGAAGTGCAGGTAAAGCGTTTACAAACCAGTAATACAAAGCAAAAATCAGTGCCTAAAACTCCGTGTTGGTTTTGCGGCGCCATGCACTACTCTCGCGAATGCTCATACTCAAAGCACAGATGTGAGCAATGCAATACAGTTGGCCACAAAGAAGGCTATTGCACCTCAAAGAAAAAGGTGAAACACTCTAAGCAAAAGCAAACACAACAGAAAAACAAAGTAAAAGGGTCTCAAGTGCAGTCGAAAAGTATTTTCGTCGCTAACAAGATCGAATCAGCTCAACGCAAATTTGTCAATGTTATAACAAATGGTACAAAAATTAGTTTACAGTTCGACACAGCATCGGACATTACAATTAT
Source organism: Eurosta solidaginis (assembly GCF_040869045.1). Lineage (NCBI taxonomy): Eukaryota > Metazoa > Arthropoda > Insecta > Diptera > Tephritidae > Eurosta > Eurosta solidaginis. Next base: position 51,864,709 of record NC_090320.1, read on the forward strand.
ATCGGAAAACAACTTCCGCAAACTAAACGTTTTAAATACATCAGCAGTCGAACAATCAGCTCGTAGCGCCAGAGGCACAGCATTACCTCTTTCATTTAAGTTTGAGTGCGAGGTCGAACTCAAACAACAAAAAGCAACACTCACATGTTTTGTGACACCAATCAAAAATTTAAACGTAATGGGTCTAGACTGGATAACATCTCTCAACCTTGACAGCATGTCCATCAACGCCATTTGCAACCAGTTGGCAATGGAAAACCGGGGAAGTATTATTCCAAATATACAAAATATTTCAAATATGAAACAATATTTTCCAGATGTGTTCGATGACAAACTAGGTTTGTGCACTAAAACTAAGGCACACTTGGTGGTAAAACGGTACCAAAAACCAGTTTTCCGGCCAAAGCGACCAGTAGCTTACGCCATACAGCACCTTGTTGAGGAAGAACTGCAAAGGCTCATAAACATAAATGTTATATCACCAGTCAACCACTCAGAGTGGGCAGCGCCAATTGTAGTTACAAAAAAGGCTAATGGAAACATACGCATTTGCGCCGATTTCTCGACAGGGTTAAACGCCGCCCTCGAATCGCACCAGTACCCACTTCCTTTACCCGAAGACATTTTCGCAAAGCTAGCAAACGCACAATATTTTAGCCACATAGACCTTTCTGATGCCTTTCTGCAAATTGAAGTTGACGACGACTCAAAAGAGTTACTTACTATCAACACGCATTTAGGGCTGTTTCGCTATAACCGCATGGTATTTGGCGTGAAGACTTTTCCTTCCATATTTCAACAAGTCATGGAAAAAATGCTCGTTGGTATGGATTACGCCGCAGCGTATATCGATGATATCTTTGTATCCGGAAGGGATCAAAGCGAGCATGACAGGAATTTGCTTGAAGTTTTGCGACGAATTCAAGAGTATGGTTTTAAACTTAAATTCTCCAAATGCAGGTTTTCAGTGACCCAAGTTAGGTATCTGGGCTACATAATAAATCAAAATGGCCTTCAACCAGACCCAGAGCGGATCTCAGCAATCAAGGGCATGCCAGAGCCAACAAACATCGCCGAACTACGTTCGTTTCTGGGCGCAATAAACTTCTATGGGAAATTCATACATAAAATGCGCGCGTTAAGAGGTCCACTTGATGAACTCCTGAAAGCAAACGCGAAATGGATTTGGAGTCAAACTCATCAGAAATGCTTCAACAGCCTGAAAGAGGTACTATCTTCAAAGCTACTCCTAACGCATTATGATCCGCAGAAAAAAATTATTGTTGCAGCAGATGCATCAAACTACGGGCTAGGTGCGTGCATTTTGCATGAGCTCCCTGATGGCACAGTTAAAGCAGTTAGCCACGCATCGAGATCGCTTACTCCTTCTGAAAAGGCGTATAGCCAAATAGAAAAGGAAGGTCTCGCACTAGTGTTTGCGGTAAGTAAATTTCATAAAATGATTTTCGGTAGATCATTCAAACTTCATACCGACCACAAGCCCTTGCTTGCAATCTTCGGCAAGAAAACCGGCATCTCAGCACATCAAGCAAACCGTCTACAAAGATGGGCTGTGCAATTGTTGGCATACGACTTTGAACTCAGTTTCATTTCTACAAATAGCTTCGGCTATGCCGACGTGCTATCGCGACTTATCAACAAGAACATCAAAACAGCCGAAGACTATGTCATTGCGTCAGTGCAGTTTGAAAGTGAAATCAAACAAATCCTGTCAGAAGCAATAGAAAAGCTGCCGGTCACGCACAACATGGTGAAGTATGGATCAGGAAAAGATCATACCCTAAAACATATATTTCATTACGTAAAAACTAATTGGCCATTAACTACCAGAAACGCGGAATTAAAAGCATTCCAAAATCGTAAAGATGAAATAAGCGTAATCGATGGCTGCATTATGTTGGGGCACCGCGTAGTGATACCAGAAGTGCTGCGCAAACGAGTTCTAAAACAGCTACATCGTGGTCATCCCGGAATTGAACGCACTAAAGCAATAGCTAGAAGCTTTGTATACTGGCCAAACATCGATTCCGATATCAAAACATTAGTACAAAATTGTAACAATTGTGCCTCGACAGCCAAACTGCCTACAAAAACCACACTGCAGCCATGGCCAAAGCCCACAGCTCCATGGCAACGTTTGCATATTGATTATGCAGGACCAATCAACGGCGAATATTTCTTGGTAGTTATTGATGCGCACTCAAAGTGGCCGGAAATAGTTCCGACCAAGTCAATATCCACGCAACGAACAGTTGACATTCTCAACGAAATTTTCTCACGTTTTGGTATTCCGTCCACCATAGTTTCCGATAATGGAACACAATTTACGAGCGCACCCTTTCAACAATTTCTACTAGAAAACGACATCAAGCATATTCGTTGTAGTCCCTATTATCCGATGTCTAACGGACAGGCAGAAAGATTTGTTGATACATTTAAGCGCGCTCTCAAAAAGATGGAGGGTGAGAGCACATCGAATAACAATTTACAAGTCTTTTTGCAATGTTATCGCGCCTCGCCAAACAAAAACAACATTAACAACAAATCACCAGCTGAAGTTTTGCTAGGCAGAAATATTCGCACCAGCTGGGATCTGCTAAAGCCGAAACCTGTTTGTGATACTCAGTCCGAGTTATCACAACAACAAAACCGTATGAAACAGCAGTTCGACAGAAAGCATGGGACTAAACAAAAGTCATTCTGTAATAATGACATCGTCTATGCATGCGTTCACAAAAACAACAGTTTCCATTGGATACCTGGAAAGGTAATCGAACGTGTTGGCAGGGTGATGTATAACGTATTACTCGACAATCAGAAGCTCATAAGGTCGCATGCTAATCAATTGCGTAAACGATTTTGTGACTACGAGCAATCCACGAGCACGAAAGTTAACTCGTCAAACACGCTCATCGACACATTCGGGTTGTACGAAGATGAAAACAATTGTGAAAGCGAAGCTCCTAACGAAAACATACAACCAAATGACACTTCTTCTGCAAATCTCGAGCATGACACCGTAGAGCCAATTGATAATCAGTCAGCACAAAATGAAGACAACACCATCGTACCAAGTCGCCCTCAGCGCGTTCGCCGTCCAGTGGATAGATTTATTCCTGGCTAAGCAACATCTAACTCAAAGAGGGGAGGTGTTGGCAACCCATTAATAAGTGTCAAAAATGCATTGAATATGCAACCCTGAATTTAGATGACAAGAGAGAAATGACTTGCAATCGGGGATTCGGAGGAACATCAGCATTATACTTTTGTCTGCTTCTTTACGCGTGTAAATTTGTAATTAATTTTCTTTATTGTATTTGATTTCTTGAAATAAATGATATATGATTGTATCGCAATCATAATACCGTCCGTCTATCATAACGTGATCGATCTGTTTGCGAGTATTTCGATCAGGAGACAGCCATGTAGCTTGATGTATCTTTTTATGCATGAACCTCGTGCTGGATATGACCATGTTTCGAGCACCGGCAAAGTCAATCAGCCTCAGTCCGTTCCGACTGTAGGGCCAAAAACACTTTCTTTGCCCACCCTGGCGTTAAAGTCGCCAAGCACAACTTTTATATCATGACGGGAGCACCGCTCGTATGTGCGTTCTAATTGTTCATAAAAAGTGTCTTTCACTTCATTGTCTTTCTCCTCTGTCGGCGCATGGGCGCAGATGAATGATATATTAATAAATTTTGCTTTTATTCGGATAGCGGCGAGACGCTCATCCACAGGCGTGAACGCCAGCACTTGGCGACAAAGTCTCTCTCCCACCACGAACCCGACGCCGAAACTGCGCTTATTCGCATGGCCACTCCAATGGATGTCACAATTTTTGATCTTCTTTCTTCCTTGCTTCGTCCAACGCATTTCTTGGCTGTCGTTGATGCCAGATTTTGCTTTGACGAGGACATCAACCAGCCGGGCATCTGCACCAATCCCATTCAGAGAGCGGACGTTCTAGGTGCATGCCCTAAATTCATTGTCCTTCAAACGTTTGCCATGGTCGTCATCAATAGAGAGTGTATTTATCCGAGGCTTGTTGTTATATTTCATTGGAGTATGGTTTTACGTGCCGGGTCCCAAGTCCAGCGCACAACCCGCTCAGCGGGGGTGAAAATATTACTTGAACGTTTATATAGCGAGCCGCTTGCTCCAAGACAGACGCCCGCTTTCAGCCGCACCTAGAGGTGTACAGACGCTGCCGATGAGATCTCCCCCGGCTAGCCCTTGAACCCATTATCACAGAGCGGCCTAGCCAGGTTGTCGCCTTCTCACATTAGCTCACCGCTAAACGGATGTTTAGCGGCTACCCAGAGGATACTTGGCCGCAAGCGACCGGCAGTAGTGAGCTGCTTGAACCGCATGTAAAAGAATCGCTCTGGCCATTCCCAGGTGAATGGCGGTCAGAAGCTTTCCCCACTTTCGTGGACTTCTACACACGGCACCACCCTCCTGCATAATACTCTGTGGCAACCTAACTGTGTCTCTCCATTTAATCTCTTCCCTATTATCCACTTATATAACCGAATAATAATACTCAGTGGCAACCTAACTGTGTCTCTCCATTTAATCTCTTCCCTATTCTCCACTAATATAACCGAAAAGTGTGCATGTTGACGATTCAGCGCAACCGATTCAGCTATATGGTATGCACTATAACCAAAAGAGGTGCGTGTCTCCGCTTTTAAGCACAAGCTGTTTTGTAGCGAGTTATCAGAGAATTTACACATAAGTTCTGTGGAGCTACTTAACCACTGCTAGATGGGTCTCCTTAACATTATCTAAGTGATGAGAACCGTTTTTTTTACCCACTAATGCAGATGTATATACATGTAAAAAACAAACGGTGTTATCGACGAGTTATTGGTTTGTGATCAGCACGTTACCGGTTTGTTATCGAAGAGTTATCGGGTTTGTTATATAACTCAGAGGTTTGTTATTAAACAGTTGCCGAAAACACTTTATGAAGTCAATAATACATCGATAACCCCTCAATAAAAAGCTTATGAGAAACCAATAACAAACCGATTCCAACAAACAATAACATAGTTCGCGTTCGGTAATAAACTGATAACTGGTCAATGTCCGGTTTTACGGCTAACGGGCCTATGAAGCTCTTTTCAAGAAGTCCCGAAACGTTCCTCAACTATTGCCGATATGGTTTCGATAAAATTCGTATAGCTTTTCTGAAATTGTCCTGAAGTAGATGCTAAATGACCCTGAAATAGTTCCTATATCATTACTAAAGAGTTTGGAATTTGATACAGAATGATACCAAATTTATACAGAAAAGATTTCAAACGAGTACGAAATTATTCCTTATACATTCCTAAGTGATTTCCTAAGGTGGACAATATTCTGAAAAGACCCTTTACGAATACCGAAGAAGACCATAAAATATTGATGAAACCTTTATTAAAAAATAAGCACAAACTTGAACTATTTCACGAATGTCTTCGTTTTCCAGAAATAGTCTCGCAAATGATCTTCACTATATTCAGTTAAGTTAGATTTTATCTGAAAGATTGCTTTATTTGACATTTTTATTTTCATCAACACAGGATGGCTCAATCGATAATTGTGAGAATTTGGTAAAACAAATCGCAGAAATCTATTGTGAATACACGAAAACTGACCATACAGCTGACTTTTGTTTACAATTTTTCCTTGCACTTGACTGACACGCGAAACCCCAGTTAGCGTGGAGCAAACGAAAATGTCGATAACTCGTAGATAAGTGATTAACTGAAGATGGTGAAAGTGGCCCTAAATCTTAGACTTAAGTAGATTTATAACTTTCACACGTACTTAGTACTCACGATTTTTTTTACGGACATAAAATTTACATAATTCTGGCATATTTTTTTTTTATATATTTTGAATATATTTTAAATATTAAATTTGCATAGAAATCCGAGCTCTATCAACAACCTTTAACAAAAAAATTATAGTCAACCCCAATTTTATAAAAATTATTAATTTTTTGTGTGTTATGATTATGCCTTCTGACTCTTTTTAGCATAGCTTGGTTGGGAACTTTATAAACATTATAAAATTTATAAAAATTGTTCCTCTCACTTGCAAGAAAAAGCACACGATGAATATCACAAAAATTATGTATTTTTCCATCTAAGCGTTGGTTGGATATTTCGTTGCACCACGTTTGAAACAATTAGAACCAAATGAAATGAATGAAATATTTAAGAAATCGCAAGCTTTTATATGCAGATTAGAACTTTAGTGCCGTTGTGCCTTATTGGTATGCTACTCATTTTCAAACGTATATAATGCAAATAATCAATCAGCAATCGGGTATTAAAAGTTAGGGCTTAATTATTTTTCACCAACTCAAACCATTACTTGTATATACATTAGGGTGCCCATTTTTAATAACCATTTTTTTTGCATGTATGTGGTAAACGTATTCCATATACATTTCAAATAATTTCGTGCAGGTTATACCTCCCATATAGATACTGTCTTCTTGAGCTGTGAGCAATAAAATGAGTGTATTTCCATAGACAAGAAAATAGGTTAGTTTAAACTTTGATAATAAAATATTTTTCCTTTAAATATTGGATATAAAGTTATTCACGATAACTTGAGTAAATTTTGAGGTATCTTGATGAACTTTGGTATGTAGGTTAATGGGCGCTCATCTCAGATCGCTATTTAAAATGAACGAAATCGGACTACAACCACGCCCACTTTTTCGATATCGAAAATTTTGAAAAACCGAGAAAATGCGATAATTCATTACCAAAGACGGATAAAGCGATGAAACTTGGTAAGTGCGTTGACCTTATGACACAAAATAGAAAATTAGAAAAATTTTGGACAATGGGCGTGGCACCACCCACTTTTAAAAGAAGGTAATTTAAAAGTTTTGCAAGCTGTAATTTGGCAGTCGTTGAAGATATCATGATGAAATTTGGTAGGCACGTTACTCCTATTACCATATGTGTGCTAAATACAAATTAGCGAAATCGGATGACGAACACGCCCACTTTAAAAAAATTTATTTTTTAAGTCAAGTTTTAACAAAAAATTTAATATCTTTACAGTATAAAAGTAAATTATGTCAACATTCGACTCCAGTAATGATATGGTGCAACAAAATACAAAGATAAAAGAAAATTTCAAAATGGGCGTAACTCCGCCCTTTTTCATTTAATTCGTCTAGAATACTTTTAATGCCATAAGTCGAACAAAAATTTACCAATCCTTGTGAAATTTGGTAGGGACATAGAATCTATTACGTTAACTGTTTTCTGTGAAAATGGGCGAAATCGGTTGAAGCCACGCCCAGTTTTTATACACAGTAGACCGTCTGTCCTTCCGCTCGGCCGTTAACAGGATAACTTGCGCAAAAAAAGATATATCTTAACTAAACTTAATTCACGTAGTTACCTGAATTTACTTAATCTTGGTATAAAATATGGCCTAAATCCGACTATGACCACGCGCACTTTTCCGATATCGAAAATTACGAAAAATGAAAAAAATTTCATAATTCTGTACCAAATATGAAAAAAGATATGAAACATGGTAATTGGATTGGTTTATTGACGCAAAATATAACTTTAGAAAAAACTTTGTAAAATGGGTGTGACACCTACCATATTAAGTAGAAGAAAATGGAAAAGTTTTGCAGGGCGAAATCAAAAGCCCTTGGAATCTTGGCAGGAATACTGTTCTTGGTATGACATATAAAACTAAATTAGCGGTATCCGACAGGTGATGTTCTGGGTCACCCTGGTCCACATTTTGGTCGATATCTCGAAAACGCGTTCACATATACAACTAAGGGCCAATCCCTTTTAAAAACCCCATTAATACCTTTAATTTGATACCCATATCGTACAAACACATTATAGAGTCACCCCTGGCCCACCGTTATGGCGATATCTCGAAAAGGCGTCCACCTATAGAACTAGAGCTCACTCCATTTTAAAATACTCATTAACACCTTTCATTTCATACCCATATAGTACAAACAAATTCTATTCACCCCTGGTCCACCTTTATGGCGATATCTCGAAAAGGCGTCCACCTATAGAACTATGGCCCACTCCCCTTTAAAACACTCTTTAATACCTTCCATTTGATACCCATGCCATACAAACACATTCCAGGGTTACCCTAGGTTCATTTTCCTACATGGTGATTTTCCCTTAATTTGTCTCCAAAGCTCTCAGCTGAGAGTGTAATATTCGTTTACACCCGAACTTAGCCTTCCTTGCTTGTTATTTTATTGCTTGTAGTTTGGAGGAGGGACAGATTACCGATACCACTTTCTCCATAGTTGAACATTTGTTTTCGGTAATTGAGGGTTTCAATCGAAAAAAAATTTATTTTGTTGAGAAAGTATGTCTGGATGAATGTCTAAATCTAATATATAAAATTCTTCTGTCACGGTTTTAGAGGCTGAACTCCTCCGAAGCGGCTGAACCGATTCTCATGAAATTTTGTGAGCATATTGGGTAGGTCTGAGAATCGGCCAACTTCTACCTTTTTTTCGCTACGTGCCTAGGGTATTGAGATCAAAACGTGGACCCAGGTACCCCTAGAATGTGTTTATACAATATGGATATCAAATGAAAGCTGTTGATGAGTGCTATAGTACAGGATAATTTTCATAAAACTGGGAGGCTAGGGTCTCGAGATATAGCCCAAAACGTGGACCCGGGTACCCTTAGAATGTGTTATTGAATATGGATATCAAATGAAACCTGTTGATGAGTGCTATAGTACAGGATAATTTTCATACAACTGGGAGGCTAGGGTCTCGAGATATAGCCCTAAACGTGGACCCGGGTACCCCCAGAATGTGTTTTTACAATATGGATATCAAATGAAAGTTGTTGATGAGTGCTATAGTACAGGATAATTTTCATACAACTGGGAGGCTAGGGTCTCGAGATATAGCCCAAAACGTGGACCCGGGTAACCCCAGAATGTGTTTTTACAATATGGATATCAAATGAAAACTGTTGATGGGTGCTATAGTACAGGATAATTTTCATACAACTGGGAGGCTAGGGTCTCGAAATATAGCCCAAAACGTGGACCCGGGTACCCCTAGAATGTGTTATACAATATGGATATCAAATGAAAACTGTTGATGAGTGCTATAGTACAGGATAATTTTCATAAAACTGGGAGGCTAGGGTCTCGAGATATAGCCCAAAACGTGGACCCGGGCACCCTTAGAATGTGTTATTCAATATGGATATCAAATGAAACCTGTTGATGAGTGCTATAGTACAGGATAATTTTCATATAACTGGGAGGTTAGGGTCTCGAGATATAGCCCAAAACGTGGACCCGGGTACCCTTAGAATGTGTTATTCAATATGGATACCAAATGAAACCTATTGGTGAGTGCTATAGTACAGGATAATTTTCATATAACTGGGAGGTTAGGGTCTCGAGATATAGCCCAAAACGTGTACCCGGGTACCCTTAGAATGTGTTATTAAATATGGATATCAAATGAAACCTGTTGATGAGTGCTATAGTACAGGATAATTTTCATATAACTGGGAGGTTAGGGTCTCGAGATATAGCCCAAAAGGTGGACCCGGGTACCTCTAGAATGTGTTTATACAATATGGATATCAAATGAAAACTGTTGATGAGTGCTATAGTACAGGATAATCTTCATAAAACTGGGAGGCTAGGGTCTCGAGATATAGCCCAAAACGTGGACCCGGGTACCCTTAGAATGTGTTATTCAATATGGATATCAAATGAAACCTGTTGATGAGTGCTATAGTACAGGATAATTTTCATACAACTGGGAGGCTAGGGTCTCGAGATATAGCCCAAAACGTGGACCCGGGTACCCCCAGAATGTGTTTTTACAATATGGATATCAAATGAAAGTTGTTGATGAGTGCTATAGTACAGGATAATTTTCATACAACTGGGAGGCTAGGGTCTCGAGATATGGCCCAAAACGTGGACCCGGATACCCCTAGAATGTGTTATACAATATGGATATCAAATGAAAACTGTTGATGGGTGCTATAGTACAGGATAATTTTCATACAACTGGGAGGCTAGGGTCTCGAGATATAGCCCAAAACGTGGACCCGGGTACCCCTAGAATGTGTTATACAATATGGATATCAAATGAAAACTGTTGATGGGTGCTATAGTACAGGATAATTTTCATACATTTGGGAGGCTATGGTCTCGAGATATATTCCAAAACGTGGACCCGGATACACGTAGAATGTGTTTTTACATTATGGGTATCAAATTGAAGCTGTTGATGTATGCTTTAGTACAGAGTAAGTTTTACACCGCTGGTTGACTACGGTCTCGGGATATAGACAAAAACATGGACCCGGGTACCCCCAGAATGTGTTTTTACAATATGGATATCAAATGAAAGTTGTTGATGAGTGCTATAGTACAGGATAATTTTCATACAACTGGGAGGCTAGGGTCTCGAGATATAGCCCAAAACGTGGACCCGGGTACCCCCAGAATGTGTTTTTACAATATGGATATCAAATGAAAGTTGTTGATGAGTGCTATAGTACAGGATAATTTTCATACAACTGGGAGGCTAGGGTCTCGAGATATGGCCCAAAACGTGGACCCGGATACCCCTAGAATGTGTTATACAATATGGATATCAAATGAAAACTGTTGATGGGTGCTATAGTACAGGATAATTTTCATACAACTGGGAGGCTAGGGTCTCGAGATATAGCCCAAAACGTGGACCCGGGTACCCCCAGAATGTGTTTTTACAATATGGATATCAAATGAAAGTTGTTGATGAGTGCTATAGTACAGGATAATTTTCATACAACTGGGAGGCTAGGGTCTCGAGATATGGCCCAAAACGTGGACCCGGATACCCCTAGAATGTGTTATACAATATGGATATCAAATAAAAATTGTTGATGGGTGCTATAGTACAGGATAATTTTCATACAACTGGGAGGCTAGGGTCTCGAGATATAGCCCAAAACGTGGACCCAGGTACCCCTATAATGTGTTTATACAATATGGATATCAAATGAAAGCTGTTGATGAGTGCTATAGTACAGGATAATTTTCATATAACTGGGAGGTTAGGGTCTCGAGATATAGCCCAAAACGTGGACCCAGGTACCCCAATAATGTGTTTATACAATATGGATATCAAATGAAAGCTGTTGATGAGTGCTATAGTACAGGATAATTTTCATATAACTGGGAGGTTAGGGTCTCGAGATATAGCCCAAAACGTGGACCCGGGTACCCTTAGAATGTGTTATTCAATATGGATATCAAATGAAACCTGTTGATGAGTGCTATAGTACAGGATAATTTTCATACATTTGGGAGGCTATGGTCTCGAGATATATTCCAAAACGTGGACCCGGATACACGTAGAATGTGTTTTTACATTATGGGTATCAAATTGAAGCTGTTGATGTATGCTTTAGTACAGAGTAAGTTTTACACCGCTGGGTGACTACGGTCTCGAGATATAGACCAAAACATGGACCCGGATACACCTAGAATATGTTTTTATATTATGGGTATCAAATTGAAGCTGTTGATGTGTGCTATAATACAGAGTAAGTTTTACACCGCTGAGTGACTAGGGCCTCGAGATATAGGCCAAAACATGGATATTCGATTTAGTCGCATCAACCTGACAAAACTGGTAAATATGCATGCAAAGCCGAAATAAAGACAAGAATTCATAATAACCGCATACCTATTTACACACTTCCTATTCGATTTGCTGAAATTTCGTATATAAATTTGCCTATATTAGTATTTACGATGCTTTTTTCCGGGAAGTATACCAGAGACGGACTGGGACTGAAATTAGGACTAGGATTGGGACTGAGACTGAGACTCAGAGTGGGACTGGGACTGAGACTCGGAATGGGACTGGAACAAAATACATAGCACCCTCTGGGGCTGGCAATAAGAGATGAAGAAGAAGGAGAAAAACTTGAGAGAAGAGAAAATATAGAAAAGGACTCTGAGAAAGAGATAGAATGAGACGAAGATGGAGATGAAGCGAAAAAGACGGAGGGAGGAGTGAATAAAAAGATAAGTAAAATGTGTATAGGTGTAGGGCAGAGTTAGACGGAAAAAGCTTATTAAAATGTATGCAGATAGGCCAAATTTAGGGCAGAACAACGTCTGCCGGGTCTGCTAGTAAAATAATAAGGGTAAGGCGCGATAACCTCCGAAGAGATCTAAGGCCGAGCTTCTCGTGCTCCTCTTCATTTTCCCTACAAATTGGCCGGGCGGGACCTACATGTTTTATGCCGACTCCGAACGGCATCTGCAAGGCATGTGAGTTTTCACTGAGAGCTTTTCATGGCAGAAATACACTCGGAGCGCTTGCCAGACACTGCCGAGGGGCAACCCCGCTTAGAAAAATTTTCTTCTAATTGAAAAACCTTATTTCTAAAACTTTGATGTTGCTTTGCCCGGGAGTTGAACTCAGGGCATACGGTGTGATAGGCGGAGCACGCTACCATCACACCACGGTGGCCGCCGATGAATATCTATTTTTGTTAAATCAACTTCTGACGTCGTCGTTGCTAATTTATCCGTCTTCAATCTTTTACGATTTAGGTTTTTCGACCTATTATAGAACATGCAGCTTGGATTTGGTTTACGTGCGTCCGATCTTGATATGTATTATATGTCTTTACTCTGCGTTAGAAAAATTTAAGTAATTTCTTCAGCTATTGCTTGCATTTCGTGCGGCCGTGGAATATAATATTTGTTTTCCCTTGTAATAATGTTCTGTTATTAAATTGAGTAATTTTTTCTATCGTCGTGACAGAAAGATTTTTTCTTAGCGTATGCGTTCAGCAGACAATTTTTAAAATTTGATGATTTGAGCATATCCATGATATTCTGAAATGATGTTGTTCACAAATAAGAAACTAAAGCCCTCATTATGTATGTAAGAAAAAACATAAGACGATCACTAACATTTACTGATAATGCCTGACAGTCACTGAAGTGAATGAAAGCTCTTATATGATCGGAATTTGGTTTCACTTGGGTGAAAGTGAGTCTTTGCATTATACATAATGAGGCTGCAAACCTGTAAACATATCTTGTTTTAAACTCACATACCGGCCAGCTTTGCGGTGACAATGGCGATGAAGATGAACTATGGGAAAACTCCTGGGAATTGATCCAGGCCAGTGTGGTACACTTTGCGGGTGCAATCGTTTGTGGTTTCTCCCGCATCTGAAAATGTTTTATATTAGGATAGCCACCCATTGCCAAGAATTGACGATACTCTGGACTCGCTATCTGGTACGAAATGGTTTTACACACTGGATGTGAAAAGTGGATACTGGCAAGTGGAAGTGAAGGAAGAAGACAAGGAGAAAACAGCCTTCAGTATCGGAGATGGTCTTTGGCAGTTTACAGTAATGCCCTTTGGACTATGTAATGCACCACCTACTTTTGAGAGACTCATGGATCAGGTGCTGAAAGGACTACATTGGAAAAAATGCTTAGTGTACCTAGACGACATCATTGTATTGGGAAAGAACTTTGAAGAACATCTTAAGAACTTAGAGGAGGTTTTCCAGAGAAAGCTGGCGCTGGTCTGGAACTAAGTCCCAAAAAAATGTTCGCTGTTTAAAAAGGAAGTAAATTACTTGGGTCACAAGGTAACGACAGAAGGTATCTTGATAGATAGAGGCAGAAGACCACAGAATTTGCATGAATTAAGAAGTTTCCTGGGGCTGTGCACATATTACCGCCGATTTGTACCAAACTTTTCCTGCGTAGCCCATAGCCTCCATGAGCTTACAAGAAAAAATAAAGCTTTTGAATGGAAGAAGGAGCAAGAAGTGGCTTTCCAAACATTGAAGGAGCGTTTATGCACTGCCCCAATTTTGGCATATCCGATTCCAGGAGCAACATTTATTCTAGATACAGATGCGAGTGGATATGCTATAGAAGGCATTTTATCACAACTGGTCGATGGACAGGAGAAGGTAGTTGCATATTACAGCCGTTCGATTGGAAAACCAGAGAGGAACTATTGTGTTACACGGAGAGAGCTGTTGGCATTGGTAGAGTGCATTAAACATTTTCACAAATGCCTCTACGGCCAGCGATTCCGCGTCAGGACAGATCACGCAGCGTTGAAATGGCTTATGCAGTTCCGTAATCCGGAAGGACAATTGGCACGGTGGATCGAGCGACTACAAATCTATGACTTTTCCATTGAGCATCGAAAAGGTAGTACCCATGGAAATGCTGATGCAATGTCACGAAGACCATGTAGTTTGGAATGCAAGCACTGTTCAAAGGCCGAGTCTAAAGGAGACATTATAGATGTCCGGCTAATGACTATAACGTGTACGGATGAATGGGACAAGGAACAACTAAGAGAGTGTCAGCTAGAAGATACAGATCTGTCACATGTTATGCAAGGGCTCGAACGAATCGAAAGGCCAAGCAGAGAGGAGATGTCAGCAGAGAGTCCCATTGCGAAGTCATATTGGGCACAGTGGAACAGTTTAGAATTGATATCCGGTTGCTTGCATCGAGTATGGGAGAGTGAGGGTGGTCAATGCAAGAAGAAACTGATAGTTGTTCCCAAAAAGAGGATTCCTGACGTGCTCAGCGAGCTGCATATTGGTGCAAGTGGAGGTCATCTTGGAATCACGAAGACGCTCGAGAAAATTAAGCGGAGATTCTATTGGTTTGGTTTCCGTCAGTCGGTCGCCGAGTGGATTGTGAACTGCGAGGTTTGCAGCAGAGCAAAAGGGCCCAAAACTCGAAGTCATGGCCAGATGAAGCAATATAACTCAGGTGCGCCATTTGAAAGGATCGCTATGGTTTTCGCAGGTCCATTTCCTACTAGCAACCGCGGAAACAAATACGTACTGGTGGTTATGGATTATTTCAGTAAATGGCCAGAGGTATACCCAATCCCAAACCAAGAAGCAGAAACAGTAGCAGAAGTGGTTACAAATGATTGGGTTGCAAGGTATGGTGCACCAATGGAGTTACATTCTGATGAAGACAGGAATTTTCAATCAGCTGTGTTCCAAGAAATGTGTAAGAAGTTGGGCATTCGAAAACACAGACAACTGCATTGCATCCTCGGTCCGATGGTATGGTGGAACGTTTCAATAGAACATTGGAGGAGCATTTAAGGAAAGTAGTAGACAAGTACCATAAGGAGTGGGATACATACATATCATTATTCTTGATGGGCTACCGATCGGCAGTACAAGAGACAACGGGCCAAACTCCCGCAAAGGTAATTTTTGGCAATAACATGCGATTGCCAGCTGATTTGAAGTGCGGAGAGAAATGTCAAGAAATCCACTGGTGTCTTGGAAGAAGAGCTGAGAGAGATACACGATCTGGTGAGACAACGATCAAAGATTATGAGTGACAAGATGAAAGCGAGGTACGATGAACCAATTAATTCGGAAGAGTTTCAGGAAGGAGATTTGGTGCTGTTATACAACCTACAACGAAAAAAAGGTTTTTCCCCGAAATTGCAGTGTAATTGGCAAGGCCCATACAAAGTTGTAAAACGTATCAACGATGTAGTTTACCGCATAAAAACCATTGGCAAACCACGAACCAAAATGAAAGTGGTTCATTTGGAAAGGCTGGCAGCATTTAGATGGTCCCGATCAGACTCAGGTGGAGGGCAGTGTGACGAATATTAGTAACACTAGGGGAAACTATCATCTCTAAGCCGATGCTAAGGAGTGACTTGTATGCACATCATTAAATCAATGTACGTACACGCAGCGGAGAAGAGACACACAAACACATGCAGAAATCTTATCTGAGATGCTCCCAAAAGTATGCAATTATAATTGTGCTCACATATACACGCGCATATGAGAAGCTATAAACGTTCTAATTTTATAGTTGATAACCAACTAGTAAATTCTAGAACTGGAAGCGCCTAGAAGATGCGAACAGGAAATTACAGAATATAAAAGGCAGCAACAGTAGAGGTACGACAATCAGTTTGATTTAAGACGCTATCTGGCGAGCAATAGTAGTGTTATTTTGAAAGTAGTCTAATAAAGTCCATTTTGCATTATTGAATAGTGGAGCTATTTATTCAACAGTTTAGTGATTCGAACGTTAGTAGAAGGTTGCAGATAAGGGGAATTGCACTAAATTCGTTACAATATATAAGGCATACATTGTTGTTTGGGAAAAACGTTAAGATCGGTCATATATATAATACATATCCCATACAACCGATTGTTCAAATAAGCGGTTTAAAGTAATTTTTTCTTCATTTTAACAGCTGGAGGCCTGAAATTTCACAGAATGTTTATGTATAAGGTATCCATTCTTGTCTGGGAAAATCCTTAAGATCGGTGGTAAATATAATATATATCCCATATGACTGATCAGATTTTATGAATTTTTGAAATTCCAACACGCTGTTGTTCAGCTCAATTCATGTAAGTTATGCGGTTTCCGACACAGCCGACGAAAGTGCCGTCGGCACTTTTTTTTAAATTATGAAAAAGAATAATGACTTGCAGATCCTGATAAGTACATAACAGTAATTATACATCACCTTAGCTCTTACAGAGCAGTTGGGTTTTACCAAAACCTATTTCGGTTGCAAAATAACTGTTTTAAAAAACCTGAACGATCTCAGTGTTAGTGAGAAACTATTTGAAAATAAATATTAATCAGAATAATCGACCCTTTGATATGATCATACAACTATAGGTCTTTAACGAAAAAGATGTGTGAGGATCATTATTTTTATAAAATTTTTTTATTTTGATTATTTATATTTAATTATTTTAAAGTATAAATAAAAATTTCAACAAAGTTTGTACACACATATTTCCGATATCTAAATAATAAATAAAAAATTAAACAATAAATTTGTGCGCAAGAATGTTTTTTTTACTTTTTTTAATTTTTTTCTTTGACATCGAATTTTGTATTTTGTTACATCTATTGTGATACGATTTTTCGATCTTAACGCGCTGGAGGCTTTGCAACATGAAATTGCAACCAAAACTGCTTAAAAACATAAAAGTGCTCGTTAATAGCGTCCTCCATATTGAATTTCTTAACCAAGCCCCGCACTTCTTTTTTGGAGCGAGCATTATATGCCATACAAAATATTCGATCAACTATATTATTTAACCAAGATATTGCTGTGTTAGCATCATTCTTGATCTCAATTTGCTTAAGGGTTGTATACATTGATTTCCCTTCTTCTGCAGCATTTACAAATACATGTTCCGTTAGAGTTTTAAATATAGTTTTTAAACTGTTTAAATATTCTTCATCATCGAATGATTGTTCTAACATTTCTTGCTTCAATTTCTTCTCAGTGACTTTCTTTGAATCGCGTAACAGAATCTTAGCAAAAACGCTATAAGTAGTATCGAATGTTTCGAGAGGCACATTCTGTCCGATTACGCATGCAGTTTCTTCGATTTCACGTTTGTTTCTTACACTTCTTCTAGACGTTAGTATTTGTCTGTAATATTTTACAAATACATCAAAGTGTTCGCTTATTTCCTTTTCAATTGTTAAATTATCAATTACATTTTGTAATTCTTCGTGTGAATAAACATTTTGTGCTAAAGGTATAATGCGTTTGAGGATATTATCTAACCAAGCTGTAGGATCTTCGTCGCTGTCAAAATCTTTAGTGGTCTCAGCTATTATCTTAATGAGATCGTAACTTAATTTTCCTTCTTGCGATTCATTCCTTAGTCTGATGTTATTAATTCCTTTTAGCGTAACATAAAATGACTAACATTCACTTCTACGTTGGATTGGCGTTCTCTTGTTTCACGAAGTTTATTTTGTGTAACTTTACGAGAATCACGTAATAACACCCGAAGAAATATTTTATATGTGTTATCGATCGTTTTTTCTGAGGGATGTGCCTGAAATGAAAATAAATATTAGTTGAACGCTTATAGCATGACAGACCGAATGCTATCAATTTAATCATAAAATTATAAAAAACGAAAATTCTACGAGAAGAGAGCTTGGCGTTAATCCGGCTTCATGGATTTCATTTTTAATATAACTTCAATTATTAACCCCCTCACTATAGCAAGCATCTTTTCGTTGGTGTGAAGGCTTAGCCAACTCTAAGGCGCTCTACTATAAGGCTGATTGGTTTAGGGACTGTATTTATGCCGTAAGGCTGTATTAGAAAACAGTCTCCCCGATACTTGATAGTCTCGAGAAGTAATTATGGCCTAACCACAACATGGGGCACTACTGTGGGACTAGTTTTTTTCCCACATTTAAAAATAGGCCGCTGAGACCACCATGCCCAGCAGGTGGTCGTACGACTAAGATGAACTCAAAAACTTCAACACCAAGGAAGGATGAGACAGCAAAAATTATGGTGTCGCATGCCGGGAAGAGGAAATCTTTGTCAGCGATTATTTTGACGCAGTGCGCTCTGTAAACGAGCGGTTTGCCACCCAGATAAAAGTCTAATGTTAGGACGGGAACATGAGAGTGGTGGTTTTTCATTTCACAACACCGTGCAGCTTTAAGAATTATGCAGCGGTTGAAAGGAATCGTCGAGCCAACCATCCGCGACGGCGCACATTTGGCATGCGCCCGTGAGACAGTGGAAGAATGTCGAAGACGGTTCACTGGCAAAGACTTTGGTACGAGTATAAATTGATCTAATTATTTCTATTCGTGCTAGTTTTACATATTTGCTCGTGGTAGGGGGAACTAAGAATGTAAGCGTAAGAATAGGAAAGAAAGGAAAGGATAGTGAATGAAAGGAATGGAATGGAAAGGAAAATAAAGGAATGGAAAACAAAGAAAAGGAAAGAAACAGAAAAGAAAAGAAACGAAAGGAAAGATAAGGAAAGAAAAGGAAAGGAAATGATAGATTAGGCGTGGAAAGCAAAGGAGGGAAGAGGAACGAAAAAGAAAGGAGAGTAAAAAAAAGGAGGCAATATGAATGAAAGATAAGAAGTCTAACGGCGTGTTACCACTTTGTTATCGAGAGTTTATTATGGATGAGTTTTCGTTTTGTAAAGACGGGTTATGGGTGTGCTATCCATTGCTTATCGACGAATTATCAGTGTTTTATCGGTGTAGACGAGTTATCGATTTTATATCGAAGTGTTATAAATTTTTTATCGATATCTATATTTTATCCACCAGCTACCGTGTTGTTATTCAAAATGTATGTTTTATTTACCAGAAAGCTATCGATATGTTAGCAAATATTTATTCACTTGTTATCGAAAAGCTAACGATTTGTAGTCGAAAAAATATTTATTTGTTATCAAAAAGATATAGATATGTTAACGATATGTTATCAAAATGCTATCGATATTAAATCAAAAAATAAACAATTATTTTTTGAAGTTAGCGACATTTTTAAAAAAATATCAATTATTAATCGAAAAGTTATCAACATGTGATCGAAATATTAAATTGTTTATATCGGTTTTTAACCAATAGGAAGCCGACGAAACTCTACTCAAACGGCCCGAAATTACGTATTTATTATCTGGTAAATTTATCTCTAATGTGGTGTAACTTCAACCTCTGTGTGAGCTCTATATAAGTTTTTCTAGACCAGTGGTGCAAAACGCCAACAGAGCTTCGAATACAAACGCAACTGTTTTGTAGTAGTATGTGTTTACATGAAGAATGTTTGAGAATAGAATTCACTCACGAGATGTTCACTACTTGAAGCAAAGAAGGTAAATATAATAAGAGCCAACAGTCTGCTACGAGTAGCGAGTAACTCGCTGGAAATTAAAAAAATTGAAGCCTAATGTTTTCTAAGAGGGAAATTTTTAATTGTCTCGCATTAATCCATGCCGTGTAGGCACCCTGTGCAACTGAGATTTTTGGAAAGATAATTAAATAATTAATTAAATACAGTCGGAAAAATAACCACAAATACCCCACGAAAATGTATAGAAGACATTTTATGCACATCTCGCCAAAAAAAAAAAACTAGCGACTACCTTGAAGAAAACTTCAAGCAAATAGCTACAAGTAACGAGTGACGTCTCTTATTATATTTATCTTCTTTGCTTTGCCAAATTCGAATGACTGCTTGCTTTATTGAATCGCTCTCGCTGCGCCTACGCGACATGAACGCCGAATAGTTTTCCGAATCGCTTGAGTGCACCACTGTTCGTTCTAGACGTACACATCGAACTTCCCAAATACTTCATACGCATGCCTTTTTATATACATAGCGCAATCTCACCTATCACACAAAAGGTCCTGGATTCAAAAGCATCATACAACTTTTCAATTAAAAAAAAACTTTCTGAGCAGCGTCGCCCCTCGGCACTCCGAGTATATTTATGCGATGAAAACCTTCTCACCGAAAATATGCCAGTTTGCAGATGCAGTTCAGAGTCTACATAAACACATTTCATAAATTTTGAAGAAAAGCTAGGTTCAAAATTTCTCCGGAGGTAGGTTTATTGCGCGTTGTCTATTTTATATATGATGCTTATTACATATATGATGCTTATTATATACTTGACTTACAGTAGTATTAAAAATTATACTCACAATTACTTTAGGTTCACTTGATATTTCAAACTTTTCTCGTGCTTCTAGCTCCTCCGATGAGCGTAATTCATTATATTCAACATTTTTGACTATGCCCTCCTCCTCTTCCGACACATATACAGAACTGTGTGTAAGTAGTGGATTTGCTGCTATTAACTTAAAAAAATAATTTTATACTTTTAGTAATTGTACTTAAAAAAATACAAAAATATTTTACTAACTTCTATTGTTAATACAAATAATAACAAAATAATGGTCGTCTTGCGCGTTGTCATTTAAAATTTTTCATTTCATTTCTTTCTCGTTTAAAATGCGAATGACACTGAACTTTTGAGACTTTTAATTAGCGTTTTATATCTTTGCAAAATAAGTTCTAGTGTTAATTAGTGCATTGCGTTCTGCCGGCATATTTCCATGTATTTTCCGGGCTTTTATGAATCTCATAGAAAGTATGTAAGTGAAAAAAGTTACACATTAAATTAAATTTCAAATCACTAATATGTTTATATCTAAGATATTATTGCAAACTTAGAACTAGTTCTCATTTTCGGAATCAGAATCTTCTGAAATGTTGGGTTCGTGTAAAGTGGCACGAGCCTCACTGTTGCCCTTTAAATTTTTATAAAAAGAATGATATTCTTTTAGTATAACCCAGGGCATTTTTTTAAGGATTTTTCACTAGGTGGTCAAAAGAAAAATATCTCCTCGAAAACCCGCCCCCACCGCTACACTACCGACATACATGCGCGAGTCTGAAAACATTATATGTTGACTCGGAACATACTGTAGTGTAAGAGAAACGCGTAGAACGGGAGCCAGTTGAAAGGAAGAAGGACGAAAAGAGAAAGTCTTCCGAGTCGAGATATTTTATGAAATTTATACACGTGAACGAGGAAGATTGGTTTGGAGCAAATTAAAGCACCTATTCTACATTTAGTGTTAGTGTAGCAATTTTATGCATTTAATGCAAAAGAATTTTTTTTTTTTCGTAAGGTCGATTTTGAGAAGACGCGTATTTTATTTGATATCTGAATCAACGCGCCTTTTCAACATATGACATGTGTTGCCAACTACTGTACCCTGCTAGACATGACTGACCATACCGGTCAGCTTTTGAATATTGCCATTAAGAACATGATGGTAAATCATGATGTAAATAGCAGCCATGCCAGTCAGTTGATTAATCAATTGACTGGCAGGTGTCTAGCAGGGTATTGTATCGTATTGTGTTGCAGTCAGCTGTTATATATAATAAATAAGAAAAGATAAATTTGGTCCTTTTTTTTTGAGTTTTGGTCCATTTTTGTCAAAAAAAAAACATGCTGTGGCAACCGTCGTTGTGACTGACTGATACCAAAACATTTGCAATAAAACAAGTTATCCCAGGAATAGTTATTTTTCATATCCAACTTATTATATACTTGCCGAAAAATTTTTTAATAAGAAAAAATAAATTTGGTCATTTTTTTTTTGAGTTTTGGTCCATCTTTTGTCAAAAAAAAAAACATGCTGTGGCAACCGTGGTTGTGACTGACTGATACCAAAACATTTGCAATAAAACAAGTAATCCCAGGAATAGTTATTTTTCATATCCAACTTATTATATACTTGCCGAAAAATTTTTTATTATATGCTGACAAAAATCCTCGAGCCCGAGCAGAATTTGTAGAATATATATATGTCACGGAAGTCGTGAGTACCTATGTTCTTTCCCATATAAATCCTCATTGACAGTATATTTGATGAACTATCATTCATTCGTTGATAAATTTCTTCGATTAGCACCAAAAAACTTCATTAGAATTAGCAAGTTATATATTTTTTGACATTTTGGGGAAATCATGTATGTTCAGAAAATTTCTGACATTATTTCAGTTAGGTGTTGTTCACGCATTTTCGAAATTTAGTTGTGGCCAGATTATGACTACTACGTGGCCATTTGGCCACGTTCGTGTTACTTAAAAAATGCCCTGGTATAACCAGTTTTTCGCACATTTTTCTCAAGTCTTTTAGTTTTGCCCCCGCGATAGGCAACGGCTTCGAATAAACCGGTTTGACTTCCATTAAACAACGACGACCTTTTTTTCGGATAGCGTTGTTAAAGCACAGTAATTATCAGCAAAGTAGTGCCGAACAACATTTTTTTAATTATTATAAAAATAATTAAATATTTAAAATAATTAAATTTATTAGTAAATATGAGATGTGTGCTATTCTTACTTTTTTTCAAAAATTGTTGAGCCATATCAACGAATATATCTCATACAAACAGGAACAGCATTAATTTGTTGCCAGCCATAAACATGAATGTGCCACATTCATTTTTCTGGCCCAACTTTATGTGATTGAACTATACATTCATGAAAACGGAATTGCAAATTATTGGGATTTCTATGTAAGGTAGGAAGCTGTAAAGGATCTAAAGGGTAATCCAAAGAAGCTTCTAACACAAAATCGGAAAATTTGCACATTCATGCTTCTGCCTAGCGAGCGACGATATTTAAATTACATATTATATTACTTGGAAATTTTAAAAATAGTTATAGAGTTCTAGCGAATTGTCTTCAACTATTTTTATGTAGTTACCCTGCAGTCAAACCAACTAGTTTAATACTAGAAGAATACTAGTTTGCCAAAAATCCCAACTAATTAGAGTTCTGTCTTTTTCCATATAAGCAACTGGTATTTTTAATATGGCGATATCCAGTTCCGGATTAACCCTCAACGGGGCCCTAGGAAACCATCAATTTCGGGGCCATTTTTTCACGTCCGTGCCCTTCTTTTTTTTCGATTAAAAAATACAAACTTATATCTTTGATACGTATTTTATTGTCACAATGTAATAATATCAATAAAATTACTATCTACATTTTAAACATGTCGGTTTCTACATTTGTTTTCGGCAAATTCATCAATTATATCATAAATATCGATTTTGTTCAATAAATCTGACTCAATGCAAAGTATACCTAACATCTCGAGTCGCTCTTGTAGCGTCGTAGCTCTTTCAGCAGCTTTGATTCTTTTTAATTGCGAGAAGGATCGTTCGGCAGAACAATTTGTGATCATTAATGTTAAAAAAATCCGAAGAGCTTCCATTAGAATCTTATACAAATTACTATGAGTTTTTTGTGCATCAGTTTATCTAGAGTTTACGTATCTCTGGAATTGTTTCATTTCAATGAAAAATTCCCCCAAATCTCTAGAATAAAAACGAACTAAGCTATTTACAGCTTCGTGGAGGTCTCCATCACTTAGAGAAAAGTTGATGAGAAATGCAAATCTCTCTGAAACTTCCATATATACTTTCGCACGTCGTTTGATTTCACTGTGAAGATTGTCGATGATTTCGAGGAAATCGTTTGTCCTAAAATCATCGCCAGGCGAAAATTTTACTTCTGGAGCATTTCCGTCATTAGGTTTTTTTTTCTACGCCAAGTACGTTTTACGATTTCTGTATAACCTACACCAGGTAATAGTTGTTTAGTTTTTTCCTCAGTAATCAGTTTGATTTGACCACACTTTTGTGAAGTACGCGATATTGAAGTATAATTGTACTAGTCCCAAATTAGACTAAATAATGACCATATTAAAATACTGAATATTGGAGTTATTTATTCGACAGTTCAGCGACACGAAAATAACCGAATTTTTTCAAAATTTAAACAACCAAGGCCAGAACAATATTTTTTTTTTCTAATGATAATTAATGTTATTTTTTAATTTTTCTAAATTTGAAAAATTGTATTTTGTTTTTGGAATAGTAAGTAGAAAATTTTTCAGACAACCCGCCATAGCTGCGCTGATAGATCCATTTCGAAGGGTGCTAAGCCTCATCATCAGTACGCTTTAGGCATGCTGCGCTAACCATTTGGCTACAGCATTACAGCAGCTACAGCATACAATTTTTCAAATTTAGAAAAATTAAAAAATAACAATAATTATCATTAGAAAAAAAATTATTGTTCTGGCCTTGAGCTCGAATCGAACCTTGAATCATTTATCAATAGGCCGATAAAAAACAAAAACAATTTTTTAAACAACCAGTGTACATTTTGAGATAATTCGTTTTTATTATTCAATATACTCTCCTTTCACTTCGATACACTTCTTTGCACGCTCATAAAATTTGTCAAATGAGTCGGGAATGTCCTTTTTAGGAACCTTGTCTAGTTCGTCGGTCGTCGCCTTTTGAATGCGGTCAATTGAGTTTTATTTATTTGAGTAAAATTTCCTTTCAGTTCTGATTATATTTGTCTTTCTCGTTCTTCCCCGTTCTTTTCTGGTCTTCCCTACCCCTACTCCGTT
This sequence comes from Eurosta solidaginis, assembly GCF_040869045.1. Lineage (NCBI taxonomy): Eukaryota > Metazoa > Arthropoda > Insecta > Diptera > Tephritidae > Eurosta > Eurosta solidaginis. The sequence goes on from NC_090320.1 coordinate 51,889,597, forward strand.
TTTATCCTTTCCGTCCCTCTCTGTATCTCCAGTCTTCTATCTCTTTCACTGCAATCTTAATTTCCCTCGTCTTTGGCCCTTTCCCCCTTTAAAATTTACTAAACCTCTCATGTCGCTGTTTTTCTTGTTTTGCTTTTGGTCTTTTATTTTGCTTTCTGTCCTTTGCCTTTCCTCCCCATTGCTCTTTTCAGACGGTCATACCTCGGTTTAAAATATCATATGTAAATTTTGGTTCCGATTACGGATGGTTAAGGGGTGTCGACCCCCATGCGATATTGGAAGCTCTATGGAGAAGTTTAAAGAATAAAATAAATATTTTGCCGGGGTGCCTGATACAGCGCACTTTGGTCGTTAATTGAGATGAATAGTAGCCAGTAGCCTAGGTTGTTTCAAGTTCAGGCGCTTTCGAATTTGATCACAAAAGGCTGCGTAGTTTCGGAAATCACATCACACATACATTGTGAAATGAAGTTTTTATGTACATATATAGATTTAAATACTTTTCTAAGCAGAACCATTTCACACTCCAATTTGAACAATTTGAGAGTAGTGGATCTAAGGACATAAAAACTGCTTTTATATTTTAAAATGTGCACCTTTGGCTCTTTCCATAAAAAAGCTCTTAAGTGCTACGGAAATAGGCTGGGAAAAGAGCAAGACTGTTTAAGAGATACGTTTTGTGTCGCGTGATGATAGTGAAGCTACTTGATGTAAGTCATTTCCTTAATTGTTTTCTTTGCTTAAATTGACTGATATGGGGGGTTCATTACACCGTTAGACTAGGCACAACTGAGTATACAAATTCTAGGAAATGTTTGATACGCTGTACATTTGTCTTCAATTCAAGCATTTATTAATGAGATTCTCGTGCCATTTGTTGTTTTTAAGTAAGTGGTCAATTAAAAGTTAATTAGTATTGCTTGTAAGTCATTGCAATAGAATAATATACTCTTCGTATAATTAAAACTAAGATATGTTTATTAAAATGCTACATAAACAAAATGAGAAACAATTTTCAAACTGGAAATAAGAGCTTAATTCTGTACAGACGCCAATCACTAATTCCACGAAACTAAAAAGTCACCAGTTATGATATTTTGCACTTAAGTCAAACGCAAATTTTGCTGCATATGTATCCTGCATATCCTAGTCATCACATTGCGTCCAAAATTCATTCAATAAATACAATTTACCCTCCACATCAGCCTTTCGGAAACGTCTATAAAGATCCACAAACGAAGTTGATATCAAACGCTCCCAAGGTGAAAATGTTTTTATGAAAGCTTTAAACATTTTACCAAATTCTTTTAACAAAACGTTTAATTCATCTGCTAACTCTTTGCGCATGCCGACCCAGCCTACTTTTGCAAGCGCCGCACCGAATTCGGCAGTTACATTTTTGGGTTCAATATTCAAATCAAGAACGGCATCCATAGCACTCTCTAAAACAGAAAAATCAGCTTCGTCATAAAGACCAACCTCAATCTCGTCGATTTCTGTTAAAGCTTCCTGGATTTCTGAAATTTTTTCGTCACTGTCTTTACTCTTTTCGTGTAGTGCTTCCAATTCAGTTAGCAGTTCTTTGAGATGTTGACCTGTAAGACGCACGGAATCCTTTTCATATTTGCTTATGAGTTCTATAGAAAAATCATATAAGCGTTGACGTCTTTGTACTAAATTTAAATGTTTGTTAGACTTTCTGGCACTTTGCTTATTTCTTCTGAGGAATCTTCAATGATTCTGCTTAGTGGATCGGTGTATGTTTATTGGTCGGATTCTGCGGATGTATGCTCGAATGAATTTTATACATCATGCACATATAATGGTACATATTCGTTCAATTCTTGCGAAGAAGAATCACCAACAGCGCGTGCTTCTGTGATCTGTAACGAAAGGTGTAATACGTAATACAAATTTTAATTTTTAATACTATGAAATGCTTAGTGTACCATGTCAAAATATAACAAATTGCGGATTGTATCAAAAATCGCTCCACAGAATAGTACTCGTAGCGCTAGACTATTTAAACCCAGAAGAAGTAAATAGAGGCTGCCGGAGAATGGTGTTCTATCCCCACTTTACTTTACCTTCTGCATATCCACCAGAAAGAGTTAAAATTTTATTCCACAATTGTAGGCCCACCCACTGATGAGCTATGTACTAAACTCGCCTCGCAAAATCTGACATTGGCGCCGACCAAATCATCGGCCACTTTATTTACAACATACATAAAACAAATGTTGACCATATTGGACATCCACGTCGATGGTATTAAGCTACCGACTGTCTTACATCCGAAAATGCTGTGTGTGGCTTTCGATCATACATCTGCAATTGTACCTTAAATCCATACGGCTATAAATATATAACGAACAGAAATCACTGTCATGCCGACGCTAAAACACATTTGCAGCAAAGGTCATCCACGCCGATGGTGGGGTTTAAATTTTGATTTCAAGCTCACCTTCATTACTCATATGATGGCGATTGCAAAGCCGTAAAGCAATCGGTCAGGCGGTTTAGACAGAAATTGATAGTATTAACAGACCTGCTGAACCATCGTACTCAGAACAGAGATATTTGCTAGCAACCTGTGAACATCATTCACAGCACGATGTAAAAATTAGTTAAAGAACAACGGAAGAGACTCGATTTAAAGACAAATGTGACAACAACGGCAAATACAATACTCCATGCCGGTAGCTAAAGAGAAGCATATATTCTAGAGTATAAACCATCTAAGGACCATTTACGTCGAACATCACTTCTTGATTCTGTTAGTGAGGCGTAGTTTCTACATCACCATTGAAAAACAGTAACATTAATCATCGCTCAGGAATTGAACTTAAACCACAAATGAACTTAAACCACAAACCGATAACTCGTCGATGAAAAGTTAGTAACACACTCACACCTTTGATATTGGTACCAAATTTATAACCGCTCGATATCAAATCGATAAGTCGAGTATATACATACATAGCTCTTCTATAACACACCCTTAAAATACCAATACCTGATCTTTCCAGGTTCGTTTCCGGTTATGGTTCCAGTTCTGGGTTAGATACCAGAATCGAGTTCGGCTTTTCCTGTTGTAGCGATTAAGACACCCCTCAAATGCTTTAAAAAGTGTTTTTGATGTTGATGGTACTTTCCCGGACACAGATCCGTAACAAGCACCATTAAGTTACTAGTGCGACACTATCGGCAACGGCCATCACGCCGCCATCCCCTAGTTCTTTTAGGAACCTGTGGACGCCAAACCCTCGCCTGCCAAATATTTGTGTGATATATTCACATTTGTAACAAGATTCCCCTCGCACTAGTGAAACTGACAATTGGGTTGCAGAAGCTGTGAATCGCGCTTTTCAGCACCTCGAATCCCATTCGGGATCGATTTCTTCCCTTTTGTTATTGACTTTCCAACCAGTTAGTAGTTACCTTTTATAGGTAACTTTTGCAGGTTGTTTCACCCCATCCAGGACATGCATCGAATTCTGATGAGTTGAATAGTTAAAAACTATAAATTGCAAATCGCTAATGCGATTACAAGCTGTCCACAATTTTTCCACATTATGGTAATCCCAAATAGCAAATTTAAGGTTATCTAGAAAAAGATGAGATGTAGTCAATTTAAAACTAACTTAATTAGGGTTATTCATAGTCCGCACCAAATACTCAGGCATACTCATACGCTTGCTGTTACCCTGCTAACCATGAGTGGATAAAAATTCGGGTAATCGTATACTGACGCTATCCAAAAAATTGGATAATTTTGTTCGGCGAGGCGCCGATATTATCCATGGTGAAATGGGATATTTCGTGTACGTGTGATCTTCCATCTCTGTCGCACTCATTCAGAAACGCCATATCAAAAATGAATAGCTGAACTGCTCTCAAAATGTCATTTTAAAGAGGCTGCATACTTTTAGGCGCTCCAGAGTTGCCAGCCCGATGATCAAATAACCTATAATGCGAATTGAAAATAACTAAAAAATTGTAAAAACCCCACAAATTAACCAAAAACCGCCCACAAAAGGTCCAAAATTTTTCATTCTATGTTTTTATTAAGAAATTATGGTTTTCAATTTAAAAACACAACAAATTAATTTTATGGGAATATGAATAATATAGATGTATGCATATTTTAGATATTTACAAAAAAAAAATTGTATATCAATCCGCACTACCACTGCACTGTATTCATATAAAGGGCACGAAATTAAAGTAAAATATTTGTTTTATTCACAATTCAAAATAAAGTTACACAAGGTGAATATAATTATTATTTAAAATGAAAACAATGAGAGTGAGAGCCGTGGTGGCTGGCAAGCCACAGCTGAGCTGCACTGCCTGCACTTGGCGCACTGGCCGGGTGTTGCCAGACGGAGGGGGGCGGACTTAGTCCGAAAATTGGATCATGTCTTCAACAAAAATATTAACAAAAATTCGTTTTAATTCATTCATCTATATATTAATACATTTCATTTTTCTTTTGGTTAGTGTTACGTTTGAGTTTTGATTTTGATTTAAAATTAAAATAAATATTGTTTCTTACTTATAATATAGATTTAATTTACTTAGTTATCATTGGCTTAAAAACTAAACTTTCAATTGAATTTAACATGTACTTTTACTTTCAAAATTTAGTTATAATAATTTAAGATAAGTTTTTTATTGAATTAAAAATAAAAATACAGATTTAAACGCCGCAGGTTAACATAATGGTGTCATCCACAAAATCCCCAACTTCCTTATTCTTCCACTTTCGGCATATTTGTCACAGTTTATACCACCTTTTTTGAATTGTTACCTATTCAGTAATAAAAAAATTGTGTTAAACTTCATTAATTTTAGTAGCAATACTATAAAAAATAAGGAATTTAAGTGAAAAAGTCACGTTCCTTGCAACATTACATTATTTGATCTGACATTCGCAACATTTTCGAAATAATATTTAATTGGCTCTATGAAAGCAATTGGATTACCTTTCTTTTGATGCATGTTAACATTTAAAATTCCTTAAGGATCATCAAAAAAAATTACTTTCCTTGCAACTTTACATTATTTGCTCTGACTACATATTAATGTTTCCGAATTTCGCAATATTTAATTGGCTATAAGGAATTTTCCATCAAAAGAAAAGTAATTGCATTACATTTCTTTTGATGCATGTTAACATTTAGAGTTCCTTAAGGATAATCTAAAAAAAATTACTTTCCATCTAAAAAAAAATGACTTTCCCTACAACTTTACATTATTTACCCTGACAACTTGTCAAATAATTTAAATAACTTTCCTTAAGTGAAACAGTCTCCAAACCACTCTGTCACTCACTGCATTAAACATGGGTCGATGCTCCGTTCTTCTCCAGTGCTTTCTTGAACTTGCCTGTAAAAAATTAAGGACATTAAAATTAAGGTCATTAAAAACACTTGATCAGCCAAATCATGACTTTTGCATCAAAAGTTCCACTATAAATTTATTCACATCGAACAAGTAGCAAAATAACTTTATAATCAGGTCGATATTAATACAGAAAATTTTGATTGCATTACAATAATTTGAGGAAATCTTTTAGGTGGAACTTGTGATCACATTGAAGTTAAAATTTGGGTTATAAAGCTAGTGTTTAAGTGTACTGAATGTCCTGCATGCGATGTGTCCCCATATGACACCCACCATCTTTTCAATTGTAATGTGAAAACTACGCATCTAACACTATTCTCCCATGGTCCACACCTGTTGAGACTACCATTTTCCTTTGTCTCCCGTTATATGACTTTGATGACAATTTGTGAATGGCCGTGCTCATTGAATGGGCGATGCATAGTTAATATAACTACAACATGATGCTAGAAGTATCCATAGTGGTTCTGCGTTGGCGGTCGCCTGAAGGCCGCTTAAAAAAAATCACCCTTAGTCTAACATCGAATTGGGAATCAAAATAAAAACCTGAAACCTTTCAGCATTTGTGTGTATACAGCAAAATTAAACCAATTAGAATAACCACTTGCAAAAAACGCTTCCCAAGGCAGTCGGTTCTATGTACCGGAGCGACTCGGGATTTTTCCCGACCAAGGACTGTCATTTCAGTGTGACCCCATTTAATTTGTTTCGTCCCTCCCACAAATTGTCATCCTCCCAGCAGCTCCTTGCAGCAGGACTGCTACATATTCTCTTACTCCGGGAAGGTATCGAACCCAATCCGGGTCCGTCTCCTGACCCCGGTCCTGAGAAATGGTTTTGCTGCATTTGCCAGAAAAGAATCTTTTTAGGACGGTCATACTCTGTTCAGTGTGTCTCGTGCAAGGGATGGTTGCATCGGACAGGTTGTTCTGGGCTTGATCCCAAAACCCGACGTCCACGTAACTTTTATAAATATTTTGTGGCTCCTTGCTGCTCAAGCCCAAGGGCGTCCCGTAGTCTACGCCTAAGCGCCCCTCCACTACCTTACAGTAGCCTCGCTGCTCGCTGCTCAGCAAGCCGCAACAAGTACCCGCTGCTGCTCGCGCCCCACGGCGCCAACAACTCAAAGAGCTGATACCACTCATAACTACTACCTTCGTAGTAGAGCTGGTAGCAATGCTGAGCATCAGCCCCTGCCCCCGTCTTCTTCTCCCCCCCCCCCCCTCTTTTCTGGCAGCAATCGTGCAGGTCAGGGAAACAGACTCTTAGTCCCTACCTCCGTTTGCACCGTCTGCCAGCATAGAATATACAGGTTTGCGACATCCGCTCAATGCAGCTCCTGCCTTGGGTGGTGCCACTTTCCTAGATGTTCTGGTCTCCGCGACGGCAACCCCTCGACGGGTTTCATCGCGCCATGTTGCCAGGTCGCAAACCCAAATCATCCGGGTACCCCAATGCTTGCCCAAGGGCGCCCAGTCCCAAGGCCACAACAGCAATTGCGTCCTGGCCTTCCACAACCTAGGCGTAGTCACCCGTCTCTTACCCCTAGAGTGGCGGCGTCACCCCTCATGCACTTCAGAATTCTGCAGTTAAACTGTAATGTACTAACTGGGAAGATTACGGAGATAGTCGATTTCATGAAGCGGCACAACATCCGCATTGCTGCGATTCAAGAGACTAAACTCACAGCAAGATCTGCATTGCAGACCTGCTCTGGGTATAATGTCCACAGGAAGGACCGCGAGAGCGGAAATGGAGGCGGCCTCGCGTTTATTATACACCACTCTGTGCAATATCATATATTTGATCCTGGCATCGACCGCAGGGACAATGTCTTAGAACGTCAAGGCCAATCTGTCCGGTCAGGCGATGCAAATCTAGAAATCATCAACATCTACATCCCTCCTGTCACCTGTTGCCCCAGTGGATACCGCCCTAAAATGGAGGCCTTACTCACTGGCAACAATCGCATTATCTTAGGCGATTTCAATGCCCATCACGACCTATGGCATTCAAACTTGCGGGCGGACAGTAGGGGTGAGATGTTGGCGGATCAAATAGAAGAAACGACGTTCTGCACAATAAACGGAGACGCCCCCACACTTATGGTAGGAAGCTGTCATAGCTCGCCAGATATCTCAATCGTGAGCGCAGAACTCGTAAACTGCGTCAACTGGCAGCCGATGGTAACATTGGCATCCGACCACCTGCCCATACTTATTTCGTTCGAGCGTACCGCCGACTTCATCGTCACCGAAAAACGCACTTTCATAAACTTCAAAAAAGGAAAGTGGGAAGAATATAAATCTACAACAGACAGCAGCTTTGCTGCCCTCCCTATCCCGACTGATGCCCGCCAAGGGGAGCGTGCCTTCCGTAAGGTCATTGAATCCGCCTCGGCACATTTCATTCCCGCCGGGAGAATTCCCGAAATCCGGCCCCACTTCCCGGCGGAGGCCGCGAGCTTAGCGATGGAACGCCACCTTATAAGACAGCTTGATCCAGGCGACCCCCAAATAAGGGATATAAACCAACGCATCAGATTGCTTGTGGACGAACACAAGCGGGCGAAATGGGAAGAGCACCTAAGAGGTTGTAACCTCTCTACCGGTGTAGGTAAACTTTGGTCCACCGTAAAGTCCCTATCGAATCCGACTAAGCACAAAGACAAAGTTTCCATCGCCTTTGGCGATAAGGTGCTGTCGGATGCGGAAAAATGCGCGAGCGCTTTCTGCCGACAATATATAATGCATCCTACGGTCGACAAAGATAGACGGAGAGCCAATAGACACGCACATAAACACAAATTCAGCGCGTCACCAATCACCATCACCGCTAGAGAGGTTGAGGACGCCATTGGTCTCGCTAAACCATCCAAAGCAGTGGGCCCAGACGGCATAGCCAGGCCGATGCTTAAAAACCTAGGGAAAGAGGGTTTTAAATATTTAGCGCATGTCTTCAACCTGTCTCTCTCCACCTTTGCCATACCCGAGAAATGGAAAATGGCCAGGGTGGTCCCGCTACTAAAGCCTGGGAAACCAGCTAACGTAGGTGAGTCATATCGTCCGATATCTCTCCTATCGCCAGTGGCAAAGACGCTTGAAGCCATTTTGCTCCCTTAATTCCAAGCACATTTGCAGCTAGCCCCTCATCAGCATGGCTTCGGCTTCAGAAAACTCTATAGCACCACCTCCGCGCTAAATGCCATTAGCACCCAGATAAATTGCGGCTTGAATCAATACCCCCACCATAGAACAGTACTCGTAGTGCTAGACCTATCAAAAGCCTTTGATACGGTCAACCATGGCTCATTACTGCAAGACCTGGAAGGGTCTACCCTTCCCCCATGTCTCAAAATGTGGACCGCAAATTATCTGGGTGGTCGGCAGGCATCGGTGCAATTCAGAAACGAAACATCAAAACCAAGGAGAATTAAACAAGGGGTGCCACAGGGTGGTGTTCTATCCCCACTTTTGTTTAATTTCTACATATCTAAGCTACCTTCACCACCGGAAGGAGTCACAATCGTTTCCTACGCCGATGACTGCACAATAATGGCCACAGGCCCAGGCCCAGAGATCGATGAGCTATGCAATAAAATAAACGGCTATCTCCCTGATCTCTCCAGTTTTTTCGCCTCGCGAAACCTGGCATTGTCACCGACTAAATCTTCCGCGACCTTATTTACAACATGGACGCCCCATATGTCGACCATATTGAACATCCACTTCGATGGCACTACGCTACCGACTGTCCTACACGCCAAAATCTTGGGTATGACGTTTGATCAGGATCTATATTTTGGTGCGCACGCAACCGCAATTGTTCCGAGAATTCAGAGCCGTAATAAAATCCTCAAATCCCTTGCTGGCAGTACCTGGGGAAAAGATAAAGAAACGCTCATGACCACATACAAAGCAATTAGCCAGCCGATTACGTGCTACGCTTCACCCATATGGTCGCCAAGCCTAAAAACTACCCACTGGAAGAAACTACAGGCGTGCCAAAATACTGCTCTCAGAATCGCCACCGGCTGTCTTCTTATGTCCCCAGAACACCATCTGCATAATGAGGCGAGAATACTCCCCATCAGGGAGAGAAATGAGATGCTGACCAAACAGTTTCTGTTGAATACCCAGAAACCTGGGCATCCCAACAGACATCTGATTGACGAACCAGCACCGCCTAGGGGCCTAAGGAGTCATCTCCGTAAGCATTTTGAGGAAATACGACACCTGAGAACCCAGCCGTATGAAGCGAAAAAACACAAGCAGGCCCTTGGTGAACTCCATAGACAGGCGTCGGACCTTTATGTCGGGAATTGCCTGGTGAATCCAGTCCAGAAAAATATCCAGAACTCGCGGAAGAGGAACGCATACTCCCCAGGGAAACGCGTGCCACTCTTGCTCAACTTCGTTCTGGATACTGTAACAGGTTAAACTCTTACCTATCCAGAATCAACCCCGACATACAAAATGTATGCCCCGCTTGCAATGTGTCCCCACATGACACCAACCATCTCTTTAATTGTAATGTGGAACCAACACCCCTTTCCTTATGGTCCACCATTGTTGAAACGGCAAGTTTCCTTGGACTCCCGTTAGAGGATATTGATGACAATTTGTGATCGGTCGCGGCTATTAGGTGGGGCGAGCATTGCTACAACAACAACAACAACCACTTGCAAAAGTCATTTCTAACTCAAATCCATGTGAAACCCCAAAAAGTTGGAATGGGGTGAAGCACGGGTAACACAACAAAATACATTTTGGATAAAATAATGACAAAATAATTGACTATTTGCTGTTTCAGCAGTTTGTTTATTATTTTGTCATAACAGCTGATTTGAGCAATCTTACCTCGTGTTCCAATGGTACATGAACCAGATACGGATAGAGATTTAACATGCAAATGCAACAACAATGTACCATTGGAACGCGAGGTTAGTGTTCTCGTAGGCAAGGTGCAGACGAGGCTACGCGTCATCCATCGTGTACGCGTGGATGACGCGTAGCCTTATGTGCGCCTTGCCTAAGTGCGCATAATCCCCTGATAATTCACGAAACACACTTCGGGCTTATTGGGGTAAACGCAATATTTTTGAGGATGGTAATTTACAAGCGATCATCTGCAAGCAGCAAACAATTCAACTTCAAGAGAATCCAAGTTGTTTATTTTGTATAAAAATGTTAAAGAAATAAAATTATGTTACGTTTATTGACACCCGTTTATTTAATACGGAGGCAAAAGCTCGCCTATTACCCTTGAAAGTGGTGGCGTTAAGTATGTTACCCCAAGAAAATACTGTGATGTCATTTATTTGATCCTGTTGGCAAACAAAGAATGTGGACATACATATTAAAAGATACTGTTTGTGAATTAATTTAGGTAATTCTATACAACCGCATGAACCTATAAATACAAGTCCAAAAATATCGGAAGATATATCAAAAGATGCGTCTTTGACCCAGAATGGGAATCCAAAAACGGAAAACAAAAATTGTGAGTTGTTCAAAAGATGGTAATTCTATACGAAAGCATGACACTCTTAATACGTCCAATAATATCGGGAAGGGTGTCAAAAAACGCTGGCCAGTCCCCCAAAGGGGTGCAATCAAAATTTAATCCGTGCAAAATCCCTTTGTACACAAAATTATTTCCTGTGTACACCAACATTACAACGACCACACGAAAAGTTGCAATTTCTTTTGCAAGTATCTCTTCACAGACTCAAAATTTGTGTTTTTACATTCGCGTTTTTGGGTCCAGGACGCATATTTTGCTACATCGGTTTGGAGGCCAAAACTAAAACGTGCAAACCACTTATGTTCACAATTTTTTTTTTGTGGGTATTCCAACATTACAACACCCACATGAAAATCACCATCTTCAATTGCAAATATCTCCGGACGGAGATAACATTTTTCTTTTCCGCCTTCGGATTATTGTTGTCGAGGTTAATACGCGTCTTTTGACACGTCTTGGACGCGTATTAGCAGTGTCAATCTGTCGTACATAATTACCAAAAGATGCGTCTTGGACCCAGAATGCGAATCCGAAAACGGAAAACAAAAATTTTGAGTCGTTGAAATGATGCCAATTCTATACGAAAGCATAACACTCTTAATTCACGTCCAAAAATATCGGGAAGGGTGTCAAAAAACGCTGGCCGGTCCCCCAATGGGGTGCAATCAAAATTTAATCCGTGCAAAAAATCCCTTTTTACACAAAATTATTTCCTGTGTACACCAACATTACAACAACCACACAAAAAGTTGCAATTTATTTTGCAAGTATCTCTTCACAGACTCAAAATTTGTGTTTTTATATTCGCGTTTCTGGGTCCAAAACGCATATTTTGATACATCTCCCGATATTTTTGGACGTTTATTTAGAGTTTGGTTGTTGTTGTAGCACTGATTTATTTAGAGTGTAGAATTACCTAAATTAATTAACATACATATCTTTAAATATGCCAACATTCTTTTTCTTTGCCAACAAGATCATAAACAAATGACACCATAGTATCTGCTTGTTAACCCATGCAGACTAACACTTTCGAGGGTGGTATAAAAAGGCGAGCGTTTCCTCCCGTATTAAATAAGCGGAACATAATAGATATTTATTTAAAATTTTTATAAAAAAAACAACAATTTTCTTGAGCTCACAACTGCCAGAATTAGTCTAAAAATATCGGGAGAGGTGTCAAGAGACGCCTTTGAACTCAGAACAACGAAACTGAATGCGGAAATTGAAAATTTTATATCTGTGCAGAGATATTTTTAGTTAAAGTTGGCATTTTTCATGTGATTATTGTAATGTTGTTGTTCACAGGAAAACATTTTATGTACAAAAGGAATTTGCACTGATTTAATTTTGATTCCACCTCCTTGGTGGTAATTTTTTATAAGCGCGGCCGAAGGCCAAAATTCTATGGATCACACCGCTGGTTTCGGAGGGTGCAGGGGTCATTTTTCGGGTTTTCGTTAACACATTTTGGGTAACTGCAAATATCTCTGCACAGATATAAAATTTTCAATTTCCACTTTCAGATTCGTTTTTCTGAGTTCAAAGCGTTTCTATTGACACCTCTCCCGATATATTTTGACTAGTTTTAGGAGTTGTGTGCTAAAGAAAAGAATTACAAGCAAAAATTGTGCCATCAAACATATGTATGTATTTAACTACATACCCATATTATGGTGATCAAAAACAAAGTCAGTCCTGCGTTGGATGGTCAAAACTTCAACTAATTTGGCTATCACCATAATACCCGCATTTATTCAGAACGATTCATATTATGACGACACCAAACAATATTCCTGATCTCTATCAGGTCCATAATATGTAACACTGATTTGGTATCTTCATAATAAGGGTAAGTTCTGCAATATATTTCCAAACTTGCACTGCTACAACAACAAAAAAGTTAGTTATACTAAAATACCTAAACATTTACTTACCTCGGATAATCCAACGTGGAAGTGACGTCTTGTAGAAGCCCTTTTGTGGCTGATGAAACCTGGTTTTTTTTTTTTGAACGTTCGCCCGTTTTTCTTTAGCGAATCCCGAATTATTGCGCGAAAATAATGTCGCACACTTTTCTGTTATATTTTTTTTTTATTTTTAATGTTCTTACTCACTTGAATACTTGTAAAATTCATTTTTATTAAATTCTTTCGCAATGAGACGCGTTTTGCTTAAAAAATTTACATAAATGGTGTCGAAATCTGTAGTATCTTATTGTTTCATTCGCACATCTTAGAAATTTACCACAATTATGAAAAATGTCCAACAAATGTGAGTTGGTGTTAGTTGTGCCCAAAAAGAAATTGAGATAGTATTGGTTTTTGAGGTGAACATAGCAAAATGTGGTTAGCCATGGTTAGCAGGGTACTTTATTCAAAATATTTTTTAGCTAACGTGCACAGGGAGCTCTGGTTTCGCCAATAAATGTAGGTATATGCGTATCATTATTTCTTAGGCAACGACCCTGTAAGAACACAATCGATTATATACCAGGGATTACATTGACTTTATTTAAGAGTTTTTTGAATGGAATTTGCAATTATATTTGAGCACAAGTGTTAGTTTTCTCTTGTTTGGTGTATTCTCTTTAACTTAAATAATTTTCATTTCGAATATGCTAAGTTTAACAAATTTTCTTCTAATACATATGCTTAATCTGACTTTCGTATCTTTCAGGGAAATGACACTGCTTCGTAGAGAACAGAGAGCTATAGGATACCGCTCTTAACGATCATAATTTAATTTTATGAAGGTTTCACTTCTACAGGGTGTAACTTCTTTTTCATTTCTCATTCCTTCCATTTTTCATTTCTTGGTTTTTGTAGTTGTAATTTTCTATTTTTCTTAGTTAATGATTTGGTAATCTTTCGATTAGAACATTTTAACATGTTTCAGTTTATATTCTCAAGATCCAGTTTGGACCAGATGAAGTTTTTATGTAGTTAATCGAGACTTTGGTTTATCAACGCTTAACTTACCTGAACTGCTGCGCATGCGAAAAAGACAACAAATATGCCCCAAAACTCAGCCATTGTTTCTTATTATTTGTTGTTATCCCAAGTGTGTACTTTCAAGGGATAAATACATTTGATGACTGAATTGTTCACTATAAGCGCTCAATTTTATAACGCTAATTTTCTATATAATTTTGGATTTATGCCTATACATTGGGGTGGGTCGATTTGTATGGACGTAAGTTAACCGATATCGCGCCATCAATTTCTCGATAGGATTTGGGCTCAGGAAAAAAAGTTCCACTACGCATACCCAAAGAAAATAATTTTCGAGCCTACGAAATTTCATTTTTAAACGGTTTTATTTAGGTTGACTTGACAGGCTGCACAGCCAGCGCGAATTTTTTAATTAAAATTTAAGTAACTTCCCGATAAGCTACAAGCTTGAAACTTGGAATATAGTTCAGAACCCGATGACAATGCAATAATAAGAAATAATCGCCGCTAGGTGGCGCAAGGATCGAGATATTCACAAAAATCGTATTTGTGGTCCGATTTGGCTCATATTTGGAAATCATATTTGACATACAGAAATAGAAACCGCTTTAGTAAAATAAAATAAATAAAAAACAAGTAAGGACGGGACTGTCTTCGGCTTTCATGAATGGGGCTGAACAATAATCTTACCCCATTCGTAATCTCCAAATAATACGCTGTATAAGATAAGAAATATATAGTGAACAGATGTACATACCTAGACAATTTTAAGATAAATATAAAAAATGGCAAAAAAAACCTCTTATCTGAACGATCGGTTGTATGGGATATATATTATATATAGCTCCAATCGAAATGATTTTAACAGGAAATTTTCTATGATATATTAGAATATATATCACCAAGTTTCACGTTTTTATATTGGAAACTAAGAGAGAAATGGCCAAAAATCTTTCTATCTGAACGATCGGTTGTATGGGATATAACTATCTATAGCTCTGATCAAAGTAATTTTTTCAGGATATATATTCTATGATATATTAGAATATATATCACTGAGTTTTACGTTTATACTTTCTTAATTGAGGCAGGAATGACCAAAATCCCGTTATCTGAACGATCGGTTTTTTTATTTTTTATATGTTATAGTGGTCCGATCCTACCGGATCCGACAAATGTCTAATATAATACAAAAATACATCCTCTTGCCAAATTTCACTGAGATATATCAAAATTTGAGGGACTAGCTTGCAGACAGACGGACGGACAGACGGACATGGCTATATCAACTCAGCTCTTCGCCCTGATCAATTCGGTATACTTAGTGGTGAGTCTATCTTCTATATTTCTCAACGTTACAAACATCAGACCAAAGTTAATATAACATTTCATATTCATGAAAGGTATAAAATTTTTTAAGTTAAACGGCTTTATTGAAAGCAATACTTACATTAAGTAATAATAATACTAAAAGATAGAAAATAAAATAATTAAAAAACGAATTTTAAGTTAAACGGTTTTATTGAAAACAATACTTAAATTAAGTAGTAACAATACTAAAAGATAGAAAATAATTAGATAGGTCCTAGGTACTAGTCATCACACTCCTAATCAATCTAGGCTGTTTGTCAGACAATTAAATAAAAGCGTTGAGAGCGTGAATTTTCTAAACAGGCATAGCATAACCTGATTAAGGTTTAGTTGGTCTTATTTACGACTATCAATAGAAATTTGACGGGTCCAACGCTTTTATTTAATTGTCTGATCAACGCCCTAGATTGATGAGGATTTTGATGACTAGTACCTGGGACCTACCTAATTATTTTCTATCTGTTAGTATTACTACTACTTAATGTAAGTATTGTTTTAAATAAAAACGTTTAACTTAAAAGTTTTTTTTAATTATTATTTTTTTTTTTTACTTTTTTTCGACATTGATTTTTAAGGTTTTTTTCATGACCCACAAAAGAAATATTTTTGTTTTTCAAAAAACTTATCGCCAACGTTTTTAGCGGACATTTTTGGGTCGAAGAGGGTATACATGAAAATTTTTTTAGTAGGTTATGAAAAAAACCTTAAAATTCAATGTCGAAAAAAAGTAAAAAAAATAAAATTTCGCAGGCTCGAAAATTATTATTTTTTGGGTATGCGTAGTGGAACTTTTTTTCATGAGCCCAAATCCTATCGAGAAATCGATGGCGCGATATCGGTTAATAAATCGACCCAGTCTAATATACATACATTTATGTCCGTACATAGCGCCATTTTTAGAGAAATTTAATAACTTAGTCGTAAAATCAAGGCAACTCTTTATCATTTCCATGTAATTTGTAATATTCCGTATGAACATTAATAAAAAGAAAACAAGTTTTGTGCTAATAAAAAAAGCTTCTTACCACTAAATACTCATTTATCATATAACGTCTTTCCATTCATTATCAGTAGTCATCTAAGTACAAAGTAGGCACAACTATTTCCCGTTCATTTGTTATTCACATTCTCTTATCATGAATTTACAAATCTCCTGACAGTAACTGTAAGGCGTTAAAAATCGTTTTTCCTTTAGGTAAGCCATACTAAAGCAGTTTGAATAAAAAAAAAATTTATAAATCTTCATAAGGGCCCAACCTACTTTGTTGATACCCCTCTGGAAGTCCCCTAAGAATCGCTTTCAGGGAACACAAATGTTTCGCAGTAGTTGAGTGATAACTTTCTGAACGCGTCGCTGAGTAGTTACAATCCACTCACTCAACGGTTGGAATTCGAACTCAAATTACTAAGCAGAAATGTTTTTCGCTACATTTGCTAAACGCATTTATACAGCTGTCTGGCAGTATAAAAATGAGTTGGGTATATGCAAACAAATTTGGATATCATTTTTGGGTTGAATGCAGCCGAAATCGACATGAAACGCCTAGGACTTTGCGAAGTTGTTGTGGTTTTAAAATTAAAAAACATGCGATGACTATCAAATCAGTTTAAAAATTCTAATGGGAACGACTGACAACAGTCAAGCGGAATGGTGGACTTTGTCGAAAGCGTAAGGTAGAGAAAGATTGGTCTTCGCTTGATCATTTGAATGGTCGTCAGCGTCTAAAGCGCTCTGTTGGGCTAGGCCAATTCGCCTAGTAGAGTAAAGGTTCAAAATATGATTGCTTTTAAAATGAAGACTTTACTGACTATACGCTATAATTTATGATACTTCCAAAAAAGTTTCAGTTTGTGCAGAACTTATTTTCCAGGTTTAAAACTAATTATTTTTATTTGGCTTAGTTTAAGGCGAATTTTCTTAAAAATCTCAGTACGTTAAAAATTAATTCATATTTATTAAATTGAGTTCTTCTCATGTGGTCCGCATTCACACAAAATATAATATAAATCCTTTTGAACCGATTTTCCTTCAGCGTAATTTGAAAAGGAACGCAGATTTGGATCATTTTTGACATTTGGATTTGAAACAGCACTAACCGTATTACTAATCGAACTAGGACGAGGAAGCGCTTCAGTCAGCTAAGGAAAGAGGTTAAAGGAGTAAATGAGGGGATTCAAAATAAGTAAATACTTTCTATTAGTTTCGTTAATATTTACCTCCAATGACAGGCGGAAGCACATCACACGCGCTAAAATGCACAATTTTGACATTTTATTTAAAATTTTTTTGATTATTTGGACACAAGAGCTTAAACTTGATCCTATGATTGGCAGCTGAGTTGAAGTAAAGCGATGTCGAATAAATTTAGCTTTTTATACCAATGCACTTACAGCAAATGGTGTTAGGTTTTCTAATTTTTTCATCAGAACTTATCAGTTAAATCTGCATACCTTACATTAGCGGAGAGTGATTGAGAAAGTGCAATCAATAAAATATTACATATTTTGTTTTTAAGACAAAATTCAGCGAATAAAGGTTTATCAGCTGAGTATGCAATAATAATTTGAAAATCCAGGTTTTATGTGCTTACGAAATTTTATTAATCCCAGTAGTGCTATCGCACATACAAGTATCAGTGCCATGCTACGAGGTGTATCGCCGAAGACGCCTACGAAACAAAAACCAAATATTTGTTGAAAATTATAAATTGAATTATTAGGTTGCAAGGTTGAACTGGCCAGCCATGATGACCTCAAATGGAGTGAATGAGTCCGTAGCGTTACCAGAAGTTTGTTTAACGACCAAACTGAAAACCCTTTTCAAACAACAGGACCCATGTTATAAAATAACTCTCTCCTCTTGATAAATACTAGAAACTTTCTAGGACCTATGCCACTAGCTGCTTCTTGGTCTGTCAGCTGTATCACTTCTAATAGCTGGAGTTTTAGCCTGGCAAGCGCAGGCAAGCCCCGGGTCCGGGGTTTCTGAGGGGGTCCGCGATTTAGAGGTACTACGACATTTTTTTTAATTCAGGGGAGTCTTTAGTTGTTCCATGTGCAATTTTTAAGCCGAATTTCAAAAGCAACGAAAATCTGCATTTCGTTTTAATATTATAGTGAAGTGTGAAAAATAACAATCTATATACATATGTATTTAAAAAGAAATGCTAAAATGTGTGTTAGTTGGTCGCCGGAGTTTGAAGAGATGCGTTAGTCGATTTTGTTCAAACTTTCACACAAGTTGTGTAAACCTCACGTGGTGGTTACTACATAGGCTTGGTTGCGATCGACGTACAGGGTCTCGAGATATAGGCCGAAACGTGGACCCGAGTACCCCTAGAATGTGTTTATACAATATAGATATCAAATGAAAGCTGTTGATGAGTGCTTTAGTACAGAGTATTATATTATCCAGAGACGGACTGGGACTGGGACTGGGACTGAGACTCGTAGTGGGACTGGGACTGGGACTGAGACTCGTAGTGGGACTGGGACTGGGACTGGACTAAAATAGATAAAATAGATAGAATGCGACGAAGATGGAGATAGATGAAGCGAAAAAGGCGGAGGGAGGAGTGAATAAATGGATTAGGAAAAATTGAAGAGGGGGAGGGCAGAGTCAGACGGATAAAGCTTATTAAAATGTATGCAGATAGGCCAAATTTAGGGCAGGACAACGTCTGCCGGG
Source organism: Eurosta solidaginis (assembly GCF_040869045.1). NCBI lineage: Eukaryota > Metazoa > Arthropoda > Insecta > Diptera > Tephritidae > Eurosta > Eurosta solidaginis. Next base: position 51,908,545 of record NC_090320.1, read on the forward strand.
TCTTCTAGTTGTTATATATAACAAATTGATAAATATGAGAACACATGTGTGCATACTTAAAGAGTGACAAATATGAAATGACTGGGATATTTTTAAATACTAACTGCACGGCGGCCACCGCGGTGTGATGGTAGCGTGATCCGCCTATCACACCGTATGCCCTGGGTTCAACTCCCGGGCAAAGCAACATCAAAATTTTAGAAATAAGGTTTTTCAATTAGAAGAAAATTTTTCTAAGCGGGGTTGCCCCTCGGCAGTGTTTGGCAAGCGCTCCGGGTGTATTTCTGCCATGAAAAGCTCTCAGTGAAAACTCATCTGCCTTGCAGATGCCGTTCGGAGTCGGCATAAAACATGTAGGTCCCGTCCGGTCAATTTGTAGGGAAAATCAAGAGGAGCACGACGCAAATTGGAAGAGAAGCTCGGCCTTAGATCTCTTCGGAGGTTATCGCGCCTTAAATTTATTTAATTTAACTGCACGGTAAATGAAAAACGGAAAATTTTTGTTTAAATTTTGAACTTTTTGGTCGTTTTGACAAATTTTATTTTCGTTCTAAATTCAAACTTTGCAAGTTTAAAAGGAAACGAGCTCATATGACTGCTTTTGAAATGAAATATTTTCGTTTAAATTGTAGTCCAGAAAATTTCTAATTTTCAAACCAAGAAAAACTAATATTAAAATATTTGGTTTAGATTAGGGCTTACGATTTCTTCTCGAAGATTTTCGAAACCTGACAAATCGAGAACTCAACTTCTCGCGAGATTCTCGTGGCTCGAAGTACTCGTAAATATCGCGAGCTTCTCGACATAAACCTAATTGCTGTATGGACAGTATTTATACACTTGGTTTTTTTTTAATTGTAAATTTTTTGTTGATTCTATTGCTTTCTAATGACATCTAACTCAAAACATATTTATTATACATATAATTTTGGTCACAATATTTTATTTTTTTAACGAGACATCGATAATACGTCTTCTCGCGAGATTCTCGAATCTCGAAATACTCGTCATACTCGCGAGCGTCTCGACTTTCAATTCAGTCGCTGCATTAGCAGTATTCTATACATTTCGGTGTTTTTTAGTTGTGGTTTTGTGAAAATTTTCGCTTGTGCTCCCAAAGAAATCGCAAGCTCTATATAAAACAGCCGATGAATCGATTAAGTTGAAGGTCGAGACGCTCGCGAGCCTTACGAGTAATTCGAGATTCGAGAATCTCGCGAGAAGGCGAGACTCGCGAGAAATCTCTTCTCGCACAAGTTCGAGAAATCGCAAGCTCTAGTTTCCAAAAATTCCAAAAATGGTCCATATTGTAAACCAAAGAATCTAGAGCTAAAAATATACGGTTTAAATTTATATGTTCAAACAAAAAAAAACCCCTCAATTCTAAAAGCATCTGCCACTGCAATGAAACGCAATAGTTATTAAAAATACAAAACTATTTTATTTACCAGTTTGTTCAATATATGTGAACCGGTCTAAGAAAAGGTGGCTTATGACTAAAAAAAGAAATTGCGAGAATCAGCTGTTAACAGCTGTTTTTTTTTGCGAGAAACAGTTGTTAACAGCTGTTTTTTTGAGTCATAAGTCACCTTTTCATAGATCGGGTCACATATTGTTTTTTACTAAATTTATTTTTCGCAAACAAAATTACCAGGTCTAGAAAATTTATTCTCAACAAATCAAACATCTTCATTTCGCTCCATTTTTCACAACAGGAATGTGGGTAGAACTTTGTGGTTTTAATTTTAAACCAGTCATTGGTCTAAAATTAAAACACAAAAATGCTAAATATTTATTTATTTATTTATTTATTTATTATTAGTTCCTAGTTTAGAATGTTTAGGTTTCAATTTCAAACCACTTATTAAAAATAATAATAATACAAAGCTTTAAAGCTTTCGCAACCCAATTGTCAACCCCACCTAAAAGAAAAAAAAGTAGAACAAAAAAGCTTAAAATCAGTGGTAACTTTGCTAGGTTTAGAAAATTAACTAACACTTTAAACCGTGTACTACTTAGCCTGAATTATTTTTGATAAGCCCTCTTTTTAAACGGTTTTATTTAGTTTGACTTGACAGGCTGGTTGGGCGGCACGAATTTTGTAATTGAAATTTAAGTAACTTCCCGATAAGCTACAAGCTTGATCAGACAATTAAGTAAAACCGTTGGACGCGTCAAATTTCTATTGATAGTCATATATAAGACCAACTGAACCTTAATAAAGCTATTATACGCCTCACATTTTTAGAAAATTCCCTAAATTGATGAGAAGTGTGATGACTTAGTACCTAGGACCTACCTAATTATTTTATAGCTTTTAGTATTATTACTACTTCATGTAAGTATTGTTTTCAATAAAACCGTTTCACTAAAATTTTTTTTTAAATTATTTTATTTTAAAAAGTAAATAACTTTCCTGTTTGGAAATAAACCCTTCACATCTAGCTGCCCAAGTTTACTTACTTACTTAATTGGTGGTTAACAGATTACACGGCATTGGTCATACCAAGGCAATGGTCATACCAAGGGAATTTAAATCTTTTTGAACCTGGTCTTTACAGCGGAGTACGACCGCGAGTTCCGAAATAATTTCTTAGCCGGAGCAACATTTTTCATTGGCCTACCAGCGCAGCGGCCTGACTTGTTACAAAATGGCTAATAATGACGATGTTAAAGTTGAAGAAAAAGCACTGCTCCCAAAAAAAGTGTAACAAAAAGTATAATTATCGAATACCACTTATTTTAAATGATTACTGGGTATATGATGTTCAAATGAAAAACAAGTTAGACTTTCTTTTTGTTGTAATAGCGCGATAAGCGGGAACATTTATTTATGCCACTACTTATTAGGTGTAAAATTGGGCGCACGCATATACAAACAAGTCAAGATTGTAGTACCACAGTACAACCAAATTAAAAAATTGTCTTGCAACAGAGTACCTAATCATGATATTCTTCATAAAACGGACTTCGTACGGTTCCATTGTGTACAAAACAAGTGTGACATCTTGTCCGTCAACTGCCTGACAGGATGTTCAAGATGGCTACTTTTTCGCGTTTTGGCAGCATTTTGACAGTATGTACAATATCGCGGCGCAAATGGGCGGCAAACTTCAGCGGGTGACAGAAAGAGGATGAGACCACGATAGTCACTTTAAAAAACAGATGATCGGCTCTTTTTGCGTCTAAGCTGAAGATATTACACGTGTCTTATCCACAATGATCCTATTCGCTGAACATACTTATAGGCCTTCTAGGCTTAGTTATTATACTCAGCGTGCTTTGCACACAGAGTATTTTAACTTTGATTGGATAACGGTTGGTTGTACAGGTATAAAGGAATCGAGATAGATATAGACTTCCATATATCTAAATCATCAGCATCGAAAAAAAAATTTGATTGAGCCATGTCCGTCCATCCGTCCGTCTGTCCGTTAATATGATAACTTGAGTAAATATTGAGATATCTTCACCAAATTTGGTAGACGAGGTTATCTGGACACAGAATAGATTGGTAGTGAAAACGACAGAAATCGGATGATAACCACGCCCACATTTTATATGTATAACATTTTGGAAACACAAAAAACCTGATTATCTAGTAAATAATACACCGAAAATGTTGAAATTTGACGTGTGGACTAATATCGAGACTCTTCATAATTGAAAGAAGTTTTTAAAATTGGCGTGGTACAGCCCACTTGTGACAAAATCAATTTTACAAATATTAATAATCATAAATCAAAAATGGTTGAACCCAGCGTGACAAAATTCGGCAGAGAGGTTGCCTTTACGATAAGGAATTCTTTGAAGAAAAATTTATGAAATCGGTTAAGGACCACGCCCACTTTTATATAAAACATTTTTAAAAGGGTCGTGGACGAATAAAATAAGCTATATCTTTGCAAAAAAGAGCTTTATATAAATGGTATTTCATTCCCCAAGTGGATTTATAACAATAAATAGGAAAAACTTCAAATTTAAAAAAATTTTTATGACTAAGCAATTTTCTATGTTTCGGGAGCCATAACTCGAAGAAAATTTTACATATCGTAACAAAATTGGGTACATATATTTTCCTTAAACAGGAAATATTTCTAGAAAAAAATGGGCGAGATCGGCTAAAGACCACGGCAACTTAGATATAAAACAAGTTTAAAAGGCTCGTACACTAGAATAATAAGCTGTAACTTAGCAAAAAATTGATTTAAATCAATGATATTTCACTTATCAAGTTTTACTGTAGGGGGAAATGAGGAGACATTTTTCTTTTAAACGGGCAGTGCCACGTGTTATGTAGAAAAGTAATTTCTCTGAAATGAAATGTAAAATTGAAGCTCAAGCTTAGTATATAATGTTCAGTTACACCCGAACTTATACAACTTTACTTGTTTTTTATTTAGAGTTAAAGATTAATGGGTGACAAGAGCTCTTCAGGCAAGCTCATGAAGAGTCACGACTACACCCTAAGAAATGGTGCTAGTAAAATCAACAAATCGGTTCTGTTGTTCTTGACTTAACGGAGATTCGGTGAAATTGATCGAATTATGGCTAATTCGACCGAGTTCTTTGTCAAGCGAACACATTAATTTAGTCATTTCAACAGAAGAGAAATTGTCGCTCTTATGTTAACAAAATTCTGTAAAATTGACAGATTGCTAATCAATCTGACTGATTTTTTTGTTAACACAACTGATTTCACTGGTCATTTCAACAGTCAATACATGAGCAAATTTCAAAAAGAATTTTACGCTCACTGCGCTCTCTACTTTGTACTTATGTATGCTGTGTACTATATGTATGCACATATTTACGTATGTATATGGTGGCCGCCGTGGTGTGATGGTAGCGTGCTCCGCCTACCACACCGAAGACCCTGGGTTCACACCCCGGGAAAAGCAACATACAAATTTTAGAAATAAGGTTTTTCAATTATAACAAAATTTTCCTAAGCGGGGTCGCCCCTCGGCACTGTTCGGCAAGCACTCCGAATGTATTTCTGCCATGAAAAGATCTCAGTGAAAGCTCATCTGCCTTGCAAATGCCGCAACATAGGTACTTTCGTACAAAGCTGTCGCAACAACTTTTTTTGGTTCACTTGACTACTAAAACGGTCAATTACGAATCAACGATTTGTGCGCATTTGATTTAACATCTTGTTGCGATAGATAAAAATTGACAGAAATTTCGGTTGATTTTACCAGCCTTTTCCTTTCAGTGTACGGTGTCCTAGAAAATATTGCTCACTGTACAGAGCTTAACATCTCATACTTCAGCTCTCCACTATTAGTCCCTTCATAGTTGAGTGGCTCCATAAGTGAAAACGCCGCCTTTACGCAGCAACACGTACCAAATTTTCTGATGGCTTCAGAAAAATGTGATAAACGCATGGAAGGAGTTTCGAAGTGTTAAGACGAAATGTTACTTATATTATAAGCACCAACATCTCCTTAGGCACAAAAACTTTTACTCATTACGATTCTCTATAAAGATTAAAGGCGCCTTGTGAAAAACTTTGAAATTAAATAACAAAAAAAAAAACAAAAAACAAAAAAAACTGCGCCTATTGGAATATGCGTTTTTTTTCAGAAGAAGTAATCTACAAGTGTCTGCACACGGTGAGTCTGACTCGCGAGTCATCTGTGTACGTGTTGACTCGCCGTCAAAATCAATTGCTCTGATACCCTACTATTTAGTTAATTTCTGCACAAAACATTGAATGCCATAAAATTATACACGATACCTTTGACTGAGTATGAGTACCAACATCGATACTCTGATCCGACTATTTTATATGAGTACCGGTATCGATACTTTATCTAAATGTTCTATCGCTTCCTATATGCGATGTCGCTTTTAAGAAAAAATACCATGCTTACTTTGATGCAAAATTCTTGTTGTACAGTGTATTAAGTCATAAAATACGCAAACAGTAAAATTACAAATGGATTCTCAGCAACTTAAGAATTTAGGAATCCCAAGTGTATATTTTTCATCGGGCGCATAAATAACTCTTACAACCGTAATAAAAGGTACTTCATTTTATTAATTTAATCATTAGAATTTTACATTTCTTATTGCAAAGAATTGCCTGTAAAAAAAAAATTTCTTTTCAAACAAAAACAAATAAACACAGAGGCACAAATCATGAGGAGATTTCAACAATTATTTCTATTAGTATGTGTTCTTCTGATGTTGCAGGTATTAAATTAAGAAACAAAAAAATTTAAAATTAATTGTTTTTTTTTTAGTTTAACAGCTAATCGAATCACGCCCGCAAATAGAAATAACAATTTCCACGCACGCAAGTGTGACGGCAACATTATGGATCTCTTATACGAATAGTTCGGGGACCTTTGAAAATACAGCGACTGCAAGTGCCGTACAAAATAATATATATAATATTTTGTTATCGTGATAAGCGTTGTATAAATAATATAAAACGCAAGTGATTTTAGTAAAGCAAGAATAGAAATAATAGTGCATATAGAACTCATCTCACTGATAACACTTGATCACAAATTCCAATTTTTTTCTGCACCAGAGACGCCATTATGAAATTCCTATGTAAAATCACCCCCTGATTTCGAAAATCAAGGTTATGTTTAATTCTATGGAAACGTTTTTTAGATATTTATTAATAACGGGGTTTTCCAAAAAAAAAAAAAAAAAAAATTGGATCCACTTAATTATAAGCATTCAAGTAAATATATCCATTTAATACTTAAGTACCCTACTGGTACATATGTGTTAATATTCACTAACTAAATGATATACGAATACTAACACATATGTACCAGTAGGGTAATTAAATATTAAATGGATATATTTACTTGAATGCTCATAACTTTTGTATTAGTCCATCGATTTTGTTGAATGAGAGCTTATTTTTTTCCAATAAAACAGAGCTTACAGAGAAAAAAAAAATCTGCAAAAAAATAAAAAGTTTTTGAGATCCTTCCTCGCAAAATACAATTTTTTTTATATATTTACAAAAAAAATGGAAAAAATCCGTAATGATTGTTCGTTATATGATTGATTTGGGACAAATATTTGCTTAGTTATTTAATATGAATTTGGAGCTTTTAGGCCGATTTAACTAAATAAAACAAGTTTATTTTTTTTTATTTCCGACGCGTTTCGACACATTTTTGTTTCTTCCTCAGGGAATCTATTTATTAAATACGAAAAACATATATGTTACAAATCCAGTAATTGGTACTAATGTTGAATATTAAATCACTTACATTGTTTAAACCAGTGGTTTTTGTCACATTTCTTTAAAAATATAAGTACACATATTAATAACAAACAAATAAGAACAATAATTAAAAATCACACCGACATTTACTACATTAAAATACCGTCTATTAACATTAAAAACAATATTGCAATTGTCATCTCCAGACATCGTTTCTTATTGACGTCGCATAGGCAAAATTAATATTATCAACGTTCTCTTTAAAGTTAATCGTTGTTGGTAGTTTTTGTTGCATGCGCAGTCCCTCTAGTGTCATCCTTCTACGCGTTCTCTTCTCCATATCCAGTATTGTTGCGTTGTCAAAATCAGCTGTGTGTTTCTTTTCCGTAAGGTTTTGGGCCTGTGCTGTGTTGCTTTTGTTGTTTTTTGCATCTAGTTTATGTTCCTTTATTCTCGTTCCTAGTGACCTTTTTATTGTGCCGATATAAACTTTGTTACATTTCTCTCCTTCGTTGCCATGACATCGAATTTCGTAAACTACGTTATGTAGTTTTTCCTTTTCAATTTTGTCCCTTGTTTTTGTGTATATGCTTTTTAATGTATGATTTGGTTTATGTGCATAGCTTGTGTTACTGCTTGGTATGATTTTGTGTAATGTTTTGTTGTCTGTTAGGTGTGGTATGTATGTAACGCCAATGTATGTTTTTTGGTATTTTCGCTATTTGCTGTGTTCAGGTTCTTGTGTTTGTTTTTGTTTATTGCTATTTGTATTAAATTTTCTATTGTATTGACTGGATAACCATTTTTGCGTAATATGTTTATCACTTTCTCTCTGTTGTGATTTATGAACTCCTGGTCGCTCAAGGTGTAAATTTTCGATATAAAATTGATTGTTCGTTATCTTTGAATCTGCAGGGCCTAGCAAAAAGTGTTGTATGCACAGTTTAAAAAAATTGTATTACCTTTTAAAGGCTTTAAACCGTTTTGGAATTGCTCAATTCGTTCTTGAGATACATATGATTAAGTGGACCCAAATTTTTTTTTTTTTTTTGGGTAAAAACCGTTATTCGTAAATATCTCAAAAACGTTACCATAGAATTAAAAATAACCTTGATTTTCGAAATCAGGGGGTGATTTTACATAGGAATTTCATAATGGCGTCTTTGGTTCATTTTGGTTGTAAACCAGTGTAATTTTAATGATAACAATTTGCACGATTAATTATTTTTTATTTTTTTTTTGGTTTATTGCTGGTTTTAAACCTTGTAATAATACTTTTAAAACCCCTAAATAATTGTAAGCATGTTCTAAGAAATCTTGGTTTTAATTTTAGTCCAGACATATATATATACAAATAGAATTTTCGTTGGAAAGTTTAAAATTAGCACCAACAAGTTTTATCCGTACCGCGTTTTTAAACTTTTTGTCTATATTAATAACTATAAGAGTATAATTACAATTTTTAATATAGATATTTCGGTTTAAGTTTTAGTTGAGTAACTTGAAAAATGGAAATTTCCTGCACTAAAATTTAAACCAAAATTTTTCAATGCAAAACCGTGCATATGAGTGCGTTTCGCTTTAAACTTTGCAAGGTCCGCATTTAAAACCAAAAAACATTTTGTTCGTGCATGAAGACCAAAAAGTTTAAAATTTAAAACAAACTGTTCAATCGTGTACCGTATACTTATTATTAAATAAAACTTTGTACTTATTTGTGCATTGTATTTTATCCTTAATAAATTAATTCATTATTCTTAAAAACCTTAGCTTCAAAATACAATGCTATCTGCAATGAGATAAATTTCTGCTGCGATGTAGATCTCCAAATAATTTTAAATTTAGTAAGCTACTTCATTGCAGTTACCACTTGTAGCCATTTGAAACAAAATAGTCCTTTTTATGTGGGTCTGGTGAAAGTGTTTGAGATTGTTATAAGTTATCATGTCAGTTATAAACTCTTGTTAAATAATTTTAAATGTTTTTGTTAAATTCATGAAGCGTACTCCTACTCTGTTTTTAAGAGAGTAGTAGTAAAATTATGTACCAAAAGGTTGAGCAGGTGAAATTTCAAAAAAATATGCAAGTTTGCCATCGCCCTAAGCAGAAACACAAATATGCACGGGACTGTATTCGGCTGTGCCAAAGACCTCATATCTTTCATGAATGGAGCTGAACAATAATGTGTTGAAGTTTCAAAAATTTATAAAATCTGATCAATCAGTTTTTGGTAGAAGGGTTTGGGGAGCGTTATCGATGTTGGTGGTCCTTTGCCGGTTATAGATCCGGTACGTTCCGGTAACAAATCACCAGAGCCTCGTCTGCTAAATATGTGCATGATACATTCACATTTCTAACAGTATTCCCCTCGCGTAGGTGAGGTTGACAATTGGGTTGGGGAAGCTTTGAAGCTATAAAGCTTTGTATTGCGCTTATCAACCCCTTGAATCCCTATCTACTCCAATTCTTACATATCAATCAGTTATGTGTTATATATACGACCGATCTGAACGATCTAAACCGTTTTTTTAGGCAATAACAAGACCGCATTTGTGGGAATTTGCGAAAATTAGAAGCTTCCGGCGGTTAAAGTGAAGAAGAAATTATTTTAAACCTCTTATATGAACAATCGGTTGTATAGGATATATATTATATATATATGTATTTAATTAGCGAGCTTTGCTCATATTGCTTTATACAATGGTTTTTGTAATTGATATTAGAGAAAAATTGTAAGTTTACAAACGGCGATGGTTACTAGGACATGTTTCTGAATTTCACTTCTTCATCAGCTAGCTTTTCGGGAGCTGAGCGTTGAACTCGAATCTCCAACATTCATATCAGTGCAAGCCTTTAGCTGCTACGCCATATGAATGTTTCGTTGTTCGCTGTACAATTGGTCTCTAAGAGTTGCCTTTTTGTTTATATTCCTTTTGATCACCATGTAGGCACATACACTCTGTATGTAGTTTATTCCTAATGGTGTGGATATGATTTTTAGGCGCGCTTTTGAAATTTTTTTAGACAAAAATTAATGCCTTATATGTAATCATCCTGTGCAATTTCAATCTGGTAGCTATTAAAATGAGTAATAAATGAATAAGTACAAAAATCCTCGATTGTATTGGGGATACATGCTATAGCGTTCCCATCCGGTCGATTCCGACAAATGATCAATTGGACACCCGAATATACTAGCTCACGAAAATTACATCCAAATATCTCAAAAGTTGAGGGACTAATTTTCGTTCAAACAGACAGGCAGCTGAACAGACGGACATGAAATCAACTCAACCTTTCATCCTAATCATTTTGTTATATTTATTAGTAGGCCTATCTCTTCTCTCTTCTCCTTTATGGACTTACAATTTTGAGATTCGTGACAAACTTAGTATACCATTTCATTTTTATAGCAGGTATGAATAGTTAGTCTAACAGTGGCGCCTTTTCAAAGATCGCATATCGGATATAATCATTGCGTTTACCAAAACACACTGCCAGTAATTGGATAATATACTTGATAAGCGGAAAACTGCATTTCGGAAAGCTAAGCAAACAAGAGTCAGCAGACAATAAACTCTCTCTGACCAACACATCTTTAACATAACTTGATTTCGCAAATTTGAATAATTATTATTTTGAACTCATTTGGTAACCACTAATTAAGATAAATCTTAAAATTTTACAAACAGTTCCCCTTATTTAAATCACTGACATCGGATTCTCTGCTATCTATGAGTTACCTCAATAAGAATTCTCTTAAAATTTTATCACAAGATTCCATCCTTGCAACATCTAGCGCAACTGTTCTTGATATATAGCATGTATAGATATAAATACAATTATAAGATACAACGCATCTAAGAAGTCAGTTGAATTTTTAGTGTCCACGTAAGGAAACTGCTGCTATTTATGAGTTTTTAATTAATTTTGATATTTATTTGTTCATTTTTGAATTTATTTCAGATCAAATATATATCCTAATACTAACGTCTGACTTTGAGAGGTACGAGGTAGTACGATATCAGATTGTATCGAATGATTTAGATCAGAGACGATATTTTCCTAGCCCATAAAAAATATTTTGCATAAAATGAGCAACGTTTAATTTTAGGAAGGGTTCTATTAAAAATGTAAAAACTTGCGCTTAAAGTATAAAGATCTAAAATTAAAATAAATGTAAGACGCGATAACCTCCGAAGAGATCTAAGGCCGAGCTTCTCTTCCAATTTGCGTCGTGCTCCTCTTGATTTTCCCTACAAATTGGCCGGACGGGACCTACATGCTTCATGCCGACTCCGAACGGCATCTGCAAGGCAGATGAGTTTTCACTGAGAGCTTTTCATGGCAGAAATACACCCGCAGCGCTTGCCAAACACTGCCGAGGGGCGACCCCGCTTAGAAAAAATTTCTTCTAATTGCAAAACCTCATTTCTAAAATTTTGATGTTGCTTTGCCTGGGGTGTGAACCCAGCGCATACGGTGTGGTAGGCGGAGCACGCTATCATCACACCACGGTGGCCGCCGTATGTATGACCAATAGAAGGAATGCTTATTCCACTTTAAATTAAACCTTTCTGTTATTGTATGCCTTTGAGCATCATTAATTTAGATACATAAGTCCATAAGTTATTTTACTGCGCCAATTTATATTAAGTTCAAGGCTAATCTATTTATACCCAGCTGTACTTGTACACAGGGTATAAAGGAATCGTGATAGATATAGAGTTTCATATATCAAAATCATCACTATCGAACAAAAGTTTGATTAAGCCATGTCCGTCCGTTTGTTCGTCCGTTAATACGATAATTTTAGCAAATATTGTGATATCATTTTCGGTATATGTGCTTATCTGAACACAGAATAGATTTGTGTTGAAAATGAGCGAAATCGCGCGATAACCATGCCCACCTTTTCGATATCGAAAATTTAATAAAATTGATAATTGATGACATAAAACATTAATTAAAAAATATTTGGAAAACGGACGTGGCATCAGCCACATTTAGAAGAAGAAATTTGATAGTTTAACAAGCAGTAAATAAAAAGCCTTTAAAGATATTACATTGAAATTTGGTATAGAAATTATTTTTGCCAAATTAACTGAGTGCAGATAATCAAAATCGGTTAAGAACCACGCGCACTTTTCCTAAAGGTCTAACCTTAACAAAGTTTGCAATAACTCTATGGTATTTAACTACATTTGACTGATATTCTACCAACAACAGCGTTTCAAGTACACAGCTGGGTATGTAATGTTCGGTTTCACCCGAACTAAGACTTTCTCACTTTTTGAATTTATTTTTGTAGTAGTGGCGCTATGTATGGTAATGGCTCTTCAAAATCAAGCTATGTAATACTACAGATGTTGTGACCCCAGCGGGTTAGGGTGTGTATAATATACCCGCGGCAGGTATACCTGTCGTAAGAGGCGACTAAAATACCAAATTGATTCAAGGGGTTGTGTAGCTCAAAATATATTTTACAGGGCGAATCCTGTTACTAGAACAGCCGAGGCTCTGGCGACCTCAAGTTCCTCATGGATCTGGGGGGTGGGAGGGCATTATCGCCTTGTAGGTTTTCAAGGTGGCGCCTTAATGGTGCTTATTACCGGAACGTATAGGATCTCTGGTAAAGATCCATCAACATCGAGAACACTCCCCCAGGCCTTCGGGAGTTTCCTTATCGCTATGAGAACAAGAACAACAACAGATTTTGTGAAATCTAGACAAAGTGTGGATTTTCTAGAAGAGATTGCATTTGCTTTTATTTTTATTTGCGTTTTTCTGTTGAATTTACCACCGCTGTAATTTAATTTGATTGATGTATTTTCAATTTACTGAAATTGTGATAAGCGTAAAATAAGATGATGTATTTTTATACTCAGTTGAGCAGAGCTCACAGAGTATAATAACTTTGATTGGATAACGGTTGGTTGTACATAAAGGAATCGAGATAGATATAGACTTCCATATATCAAAATCATCAGGATCGAAAAAAAATTGGATTAAGCCATGTCCGCCCGTCCGTCCGTCCGCCCGTTAACACGATAACTTGAGTAAATTTTTAGGTATCTTGATGAAATTTGGTATGTAGGTTCCTGAGTCGTTGAAGATATCATGATGAAATTTGGCAGAAACTTTACTCCTATTAATATATGTATGCTTAATAAAAATTTGCAAAATTGGAGATCAACCACGCCCACTTTAAAAAAAATTTGATTGAGCCATGTCCGTCCGTCCGTCAGGCCGTTAGCACGATAACTTGAGTAAATTTTGAGGTATCTTGATGAAATTTGGTACGTATGTTCCTGGGCACTCATCTCAGATCGCTATTTAAAATGAACGATATCGGACTATAACCACGCCCACTTTTTCGATATCGAAAATTTCGAAAAACCGAAAAGGTGCGATAATTCATTACCAAATACAGATAAAGCGACGAAACTTGGTAAATGAGTTGAATTTATGACGCAGAATAGAAAATTAGTAAAATTTTTGACAATAGGTGTGGCACCGCCCACTTTTAAAAGAAGGTAATTTAGAAGTTTTGCAAGCTGTAATTTGGCAGTCGTTGAAGATATCATGATGAAATTTGGCAGGAACGTTACTGCTATTTCTATATGTATGCTTAATAAAAACTAGCCAAATGGGATAACGACCACGCCCACTTAAAAAAATAAAAAATTTTAAGTCAAATTTAAAAAAAAAAAGTTAATATCTTTACAGTATAGAAGTTAATTATGTCAACATTCAGCTCTAGTAATGATATGGTGCAACAAAATATAAAAATAAAAGAAATTTTAAAAATGCTCGTGGCTCCGCCCTTTTTCATTTAATTTGTCTAGGATATTTTAATGCCATAAGTCGAACAAAAATTCACCAATTCTTTCGAAATTTGGTAGGAGTTTAGCTTCTAGGACGATAACGGGTTTCTGTGAAAAAGGGGTAAATCGGTTGAAGCCACGCCCAGTTTTTATACACAGTCGGCCGTCTGTCCTTCCGCTTGGCCGTTAACACGATAACTTGAGCAAAAATCGATATATCTTTACTAAACTCAGTTCACGTAATTATCTGAACTCACTTTGTATTGGTATAAAATATGGCCGAAATCCGCCTATGAATACGCCCACTTTTTCGATATCGAAAAAATCCCATAATTCTATACCAAATACAAAAAAGGGATGAAACATGGTAATTGGATTGGTTTATTGACTCAAAATATAACTTTAGAAAAAAACTTTGTAAAAAGGGCGTGGCACCTTCCATATTAAGTAAAATGAAATGAAAAAGTTCTGCTGGGTGAGATCAAAAGCCCTTGGAATCTTGGCAAGAATACTGTTCGTGGTATTACATATATAAATAAATTAGCGGTACCCGACAGATGATGGTCTGGGTCACCCTGGTCCACATTTTGACCGATATCTCGAAAACTCTTTCACATATACAACTACCACCACTCCCATTTAAAACCCTCATTAATACCTTTAATTTGATACCCATATCGTACAAAAATATCATAGTGTCAGCCCTGGTCCACCTTCATGGCGATATCTCGAAAAGGCGTCCACCTATATAACTAAGGCCCACTCCCTTTTAAAATACTCATTATCACTTTTCATTTGATACCCATATCGTACAAACAAATTCTAGAGTCACCCCTGGTCCACCTTTATAACGATATCCCGAAAAGGCATCCACCTATAGAACTAAGGCCCACTCCCTTTTAAAATTCTCATTAACACCTTTCATTTGATACCCATATCGTACAAGCAAATTCTAGAGTCACCCCTGGTCCACCTTTATGGCGATATCTCGAAAAGACGTCCACCTATAGAACTAAGTCCCACTCCCTTTTAAAATACTCATTAACACCTTTCATTTAATACCCATAACGTACAAACGAATTCTAAAAAATAAATAAAAATCAAATAAAGTAATATAAAATAAAAAAACATAATAGAATAAATAAAAAAAATAAACTAAATTAAATAGAAAAAATATTAATAAAATAGAATAATATAAAATTGAATTAAATTAATCTAAATTAAATTAATTTAAATAAACTTAAATAGAATGAAATAAAATTTAATTAACAATTGTTTTGGTCTTTATCGGCCTATTTAAAACTTAATTAAATAAGATAAAGTTAAATAAAATAAATAAAACGAAATGAAATAAAATAACATATATAAAAAAAATTTAATTGAATTAAGTTCAGTTAAATTAAAGTAAATTAAATTAAATAGAATAGATGGGAATGAAAAAGGGATGAACTAGCTAAAAAGGGAACTTGTCCCGTAGACGTTCCAATTAGATTGGGCGAGATTAAGGGAAGGCGAGTGGTGTACATGATCGACCAAAGCGTAAAGGCCTGGACCTAAGCCCTGCAAAACGATCGAGCACGTTTGTATACCAATTTGTTATCGGCTGGTTATAGAAGGCTATCGGTTTCGATATCAAAAATGTATAGATTTGCTTTCGAAATTTTATTGATTTCTTATCTTAGTGTTACCGATTTGCTAACGGCATGTTATCGACTTTTTAACGAGGACTCATCGGTTTGTTATGAAATAGATACCCATAAAACTTCAATATAAAATCGATTACAATTGTGTCACTCTTCAATGGCAAATCAAGAAAAACCCGATAAGAAAACGAAGACAAGCTGATAACAATTTGATATAAATCCGATAATAAATGGAACATTCAGCGATAACAATTCGATATCAATAATAAACCGATAATAAAACAACAACTTGTCGGTATCGGTTGTTAGCGCTAAGGAGCCTACGAAGATCTTCTCAAAAAGCCTGAAACTATGTTTGAGCTTAACTTCAACCCTTAGACAAGCTCTAGTTGACTTAAAAAAAGTATTGGGGCTTGTTTATCATTACGACAATAAACTTCATACTATGTTATGGTTTTAACTTTTTCTGTTTTTTATTTTTTTTATTCAGAGCGTTGAATCGCGGCCATACGAAATTGTGATAAATTCACCGGTGAGCGCCACGGCAGTGGCTTCGGTTGATACGTCCGATCATATGCGTAAATTTACGAATGTTGCTCCTGCATCTCTTGACCAGAATCATGTTTTCAATATATATTTTAGATAAACATTAGTTTAGTTTTAGTTATTTAGTATACATTTTTAATAAGAAAACTAAAAATATGCATTTATAAGAAAAAGTATTTAAAAAGTAATAAAATTAAAAATTATGAAATAAATTTGTTGTCTCCGTTTCACACAAGCTCTAATAAAATGGCCATATGTTGAGGCCAAAACGTGGACCCGAGCACCCCTAGAATGTGTTTATACAATATGGATATCAAATGAAAGCTGTTGATGAGTGCTTTAGTACAGGGTAGTTTTCATACCTATTGGTGACTAGGGTATCGAGGTATAGGCCAAAACGTGGACCCGGGCACCCCTGGAATGTGTGTGTATTTTGGATATCAAATGAAAGCTGTTGCTGAGAGCTTTTAAGTAATTTTCATTGTGATATTCGATTTAGTCGCATCAACCTGGCAAAACTGATAAATAAGCATGCGAAGCCGAAATAAAGACATGAATTGATAATACCTACATACCTATTTACATACGAACTATTCGATTTGCCTGAATTTGGTATATAAATTTGCCTATATTAGTATTTCCGATGCTTTTTCCCGGGAAGTAGACCAGAGACGGACTGGGACTGGGTTTAGGACTGGTACTGAGACTGAGACTCGGAGTGGGACTGGAACAAAATACATACCACCCTCTGGGACTGGCAATAAGATATGAAGAAGAATGAGAAAAACTTTAGAGAAGAGAAAAGAGAGAAGGAAAAGAGAGTGAGAAAGAGATAGAATGAGACGAAGATGGAGATAGATGAAGCGAAAAATACGGAGGGAGGAGTGAATACAAAGATTAGGAAAAAGTGTAGAGGGGCGAGGGAGAGTTAGACGGAAAAAGCTTATTAAAATGTATGCAGATATACAAATTTAGGGCAGAACAACGTCTGCCGGGTCTGCTAGCTGTGTATATATTTCTTGTGCGAAAAATAGTATCAGCAAAAGTAATTTTGACATTTCCTTAATCCCGCTGTTCTCTACGAAGCGGCATACTTCCCTGCAAGACACAGAAATCACACTCAGGAATGATTAGAAGAAAATTAACATATCGTCGATGCAAAACCATTTATAGACAAATTGCAAAACTACCCAAATACCACTATGCGGAAAACCTGAGATTTCTTAGCCTTGAGCTCAATTGAAATATCGTCAATTAGAGGGTTTTGCATTTGTCCGATAAATGGTTTCGCAAATGCGTCGACGATATACGAATTGAAAAGGGGCTTAAGTATGAGAGAATGCACTCATCAAAAGAAAAAGTACATTTAAAATAAATAGAATTAAATTTTCCATTTAAAATCCTCATAAATATAATCACTGTTATCTTTGGTATTTAACCGATTTTGTTCTTACAGAGTCGTTGCTCAAGAAATAATTAGCCGCACATATACTTGTTGGAGCAAAAGGGAATCTCCTATGCGCGGTTGCTAAAAAACTTTAGAAAAAGGCAGAGGAAAGCTATGAGTTTTCTTGAAGGGTGGACTACTTGAAAAACGAAATTTTCTTTGAGCATATTTTTGAGCTTTTTTTATATGGACTTTTCACTTTTCTTTTGATGTGGATACCGTGCTTAAAATTTAATAATAATATTAATTTGGACGATAAGATCTTTCTTTCTATTCTGCTGTGTGTTATTTTCAAATTTTATTGCAAATGTGTGGACTCGGTAGCTACTATCTTGAGAATATATTACATAATTCAGATGAGTGATACTCAAAGATATCGAGCTACTGCAACTGCTGATCAGAGTCATGTTTTCAATATATTTGTGCCATACAATACATTGAAATAGTACGGCTATCACTTTTTTTTAATTTTATGTGTGAGTTGTGAAATTATTATAAATGTTATAAACTAAGAAATTGATTTAGATAGATTAGCGAAATAATTTTTTTATGGAATAAAACAAAAAATTGTCCATTGGGTGTCTGATTTTGATTCTTTATGTTCATCTGCTCTCGACACAGTCCATGAACATTACAAGAGGTTTGATGAGAGACTTCTAGACCGTGATTGTTTTTCACAGATGGAGTACTTTGTTTTCTGTTGCCTACTTAGTCCAATGTAGAACTTGTTGCCAAAAATGATTCACTGTTTGACTCATAACTCGGTATTTTTCCCGGTAAATACTGGTGCACAGTGATGGGGCTACCGAGGCACGAATTCGTCGACTCTTTCTTACACGATAGAAAATACTACGTTACGATATGAAGTTGCTGGGAACGTGGTAATATCTGAATAATTATACGGTCACTATGTGTTTATTATGAGAATATTTTAAGGACTACTTCGTGGTCCTTCTGTGATCTTTCTAGGGTCATTTGGTGGTCATTTTGGGGTCCATGGCCCCCGATGGCTGTCTGGAAACATTTCGGAATCAAATTGGAAGCCCTATTTCTGATAATCTACATATATAGCCTACTTCGACACTGGTTATTCCCTCATCCCTTTGCGCTGAGCCCCTACGTGCCAGTTCATCAGCCGTCTGATTTGTTTCGATTCGCCTATGTCCCAGAACCGAGATAATAAATATTTTCAGAGTGTGGGTCCGCTATAGGTTGCTTGCATCCCTACTGTCTTTGAACAAGTGTATGGTGCTGCTTGCGCCTTACTTGCTGATTAGTTATCAGAAATATAGATACTTTGTCAGTAATGTATCGGACTTCGAGTGATTTGTAG